>NW_027361732.1:28052500-29252500 GCF_039654945.1 Dendrobates tinctorius | reverse complement strand
GTACCGAGGATCCCTTTAAGAGGGGCCTGGGTTCAGAACAAGAGCGCTTAGTGGATTTGCCATAACTTCCATACCAATGATCCCTTTAAGAGACCCTGGGGTCTGAACCACAGAGCTGAGTGGAAAGGTCCTAACTTCCATACCGGGGATTCCATTAAGAGAAGCCTGGGGTCAGAGCCAGCGCGCTTAGTGGAATTGCCCTAACTTCCATACCAATGATCCCTTTAAGAGACTCTTGGGTCAGAACCACACCGCTGAGTGTAACGGTCCTAACTTCTATACCTGGGATCCCTTTTAAGAGAGGCCTGGGGTCAAAACCAAAGCGCTGGATGGATTTGTCCTGACTGCCATACCAATGTTCTCTTTAATAGAAGCCAGGGGTCAGAATCAGAGCGCTGATGGATTTGCCCTAACTTCCATACCAGAGATCCCTTTAAGAGTGAAGATGTGCCTATGGGATGGGGGATGTGTGATGGGTATATGGGCACGGGAGGGGATGATTGACTTCTGTCATGTGCTCTGTGCGCCTTTCTGGGGAAGCAGACAATGGCTGGGAGCTTATGTTCCCGGTGATGCTAGATTTCTCCCACCCGGTCAGTGTCTGCAGAGATGTTGTCGGTGAGTGGGAAAACTGTTACTCATAGCAACCAATCACAGCTCAGCTTCTTTTTAACAGCTCTGGTGAAATGAAAGATGCTTCGTGATTGGGTGGTGATACACACATACATTCAATTTTATATAGAGAGATTATGGTAATCCTAATTGACCTAAAACAGGAAAGGTTTATTCTGATTTCATGTCATATATTGAGAGAACCATGCATATGTGTTTTTTATATAGTGTATGTAAACTTCTGGTTTCATCTGTATGTGAATGCTAGCACAACAGATAACATTGCATCATTTTTTATATTACAATATTTTTTTCTACCTACATAGTTTTTAACATAGAGGGCAAAACACTCAGCACAATACAAACATATACATTTGCTTACATGCTTACTAGAGAATACACTAAAGGTCGTCAGTTTAGAGGTTTTCGACCAAGATAATAGGATTATTGTGTGCCCGGTTTCAACAAATTGTTTGTCAACTGATGACAGTCGGTCATCTTTTGGAAAGAAATTTACCATGTTTAAAAATGTTATCCCATAGAACATGGCTTCCCAAATTTTATGTCGTAGGGGTCTCATTCAGTAGACCAAAGTGATGTCTGGACCTCACCATATAGATCAAGGTGACGCCTGGGTCTCACAATCTGAGCTGAGGTTTTATGCAAAAATTAAAATTGATTAAATGTTTCTTAAATGTTGTGCAATCTTGTAAGTACTGAAAAATGTTTTAAAGGAATAGAAGTGTTAATAGTTTATTTTTATCAAGAATCAAAATACAAAGTGAATGAGCAAAATCTAAATCAAATCAATTTTTGATGTGACCACCCTCTACCTTTAAAATCCCTGATCTCAACATCAAGTCTGTCTGGGATTACATGAAGAGACAGAAGGATTTGTGCAAGCGACATACAAAGAAGGTCCGTGGTTAGTTCTCCAAAATGTCTGGAAAAACCTCCCTGCCGAAGTCCTTCATAATCTGTGTGCAAGAGTTTCTAGAAGAATTTGAGACGGTTTTCAAGACAAGAGGGATCACACCAAATATTGATTTAGCCTGGATGCACACGATCTGAAAGTGGCAGCGCTTTGGACGCAGCGCATGTTCGCGGCGTCCAAAGTGCTGCTGTCTATTGAGCGCAGGTGAATCTGTATGTGGTCACTGAACTGTGCGGATTCACTGCATTCAATACATTGTATGGGTGAAATTTCTCTTGCTGAGACCGGTGTCTCCGCATGGTAAATAGACATGCTGCGGTCTGGAAAGACGCGCTGCATGTCTGTCTCCATAGGTGAGCCGCGGGTGTCTGCTGTAACATCTGGCTGCTGCGGGTTTGACGCTGCACCAGTACGCAATGTCAAACATGCAGTGATTACTGATCATGGGCACCTACCTTTTAGATTTTACTTTTTGTTCATTCACTTTGCATTTTGTTAATAATAAACTATTAACTCTTCTAGTTTTGATAGCATTCTTACTTTATTGAACATGCATCGCTACTTTGAACTCCTGTAACAGGCAATATGGACTAAAATATATTTGGATACATTGGTGTAACAATTTTTCAGTAGTTATTCAGCCAGAAACCCACTTGTGACTGTGTATGGCCACCTCATTAATTGAGAAGCCACAAATGGGCAGTAAAAAAAAAATTACAATTAGGAGTGAGCTGTTGGGAAACAAAAAAAAAAAAAATGCCATGACCGCACAACACACAATCAAAAGAAGCTAAATTAATGCTGGATTCTACCTGCCCTTAACATTTCTTGGCCTTTAGCCTGAAAGAGGCATGTTTGATAAATATTAGGTTTAGGGTCCCATCAAAGAAAGGTTGCTTTGTTATAGCTGATGGGCTCCCCTGACTTTGCCAATTTATGTGCAAGGTACCTTCATTTTTATAAGTATATTCCATTTAACAGTAATTCTGTTCCAATTTCATATTTTCAATATTTTCATACATCGTAGCACTTAGAGGCTGTTATTCTTTGGTTTGTCAATAGACAACTACTGTCAGGGTTGTGACCTTGTGCTGTCTCCTTCTTTATTACACTCACTATCAATCCAGTCTCTTCATGACCTTGGCCATGTGGGTGCCTAACTGTTCCATGGCCATTTGAACCAACCAAGAAAGGAGCTCACCGGACCTTGTGTCAACTGGGTGTTGGTGTGCAAGGAGTGAGTCTGAAAGACTAGTGAGGCCTAGTTGCTATGTCATTACGTCACAGAGCCATAGCCATAAGTGATCAGGATGCCAGCAGCAGAGGAGAAGACTGCCCTAGTGCATCTGTTACAGAGGACCAGACTGGTTGCCAGTCCAGGGCAGTACAAATTTTTTTTTTTTATAATCTTTTTGCTCACCTTTTTTACACACCCATTCGTATTTAGTGTGAGGGATAACAACAATGCTCTGCTGAGCTCTTCTGCTGCTCCGTAGAGGTGTCTGCAGGGCTCAGGTCCTCATCTATTGAACTGCCTGAGATGTCAGACGATAAAGACTTAGAAAAGATCTTGTTACCACTGCAGTGAGATCTTCCATGGTTCAGAAGGAAATCTGTTGCGTCAAAGCCTTAAATTGCTGACTTGTGATGTCCAGACATAATTGAAGCTACTTCATTTCTAAATTTAGAAGCGATTAGTAGCAATTAAACAGTTAATTATCTGTCACTTTCAACTCCATTCTTTTTTATATACACTTTCAACTTCATTCTTTTTTTATATAAACCGTTCAGTGTAACATTTGCAGACACTTTGTATCATTAGACCATAAGCAGCTGATCTCTTCCATAGCTGGCATTATTTCATTCTTGGCATTTACCATGAACTAAATAAATATTTATTAGTGTATTTAACCTTTGCTGTTGACAGTCATCAAATTATGCATGTGAGATGTATTTGTGAAAGGCATGTTCTGTCCTGTGTAAACACACTCAGGATGCATACAGTGGTGCAGCGCGAGAGAAGAGCTGATAGCCTGCAAATAGCAATAGAATGAAGTGGTACAAGCAAGACATCACATGTTAAAGGGACACACAACCCCATCTGTCTTAGCCTACGCTGGGAAGCAGCTGACTGTCTCTTACCAAGATTAATGCATGATCACTGCTTGAATCTACATGCAGTTGTTTGCAAAAATGTACAGAAACTGATGTTTTGCATTCTTTACATTTGTGATCTTTGTTTAAATGCAGTGTTTTAGTGGTTGACGAGGATTTAAAAAAATAAAAATACTGCTACTTCCAAAAACTGAATAGCGCAAAAATGGTTGTGACACTGTTCTTAAAGGGAAACTGTCAGCATGTTTTTACAGGTTTTAAATACTAGAGTTAGGACTGTCCCACAAGGGTTGCCTTGACGTGGCGGGATGGCTTCTACATTATTTTGATCAAAATTATGTTTACTAATTACTCTTCATTATTATTATTCTTATTATTACCGGTACCTTTATGCATTATTTGCAGTTTATTTTTTTACTGTTTTATTTTAGGATATTTGTGTTTTTTGCTTTTTGTTTTCTATGTTTTTACTTATGGTATAGAATTATTGTACTGGCAGTAGAAAAGTTTTTTCTCCAATAAAAATTATATATATTTTTTTAAGTTACAGTGGGGAAAATAAGTATTTGATACACTGCCGATATTGCAAGTTTTCCCACCTACAAAGAATGGAGAAGTCTGCAGTTTTTATCATAGGTACACGTCAACTGTGAGAGACATAATCTAAAAATAAAAACTTTGCATTTTATTGCATGAAATAAGTATTTAGTACAATAGAAAAACAGAACTTAATATTTGGTACAGAAACCTTTGTTTGCAATTACAGAGGTCACACATTTCCTGTAGTTCTAGACCTTTGCACACACTGCAGCAGAGATTTTGGCCCACTGTCACGGGTGTGTCAGGTGCTACAGACAGTTGCTCTGCATCTGGCTGCAGAAGATCGTTGCGTTTGGCATTGCAGACGCATTCTTAATCGTTCTGACTTTTGGATCCAGTGGCATCCTCCCTCCGGCTCTAATTGACACACCTGGACCTGGGTGCCCAGTCTGCTTCAGGGAGTCGCCAGTGATAGTCACATTTTCCCTTGTGAAGGCTTGGAGCAATAGCAGTCGGCTAACTTCCTCTCTGCTACTGTTGGAGGATGTTTGGTGTTACCTCTCTGAGTCTGCTCAAGATAAGTTGCTTTTCCCTTGTTTGTCTCCCTCCTTTTTTAGTGTACAGTGGGGACTGACCAGTGCTCATCCCCCCCTTCCCTATTCATGGCCTAGCTCTTGGGATATACAGGGCTTAGGTTCCTGCTCAGCGATTGGTGTGGAACCAATATAAGGGTGATAGGGGAGACAGGTTGCTATTCGATCTGCCTAGATCTCAATGGCTTCTTTCCCCTCTTCCCCTCGTGTTGCACTTAGTCTTTGCGCACTGTGCGTAACACCCACTCCTCCATACAGCTCTCCAGATCTTTCAGGTTTCAGGGCTTCAGCAATTGCTTTGCTGAAGTCAAGATATACTATATCTGCTATATCTATATACACTCACTGGCCACTTTATTAGGTACACCTGTCCAACTGTGTGTTAAGACTTAATTTCTAATCAGCCAATCACATGGCGGCAACTCAGTGCATTTAGGCATGTAGACATGGTCAAGACAATCTCCTGCAGTTCAAACCGAGCATCAGTATGGGGAAGAAAGGTGATTTGAGTGCCTTTGAACGTGGCAAGATTGTTGGTGCCAGAAGGGCTGGTCTGAGTATTTCAGAAACTGCTGATCTACTGGGATTTTCACGCACAACCATCTCTAGGGTTTACAGAGAATGGTCCGAAAAAGAAAAAAAATCCAGTGAGCGGCAGTTCTGTGGCCGGAAATGCCTTGTTGATGCCAGAGGTCAGAGGAGAATGGGCATACTGGTTCGAGCTGATAGAAAGGCAACAGTGACTCAAATTGCCACCCGTTACAACCAAGGTAGGCAGAAGAGCATCTCTGAACGCACAGTGCGTCGAACTTTGAGGCAGATGGGCTACAGCAGCAGAAGACCACACTGGGTACCACTCCTCTCAGCTAAGAACAGGCATCTGATGGCTACTTTCAGCAGGATAATGCGCCATGTCATAAAGCTCGAATCATCTCAGATTGGTTTCTTGAACATGACAATGAGTTCACTGTACTCAAATGGCCTCCTCAGTCACCAGATCTCAATCCAATAGAGCATCTTTGGGATGTGGTGGAACGGGAGATTCGCATCAGGGATGTGCAGCCGACAAATCTGCGCCAACTGTGTGATGCCATCATGTCAATATGGTCCAAAATCTCTGAGGAATGCTTCCAGCACCTTGTTGAATCTCTGCCACGAAGAATTGAGGCAGTTCTGAAGGCAAAAGGGGGTCCAACCCGTTACTAGCATGGTGTACCTAATAAAGTGGCCAGTGAGTGTATACTATACTGTGTTTCCCTGATCCACATAGTCACTGATTCTGTGATAGAAGGAAATTAAGTTTGTCTGACATGACTTATTAAATTCAAACCCATTCTGGCTCTGGTTAATCACTTGATTCTCATTCAGACACTTGCATACATATTGTTTAATAATTCGTTCAAAGATCTTTCCTGGTATAGAAGTCAGACTCACTGGCCTATAGTTCCCTGGGTCCACTTTTTTCCCCTTTTTGAAGATAGGGACAACGTCTGCTCTTCTCCAGTCTCCTGGGACTTCTGTTCTCTAAGAATATCCAAAGATTATGGAGAATGGTTCAATAATTTCCTCTTTCCTTCAGCAGCCTAGTATGTAATTTATATAGACCTGGAAATTCATTTAGCTAAGTATTCCCTCACTATCTTTCTGTTTATAGACAGTGTGGATTATTCTATTTCTTCAATAGTACAGTCATGGCCAAAAGTTTTGAGAATGACACAAATATTAATTTTTACAAAGTCTACTGCTTCGTTTTTTCTAATGGCAATTTGCATATACTCCAGAATGTTATAAAGAGTGATCAGCTTAACAGCAATTACTTGCAAAGTCAATATTTGCCTAGAAAATTAACTTTATCCCCCAAAACACATTTCAACATCATTGCAGCCCTGCCTTAAAAGGACCAGCTAACATCGTTTCAGTGATTTCTCCATTAACACAGGTGTGGGTGTTGATGAGGACAGGGCTGGAGATCAATCTGTCATGATTAAGTAAGAATGACACCACTGGACACTTTAAAAGGAGGCTGGTGCTTGGCATCATTGTTTCTCTTCTGTTAACCCTGGTTATCTCTAAAGAAACACGTGCAGTCATCATTGGACTGCACAAAAATGGCCTAATAGGGAAGAGTATCGCAGCTAGAAAGATTGCACCTCAGTCAACAATCTATCGCATCATCAAGAACTTCAAAGAGAGAGGTTCCCTTGTTGCCGAAAAGGCTCCAGGGCGCCTAAGAAAGACCAGCAAGCGTCAGGACCGTCTCTTAAAAGTGTTTCAGCTGCGGATCGGGCTACCAGCAGTGCAGAGCTTGCTCAGAATGGCAGCAAGCAGGTGTGAGTGCATCTGCACGCACTGTGAGGCGGAGACTCTTGGAGCAAGGCCTGGTGTTATGATTGAGTGACCGTAGGAGGCAGACCCAAAAATAGAAGCTACGTCCAGAAAACCAGAGGAGCTGGCAACTATCCGATTGCAAACCCCTGAACCTATCAACACAACTAGCAGTAGCCGTGGGGGGTACCTACGGTGCCCTAGACCCCTCGAACACAGCCGGAGAACTATATAGCCTAAAGATAGAAAGGGAAATCTAAACTGCCCCAGAGCAGGCCCCAAAGTAAAAGGCAGCCCCCAACATATAATGACGGTGAAGCAAGATGAAAAAACACTGACACAGATAGAAAGATAGGCTGAGCAAAGTTGGGGCCCAATCTAATCTAAACAGGAAAGGAAAGCTGTTGTCTGCAATCGGCAAAAAACCCTATCAAAAAACATAGGCCAGCAAGCTGAAATGGAAAAAGGCCCTGAAGCAACTAAGCTTCAAAACTAAATCAGCACTCTGGTATTTTCAGGAGACAGAGCTAAGGAGTTCAGCTCACCCCAGCAGGGAATGGCTGAAATCCAGAAAAAACAAAGCAAGGACAAATGCAAAAAGCAAGGAAGAAAACTTAGCTTTAGCAGAGCAGGAATTCAGACTGGACTCCAAGGATACCACAGAGAAATCACCCGCAAGGAAAATGGGCGTAGGCAGCCTTATATCCAGTCTGTGACTCCACTCAGCCTGTCATCATCATTAATCTCAGGTGTCTGATAATCAGACTCACTACCTCTCCTTACCAGAAGAGGGAGTTCCTCGGGCCTCAGTGATGAAGGTGAAAATGAACTCACAACAGTACCTCCCCCTTGAGGAGGGGTCACCGAACCCTCAACCACGCCACCAGGGCGATCAGGGTGTGCCTGATGAAAGGCACGCACCAATCTTTTGGCATGAACATCTGAGGCAGAGACCCAGGAATTATCCTCCTGACCATAACCCTTCCACTTAACCAAATTCTGGAGTCTCCGTCTAGCCAGACGAGAATCCAGTACTTTCTCTAACTCATATTCAATGTTACCTTCAACCAATACAGGGTCTGGAGGTGCCACTCCCGGAACAACAGGTTCAACAAACCTCTTCAACAAAGACTTATGAAACACATTATGGATTTTAAATGTGACCGGAAGAGCCAAACGAAAGGAGACCGGATTAATAATCTCCAAAATCTTGTAAGGTCCAATAAATCTAGGCTTAAACTTAGGAGAAGCCACCTTCATAGCAATATTTTTTGATGATAACCACACCATATCACCAACCTTAAACTGGGGACCAATGGTCCTATGTCGGTTGGAAAACCGCTGGGCCTTTTCCTGGGAGAGAGATAACTTATCCACCACTTGGTCCCAGATTTGGTGCATTCTCTCCACCACAGTGTCAACACCTGGGCAGGCAGACAGCATCTGTTATGATTGAGTGACCGTAGGAGGCAGACACAAAAATAGAAGCTGCGTCCAGAAAACCAGAGGAGCTGGCAACTATCCGATTGCAGACCCCTGAACCTATCAACACAACTAGCAGTAGCCGTGGGGGGTACCTACGGTGCCCTAGACCCCTCGAACACAGCCGGAGAACTATATAGCCTAAAGATAGAAAGGGAAATCTAAAATGCCCCAGAGCAGGCCCCAAAGTAAAAGGCAGCCCCCAACATATAATGACGGTGAAGCAAGATGAAAAAACACTGACACAGATAGAAAGATAGGCTGAGCAAACGTTGGGGCCCAATCTAATCTAAACAGGAAAGCTGCTGTCTGCAATCGGCAAAAAACCCTATCAAAAAACATAGGCCAGCAAGCTGAAATGGAAAAAGGCCCTGAAGCAACTAAGCTTCAAAACTAAATCAGCACTCTGGTATTTTCAGGAGACAGAGCTAAGGAGTTCAGCTCACCCCAGCAGGGAATGGCTGAAATCCAGAAAAAAAAAAGCAAGGACAAATGCAAAAAGCAAGGAAGAAAACTTAGCTTTAGCAGAGCAGGAATTCAGACTGGACTCCAAGGATACCACAGAGAAATCACCCGCAGGGAAAATGGGCGTAGGCAGCCTTATATCCAGTCTGTGACTCCACTCAGCCAGTCATCATCATTAATCTCAGGTGTCTGATAATCAGACTCACTACCTCTCCTTACCAGAAGAGGGAGTTCCTCGGGCCTCAGTGATGAAGGTGAAAATGAACTCACAACAGCCTGGTCTCAAGGAGGGCAGCAAAAAAGCCACTTCTCTCCAGAAAAACATCATGGACAGATTGATATTCTGCAAGAGGTGCAGGGAGTGGACTGCTGAGGACTGGGGTAAAGTCATTTTCTCTGATGAATCCCCTTTTCGATTGTTTGGGACATCTGGAAAACGGCTTATTCGGAGAAGACCAGGTGAGCGCTACCACCAGTCTTGTCTCATGCCAACTGTCAAGCATCCTGAAACCATTCATGTGTGGGGTGGCTTCTCAGCCAAGGGAATGGGCTCTCTCTCAGTCTTGCCTAAAAACACAGCCATGAATAAAGAATGGTACCAGAATGTCCTCCAAGAGCAACTTCTCCCAACCGTCCAAGAGCAGTTTGGCGATCAACAATGCTTTTTTCAACTTGATGGAGCACCTTGCCATAAAGCAAAGGTGATAACTAAATGGCTCAGGGAACAAAACATAGAGATTTTGGGACCATGGCCTGGAAACTCCCCAGATCTTAATCCCATTGAGAACTTGTGGTCAATCATCAAGAGACGGGTGGACAAACAAAAACCTTCAAATTCAGACAAAATAAAAGCATTGATTTTGTAAGAATGGACTGCTATCAGTCAGGATTTGATCCAGAAGTTGATTGAGAGCATGCCAGGGAGAATTGCTGAGGTCCTGAAGAAGAAGGGTCAACACTGCAAATATTGACTTGCTGCATTAACTCATTCTAACTGTCAATATAACCTTTTGTTGCTCATAATATGATTGCAATTATATTTCTGTATGTGATAAAAACATCTGACAAACACACATAAAAACCAGAGGGCAGCAGATCATGTGAAAATATAATATTTGTGTCATTCTCAAAACTTTTGGCCATGACTGTACAGTGAAGATAAGTTGATGTTACATTTACTTTCTGAGAGAAAACAAATGCAAAATACGAGTTTAAACGTTTGTTCTTCCCAACATAATTTTTTACCACTTCAATTTATCATCCTGTAAAAGTCCAATAGCATCTTTGACTTTTACTTTTGAGATTCCTCCAAAATCCTTTTTTATTGCTTTTGACTCCTCTTGCAAGCCTTAATTTGTTTTCAGCCCTAGCTAATCTGATGCCTCACCTGCAGGTTCTGCAGACAGCAGACAACCTTTCTATTTGATAAACCTTAATTTCTTCATTTTTAACATGTATTTAAATTTTGTTTCTATCCATCCTGGTTTTCTTAAATGCTTCCAATTCTTCCATCTTTTCGAATTAACGTTTGTCCTGTGAGAATCTCATTTTTTCCATCCTTCCTGGACATTTCTGTCCTTAAATACATCCCTCCATTGGATCCCTCCTATCCTCTTTCTAAGTCTCTTATAATTTGCCTTTCTGAAATCTAACCTTGGAAACAGTTATGCCTCCTGGGGTCCCAGCCACTTTTACCTCCTCAACCATTTCCTCCCTGTGTATAAGGATTAGATCCAAGGTAGCAGATCCCCTGGTTTTCTCCCCTACCTTTTGGAGGATAAAGTTGTCAGCAAGAGAGGGTAAGAATTTTGCTGGACCTGTTACATTTGCCTGAGAGAGATTCCCAACAAATGTCTGGATAGTTGAAATCTCCCATGATCACTACATCATATTTTTTTGATAACTTGGCCATCTGATGCACAAACAGTTGATCCATCTCTTCACCTTGCAAGGGGCCTGTAGTAAATGCCTATAATGTCTTTTCTGTTGCTTTTCCTTTTGTTGTTACCCAGTTTCCACAGAGCTACAGTACCAGTCTCTGAAGCTTCAATCTCTGTAGAGATATATGCTTTTTATAACATACAATGCGACACTCCCTTCCCATTTGTTAATTAGAAAAAGCCGGCACCACCGGTTATATAAACACTAATGTGCCGATTACTAAAAGCAGTAGAGAAAAATGAGAAACGAGAGGGGTACTACACCAAACACTCCGAATAGCAGAATAAATACAATAATATCAACTAAAAATGGCATGCAAAAATATTTTTTTATTACCACACAAATACTGATGAGTGTATTGAAATTTAAAAACAGTGAAAAAAGTTCTCCCTTGATAATAAGATATGAATTTACCAGGTCATAATAAATGAGGTATAGCGCAGAAGAAGCTAATCTCCTGAAAGGGCGGTGTGGACTAAGTCATTCAAAAGATATATAAGATCTTATGAATCAATACATAATAAACATACCTCTGCCAAACCTGAAAATACATCTAATAGACGCATGGAAGGCAAATATGCCAGTGTAAATGGACTCTGAACATAATTGAAGGAAAGTCCAAACGGATATTAATTGAGACTATATAGTAGCACCATTATGGCATGCCAAAAATTACAGAAAGGAGCTCTATACAAACCACCAATCAGTAGAGAGAGTAGATTAACCTGATTAAGACTGTTTCTTGCAAATAAGTTGTATCCTTCTAGCCTTGTATTCCAATCATGTGTATCGTCCCACCAAGTTTCAGAGGTGCCAATAACATAATCAATAACCACATATGTATATTTATTTTATTCAACCCATTTAACATTAGAAGCTCGATTTACTTTGCTTTGTACACTGCTCAAAAAAATAAAGGCAACACTCAAATAACACATCCTAGATCTGAATGACTGAAATATTCTCATTGAATACTTTGTTGAATACTTTGTTCTATCCAAAGTTGAATGTGCTGACAACAAAATCACACAAAAATCATCAATGGAAATCAAATTCAATGGAGGCCTGGATTTGGAGTCACACACAAAATTAAAGTGGAATGTAATGTCCTTTAAAACAACTCAAAATGAGGCTCAGTATTGTGTGTAGTCTCCACGTGCCTGTATGACCTCCCTACAATGCCTAGGCATGCTTCTCATGAGGTTGCGGATGGTCTCCTGAGGGATCTCCTCCCACACCTGGACTAAAGCATCCGCCAACTCCTGGACAGTCTGCGGTGCAACGTGACGGTGGATGGAGCGAGACATGATGTCCCAGATGTGCTCAGTCGGATTCAGGTCTGGGGAATGGGCCGGCCAGTCCATAGCTTCAATGCCTTCATTTTGCAGGAACTGCTGACACATTCCAGCCACATGAGGTCTGGCATTGTCCTGCATTAGGAGGAACCCAGGGCCAACCGCACCAGCATATGGTCTCACAAGGGGTCTGACGATCCAATCTCGGTAACTAATGGCAGCCAGGCTACCTCTGGCGAGCACATGGAGGGCTGTTTGGCCCTCCAAAGAAATGCCACCCCACACCATTACTGACCCACTGCCAAACCTGTCATGCTGAAGAATGTTGCAGGCAGCAGATCTCTCTCCACGGCGTCTCCAGACTCTGTCACGTCTGTCATGTGCTCAGTGTTAACCTGCTTTCATCTGTGAAGAGCACAGGGTGCCAGGGGCGAATTTGCCAATCCTGGTTTTCTGTGGCAAATGCCTAACATCCTGCATGGTGTTGGGCCGTGAGCACAACCACCATCTGTGGACGTTGGGAACTCAGTCCATCCTCATGGAGTCGGTTTCTAACGGTTTGTGGAGACACATGCACATTTGTGGCCTGCTGGAGGTCATTTTGCAGGGCTCTGGCAGTGCTCCCTCCTGTTCCTCCTTGCACAAAGGCAGAGGTAGCTGTCCTGCTGCTGGATTGTTGCCTTCTTACGGCCCCCTCCACGTCTCCTGGTGTACTGGCCTGTCTACTGGTAGCGCCTCCAGCCTCTAGACACTACGCTGACAGACACAGCACACCTTCTTGCCACAGCTCACATTGATGTGCCATCCTGGATGAGCTGCACTACCTGAGCCACTTGTGTGGGTTGTAGAGTCCGTCTCATGCTACCACGAGTGTGAAAGCACAACCAACATTCAAAAGTGACCAAAACATCAGCCAGAAAGCATTGGTACTGAGATGTGGTCTGTGGTCCCCACCTGCAGAACCACTCCTTTATTGAGGGTGTCTTGATAATTGCCAATAATTTCCATCTGTTGTCTATTCCATTTGCACAACAACATGTGAAATTGATTGTCAATCATTGTTGCTTCCTAAGTGGACAGTTTGATTTCATAGAAATTTGATTTACTTGGCGATATATTCTGTTGTTCCCTTTATTTTTTGGAGCAGTGTATTTCCTTATGCATATTTTATTATTTTTGTTAATTTCCCATAGGTCACAGCTATAGATGTTTGTGATAAAATGGCTGTTTTCCATCATTGAAACTGTCTGGGTGCTGCTACATGCTGCGTCTGGATGCTTTGTTACCGAGTCTCCGCCTACTCGTGGTGAGACAGTAGCTGTACAATTTTGTTTTGAAATCTTGTGCCCATTGGCTACCACTGGCGGGAGGGTTTTGCCCATGTGGCCGCCTCCCTTAGGGTATTAAACTACAGTGAATTAATGAGGTGGGGGGGTGAGTCAGCTGTGAATGAAGTTATAGAAATTTGTATCTGGAGCCAAGTTACCCTAAAGAGCGATCTGCTTCATTGTTATAATGGTGAGATGGGTTTAATACCCTCTAAGCTGGTTGTAAACTTTGTAACATACACCATATTAAATGATACATCTAAAGGTTTGGAGATGGCAAGTGGAAACAGAAGGAGCAGTGACTCTTGGCGTAGCAAGGTCTATACTCTCAACCCAAAACAATGCAGGCTTCATGTAAACCTGAGCAATTTGTGATTGGATTAGGCTGGTTTCACATTTGCGTTTTTTTGCGCTGGAAAAAAACGCATATGTGCGCATGCGTTTTTTCCCCTATATTTAACATGGGTGCGCATACCTGCGCGCTGGTAAGCGCACGTATGCGATTTTCATGGGCTGCGTTTTTTTGGGGTGTGCGTTTGTATTTTCCAGACGCAGCATGTTGCATTTTTTGGCCCTGCAAAAAAGCGCATGCGCACATATGCGCACGTTTTGCGCTAAAAATGGCCATTATAGCCTATGGATGCGCATACGTGCGCACTGGCATGCTCATGTATGCGTTTTTTTGCACATGCGTTTTTTTTTGTTAACCATGGAATTTAGGGGTTTGGGTTAGAGTTAGGGTTAGTTAAGGGGGTTTAGGGTTAGGGTCAGGGTCAGGGTTAGGGTTGGGGTTAGGGTCAGGGTTAGGGTTAAGTATGGTTTGGTTAAGGGTTAGGGTCAGGGTTAGGGTTAAGTATGGTTTGGTTAAGGGTCAGGGTTAGGGTTGGGGTTAGGGTCAGGGTTAGGGTTAATATGGTTTGGTTAAGGGTTAGGGTCAGGGTTAGGGTCAGGGTTAGGGTTAAGTATGGTTTGGTTAAGGGTTAGGGTCAGGGTTAGGGTTAAGTATGGTTTGGTTAAGGGTTAGGGTCAGGGTTAGGGTTAAGTATGGTTTGGTTAAGGGTTAGGGTCAGGGTTAGGGTTAAGTATGGTTTGGTTAAGGGTTAGGGTCAGGGTTAGGGTCAGGGTTAGGGTTAGTAAAGTCATGGTTTGGGTTAGTGTGAGGGGCCACCTAATGTTGGAAAAAAACGCAAACGCGGTAAAAACGCACTAAAAACGCATACAAAAGCATAAAAACGCTGCGTTTTTTTCATGCATGCTCATAAAAATGCTTGAAAAAAACGCAGCAGTTGTATGCTTTTGTATGCGTTTTTTCAATGCGTTTTTTTGCGGGAAAAACGCGCTGCAAAAAAAAGCAAGTGTGAAACTAGCCTCAGTAATATATTCTCTAGTAAAGCTGTAATAAACCTAATAAATCTTTTAATCTACTGTAACCTTTTTAAGGACCACTTCACAGACGCGGGACCCTTGTGGACAGTCATGCCACATGACAATAATGTATAGAAACATATGTGGCATACTTGGTGTATTGAATGTATTATGCTTCACCCACGACGCTTGTGTTTGAGCATGTGCACCATTGGTGGGAAAAAAGGATGTGTGTATAATACTGTGGTATTTTAGGTTTTGTGTGTAATTTATTTTTTATTCTAATTTAGTGTCTGCAGAAAATTTGGAGAAGACAATGAAGCAAATGGAACGCCAGCTCCAGCAGCTTGAGACGGATTTGAAGACCTTTCCCCAATCTGACGACGCACATGACAAGTTTGTGACTAAGATGTCCATATCCTTTTGATGACTACATATCTTATGTAGGGCTGGTTGAATAAGAGCAGGTTTACTTAGCATTTTAGATCTCTTCCAGTAACCTTTGTGTATTTTTTAGCGTTTATGCTTCAAAAGCTTTGGCAGCAAAAAGGCTGCATGCTGTGAGTAAAAGGTTTCGTCAAAAGCAGAGGCTACTAGTTTTGACAGAATAAGAGTGTTTTGTGTAAAATGCAACAATATCAGTATGTCCTCCACAATCTCCTGAATTAGCACTGAGCCCATGCATGTGTAGCAGGCACTATTGCGTTATGAGGCTGTATAAAACTATATGAAATTCACATGGCATGTCCTTTGCCAGAAAGATGCCAAGTCACAGTATCACTTGATGGGATTGCCTGTGGGTTTATTTTCTGCTAATGGCTATTTGGTAAGCTTGAACATAGTAGGGGCCGATAGGAGACAATATGACTGCAGGATGACTGTGTGCGTCTGTGACACATCTACATAGGAGCTGCAAGCACATAACAGAGTATTTTTGGCAAGTGAGGTTTCATTTTACTATTGAAGCAGTTATAAATTATTGTTATAGGAAATCTCTCAGTAGGATCAAGCCCCCTAAGCCGTCATGGGAAGCTGAGTATTGTGACACCTTGTTGTCTGTGATCTGATATCTTATTCCAGAGAAATCCATGTTTATCTTATATGTCAACGAGCTGTTCAGACCTAGACCTATGGGCTGTACGCTGATCTGCAGGAGAATCTGCCTCCAGAGCTTATTTTTAATGGAAGGAGTTACCAGTGTGATGTGAAATGGCCGCTTTCCTGATCTCACTGCAGAGATGTGTGGGATTATGTTTCTCTCAGAGCTTCAGCCTCCATCTCATAGGCAGGCAGGGTTGCTAGAGACTTAGCTAGGGATTCAGATCAGCAGTAGCAGGGAGGCGAAACCTTTCAGTGGACTCTTATCAAAGAATTCATGCTTACAACTATGTTGGTACACCCTTATTGTGGGAATAGGGGAAGCTCAGCAGATAACTGCTGTTACTGAAAATAAATCTCTATGGAAAGAAAAAGACGGGTATTTCCACCATATGGTGATCATGTAGTGGTAGATACCAATCCTGCAGAACATATACAAGATTACAGTATAGTTATATATAGTGACTTACAGGTGACATTCTTTGTGATGGAGGTATTCACTTTTTCAGCCCTTTCCATCTGATCCAGACTGGCATAACTTTTTCTAGCCACGACTTGTTTGTGGAGCTTACAACAGACACATTTGACTTCTCTTATTTCCTACACCATCCCCATCTATTCCCAAGGTGCACAAACTCCTCATCCTCCTGTCACCCCTATCCTGAGTCACCGC
The DNA here is from genome assembly GCF_039654945.1 of Dendrobates tinctorius. Taxonomy (NCBI): domain Eukaryota; kingdom Metazoa; phylum Chordata; class Amphibia; order Anura; family Dendrobatidae; genus Dendrobates; species Dendrobates tinctorius. Next base: position 29,235,734 of record NW_027361732.1, on the reverse strand, counting down.
TGCCATGTCTCTACTACTGTACCTGCTGTGTGGCACAAAAATAGTGCTTCCCTTAGTGCTCCACATGTCCACCACTGCGTCCCTTATGAAGTATAATGGCTCCATTGTGCCTTCCAGATGGTAAAAGTAACCCTGGAATATATATACGTTACCCTGTGCAAGTGCCCTAAAAAAGTGTCCACATTTTGTCCACTACAAAAAAAAAATCATGCTCCCTGTGCCCCACTTTCACAGTCACAATAACGAGTGCCCATTTAACACATTAAAAGAGTGTAAATGCAACGTAAAAAAGTAGCGACATGGCCTAATACATGGCAAGGAATATGGTAGTGAAGGCCATTTGGCCGCCTTGTTGAGATTCATTTTGCTTCTACTTTGCTCGTTATCTGTAAGCACTTGTTTGCTCCTAGATTGTCTAACACAAATTGTCCTGTTTTCCGCTATTTGCACTGTTTTGACAGTAGTGACAGTTTCTCAGTATTTTGCCCCCTTTATTTTCCACTAAGACTTGAAGTTTCTGTTCTCTGCTACAGTGTGACGCTTCTCTGTAGACAGACAATAGCTTAGAAGCTGTAGACCTGCATGGCTTATGTTATTAGCACATGATCTCACTAATTAGAGAAGCACACATTGAAGCAAACAGATTTTCCAGCAAATTAATAAGAAAAAGAATGTTTGATATAAAGGTTAGATAATCCAACACAGCATGGAGAAGCCCGGATCTGTCTGTGCATCTAATCCTAAATGAGGGGAAGCTGAATGATTTTCTCTTAAAAGACGGACCACTCACAAAAACAGTCAGCAGGAAATCTGAACAGGAAAGATGCTCTTTGTGTTAGATACTTTATCAAAAAGTCGGATATTGTTTAATGGTCAATTTATCCATTAGATTTTCCAGCGTTGAAGGACACTAATTAGAATCCCCGGTTCTGTTTGGAAAGTCTCCATATTGTAAACTCTTCAGATGACAGTATAAATCTGAAGTACAATAAGAGATTTTGAGTTCTTTATTTAAAACACAGCTAATTTATTTTTTGCCATAAGTGAGCCTGCAATAGCCAAACCTTACTTGGATTTTATTAGTAAATGTTACCTACAGTCATGAGAAAAACTAAGAATATATTCTTTGAATTCTGTAGTTTTTCTTATAAAGAAAAAAAATTTGGTTCTTAAGTTTTTTAATTGCATAAAAACAACCACAGTTGAAAAACACATGACAAATTATACCTTGTCATTATTTAACAAAATCATGGCCAAAATTCAAAAGCAGTGTGTGAAAAAATGAAGTACACAATTATTGCTTCCATAAGAATTAAGAGGGTAAGTAGCAGCTTTTACTCACCTGACCTGATAGAAGCACTGGCCCTGGCTCCCGTCTCCTATGGCCTCCTGAATTTGCTTTGATCCTGGTAGAGGTCATGCGCTTGTGTGTTAAGTAGCATTGTCCACAGTTGCCTCAAGTATTTCATTTGGCTGAGCTTCTGCCAGGCATCTTATGTCCCTTCTTTTGCTCCTTACTTTCATGGTATAACCAACATTGTTTCCAAGCTCTGTCCAATTTAGCAGATGTTGACTATACCAACCTTTCAGCATGCAAGTAACCAACTCCCCACTACTGGCATTAATACTGTTCACACCTGGACTGTGCAATCAAGGTAGCACAACTCATCAAGCTGTCTCCTGTTTACTTCCCTGTTATCAAAGCTATTAACTGTTAAGGGGGTTTTACACATAGCGATATCGCTAGCGATATCGCTATAACGTCACCGATTTTGTGACGTTATAGCAATATCGCTAGCGATATCGCTGTGTGTGGTACTTACCTCCGACCGGCTCCCCCGCTGCGTCGCTGCTGCATCGCTGTGAGATCTTCCTGTGTGGAAGCTCACTAGCGATCATTTAGCGATGCACCAGCGATTCTGACCGGGTCGGATCGCTGGTCGGATCGCCGGTGCATCGCTAAATGTAAAAGGGCCTTTACTCTGAGGAAGGATACCAAACTGCATTTACTTCTCTGTTATGTAACTGCTATTATCCTGGAAGATCCCAGACTGCATTTACATTAGTTATGTGTTAAGCCTTTGCCCTGCTGGTAGATAACTTACTGCATTCCTGTGATTAACTGATTCCCTTCTGGAAGATACTAGTTTTTTATAAAGGTACGTTTCCCTTGTGTACCCATACATGTGACTGTGTCCTGCTTGTTTGTATGCTGTACTGAATACCGTGCTGTCCTGGTCCTCATGGATTCACGGGTCGTCCACCAAAATTCACTCCACTGTACCATTGCCTCCATTCCTACTCATCCAGCACAACTGTTTAAATACTCTACCTCACCAGTTGAACATTTACCAGAATATACAAGCCATGGATTATAAAAATGCAATGACATTAACACCATTGCATTTGGATATGGAGACTCTATCCGGACTTGTTATGCAACTTTCTGTAAGCCAACTGGAGATCATCCAGATTGTGCCTGACCTTTAGGCTCATATGGATGCATTGCCTCAAACCTCTGTTATTACACTACAGATTCTCTAACCCCTGCTACAGTGACATCTGAAATATTATTTTTGCTATACATTTCCTCCTTCTGCTCATTTTGATGATGACCCTAATGCCTGCTGTGGATTTTTAAACCAATTCATGGAAAAGTTTTAAACATTGTCCCCATTTTTTCCTGACCAATTGAAAGTGGCACATATTTTGTCTTCCTTTTCTATAATGCCTAGGACGACACCATTATGGGAATGAGATGATCCTATGATGCTTTCTCTACTTTCTTTGCTATCTTCCTTCAGTAGTGTGATGAATGAGCCAGCTCATGTCCATTCTGCCGCTGACTTTGTACTCTGGCTAGCACAAGAGATTTAGTGTTTTACGCTATGCCATCTAGTTCAGTACTGTCAATAGACTTGGTCTTGAGCAATGACACTCTCTTGGCAATTACTGTGCCCTGGAAGATATTTGCTATCTTCCATTAACAATCTGATTACTCTCGCGACCCAGTTTGACTTACATTTTAAAGACAGATAACATGTAAAAACTCAAGATTTTCATACCTACATTTTAAACTTTTTCAAAGTCTTTGATAGATTCAGATTCTACAGGTACCCATCAAAATCTTTCAGAAGATATTGTCATCAAATAAAAAATCCTATTGTCTTACTAAAGGATTATGTCTCTGTTAGGCCCGGGTCATACTTGCGAGAAACTCGCACGAGTCTTGCTTCTCAAAACCCGGCACTCGGGACCGGAGTGTGCGGCTGCATGTATTTCTATGCAGCTGAGCGTTCCGATCCGATTGCCGGCGGCAGTGCCGGGTATTGAGAGGCAAGTTTCTCCCAAGTGTGATCCCGGCCTCATGATGAAAAAGGCCCACCTTGCAAGGAATGTCCTACACTCAAGTTAAAGCAGGGAAACTTTAGACCTAATGCGAAAAAGGAGTGTTCCTTTTGGGGTTTATTCTATCCTGCACTAAAGACAACCTTTGATGTACCTATGTCCATCATCTTTAATTTTTTTTGAGTTTACAGGACAAGCCTTCCTTGAAACTTTATTGCATTTTTTACACTCCAGAAGGCTGAAAATTAAATTTTGATACTTTTTGGATTTTCTCAAATTGCTTTCAATTCATATAAAATTCCATACTAGAAGGTGACAATCATCTTTTCAATATTATTTCAAAGCTCAACTTCAACTAATTTCTCTGAAATTCTGCTTTATCTGACTACAACTTGTCTGCTTCTTAACAGGATTTTGTAGATGTCTTATTCAAGCGAGACGCTACCTCTACGTTATCCATTTGTTTGTGCTATGTTCATTTGTCCATTCTTTGATCCACCTATAGAGAAAGTTTATCCTCTATCAGCCCATTAGACTGGGGCCATGTCGTCTTATATTAAAGAGAACTGGGAAAGTGGGTACATCCGATAGTTAACATCTATGGCCAGTGCAGACTTCTTTCCAAAGAAGGTTCTCTGAGACCAGGCAAAGACTATTAGCATCTAAAATCACACAGAAAGACTGTTATCCATTGCCTTTCATTTCAGAACTGTTTTATAAAATTGATGGTGCTATAATTATCTTCCAAATTAGATCTGTGTGGAGTTTATTACTTAATTTGCAATGAAAAGGGAATCTAATTGAGGACCATAATGTTCACCTAACGGACATTCTCTTGTCTCTAAGACACTGCTTCGGAAGTCTTATTTTGGTCCCATTCTTCTCTCCTTTCTAGTTCCTTTGGTCTGAAGAACTGCTGAAATCCCTTTCTGTCTCTACTGGTGGTCTAAATGGAGACTAGATGTCAAATAATTTGCAGCACCTATCATCCTTGTGTGCTGTACATACCCATGTACTTCTATGTTTTTCATCCTCTTTCTATACCAACAAAACTTTGGTCTAAAATTTCTATGTACTTTGTTAGTGATCCTCTTCAGTACAAGAATCACATACCATACATGATAGACTAAGGTCTCAAAGGGTGATGCGGAGTCTATAAAAAAGGATATTCAAGCTCAAATCTTGCTCAGGATATTTCATGCCAATCATCTTCTTTCACCTGTTACAAAAGCTTCTAAAAGAGGTCCTAATAGAAGGGTTATTTTACTAACCAATCCCGGCACAAGAGCAAGGCTTGACTCCCTTCTCCTATGACCGCCTCCTTTTTCAGTAGTCCACTCTAAGTTTCCCAGGTAACCCGGCAAATTCCACTAACATTTTCTTAGGCCTTTTAATGTCGCCTATGGTAGAGGTACGTTGCTTGGGTATTAAATAGCATTGTTTACAGTTGCCTTACGTTGATCAATTTTAGTTAAATTCACCTGACTAAGCTCCAGCCAGTTGTCTATTGATTCCACTCCTCTTCCGATCTATCATGTTACAGCCAGCATTGTTTCCACGCACCATTAAGCTTACAAGGCGTTGTCCACATCAACCTTTTGGCACACAAGTTACCAACTCCTCGCAACTGTTTTCAGTCCTGATCACATCTGGCTTTTACAGTCAAGGTCATACAACTCTTACAGGGAGTTTCCAGTTTGCATTTACTTTTGTGTTATGTCACTGTAGTTAACCAATGACCTGAAGGAAGATACCAGACTGCATTTCTGTGACTAACTGCTTCTCTACCGCAAGATACAAATTTACTATAAAAATATAGTTCCTATGTGTATAACCACACACCTGCCTCAGTTTTATCTGTTACCTGCTCGTCTTGTTAGCCTGCTAGCCTGGTCTTCACGGATCCACCTGTTGTGCATCAAGACCCAATCTGCTACACCATTGCCTTTATGTCCGTGCTTCTGACCCAGACCTCTTGCTTAGAGTATCCACATCACCAGGTGAGGCTTTAACAACAGTTAGGTGCTTATCATCAAATGGCTTTAATTAAATATTCATCTGCAAGTATGACTATCTCTTTAAAAGCAGAGGTTTTCTCAGTTTGCTCATGGTACATTCAGGCATTTAAACACAATACCAAGGAGGAAAGACATCACCAAAAATCTTAAATAAGTAATTTATGCTGCCTATCAATCTGGAAAGGGTTATAAGGCCAATTCCAAACAATTTGAAATCCATCATTCTACAGTGAATAAGATTATTCACAATGGAAAACATTTAAGACAGTTGACAATTTTCCCAGGAGTGGACATTACAGCAAATTAAGCCCAAGGCTAAGCCATGCAATGTTCCGAGAAACTGCAGAAAATGCAAAAGAACCTGCTCAGACTCTATGGATCTCAGCATGTTAAAGTTTCAAGGTACTGAACGTACAGTTAAAAACACTGAACAAGTATGGGCTGTTTGGAAGGGTTGTCAGGAGAAAGCCTCTTCTCTCGCCAAAGAACAAGGCAATATGATTAAGGTTTTACATAACTTGCATCTGGACAAAACCACAGGATTTCTGGAACAGGGTCCTTTGGTCAGGTACCAAAGTGGATACTCTTGGCTATAATGCCCTGTACCACATTTGGTGAAAACCAGATACCAAATGTCCAAACAAACCTCTTGTGCCAATTGCAAAGCACGATGATAGAGTGATGATATAAGCTTTTTTTTTTGTAGTCACAGCATCTTGGCATCTGGCAGTCATTGACGATAATGAACTCATCTGTATGCCAAAGTATTATAAAGCTAATTGTGAGGACATCTATCTACTGTGTTAAAAAAGAAAGGTGTTGCAAAGCTTAGCCCAATTGAAATGCTGTGAAAGTACCTTAAGAGAACAGTGCATTATGCACCAGATTTCCAGTCCTGATTTTCTGACAAGTTAAACATCGATTATAATACAACAGGAAGCATTTGTCATCTTTTGGCAGTCTACAGATGACCCTCTAGTTATTGTCTTCTCGGAAACTTAGGATGGCCCCAGATCAACTGCCTGTTGAGGTCAATTATTTATTAGGATTGTGATGTGATGAGCCTGTTTCCTCTATTGGCGCAACACTTTGTCTCTTTACGTATTTATTTTTTTTCTCTAAATTGAGCCAATGAGCAGCTACATTTGATTGCGCCCTGCATCTAATTTGGACACTTGGTGATTCCTGGACTTGAAAGTTTGCATCTGTGCAGGATTATGGAGGTTTTTTGGTCTGTTAAATTCTAATGATTACACTGGTCTACAAAAAAATAAACACGTTTCTGGTGCCAAGGCTTTTTTTTTATGGATTTAGGGTATTTTGAGAGTGCTGAATTAAAAAATCCCATTACTTTAGCTGAATTGGTTTTAGTTTTTGAGATAGTTAATTAATCCATGAAAATAATGCATTCCCCCAATACAACTTGTGTGTGGTAACAAATGCAATAGCTTTTGTTATGTTTGACTTTTTAACAGTGTCTTAGGTAAGGAAATATCTCATATAATAATTTTGTGCTTCAATTTCTAGACTTACAATGCTATAAAAGCAATTTTTTTGAAGTGAGAATTCTACTGTAATTAACTACCGTATTTTTCAGACTATAAGACGCACCAGACCATAAGACACACCTAGGTTTTAGATGAGGAAATTAGAAAAAAAATTGAAGCAAAAAATGTGGTCAATTCTGTACTAATATCCCCTATCCTGGTATGCATGGCTGTCCTGGTACTCAGGGCTCCCTCCTCCCTACCCTGTTATGCATGGCCCCCTCCTCCCTACCCTGGTATGCATGGAATCATAGAATCGTAGAGTTTAGAAGGGACCTCCTGGGCCATCTGGTCCAACCCCCTGCTCAAAGCAGGATTCGCTAAATCATCCCAGTCAGATGTCTGTCCAGCCTCTGTTTGAAGACTTCCATTGAAGGAGAACTCACCACTTCTCGTGGCAGCCTGTTCCACTCATTGATCACTCTAACTGTCAAAAAGTTTTTTCTAATATCTAATCTGTGTCTCCTCCCATTCAGTTTCATCCCATTGCTTCTAGTCTTTCCTTGTGCAAATGAGAATAAAGTTGATCCTTCTACAATGTGACAGCCCTTTAGATATTTGTAGACAGCTATTAAGTCTCCTCTCAGTCTTCTCTTTTGCAAACTAAACATTCCCAATTTCTGCAACCTTTCCTCATAAGACAGGGTTTGCAGACCGGTCACCATTCTGGTCGCTCTTTTCTGAACTTGCTCCAGTTTGTTGATGTCTTTTTTAAAATGTGGTGCCCAAAACTGGACACAATATTCCAGATGAGGTCTGACCAAAGAGGAGTAGAGGGAAATAATGACTTCACGTGATCTAGACTGTATGCTTCTGTTAATACATCCTAGAATTGCATTTGCCTTTTTTGCTGCTGCATCACACTGTTGACTCATATTCAGTCTGTGATCTATTAGTATACCCAAGTCTTTTTCACATGTGCTGTCACTTAGCCCTATTCCTCCCATTCTATATATGCTTTTTTCATTTTTATTGCCCAGATGTAGTACTTTGCATTTCTCCCTGTTAAAAACCATTCTGTTAGTTGCTGCCCACTTCTCCAGTTTATTTAAATCTTTTTGAATCCTTTCTCTCTCTTCTCTAGTATTAGCTATCCTTCCTAGCTTTGTGTCATCAGCAAATTTAATCAGTTTACCCTCAATTCCTTCATCTAAATCGTTGATAAAGATGTTGAACAATACAGGGCCCAGGACAGAGCCCTGTGGTACCCCACTTGAGACATTCTTCCAACTGGATGTGCAGCCATTTACGACCACTCTTTGGGTCCGATCACTAAGCCAGTTATGAATCCACCTAACAGTTGCCTTGTCCATTCCATACTCAGTCATTTTTTCAATAAGGATTGTATGAGAGACTTTGTCAAATGCTTTGCTGAAGTCAAGATATACTATATCTACAGCATTTCCTTGATCCACCCAATCAGTGATACCGTCATAGAAGGAAATTAAGTTTGTCTGACATGACTTATTAGTTACAAACCCATGCTGACTCTGTTTAATCACTTCATTCTTATCCAGGTATTGACATACATGTTGTTTAATAATTTGTTCAAAGATCTTTCCTGGTATAGAAGTCAGACTCACCGGCCTATAGTTGCCTGGGTCCACCTTCTTCCCCTTTTTGAAGATAGGAACAACATTTGCTCTTCTCCAGTCTTCTGGCACTTCTCCTGTTCTCCAAGAATTTTCAAAGATTATGGAGAGGGGTTCAAAAATTTCTTCTGCTATCTCCTTCAGTACTCTGGGGTGTAATTCATCTGGACCTGGAGACTTGAATTCATTTAGGTTAGCTAAGTGTTTCCTCACTATCTTTCTGTTTATAGATATCCTGGATTCTTCTATTCCCTTAATAGGACAGTGAATAACAGTTGATGTTACATTTCCTTTCTGAGAGAAAACAGATGCAAAATAGGAATTTAAAAGTTCAGCCTTCTCAACATCCTGTCTTACCATTTCATCATTTTCATCCTGTAAAAATCCTATAGCATCTTTGACTTTTCTTTTACATTTGACATATCCCCAAAATCCTTTATTATTGCTTTAGTTAATCTGATTTGTGCCCTGCAGGTTCTGCAGACAGCATTATATTCTTCTTTAGATATGCCTCCCTCTTTCCATTTTATAAACATTTTTTTCTTCCTTTTTAGCATGTGCTTAAGTTCTGTGTTCATCCATCCTGGTTTCCTTAAATGCTTCCTATTCTTCCCTCTTTTCGGAATTGTTAACAACTGTGCTTTGAGAATTTCATTTTTCAAGATTTCCCATCCTTCCTGGACATTTTTGTCTTTAAGGATATCCAGCCATTGGATCCCTCCAATTCTCTTTCTGAATCCCTTAAAATCTGCCTTTCTGAAATCTAACCTTGACATCTGAGTCTTCACAGGTCTTCCGCCTCTAGTTATCCAAAATTCTAAAATAGCATGGTCGCTACCTCCTAGGGTCCCAGCCACTTTTACCTCCTCAACCATTTCCTCCCTGTTTATAAGGATTAGATCCAAGGTAGCAGTTCCCCTTGTTTTCTCCCTTACCTTTTGGAAGATAAAGTTGTCAGCAAGAGAGGATAAGAATTTCCTTGACCTGTTAGTTTTGCCTGAGAGAGATTCCCAACAAATGTCTGGATAGTTGAAATCTCCCATGACAACTATGTCATATTTTTTGGAGAACTTGGCGATTTGATGCATAAAGAGTTCATCCATATCTTCAGCTTGCACAGGCGGACTGTAGTAAATGCCTACAATGGTGTCCTTTCCATTGTTCTGTCCTTGTATTCTTACCCAAACAGTTTCCACAGAACTCCCAGTCTCTGAAGCTTCAATCTCTGTGCAGATATACGCGTTTCTAACATACAATGCGACACCCCCTCCTCGTTTATCAAGTCTGTTTCTTGCAAATAAGTTGTATCCTTCTAGTCTTGTATTCCAATCATGTGTATCGTCCCACCAAGTTTCAGTGATTCCAATGACATCATATTTCTTTTCCTGTGTTAGTAGTTCCAATTCTCCTTGTTTGTTGCCCATGCTTTGTGCATTAGTATAGAAACATTTTAGTTTGTGATTGGTTTCACTTTCTCCAATATTTTTATTAATTAGATTCTTTCGTCTTTGTTCTTCCTTTCCACTTCTAATAGCAGAGTTCTCAATAGCATTTGTCAGGTGTAATGCTTTTTCTGGTCTTTTGCTTCATCCCTATCCTGGTATGCATGGCCCCCAGCAGAAAAACATAAAACAAAACATAAACCATTTTACTTATCTTCCTGCGCTCCCTCGCAGCTTCCTGTTCCTATGCCAGCAGCTGATTTTTGCTTGTAAGCAGCGCATGGCAGTAACGTCATGCGCTGCTTACAAGCAGAGGACCGCTACAGGAACACTCACTGCTCCTTACGTCGGGACTATGTGCATGGAGAGCAGTGAATATTCGTTGCTCTTTTATAGCGGGCATAGTGTTAGCCGCAGCCGCCGGCTTCCTGCATCTACGTGGCATTCACGTGCGCCCAATACTAAAGGGAATGAATATTTACTGCATTCTATACCTATGGGAGTGGAGAGCAGTGAATATTCATTCCCTTAAGTAAGCGGGCACACGCGAATGCACAGCAGATGCAAGAAGCCGGTGGCTGCGGCTATCAGCGTGTCCGCTATTAAAGTGACATGAATATTTACTGCTCTCCATTCCCATGGGCGTGGAATGCAGTGAATATTCATTTGTCTTTAGCAACAGGCACAGGAGTTAACCGCAGCCGCCGGCTCCTGTCTTGTGACACGCTGCCGCTCCCCCACCACAGCCAGAGCACGTACATCTAGACTATAAGGTGCACCCCCATTTTCCTACACCTTTTTGGAGGAAAAAAAGGGCATTTTATAGTCCGAAAATTATGGCAACTATTAAATATCTCAGAAACCAGAGCCAATCTGGCAAAACTGATATCATTCTTAATCCACACCAAAACCATTCAAACATCGTTGGTACCAAAATCACTGTTTATCAGTGTTATTTATGTAGTGTAAGTGGTATGTATGGACTTATTTTAATTATTTTTTTAGTTTGTAGTCTGAGATTTTAACTACAGACCGTAGAGAACAAATGTGGGCCAGGACTACAATAAATGCAATTTTTTTTTTATTTTAATACAATGAATAATAAAAACATAAATATTTAACAAGACAGAAGTTGTAATAAACTTGATAGGTGAGCCAATGAGGGTGTGCTAGTTAAAAGGCACCAATCACTTATATAGAATATTAAAACGAGGGGGAGTTCCTACAAGTAATTGATGTGGAAGTAATATCACATATATATCCACACAGTATATGAGATTGAAGTGCCAAATAATGTAATTGAGACAATAAATCACATAACGTGCAAAATGTGCATGAACAGAAGCTCACCCACCAAACACCCGATGCGCGTTTCACAAATGATTACCACACGTCGGATGTATGGTAAAGATAAAATGGGTTTCTTGTATGGTCCAGCCATCAATATAATAAGTAGGAGCATTCAAAACACACTCCATGATCCAGTCATCAGCCAGTATCTATCTATTCTGTAGCGTTTGAGTCCAACGTACCTGGCATGTATTGGGCAACGGATTGGCAGCATATTAACTGACAGATTCCATTTAAATGTGTAAAATTCTGTGCTGAAATCTGCAGTAAATACGACATAAAGTCCTAAATTCCACTCCAAAATACTGGAGCAAAAATGTCTTGGTGGTTTTTTTATCCATTAGTATAGTGTCAGATCATCCGTTTTGGCTGACTGCAATGTACAGTTCGAAATCTTTGTGAAAAAATATAAGAAATGTTTGCCAGAATGATATAGAATCGCACAACATGACTTGTCAAAATAATACCAAAGAGAACAATAAAGATCTGTTTTTAAGGAAAATGAAACTTCAGCACTTTTTGACTGAGACAACAGTAAATGGAAAGGTCAGAAGGGTTCCTAATGTTACAACCTGCAGCTAAATGCGAAATCTAAATATTGTAAATGAACATTCAAGCCTGAAATAATTCATAATACAGCAATTAATATTTTATTTCATGGCCATGAAAAGTGCATTAATAGTTTTAAAAGCACGTATTTATTACAAAGTGAATGGGACCTTGTGGTCTAATTCATAAATAACCAAGCAGACATGCTGCCATTACCCTTATTAATAGTCTCATTGGTAGCTTTAAAGACACTCGTTCCCTAATGCTAACAAATGTTTATCCATTAAAGAGTATGTTAATTTACAATTCATAAAATGGCTTATGAGTAAAACTTAAAGTGGACCTAGCACCAAATGTCACAATCGAAATTGGATATATTAAATCTTTTATACCTGAAAAGAATGTTGTATTTACTTTGAAAATCCATGTCCAGATGGCTGTTTAATCCTATGACCTTTGAACTCATTCTCCACCAACCTAGCCTGATTGATCTCTCTCCTCAGTGTCCCTCCTCCCTGCTGTTGCAGAGATTTCACACTGTTCTGTAGAAGCTGCTCAGTTAAAGTATTTGAAGGGGGTGTCCTCTTTGATGTACTTTTCGCCCACAGTCTCAGTAGCAGACTGAGCTTTACTTATCGTCCACGTGACCTGCGCTGCCTCTACACCACTGCACCAGTCTCTGTTGATCGGCTGCAGTTGTAGTGTTACATAGTCACCACTGCAGCCTATCAACAGAGAGCTGGGCAGAGGTGAAGAAGCCGTACTGGCCCAGGGGATGGTTAATAAGGCTGTTTGTTCTTTTACACATCACTGAGCCAGTGGGTAAAATAAACTGAAAGAGGCCAAGCAATTTAATAAATGTATAATGTTTGTTTTGTTAAATTTGGTCAACAATTTGCTATAAATGCTATAGAAAGTAGGTTTACAATTTTTTTTTTCAGCATTTTCCCCCCCTTTTTCTTTTTAGTCATGCACCAAAAAGCATCATTATCACAAAAAAGTCTGACTATTTAATAGGCGATATCATCCTGTTTTCATTCATACATTTTAATGATGAATGATGCAGGAACAACAAAAATAAACACTTGTGGTAAAAAATAGTATTTACTGTCTGACTTGTCAGGAGAGCTGACAGATTTACCCTCATAAAACCATACTAACTTACAGCCCAAATTGTCTGTTCAAACCATGGACAGGCGCCTGGTGCACCCTCGGAAAGACCAAGCAATTCAGTGCAGATTTCTACCCACTTATTTTGCATCTCCACCTCTTACCTTAAAGGGAATCTTTCACCCCATTTTTGGACTATAAGCTGCGGCCACAGCCATCAGGGGCTTATCTACAGCATTCTGTAATGCTGTAGATAAGCACCCAACATAACCTGAAAGATAAGAAAAACGAGTTAGATTATACTCACCTGGGCGTCCAGTCCGATCCGATGGGTATCACGGTCCTGTCCGACGCCTCACATCTTCTAGAGATGACGTTCTCCTTCTTGCTTCTGCCGCGGCTCCTGCGCCTCTCTTTAAAGGGAACCTGTCATTTAAAAAAAAAACACTATTATCCTGTAGATATTGTGTTAATCTGCAGGTTAACAGTATTGTGAAGCAGTATGACTGCCACACTGAATTCATGCCTAATGGTAGGCAATGAACTTTATTACTCCCGGCAGCCTCCTGCTTTCAGTCATGGATGTGCTGCTTCAGTCACAACTCAGTACACAGTGAGCGATGCCTGTAACCATGCCCTGGCACTAACTGACAGCTGTCCCAGCACTGTAGAGCCAGATGTCAGTCGTGCTGGGCTGTGCTTACTGCGGCTGCTCACTGTGTACTGAAACCGCACATCATCTATGACTGAAAGCCGGAGGCTGCCTGGAAGAGAAAAGTTAATTTCCTCCTTGTAGCCATGCTTTCAGAGCAGCGGTGGCTGCACGGAGTCAAAGTCTGTCAACTTAAAGATTAACCCCCATATCTGCAGGTTAAGTGTTTTTTTCTCATGATAGGTTCTCATTAATTTTCAGGTCTGGCTTTACAGGAATAAGATGATAGAGGAGATTGATAGCAAACAAGTACTTGGGAAGGTGCACTGAACTGCTAGGCCGTGGAGTGCATGTGCTAGTTTGGTTTGAATAGTCACTTTGTACTGAAAGACTTCATTTAACAATTGAACAATTGTAGCAATTCTCCACAATGTATTGCAAATGTTGAACCGGCCTAAGGTATGTTACCACAGCTCTGCTGTGAGGCAAGAAGTTGCCTGGAAACTGGTATTTTGGAGGTTAATTTCTTAGTGTTCTGATCTTTCCATCATTATCTGACTATTATTGCAGAAACTATGATGTTTATAGCTTCTTAGCACCCGAAAGAAAACTTGAGTGATCGTATATTCTGCAATTTAGCCTCAGCTTGCTGCATGACAGCTCAGTAGTTAGGCGAGTGTTACACACATGACAACTGATGTTCCTCCTTCTTTAATTTGTATTGTAATAGATACAAAGACTAGTTGTGTCTTGAAATGCTTTTTAAGTTACTATTCATGATGGCGTGCACTGCTTAATCTAGTTCGTAAGCTAGAAGTTTACTTAAGGGTACAAAGTTTGTCTCATAATAAGGGGACTTCAAATGGTAATACGTTTTACCCTCATGTGTAATATGTATATGTGTTATATATATTACCAAAATGTATTAATAGTTTTTTTTATCAATGAAAATGCAAAGTAAATGAACAAATCAAATCAATATTTGTCACGACCACCCTTTGCCTTTAAAACAGCAGCAATTCTTTAAGGTACACGTTGTGGGGATGTGACTCGCTCAGGTGCAGCGGGAGACAATCAGGAGACCGGTTCTTCCAAAGTTCATGAGGTTTATTTCTGTCATAAACCATAAAACAGCGTATCACCAAAAATAGCCTCTAGCTTAGGCAAACAAAACATAAACCTTCGTGGTTGCAGACTCAGACCGCGAGTCTCAGCACATGCTGGGAGGTGTAGTCCTCCCCACATACAGCTCCCTGGTTCAGGAGCAGGTCACATTATAAGGCTGTAGCCACACCCACGTTCCCAGCAGCTGACTGGTCACATGACTGTGACCTCACCACAGGTCCTTCAAACAAAAACAATAACAATATCTGGTATGCTTTACTTCTGCCTTACATTATGGAGATAAGCCATTTATGAGACACATATCTCCCATCAATTACACGACGCTTAGCCCTGCCACATACCTCCCCCCTCTGCCTAAAGCCGTGGGGCTTGGCACTTTCACCTACCAGGCAAGGGATTCTGGAGAGGGCATCGGCATTACCATGTAGCTTCCCGGCCCTATGCTCTACATGGAAACTGAAGTCTTGTAGGGCTAAGAACCAGCGGGTGACCCTAGCATTCTTGCCCTTGGTTTCCCTCATCCACCTGAGTGGGGCATGGTCGGATATTAACCTAAACTTCCGTCCCACCAGGTAGTACCGTAATGTGTCCACTGCCCATTTTATGGCCAAACACTCCTTCTCTACAACTGAGTAATTTCTCTCACAAGAAGTCAACTTCCTACTCAAGTAGAGAACAGGATGCTCCTCCCCACGTATCTCTTGGGAAAGGACTGCACCTACCCCGACATCTGAGGCATCTGTCTAGAGGACAAATTCACGTTTAAAGTCTGGGGCCACCAAAACGGGCTGCTTACAAAGAGCTCCCTTCATTTCTTGGAAGGCTGACTCTGCTTCTTCGGACCAGCTGACCATCACTGACTTTGTCCCTTTAAGCAGATCAGTTAGAGGTGCAGCCATTGTGGCGAAGTTTGGGATAAACCTCCTGTAATATCCCACAATCCCCAGGAAGGCTTTAACTTGCTTCTTTGACAGAGGTCTCGGCCATGTTTGAATTGCCTCCACTTTATTGATTTGGGGTTTGATCTCGCCACGCCCCACTACATATCCGAGGTACTTGGCTTCTTCTCTCCCCAAGGCACACTTCTTCGGGTTTATTGTAAACCCCGCCTCTCTTAGAGCGTCAAACACTGCTTGGACCTTTTCCAGGTGAGTCTCCCAGTCCGGGGTAAAGATGACGATATCATCCAGGTATGCGGCAGCGTATAGCTTATGAGGTGCAAGGATTCTATCCATCGCCCTCTGGAAGGTTGCTGGAGCTCCCTGTAGGCCAAACGGCATCCGGACATACTGGAAGCACCCGTCTGGTGTGGAGAATGCCGTCTTCTCCTTGGCTTCCTGTGCCATGGGGATCTGCCAATATCCCTTGGTCAGATCCAAAGTGGTTATGTACCTGGCAGGTCCAAGTCTCTCGATGAGCTCATCAACGCGTGGCATGGGATAAGCGTCGAACTTGGAGACCTCATTCAGCTTCCGGTAATCGTTGCAGAACCTCCATTCACCATCAGGTTTTGGGACCAGGACAATCGGGCTCGACCAGCCGCTCTTGGATTCCTCAATGACCCCGAGCTTCAACATACACTGCACCTCGGAGATTACCTCTCGCCGGGCCTCAGGAATACGATATGGTTTCACGTTCACCCGCACATGTGGCTCGGTCAGAATTTCGTGCTCCACCACCTTCGTGCACCCCGGCAACTCTGAGAACAGGTCGCGGTTTTTCTGGAGTAACTCCCGGCACTGCTGCTTCTGGGCCTTCGATAGAGTCTCCGCTATGGTAACGGCTCCAACCTCCCCTTCTAGGTTGCCCAGCAAGCACGGAGTTACCGCTGGCTCTCTATCTTGCCACGGCTTGATAAGGTTAACATGGTAAACCTGGTATGGCTTCCGTCTTCCGGGTTGGTGGATCTTGTAGTTTACGTCTCCCAGTTTCTCCACCACCTCATATGGCCCTTGCCACTTGGCCAAGAACTTACTTTCCACCGTCGGTATTAGCACGAGAACTCGGTCTCCCGGATTGAACTGCCTCACTCTGGCTGACCGGTTGTAGACCCTGGCCTGAGCCTCTTGTGCCTGGCGGAGATGTTCTTTAACAATGGGCATCACCTTCGCAACCCTCTGCTGCATCAGTGCCACATGCTCAATGACGCTTCTGTGGGGCGTGACTTCGGCTTCCCAGGTTTCCTTGGCTATATCTAGGAGACCTCGCGGATGCCGGCCGTACAGAAGCTCGAAGGGGGAGAACCCCGTGGAGGCCTGGGGAACTTCACGGATAGAAAACAGTAAATACGGTAAGAGACAATCCCAGTCTCTACCATCTTCCTCTATGACTTTTCTCAGCATGCTCTTCAGGGTCTTGTCAAACCTCTCAACAAGGCCATCTGACTGTGGATGGTACACTGAAGTCCTCAGCTGGGAAATTTGCAAGACTCTGCACAATTCTCTCATCACCTTGCTCATAAAAGGTGTCCCCTGGTCGGTCAGGATCTCCTTCGGCAAACCCGTCCGGGAAAACACATGGACCAGCTCACGGGCTATACTCTTCGCAGAGGAGTTTCTCAGGGGAATGGCCTCAGGATAGCGTGTGGCATAGTCCAGGATGACTAATATATACTGATGGCCCCGAGCTGATTTAACTAAGGGACCGACCAAGTCCATGGCAATTCTCTCAAATGGCACCTCAATAATGGGCAGTGGCACAAGAGGGTTCCGAAAATGAGATGTGGGGGCAGTTAACTGACATGTCGGGCAGGACCTGCAATAGTTTACTATTTCCCGGTGACACCCAGGCCAATAGAACCTCTGTACAATCCGTTCCTGGGTTTTTTCCACCCCCAGGTGTCCCCCCAAGATGTGTGAATGGGCCATGTCCAACACTTTTCGTCTATAGGGGCCTGGTACTATTAACTGCTCTGCCACCTCCTCCCTTATTTTCGTGACCCGGTACAACAATTCCCCACTCAACATAAAATGGGGAAACCTTGTGTCTGCTCCCGGCTCTTGTGCAACCCCATTAATGACGGTGACATTGTTAAAGGCTTCCCTTAGTGTGGGGTCCCTATGTTGGGCAGTCCCAAAATTCTCCCCGGCCACCCCTAACTCCGGGATGTCAGGTACAGGGGACCCTTCCTCTTCATCCCCAACAAGGACACATAAAGGGAACTCGTCTGCCTCTGGTGGTGGCGATACCTCAGTGGGGTGGATTGGTTCCCTGCTCTTGCTAGCACACTCAGAACCCATCCCCCACAGATCCCAAAACAGACAGAAATCCCGGCCAATAATTATGGGATGCAACAAGTCTCGAACAACGCCAACTTCATGCGACTCGGTGCCATGCGCCGTTTCAATCTTCACCCTAGCCATAGGGTAGTCCTTTGCATCGCCATGTATGCACCGAACACCAATCTTTTTACCCGGGAGTATGTTTAGAGGAAAACTGGCCCTCACAAGGGTCACCAAGCTCCCGGAGTCCAGAAGCGCCATTACTGCTCGACCGTTCACCTTCACGGGACACGCTTGTGGCCCCTTGTTAGGTAGCGAGTTCACACTGCAAGCTGGATATGCGTAGTATGAACTACGGCGTCCCATGCTGCAGTCCATCTGCTCGGTGGTCTGGGGACAACGGGCCGCTATATGTCCTGGCCCATGACACTTCCAGCAAATAACACCCGAGGGGACCTTGGGCACCGCCTCCCCCGCCCCTTTTGACCTTGGACGCACCACCCCTTTTTGTGACTCCGCCCCCTGCTGGGACCCCCAATATGGAATGGGCTGTTTCCCCAAGGAACCTTCCATCCCCTGGTATCTCTCGACCAGCCCAACCAGTTCATCAGCATTTTGGGGATCACCCTGGGCAACCCAAGTCTGTAGAGGTCTCGGCAGAGAATGCACAAACCGATCCATCACAACTCGCTCTACCATCTGTGCAGGGGAAGCCGACTCTGGCTGCAGCCATTTCTGGACCAGGTGCAACAGGTCAAACATTTGGGAGCGCGGGGGTTTGTCCCGGTGATAGGCCCAGCGATGAACTCGCTGTGCCCTGGTAGTCATTGTTACCCCCAAGCGTGCGAGAATTTCCGCTTTTAATTTGGGATACTCTCTGGCATCTTGTACCGTCAGGTCAAAGTACGCCTTCTGGGGCTCCCCCGTTAGGTAAGGGGCCAGTACCTCCGCCCACCGCTCTGGCTGAAGTTTTTCCCTCTCAGCCACCCTCTCAAACACCGTCAGGAAGGCCTCCACATCATCCTCAGGGGTCATTTTTTGTAATGCGCGTCTTACCGCCTTCTCGACATCGGTGGCATCAGCCCGACCTGGGGTTGGGGCGCTCGTCCTGCCCTCCTGGATGGCGGTTGCCAGAAGCTGCATCTGCTGCCGTTGTTCCTGCTGGCTCTGCTGGAACTGCTGCCGCTGCTCCTGCTGGCTTTGCTGGATCTGCTGTAACAACAGCTTGTTGGTTTCCTGCTGCAGAGCCTGGGACTGGACCAGGTGTTTCATGAGGTCCTCCATGATTCCAGGCAATGCTTGTTGCCCCGCTGCAAACTTCACCCAGGACATGCAGCAACTGTCTCAAGTCTCTGCTGGGACCGCTGCCCGCACGTGTACCACCAATTGTGGGGATGTGACTCGCTCAGGTGCAGCGGGAGACAATCAGGAGACCGGTTCTTCCAAAGTTCATGAGGTTTATTTCTGTCATAAACCATAAAACAGCGTATCACCAAAAATAGCCTCTAGCTTAGGCAAACAAAACATAAACCTTCGTGGTTGCAGACTCAGACCGCGAGTCTCAGCACATGCTGGGAGGTGTCGTCCTCCCCACATACAGCTCCCTGGTTCAGGAGCAGGTCACATTATAAGGCTGTAGCCACACCCACGTTCCCAGCAGCTGACTGGTCACATGACTGTGACCTCACCACAGGTCCTTCAAACAAAAACAATAACAATATCTGGTATGCTTTACTTCTGCCTTACATTATGGAGATAAGCCATTTATGAGACACATATCTCCCATCAATTACACGACGCTTAGCCCTGCCACAACGTGCACAAAGTCACAGATTTTGTTTAGTTGTATACCACACTGGTCATAATTATCATTATCAAATGTAGGTTCGAACAGTCATTAACTGAAACAGAAACAGCCATGTAGAAAGGGCACTCAAAAGATCAATGTAGATATATACACCGGCGCTCCTCCTAGTACAAACTAAAGCTGCAGGTGCTTGGGCAGCCTCTGTGCTAATGGCTGGCAATTTAAAAAGTTGCAAAAACAAAATGAGAGCACCACGCTGAAGTTGCTGCTGCATAAGCCAGATATACCTAATCAAAATATAATCAGAAAAGCAATATCTAAAAAGGTCATAGGCGTGTGGCGTATGGATAAATGAAAGAAACCGCCTGCCTACCTTGAGGTGAATATATGGTCCAGCAAGGAAATAGCACTTGTGTGGATTGAAGGGTCATGCAAGGTAAGCTTCTGGGTTGCTGACCCACAGATTAATCCACAGGAGTGACTGGAACAGGAGGATCCTATACGCTGGAGCAGGGAGATGTGAACTGAACAGTTCACAGGTACTAGCGTTGGATCACAGTGGCTCGAAAGATCGAATAAGTGCAACAAAAGTAGAGGGAGAATGGGGACCAGGGAGCGTCCCCCCCTTGAAGTGGAACCCTTCCTGAGCCCTCACCGAGGATTGGAAGCACACGGCGTGGGCCGGCCGGGAGACACCGCTGACAGTGCCGGAGTGTAGGGAGGCGTGATCTAGGGGACGTCGCGTAGAGCAGAGAGCTGGAAGCTGGAGGACGGAGGCTGAGAGGGGCCAATCGCCAACGCGTTTCGAAGGTGCAAGGACCTTCTTAGTCAGGGCTGCTGGCCTGGCCGCCATCATGTCCCCTAAATATAGAAACAAGGTCCCTGCCCTTCTGCTAAAGTGCCCTCAACCTCCTTTAGGATCCTTGAATGGAATTAGTTAGTAATCCTGTTGAACTCAACCTGAGGATATTTGTTAAGGTGCAGAGTTTAAGGTGCTTAAGCGAGTAATCGCGAAACGGCCGTTGTCCGGCACCTCCCTCCCCTAGCATTCCTCTAACGACCTGCATGTCCACATATCTATTGATGGAATTTTTGTGAAATAAAGACGCACAGTTTTTCAGCTATAATCGGTGAGTGTTGCATATTTCTTCTTTTTCCGCTTCACATTGAAATATTCATGTTTTTTCATGCAAGCACCTCCATTTTTTGACTGAAATATATACCGCAATACTTCAGATAAATAGCTCCATCTGTTAATGTGGTGATTTGTGTGCCCTAGTATGCCGTTCATCTGTTTGCTCTTTGCTGGGATAGTTCTACATATGTGTCTTCTCTTGGCTAGTAAATACCTTAACAGAAATTCACAGTTTCACTGTATGCGCAAAAGAGCAATTTAAAAAGCTGTCACGAATGTACGAAAACATGGAGAAGCTCTATCAAAGTGTCATGGAATATTATGTTCTAGATGCAAAGAAGGTTTCTGTGGAGGAGTTCTTCACCGACCTGAATAACTTCAGGACCATGTTTGTGGTACGTAGTCTTGCACTTTTATAATCTTCCTTTTTTATTACTTATTTGTTAAGGAGGAAAAAAACAACACCGCAACAGCATCAAGGTTAACAAAGCTGCTGCTTGTCTACACGGTGTAAAAATGAAAAAGAGACAGAGCAAGACATCAATTCTTATATACACGTAAAAAGGGAAAGCTAAGAAAACGTTAAGAGCTGGACTCCGTTGTAGGATTTTAGCACCATTTAGTGGTGCTGGATCTTGAATAAGTACAGACATTAGGATGGTTCACATATACAGTAGTATAATAAATTTGCTAACACTGTTCTCTGAGGACGTGCATGTAGGCTGCTCTGCATTACCCCCCTGCAAGCAATGCTCTCTTGCTAAAGACCATAAAAATTAACACTAAATAAAAAGGCCTACATCTCTGGAACCATAAAGTAGATTTTACAAAATAAAAAATGAGATATTGAGATAAACATGGAATAAAATGGGTTAAAGCTGTCCTCTGACAGGTTCTCCATAAGTCTTTCCCTGCAAAGCAGCAGGGTGTCAGGCACCCCATGTAGTAAACCCACAACTTAGCTATTTAGATGAATGAAGACCAGTACCACTAAGAAAATGACATGTCATGGCGATATCTTATTTATTCTCTCTTATATATCTCCATTAATTCCATTAATTAAAACCATCATGATCACTGTCCTCATTGGAGCTCACAATATCAGTTCCCTATCAGTATGTGTTGGGAGTGTAGGAAGAAACTGGAGTACCCGGAGGAAATGAAAATCTGCCTTAAAGCATAAAAATCAACCACCTACTGTTGAATTTCCACATTTTGCTTTACCATGTTATTTGTAGCCCGAGACTGATGACACATGTGCATGTCATTTCAATAAACAGTGTGGAAGTTAAGTGGATGCCAGACCCCAGATGAAGTTAAACTCTTGGGAAACCTAGGGCTGTAGGAGTTGATTTAGACTTTGTGGTCATGTTGCCATTCTTAACACATTTTGCAAAGAAAATGTAAATTGACAAAATCAAAATTATTAAAAGATTCATTTTTCTTGCTTCTCCTAATGACCCCAAAGAATCCCTCTCTATTGAACCAAAAAAAAATTATCGTTTATTCTAAATACTATTAAAATATTAAGGGTATGTGAAAATTAAAATATTGTCCTCAATTTGCCTCTAAATTATATTAGATGAGATGCCATTCTTCGATCCTCTGACGCCGCACATGAGGTGGAACATTTTGGGAGGGATAAGTGCTATAATCCTGTTTGTCCTATTCTGCCACTCCGGGGTGTCATACTATTTATACATCCAAATACATTTAATTAATATATTCAAGTGTTAAGAAGTGTTTATATCGTTTAGAGGCCGATTAAGGGCAATCTTTTAATTTTATTTTTCACATATCCTCAATATTTTATTAGTATTTGGAGCAAAAGTTAAATTTTATTGTTTAATAGAGGGGGATTTTGGGGGGATCTCCCCAATTTGGGAATATTTCATGTATCCCTCCAAAACCATTTTGGTTTGTGTTCTCCTAATGACCCCTGACATGATTTTCTCAGTGAGTGGCATTTTTTTGCGATTTGTTAATATCACTCCAAGTTGCCTCATATTACAGCTTTATGGGCCTGCTGTATTATGGTCACATTGCTTCTCTCCCGTGTGGGACACATTGCTCTTCACTTGCTTTAAATGTTGTTCTGTACTCTTTAACAAGAACTATAAGGCTATTAGTAAGCGGTGATGATGAATGTTCTACACCTCCAGCCCTTCAGCAGCATTTTCAGTTGATTTTGGATGTCCTGCACCTTAGGAGCACAGAGCATTGCAGATGGGGTGCATTAACCCTCAGCTTTATCTGTGCCCTCATTGCATTTTAGCTGGTGCCATATCTTTGTTTATCATGTTATGATAAACTGAGAAATGTCTAAAGAGATGATTGAAAAGGATCTGATTTTTATGTAAATCTGTGTGTTTATAGGCCAGAGGTGCAGAATAATTACTTGTCCTCCTCTGCCGGGAACACTGGAGAGTCTACTGGGTAATACAAAACATGGCCAGTCCAACAGGAAAATCATCCTTGTGTGCCTGGAATACTAACTAGATCACTGTGGAGTAATCTGACATGCTGCAGAATGATTCCACATCAGAAATTACCCGTGCTGTAAATTTTTAAATCCGCACATGATAATTTAATTTGTAAGTTTGAACAGCAGGTTTTATTCTTTTCAATAAATTTAGGGAAAAGGTGCAAATTATGCATATATCACATATGAAATATGCGCATTCACCATGAAGTTGGTGTTGTGTGGACCTACTATTTTTATTTACTTGACATTAAAAAATATTTTCTCCAAAAAGTTCTAACCGCTTGAGGTGCACTCAGGGGAAAATAAGAACGTTTGTTACTTCCGGCCTGCTGTAAGCGCATCTATCTGCACTCAGGGGGAAACAAAGCGATCAGTCTGCAGCCTAGTGGTTAGTAAACTGGACTATGAAATTAAATTCTTTAGATAAAATTTAAGTCGCAGACCGACATAACCCTGAAAGTAGTCGACTACATTCACAATTTCCTTTAATGTCTCTAATCCGCAGTCTTTTCTAGAAAGAACACTCCCAGAACAATTATCTTTTGTTCTCGTTAAATGTGAATGGCCAGTCGAATGTGAAAGATAAAAGTGACTAAAAAGGGTATTGCTGTGCCCTCAGAATGATTGTTTCTGAGCCCGCGGAATAATTGTTGCTTTGCCCCCAGAATTACTGTTTGTTGCTGCGCCCTCAGAACGATTTTGTTGCTGCGCCTTCAGAACACTTTTGTTGCTGTGTATGCAGAACGATTGTTGCTGCAACCTCAGAACGATTGTTTGATGCTGCGCCCTCAGAACGATTGTTTGATACTGTGCCCTCAGAGAAGGATTTTGATGCTATGCCCTGAGAACGATTGTTTGATGCTGTGCCCTCAG
Source organism: Dendrobates tinctorius (assembly GCF_039654945.1). Taxonomy (NCBI): domain Eukaryota; kingdom Metazoa; phylum Chordata; class Amphibia; order Anura; family Dendrobatidae; genus Dendrobates; species Dendrobates tinctorius. Next base: position 29,211,480 of record NW_027361732.1, on the reverse strand, counting down.
AACAATTGTTTGATGCTGTGCCCTCAGAACGATTGTTTGATGCTGTGCCCTCAGAACCATTGTTTGCTGCTGTGCCCTCAGAATGATTGTTTGATGCTAAGCCCTCAGAATGATTGATGCTGAGCCCTCAGAATGATTGTTTGATGCTGTGCCCTCAGAACGATTGTTTGATGCTGTGCCCTCAGAACGATTGTTTGATGCTGTGCCCTCAGAACGATTGTTTGATGCTGTGCCCTCAGAACGATTGTTTGATGCTGTGCCCTCAGAACGATTGTTTGATGCTGTGCTCTCAGAACAATTGTTTGATGCTGTGCCTTCAGAACGATTGATGCTGTGCCCTCAGAACGATTATTTGCTGCTGTGCCCTCAGAACGATTGTTTGATGTTGAGCCCTCAGAACGATTGTTGGTTGTTGTGACCGCAAAACGATTGTCTGTTGCTGTGCCTGTAGAACGATTGTTTGTTGATATGCTCAGCCAGATTGCTCCAGTGTTTTCTGGGTGGACCTGGTGTCACTTCTCAATGTAAGTCTATGAGAGCCAGAATGATGTTCTCATAGGCTTTATTGAGAACTTGTGAGTGTTAGCTCTGACTTCAGTCAGGAGCTGTGGTGGTAAGATGGCTGAACAGAACTTGAGAGGTGCTTGTAAGAACAGATGTCGGCAGCTGGGAGTATGTCACTAGGGCCAGACAACTTGTTGAAATTAAAAAAAAAAAAACAAAACTGTGAAGTAGAGCTTTGAAATAATTCTTGGCTATGTTTTGCCTATATTCCCATGTATCGGACATGCTGCTGAGAAGAAGTATATTTTGTGCACACAGAATAATTGAAGTTATGATCATTCAGGCTAATAAATGACGGCTGTCACTTAATGGCCGCGATCCGGCTGTCTGATTGCAGTTTTGCATAAGAATCTGTGCTGCCGAGAACAATGATGAGAGTGAGTGGCGGCCGGTTTAGACAAACTGAAAATTGTGAAACTCTCGTTTCAACGCTCATTACCAATTATCAGCCAGTGTAAATGCACCCCTAGGAAGAGCCAAGATAATCTGCATATACTGATGTTACCTCTCTTGTATAGAGCTATGCCGCCAGATTAGGAAATATCCCATAGTCTTGGGAAAAAAAAATGCAATCTAGACCATAACGATAACTAAATGTGTATGTGAAGGAGGCCAGGCGAAATCCATTAGCACATCACTGTGAGTAAAGAATAAACGTCTTCCTTTCAGGGGAGAAATAATGGCAGCCCATAGCTTAACTGGAAGTCTTGTGTCTGGGAATTTAGCAAGGTTTCATGTTTCAACTTTGGAATAAATTGCATTGAAAACCATTACCGGGGAAGTCATATAATATGCTTTACCCGGTGACAAAATATGGCTTTATCAATAGTCATCCTGCTTTTTGTTCTGCTGATAAGGTTTTATATAAAAGAGGACTTATAAAGTCAATATTATTACCCCGGTGCCCGTCGCTGCGGAGTGTACAAACACAGCAAGTGTAAAAATAATTTACAATTAACAGATCCGTTTGGAAGATGTGAAGCGCAGACTGGAAATATATTATTGTGCTTTCGGGCATATCAGAATCCATCTGGAGTTTGGGAAAGCATTATTTACAAGCCATATTATTTTTCAGTCTTTGTCTTTACCGCCAAGCGCACTGTTTTCCCTTTGGCCTTTTACATACACAGGAATATTCTGACTTTGACTCCTATAATAAACCATAAACTATAACACAAAAGCTTTCCTGAGAAGGTTGTCACAAAAGCTTTCTGCCCTGTCAATAATATAAGTGGACCTCTACCATGCTTTACAAATACTAGCCTTCCCACTTTCACCCTAAATCCACTATTAATATAATTTTGTGCCATACATAATTTCCTGAGAGGAACATAATACGGACACACGGCTGGAGTTCATAGCGCTCAGTGTGTAATGTTAGAATTACGCGAATAAAGAATTCACCAGCCGCAAAGCTGAATACACCATCAAGATACAAAGACGCAGGAGGACTCGGGGTTATTATAAAAGCTTCTATGTGCCTATAAATGGAACATAATGACATATATTTAAACACCTTCTCCTGTTTTCGTGATTGTAGAACGTTTATGTTGAATTTTAAGTTGGTGACCACATTTACATCTTTGTACTGTTCATGTATGCCACATCTATCATATTTATAGATTTGTCTCTGCACATGTGCTCTGTATATCTGGTCAAATAGCAGCTTTTACAGCACGTTGGTTCATAAAGACAAAATACAGCTGCACCTTTCCAAAGGTGAAGTGGGAGTGCCATCATGACGGCAGCTTTGCTCTCTGCTTAGGCCTCTTTCACACTTCAGTTTTTTGCATCAGTCATAATCCGCCAAAAGGACGGATGGCGGATCCGTTGTAGTACTGATGACAACGGATGGCACCCGTCCGTTTTTTTGACGGATCCGACAAATGAAGAATTTTAAAGGAATCGCAGCCTGGAAAAGGAGATAGAGAGAGAGAGAGAGAGAGAGAGTTTTTTTTTGTCCAGCACCCAGAAAGAATTTTGGGTTAAAACAGTGTCTGGAGGATCCGCCAGAGAAAAAAACGTTGCAAGCTCCGTTTTGAAATCTTTGAGGATGGTGACGGACAGCAACTTTTGGCGGATCCGCAAAAAAAACGGATGCAACGGACGGCAATCCGTCACAATCCGCTAATAATGGAAGTCAATGGGGAAAAAAAACGGATCCTCAAAAGAAAATTGCGGATCCGTTTTTTTCAAAACCTGGCGGATTGTGACTGATTGTAAAAAACTGAAGTGTGAAAGAGGTCTTAGTGAAGGAGGGCACTGTTTGACTGATATTGTGAACGGTGACGACCCTTCCTTTTTTTTTTTTTTGCTGTGCTATGTCTTAGAGGCCTGTGTGGGTGCGCATATCTAGTATTTTTTCTTTTAGTGTCTTTTGAATCTTTTTAATATTCATTACCTTATCAGACCCATTCATAGTCATGTGCCAGTTTCACATACAATGCAACAATTAAAGGAGAAAAAACATGCCACCGAGGGGTGGGTTTTCATCTTTGAGACCTCTGATATTCCCAGGATGTGTGTATTATATATATATATACCCTTGAAATTGTTCCAGACAATTAAGCATTTCTTCCAGAAAGTTATTGCAATTACACATGTTTGTCATAGACATGTTTATTTTCTATGTGTGTATTGAAATGCAAAAAGAGCGAAAAAAAGGCAAATTGAACATGGCAAAAACAACCCCAAAAATGGGCCTGACAAAATTGTTTGCACCTTTCCCAAATTGTGTATAAACAACTTTGTTTCAAGCCTGTGATGCTCATTCAAATTCACCTGTGGCAAGTAACAGGTGTGGGCAATATGAAAACCACACTTGAAACCAGATAAAAAGGGATTAAGTTGTCTCAATCTTTGCATTACATGTCTGTTTGTGTCACACTAAGCATGGAGAACAGAAACAGGAGTCCTGACTCAGGACTTGAGAACTAAAATTGTTGAGCAATATCAATAATCTCAAGGTTACAAGTCCATCTCCAGTGATTTTGATGTTCCTTTGTCCACGATGCCCAACATGTTTAAGAAGTTTACAACCCATGGCACTGTAGCCAATTTCCCTGGACGTGGACTGCAGTGAAAAATTGATGAAAGGTGGCAATGCAGGATAGCCCTGATTATGGATAAGCAGCCACAATCAATTTCCAGAGAAACTCAAGCTGTCTTGCAGGCTCAGGGTGCATCTGTGTCAGCGTGAACTATCCATCAACATTTGAATGAAATTAAACAATATAGCAGGAGACCCAGGAGGACCCCACGGTTGACACAGACATGATAAAGCATATCATTCTACTGTTTACCGAAAATTAGGCCTACAAAGAAAACACAGTACCTACAGTCAAATATGGTGGAGGTTCAAAGATGTTTTCGTTGCTATTTTGCTTTCTCTGGAACGGAGTTGCTAGACTGTGTGCAAGGCATCATGAAATCTGAAGATTATGAAATAATTCGGGGTCGCAGTAATAGTATTCATCGCCAGAATGCTGGATTTGCATTCTAGGTCATGGGTCCTTCAGCAGGACAATGACTCGAAGCATGCTGCAAGAAGCATCCAGAAATGGATAGAAACAAAGCGCTGATGAGTTCTAAAGTGGACAGCAATGAGTCCAAATTAAATCCCATTGAACACCTGTGGAGAGATCTTGTTGGGACCTGGAGCCGTTTGCAAAAGAAAAGTGGTTCAAAGTTCCAGTTGAGAGGTGTAAAAAGCTTGTTGATGGTTATAGGAAGTGATTGATTGTAGTTATTTATTCCAAACATTATAACTACAATATGCAGTGATGTTTTTAACTTTGTGAACCCAGTATTCCATATGTTTGCATAAGCTTGACCTAAAACTAAATCAGATTTTCACATAAGTCCTAAAAGTAGACTCGGGGAACGTAATAAAAAGAGGTACATTTTATATTGTCCTTTTAAATGAAGAAAATTATCCAATGTCACACGTTTGTAAGTGGCAAAAGAATGTGATCCTTTGCTTTCACCGTCTGGTTTACCCATATTTATTATCCCTGCACATTGAATTAGAATATTTTTAACCCATTCCTCCCTACAAAACATCTTCATCTGTGTGTATATTGACAGGTTTTCTATCATGAACTGTTCATTTGAGGTCTTTCCACAATAGGTTTAGAGGAATAAGGTCAAGACCTAGACTTGTCCATTCCAAATATTTTGCTTTATCCTTTTTTAACCATTGTTTTGTGGAATGATTTTCAGTCTTTCTCTTCCTACATAACCCTCTTTCCCTTGAAATTCAGCATAAGAACAGATGTCCTGATGTTTTTCTCCAAAAATTGCTGGTATCATTCAGAAATCATAGTTCCATCAATGATGGAAAGGTGTCCTGTTCCAGATGCAGGCCCAAATCACTCTACCACTCTACATATTACTATATAATATATAGCACTATATGTGTATTTCACACACATGAAGTTTTTATGCTTTAGTGCAGTGTTTTTCTTTCCAAGCAGAACGCTTCTCCTTTAGATAAAAACAAAAATATTTTGGCCTTATTTGTTCAAAAAACATTATTCAATAGCCTTTTGGCCTGTCTAGGAGATCATTTGTAAACTACAGACGGGAAGCAATGCAGCAATGTTTTTATCTTTTTTGTTTGCAATACTTGCATATGATTGTTGTTTAGTGTACTCATAAATATTAATGTTAGCTAATGTGAGAAAGACCTTTAGTTTCTTAGTTTACCTTAGGTTCCTTTGTTACCTCGCAGACTATTATATGCCTTGCTCTTGGTGTGTCTTTGTTGGTATTTTAATACTGGTCAGGGTGGTAGTTGTCTTCTATTTCCCCCATTTGTACACAAATTGTACACAAATTGAATGTGGCTCGGTGAAATTTGTTATCTTTTCCAGTCTTATGAGCATCAACAGCTCTTCTCCTGACGTCCTCAAAAATCTCCATTGTTCGTGTCATGATACATTTCTACAAACGTGTTGTGAAGATCAAACTTTAATATATCTTTGTTCTTTATTACTGTAATTTTTTTGATCTGTGTATACACAGCGCTGACCGCGCTTCTTCCTTCATACACAGTGGTCATGATTGCTGTGTATAGGGAGGGAGCACAAGCTGCTTGGGTCATAGGAGACCCAGACAGCTTTCATATGCTAATATACCAGCCCCACTAACAAAGGAAAAATTATGATAAATAAAAATTATTTCAATATATAAATGCACTCCAAAGGTCTTTTATGCTCTTATGGGGAATACACTGTTTAAAATAAATAAAATAAAACAGTTAATAAATTGCAAAAATGCTACTGTCAATCCAACAAGCCCATAAAAAAGTAACATTTATTCAAAGATTTGTTACAGACTGGGGAAGAAAGAGTGACAGTGACATAAAAATACGGCCCATGTATCAAGAAAAAGACACAAAATGTATTTGAATGGGGGTACAAATCATACCTAATTGTCATCGCATTGATTAAAAACACCAGACACTAATTTCACTCCCAAACTATCAGTAATAGTAAATGGTCACATACATTTGCCACTCAGACGTGATAATTAATATTTTTCCTTTTTAAACCTTTCTGATAACGTAATAATCTGTCCATGTGACCTGGGCCTATTTGACCACAAACGGATTATTGCGACTGCGCAAGCGCCCAATTTAAGTGCCAGGAGTGGTCACGCATCGCTCCCAGCACTTTAACCTCCAAAATACTGCAATCAAATGAGATTGCAGCATTCCAAGAGCCGGCAGAGGGCTAACAGCCTCTCTGCCTTTGGATCAGAGACCCTGCGGCGTGACGCGGGGTCCCAATCTTCGCCATGGTCACCATAGCTAGAAAACTTGCTGATCATGCGCAGTGCATGATCAACAAGTTTTTCTGTCAGTGCAGAGCTGACAGTTTCTATAGCATGGGGAAAAGTTAAATACAACACGATCAAAAAGATGGATATACATAAACATGGTACCACTGAAAACATCATGTTGTCCCGCAAAAAACAAGCCGTGATACAGTTCCATCAGCAGAAAAGTAAAATAAATTATAGCTCTCAGATTAAAGTGATGCAAAAATCTTTGTTTTGTCTATTAAATAGTATATATTGTGTAAAAGCGCCAAAACATGAAAAATGCTATAAATGTGGAATCGCTGTAATCGTACTGACCCGAAGAATAAAACTACTTTTATCAATTTTGCCACACACAGAAAAGCATAAATCCCCACACTCACACACATCAAAACAAATTTTTGAATTGCTGGTTTTTGTTCATTCTGCCTCCCAAAAATCGTAATAGAAAGCGATCAAACAATGTCATGTGCCTGGAAATGGTACCAGTTAAAATGTCAACTCGTCCTGCAAAAGAAACAAGCCCTCACGTGACTGTGTGCCAAAATATGGTAAAATTATAGCTCTCAAAACATGGTGATGCAAAAACTAGTTTTTGCAATAGAAAGCATTTTTGAGTGTGTGACCTGTGACCCACAGCCAAACATAAAAACCCGATATAAATCTGGTATAGCTGTAATCGCACCGACCCGAAGAATAAAGTCACCTAATCACTTATACTGCATGAGGAACGGCGTAAAAAATAAATGGAACCAATTCTTCACCTGCTGTTGATTTTTTTCTTTCTGCCTCCGAGTTTTGTGTACTGGAGAATAGAAGGACACCACTGAGCAGAGGCCAGATGAACTCCAGAGTAACTCTGCTGCCTCATTATAGTGAATGGATACCTCCGGGGTTTCTTCTGAATTACATCACTCAGAGATTTAGATGGAAACCCCAAAGTAAGTGCTCAGCATAGAACGCTGGATAGATGTGATCCAAAATGTTATGTAAAATGTCCCAATAAAAGCTTCAACTAAATCCTCAAAAAATAGTAAGTCCCCTCTCAGATCTGTCATCTGTTAATGGAAATATACGGGGCTTCCACGTTACTGGTAGTACAAAAGGCTCTGGAAAAGCGAAATGGCACCTCACCAGCAAAAAGAAATTCCCTTATGAGCCCCACATTGTACCTAAACCTATTGCGTCCGCGTTTGGTATTTCTGAACCGATGAGAGCCTGCCAAACTTATGCGTGCATGCCTCCAGAAGCACTGGCTGGGCATAATATACTGGTGACTGCAACGTACTGTTAACTACAGCGTACTGGTCACTGCCACGGCAGTTTGCAGTTTTCACTCGGCAACATTCTTTGCTGCTTGTTTCTGGATAATATCCATGTCAAAATCTTCACTTCTCCTGTAGATAAATACCCCAAGGGGTATAGTTTCCAAAGTGGGGTCACTTGAGGGGGGATTCTGCTCTTCTAACAATTCGAGGTTGTGTATATGGGATCCGCAAACTGTTCTAGGAAAATCTGCACTCCAGGAGGCAGATAGTGCTCTTTTCCTCCTGAGTCTCCCCATATGGCTAAGTAGTACTGTACAGCCACATATGGGGTATTGCCACGTTCAGTATAAATTGTGGGCCAAATTTTGGTGCCATTTTTACCCACTTCCTGTGTGAAAATGTAAAATCTGGGGCTAAAACAAAATTTTCGTGGTAAAAATGTCGTTATTGTTTCACTGCCCAATGGTATAAAATTCTGTGACACACCCGTCATGTCAATATGATCGCTGAACCCCTAGATGAATTAATTTAGAGGTGTAGTTTGTAAAATGAGGTCATTTATGTTGGGGGATTCTGTTTTCTGGCACCTCATGGGCTCTCCCAGTAGGTTATGGCACCTGCAAAATATAACCGTAAAATCTTGCGCTCCTTGCCTTCTGAGCCTTGCACTGTGCCTGAAGATATTTCCCGATTGCATGTAGGGTATTGGCGCACTCAGGAAAAAATGGACCTCAGTTTGCTGTAAAATTCCTATCCGTACTTAGAAAAATTAAAAACTTGGGGCTAAAACTACATTTTATTAGTAAAAATGGAATTTAATCGTTCTTCACCGCTTTGTGGTATAAAATTCTGTGAGGCACATGTGTCAATATGATCACTGCACCCCTAGATAAATTCATTGGGAAGTGTAGTTTGTAAAATGAGTTCACATATAGGGGGTTTCTGTTGTTTTGGCACCTCAGACGCTCTGCCAATATGACACAGCACCTTCAAACCATTCCAGCAGAAATTAACTTCAATATGGCGCCGTTTCCCTTCGGAGTTTTGCACTATGCCTCAAACGATTGGCTTACTCAGGAGAAATTGCACTACAAATTGTATGGTGCAATTTCTCCTTTTGCCCTTATGAAAATGCAAAATTTAACGTTAAAAGATAATTTTTGTGAGAAAAATGTGATTTTATTATTTTCACGGATCAACGTTATAAACTTCTGTGAAGCACCTGGGGGTTCAAGGTGCTCACCATGCATCAAAATCCATTCCTTGCGGGGTCTAGTTTCCAAAAAGGGGTCACTTGTGGGGGGTTTCAACTGTTTAGGCACCTCAAGGGGAAAAACCAGGGGAAGAGTCCTGAGGAGATAATTTGCATATTACCAGTGCCTTCTGGGATAAGTGAAGAGTCTCCGCGAGCTCAAAGATCACTGGATTTTGGCCGTTGCAACTGAAAAGAGGAAATCTGTAAACCGCGCGCCGAATTTTGGCTCATTTTTTAATCGCTTTGAAATCTCTTTAACAATAACAATATGGAAGAGGCCAGGAGCCATTTGGTGAGCTGCGTTTCTTGCTACATGTTCACAGACTTACCAATGGAAAAGCCAAACTTCACATGCCACAAATGCAAGCTTGTGACCCTGTTGGAGGAAAAGTTGCAAAATCTCGAAGAGAGGTTAGCTACATTGAAGATCATTAAGGAAGGTGAAGAGTTCTTAGAGCAGAATTATCTCTTCGTGTTACAGAAAGAGAAGGAATTCGAAGTGCACCTGAAGAAACAGTGAAATGGAAATGTGACCCAGAGAAGCAGGAGGATCGGGAGACAGTCAGCGCCCATACTGCTAAGGAACCAGTACCAGGCTCTTACGCAGGAGAAGGATGAAGAAATACATCAGGATAAGACTTTGCCCACAAACAGAAACCTTGTATGCCTTCAGAATCCTCCTGAGTGGAGAAAGAAAAATGTGAGAAGAAATGGAGAGTGGTGGTCATGGGGGATTCCTTGTTGAGAGGAACAAAGGCCGCCATCTGCAGACCTGATATAACCTCAACAGAAATGTGCTGTCTTCCAGGTGCAAAAATTAAAGCTGTGTCTGACAGGATATCAGGACTCTTCAGACCTACAGATGACTACCCATTCCTGCTAATACATGTGGGGACAAATGACACAGCAAGAAACGACCTAAGAAACTTAGGTAAGAAAGTGAAAGAGCTGGGAGTGCAGGTGGTCTTCTCTTCCATTCTCCCAGTGGATGGCCATGGAACAAGGAGGTGGAATAAGATTCTGCAGGTGAACAACTGGCTATGTCGATGGTGCCGTCAGCAAGGATTTGGATTTCTGGATCACGGAGTGAATTACCTATACAATGGACTACTTGCTAGAGATGGGGTGCACCTTATGAAGACTGGAAAACATGTATTTGGAAGTCGCCTTGCTACACTCATCAGGAGAGCTTTAAACTAGAACAATGTGGGAAGGGAAGCAAAAGGCCAGAAAAAGCCATACACCTGACAAATGCTATTGAGTACTCTATTAGAAGTGGAAAGGAAGAACAAAAAGAAAAGAATCTAAATAATAAAAATATTGTAGAAAGAGAAACCAATCACAAACTAAAATGTTTCTATACTAATGCACAAAGCATGGGCAACAAACAAGGAGAATTGGAACTACTAACGCAGGAAAAATGTCATTGGAATCACTGAAACTTGGTGGGATAATACACTTGATTGGAATACAATTCTAGAAGGATAAAACTTATTTGCTAGAAACAGACTTGATAAACGAGGAGGAGGTGTCGCATTGTATGTTAGAATTGCGTATATCTGCACAGAGATTGAAGCTTCAGAGACTGGGAGTTTTGTGGAAACTGTTTGGGTAAGAATACAAGGACAGAACAATGGAAAGGACACCATTGTAGGCATTTACTACAGACCGCCTGTCCAAGCTGAAGATATGGATGAACTCTTTATGCATCAAATGGCCAAGTTCTCCAAAAAATATTAGAGTTGTCATGGGAGATTTCAACTATCCTGACATTTGTTGGGAATCTCAGGCAAAACTAACAGGTCAAGGAAATTCTTACCATCTCTTGCTGATAACTTTATCTTCCAAAAGGTAGGGGAGAAAACAAGGGGAACTGCTACCTTGGATCTAATCCTTATAAACAGGGTGGAAATGGTTCAGGAGGTAAAAGTGGCTGGGACCCTAGGATGTAGCGACCATGCTATTTTAGAATTTTGGATAACTAGAGGAGGAAGACCTGTGAAGACTCAGACTTCAAGGTTAGATTTCAGAAAGGCAGATTTCAAGGGATTCAGAAAGCTAATTGGAGGGATCCAATGGCAGGATATCCTTAAGGACAAAATGTCCAGGAAGGATGGGAAATCTTGAAAAAAGAAATTCTCCAAGCACAATTGTTAACAATTCCAAAAAGAGGGAAGAATAGGAAGCATTTAAGGAAACCAGGATGGATGAACACAGAACTTAAGCACATGCTAAAAAGGAAGAAAGAAATGTTTATAAAATGGAAAGAGGGAGGCATGGCTAAAGAAGAATATAATGCTGTCTGCAGAACGTACAGGGCACAAATCGGAATATCTAAAGCTGACAATGGCTTAGTGATCGGACCAAAAGAGTGGTCGTAAATGGCTGCACATCCAGTTGGAAGATTGTCCCAAGTGGCGTACCACAGGGCTCTGTCCTGGGCCCTGGGAATTGAGGGTACACTAATTAAATTTGCTGATGACACAAAGCTAGGAGGGATAGCTAATACTAGAGAAGAGAGAGAGGTTTCAAAAAGATATTAATAAACTGGAGCAGTGGGCAGCAACTAACAGAATGGTTTTTAACAGGGAAAAATGCAAAGTGCTACATCTGGGCAATAAAAATGAAAAACGCGTATACAGAATGGGAGGAATAGGGCTACTTAGCAGCACATGTGAAAAATATTTGGGTATACTAATAGATCACAGACTGAATATGAGTCAACAGTGTGATGCAGCAGCAAAAAAGGCAAATGCAATTCTAGGATGTATTAATAGAAGCATACAGTCTAGATCATGTGAAGTCATTATTGCCCTCTACTCCTCTTTGGTCAGACCTCATCTGGAATACTGTGTCCAGTTTTGGGCGCCACATTTTAAAAAAGCCATCAACAAACTGGAGCAAGTTCAGAAAAGAGCGACCAGAATGGTGACCGGTCTGCAAACCCTGTCTTATGAGGAGAGGTTGCAGGATTTGGGAATGTTTAGCTTGCAGAAGAGAAGATTGAGAGGAGACTTAAAAGCTGTCTACAAATATCTCAAGGGCTGTCACATGGTAGAAGGATCATCTTTATTCTCTTTTGCACAAGGAAAGACTAGAAGTAATGGGATGAAACTGAATGGGAGGAGACACAGATTAGATATTAGTAAAAACTTTTTGACAGAGTGATCAATGAGTGGAACAGGCTGCCACGAGAGGTGGGGAGTTCTCCTTCAATAGAAGTCTTCAAACAGAGGCTGGACAGACATCTGTCTGGGATGATTTAGCGAATCCTGCTTTGAGCAGGGGGTTGGACCGGATGTCCCAGGAGGTCCATTCCAACTCTATAATTCTATGATATGGGCTCTCCAAATGGGACGTGATGTCTGCTAATGATTCCAGGAAATTTTACATTCAAAAAGTCAAATGACGTGTCTTCCCTTCCGAGCCCTGCCGTGCGCTCAGTCGTTTTCTCCCTCATATGGGGTATCGGTGTACTCTGCAGAAATTGCTCAACAATTTGTATGATGCAATTTCTCCTGTTACCCTTATGGAAATGCAATATTTTGTGCTAAAAACATTTGTTGGGATTTTTTTAAATTTTTTTTTACTGCTCAACGTTATAAAGTTCTGTAAAGCACCTGCGGGTTCAATTTGCTCACCCCATATCTAGATCAGTTCCGTGTGTGGTCTAGTCTCCATAATTGTCACTTGGGTGATTTTCATTGTTTACGCACATCAGGGACTCTCCAAACGCGACATGGCATCCGCCATTTGTTCCAGCAAATTTTGCATTCAAAAAGTCAAATGGCTCTCCTTTCCTTATGAGCTCTGCCATGTGCCCAAATAGTGGTTTTCTCCTTCATATGGGGTATCTGCATGCTCAGGAGAAATTACACAACAAATTTCAGGTTCAGGTTTTAGATTGGTTTCATTTTCTTCTATCATATAGACCCCTCAAAGTGACTTCAATGTGACGTAGTCCCTAAAAAAATGGTTTTCAAAATTTTGCTGGAAAAATGAAAAATCACTGGTCAATTTTTAACCCTTATAGCTTCCTAACAAAAAAAAAATTGGTTCCAAAATTGTGCTGATGTAAAGTAGACATGTGGAAAATGTTATTTATTAACTATTTTTTGTGACATATCTCTGTGATTTAATCCCTTAGTGACCACCAATATGTCTTTTTATTGACCTGTGATTTAAGAGACTAGGATCTCCCTATGGGTAACAGTTCAGCAGCTGTCAGCTGTACAGAATAGTCCAGAGTGAAGACAGCAGAAAATAAACTCCGGACTGGATCATGACAATAGGACTTCAAAACTTAATAGGTCCCTAAAAAATAAGTTTTGTAAATTTCCTGAAATGAAAAATTACTGCTACATTTTTAAACCTTCTAAAATGCTAACAAAATAAAACAACAGTTTTCAAATGGTGCTAATGTAAAGCAGGCAGAGGGAAATGTTATTAATGTTTTTATGTGGTAGGACTGTCTGGATTAATGGAATAATCATTCAAAGTTTGAAAATTGCAAATTTTTTAACATTTTTGTAAAATTTCTATTTTTATAAATGCAGAAAATATCAGCATAAATTTACCATCATCGTAAACTACAATGGGTCACAAAAAAAAAATCTCAATCAATAGGATAAGTTGAAGTGTTCCAGAGTTATTACCTCACAACCTGACACTGATTGACTTGAAAAATTTGGCCTGGTCAGTAAGGGGTTAAGGGCATGAAAATTCAAAGTTGGAAAATTGTGAAATTTTCGCCAAATTTCTGTTTTTCTCACAAACACAAGTCATGCTAAAGAAATTTTACCACTATCATGAAGCACAATATGTCGCCAAAAAACAGTCTTAGGATCACCGGGATCCGTTGACTCGATCCAGAAGTTATGACCTCATAAAGTGACTGAGGTCAGAATTGTGAAAATTGACCTGGTCATTAACGTGTAAAGCACCTTCGGGGGTAAAGGGGTTAGAAAACTACAAAGTATATTATTTTTGAGTCGTGTTTTATTTGGTTCTTTGTCTTTTAGAATTTGTGTGAGTATCTGATGTAGTTTCAGATCAAATGTTTTCAGAAATATGGAAAATGTTTAAGGTTCACAAAATGTAAAGGTCCACTGTATATGATGGGAAATATTTCTGAACGGTCAGTCCCTTCTTACCTCTGGCTGCCTATTTTTAGGACAGGTAGTCCACTAATATCTGGGTTTTAAGAACTGAATGCCACCAACACCAACTTTAACAACGAACATGCTGGACTCATGGCTTATTTGAGCTTTTGCATACGACCCCACAAGATTTGTGTGCTCTTTAGACCAGGCAATGTTTTTGTGATGCAGAGGTAGTGCTTATATGCCCACTGCAGTCACCATTTCTCATGTTTGACTAATGGCATTGGAACATTGCATGGTATTTTACTTTGATCATTCTGACAAGTGTTTATTAGTGTTGTTTGAGCACTGAATTGCTCGAGTGCTTGGTTCTCGAATCATGCACGTTGGATGTTCTAACTCTCTTGTCCCATCCATGGAGTTCTACAGCACACACAGAGTCTGGCTTACAGAGGAGTCCCTGCGCTCCCAGCAAGGGAATACCCCAACTCAGTGCGGCACGTTGTTTAGAAGATTCAAATGTGCTACTTATGGGGGACTCGAGCACCACGCGATATTCAGCATTGCTCGATACTTGATTGAGCACCCCGATGCTCAAAGGAATATTGAGCAGTGCCGAGCAAGCACGCCCATAACTAGTGTTCATCTCTTGACTTGTTCACCTTTTACTCGAAACAAGTTCTCGATGATCTTTACCATCAACCACAGCGGACCACCAAATCATTCCCAAAAGTTTTGCTTGTGAAATGCTCATATTATCATGTCCCTTAGAATCTATACATTTTCGTATTGAGACAGCTTTTGAACCAGCATCATTTGACCCTGATGGCTATCTGTGTATAGAGCCCTATTACTAATAAGGTGGCAGTTGTGTGTATATTTATCTTAAATAGGTTATTCAATATTTTTTTTAATGAATGGCAGGTTACATGGTCAAATAAACTTATGGTCATCTTCTAAGTATCCTGATTATTAAAGTTCTGCCACTCCTAATGGTCAATGTTAATTGTCATGCAGTGATGATGATCAAGCTAACTGAGGCCTCTGCAGGCTATCACTAGCCTAGCCAGCCTGCACATGACTTCAGAAGCCATTAATTGGCTGTATCATTCACTTCATATCAATGCGGGACACAGGTTACAAAGACCACTAAAACTACCGGAGTAGTTGTGCTGGAGCAGTGACTGGTTTTCCCAGGTAAGTATAAGAATTTTTTATTTTAACACATTCTCTGTAGCTCAGCTATTTTTTAAAAGATCTTTAATAACCCTTTTTATTGTACTGCTAAAATAAAAAGATCAGTTATAATTTTCAGTATACCATTTTATATTCTGTTCTTGAGCTTGCTGCTGCTTCAGACCACCTGACATGCACAGTGTGAGCACTGCCATATTAACCCCTTCACCCCCAAGGGTGGTTTGCACGTTCATGACCGGTCCAATTTTTACAATTCTGACCACTGTACCTTTATGAGGTCATAACTCTGGAATGCTTCTATGGATCCCGGTGATTCTGACATTGTTTTCTCATGACATATTGTACTTCATGATAGTGGTAAAATTTCATTCAAATAACTTGCGTTTATTTGTGAAAAAAATGGAAATTTGGCAAAAATTTAGAAAATTTCGCAATTTTTGAATTTTTATGCCCTTAAATCACAGAGATACGGCACACAAAAAACTTGATAAGTAACATTTCCCACATGTTTACTTTACATCAGCACAATTTGGGAACCAAAATTTTTTTTGTTAGGAAGTTATAAGGGTTAAAAATTGACCAGCGATTTCTCATTTTTGCAACACCATTTTATTTTTACGGACCACATCACATTTGAAGCCACTTTGAGGGGTCTATATGATAGAAAATACCCAAAAGTGACACCATTCTAAAAACTGCACCCCTTAAGGTGCTCAAAACCACATTCAAGAAGTTTATTAACCCTTTAGGTGCGTCACAGGAATTTTTTGAATATTTAAAAAAAATGAATATCTAACTTTTTTTCTCAAAAAAAAAATACTTCAGGTTCAATTTTTTTTATTTTACCAAAGGTAACAGGAGAAATTGGACTGCAAAAGTTATTGTGCAATTTGTCCTGAGTACGCTGACACCTGATATGTTGGGGGGAACCACTGTTTCGGCGCATGGCAGAGCTCAGAAGGGAAGGAGCGCCGTTTGACTTTTTCAATGCAAAATTGGCTGGAATTCAGATCGGACGCCATGTCGTGTTTGGAGAGCCCCTGATGTACCTAAACAGTGGAAACCCCCCACAAGTGACCCCATTTTGGAAACTAGACCCCCCAAGGAACTTATCTAGATATGTGGTGAGAACTTGGAACCCACAAGGGCTTCACAGAAGTTTATAACGTACAGCGGTACAATTAAAAAATCATATTTTTTCCACAAAAATGATCTTTTCACCCCCAATTTTTATTTTCCCAAGGGTAACAGGACCCTAAAAGTTATTGTGCCATTTGTCCTGAGTATGCTGATACCCCACATGTGGGGGTAAACCACTATTTGGGTGCATGGCAGAGCTCGGAAGGGAAGCAGCGCCATTTGACGTTTTTGGCTGGAATTGAGATCGGACACCATGTCGCGATTGGAAAACCCCTGATGTACCAAAACAGTGGAAACCCCCCACAAATGACACCATTTTGGAAACTAGACCCCCCCAAGGAACTTATCTAGATGTGTGGTGAGCACTTTGACCCCTCCAGTGCTTCACAGAAGTTTATAACGCCCGGGCGTGAAAATAAAAAATTCGTATTTTTTCCACAAACATGATCTTTTAGTCACCAATTTTTTTATTTTCCCAAGGGTACCAGGAGAAATTGGACCCCAAAAGTTGTTGTCCAATTTGTCTGAGTACGCTGATACCCCATATGTGGGAGAAAACTACTGTATGGGCACATGTCGGGGCTCGGAAGGGAAGTAGTGACGTTTTGGAATACAGACTTTGATGGAATGGTCTGCGGGTGTCATGTTGCCTTTGGAGAGCCCCTAATGTACCTAAACAGTGGAAACCCCCCACAAATGACCCCATTTTGGAAACTAGACCCCCTAAGGAACTTATCTAGATGTGTGGTTAGCACTTTGAACCCCCAAGGGCTTCACAGAAGTTTATAATGCCCTGGCATGAAAATAAAAAAATCGTATTTTTTCCACAAACATGATCAATTAGTCCCCAATTATTTTATTTTCCCAAGGGTAACAGGAGAAATTGGACCCCAAAAGTTGTTGTCCAATTTGTCGTGCGTACGCTGACACCCCATTTGTGGGAGAAAACTACTGTATGGGCACACGTCGGGGCTCGGAATGGAAGTAGTGACGTTTTGGAATGCAGACTTTGATGGAATGGTCTGCGGGTGTCATGTGCGTTTGGAGAGCCCCTAATCTACCTAAACTATTGAAACTCCCCAGAAGTGACCCCATTTTGGACACTAGACCCCCCACGGAACTTATCTAGATGTGTGGTGAGCGCTTTGAACCCCCAAGTGCTTCACAGAAGTTTATAACGCCCGGGCGTGAAAATAAAAAAAATCATTTTTTCCACAAAAATGATATTTTTCCCCCAATATTTTATTTTCCTAAGGGTAACAGGAGAAATTGGACCCCAAAAGTGTTTTTGCAATTTGTCCTGAGTAGGCTGATACCCTACATGTGGGGGTAAAACACTGTTTGGGCACATGGCAGAGCTTGGAAGGGAACGAGCACCATTTGACTTTTTCAACTCAGAATTGGCTGGAATTGAGATCAGACGCCATGTTGCATTTGGAGAGCACCTGATGTGCCCAAACAGTGGAAACCTCCAATTCTAACTCCAACCCTAACGCCAACACACCCCTAACCCTAATCTCAGCCCTAGCCCTAGCCCTAACCCTAGCCCTAGCCCTAACCCTAATGGGAAAATGGAAATAAATACATTTTCTTTTAATTTTATTATTTTTCCCTTACTAAGGGGGTGATAACGGGGGGTTTGATTTACTATTTATGGCGGTATTTATTTTTGGCGGCTGTCGCACGCTAAAAGACGCTTTTTATTGAAAAATAGTTTTTGCATCACCACATATTGAGAGCTATAATTTTTCCGTATTTTGACCCACCGAGTCATGTGAGGTCTTATTTTTTGCGGGACGAGTTCACATTTTTATTGGTACCATTTTCGGACACGTGACTTTTTTGATCGCTTTTTATTCCGATTTTTGGGACGCAGAATGAACAAAAACCAGCGTTTCATTAATATCTTTTGGAGTGGTGCATTTACACCGTTCCGCGTGCGGTAAAATTGATAAAGCGGTTTTATTCTTCGGGTCAGTACGGTTACAGCGATACCTCATTTAGGCTTTTTTTATGTTTTGTCGGTTTTATGCAATGAAAACTATTTTATATAAAAAATAATAATTTTTGTATCGCTTTATTCTGCAAGCTATAACTTTATTTTTTCGCTGACGATGTTGTATGGCGGCTCGCTTTTTGCGGCACAAGATGACATTTTCAGCGGTACCATGGATATTTATATGCGTCTTTTTGATCGCGCGTTATTGCACTTTTTGTTTGGCGGTATGATAATAAATCATTATTTTTTGCTTCGTTTTTTATTTTTATTTTTTAAGGGGTTCGCTAAAGGGGTTAACTAATGGGATAGTTTTATAGGGCAGGTCGTTACGGACGCGGCGATACCTAATATGAGTACTTTTATTGTTTTGTTTTTTTTATTTAAAAAAATGGATTTATTGGGGGAATATTTTTTTTTTTTTTTCTAATTTGGCGATTTTTAAAAAAATTATTTTAACACTTTTTTTTTTAACTTTATTACATAGTCCCAGGTGGGACATCACTGTCCTGTGACAGATCGCTGATCTGTCACATCACAGATCACTGTGACAGATCAGCAATCTGTCACAGGCACTGCTGCAGACTTCCTCATGCCTGCGCTTTGCAGGAACTGAGGAAGTCAGCTCCCTACAGGCCTCCGAAGGCCCCCGTCGCCATCTTGGATTCGGGGGCCTGTAGGGAAAGAGCCCCCCGCAGCAGCGCTGCACATTGCGCTGCCGTGGGGGGCTCAGGGAAGCACGGAGGGAGCCCCCTCCCTGCCGATGCTTCGCTTTAACCCCCGGTACACCGCGATCATGTTTGGTCACGGTGTGCAGGGGGATTATCGTGTCGGGGGCGGTCCGTGACCGCCCCTGACACATAGTGCCGGGTGTCAGCTGTGATAATCAGCTGACACCCGGCCGCGATCAGCGGCGCTCCCCACGTGGGCGCCGCTGATCGCGGTAGACGTACTATCCCGTCCATGGGCATAGGAGCCCGGGTCCCATGGACGGGATAGTACGTCTGATGGCAGGAAGGGGTTAACCAGTGATCTGGTGCACTTCATTAACATTGCTGTAACTGGGGGTTAAATATGTAATTGCACAGTAAATTTATGAAGCCTTATTGATGGATATTATGTTGTGGACACAGCCTGTTTTTAAACCTTTTTAAACCTGACAGAGTACATGAAATCAGTTTCTCTGTATCAGAAGCAACATATCTTCTGATATCTTGACAGTCTCTTGCAGCATGCCCTAAGGCAGTACACTGTTTTATCAATAATATTTTCCATAGCCTTCATTGGAGCACAGTCAGCTTGTAGTGTTCAGCTGTGTGGCGTCTGTACAAAGAAGCTTCTGAAGCTCACCCATATGGGGTAAGATAACCCTATTGGTTAAAAATGCACAAGTGTTGCAAATATAAAGCAAAACAAAAGCCTGAACAATGTCTGTTGTTGCAGACAGATTTTGTGGTGGACCATAATGGACTTGTTTTAGTGATTGTGTTCCAGAGACAGGATCAGCACTTATATGTAATAAATGTATGTGATTGAACATTAATTGTATCCTATGATAATGGAGATAATTTGTTTGTATACACTTGTGTGTATAATATGTGGGGGTATATATAATCTACAGTGTATTGAAGGAATAAAAGAATCCACACTATCTATAAACCGAGAAATTGTGCAGGAACACTTAACTAAATTAAATGAATTTAAATCTCCTGGTACAGATGAATTACATCCTAGGGTACTTAAAGAGTGTGCAGAGGAAATTGCAGAACCACCGCCACAATCTTTGAAAAATCCTGGAGAACAGGAGAAGTCTCAGAAGTTTGGAGAAGGGCAAATGTTGTCCTTATCTTCAAAAAAGGAAAGAAGATGGAGCCAGGAAATTATAAATAGAAAAAAAGGCAAACAGCACTTACAGGATCAGAGAGATGCACGCTCACAGTCCAGAGACCCAATTGGACAACAGGAATCCCAATGAAATGAAGAGCAGCATCCAATCCAGGTGAGAAATGTATAAATTTATTCAGCCATGAAGAAATGCAACGTTTCAACCACCAAGTGGTCTTTTTCAAGCTCTTGCTCTCGCTCCAGGCAGACCCAGAGGAAACAAATCCACACGGTGTCGCCCAGTCCATCCGGTGCTTTGGCATCCATAAGCTCTACTTCTCGCTCCCTGTCACCAGTGGTTGATAGCGAGCAGACCTCGGATTGCGACTCAGATGAACCCCTTGACCTGGATACTCCAGGGTCACGTGAAACAGTGGACAGCCTCATAGAAGCCGTCAATCAGACCCTGGGGATTGAGGATGATCCCGCAGCGGCTACGGGGCATAAGGTGGCATTTAAGCGAGTGAAGCGCCCGCACAGAATTTTTTCCTCTCACCCTGAGTTTGAGGACATAGTGCAGCAGAATACACTGCGTGCAGAATTATTAGGCAAGTTGTATTTGAGAGGATTCTTTTTATTATTGAACAACAACTATGTTCTGAATCAACCCAAAAGAGTCATAAATATCAAAGCTTAATATTTTTTGAATTTGGAGTGGGTTTTTTTTTTAGATTTGGCTATCTTAGGAGGATATCTGTTTGTGCAGGTCACTTACTGTGCAGAATTATTAGGCAACTTAATAAAAACCAAATATACACCCATCTCACTTGTTTATTTTCACCAGGTAAACCAATATAACATGACAAAATTTAGAAATAAACATTTCTGACATTCAAAAACAAAACAAAAAAAAAGATGACACTCAAAAGCCATCCATCCATAGATTCTGTCAGTTGCTTGATCTGTTTACGATCAACATTGCGTGCAGCAGCCACCACAGCCTCCCTGACACTGTACGGAGAGGTGTAATGTTTTCCCTCCCTGTAGACCTCACATTTTATGAGGGATCACAGGTTCTCTATGGGGTTCAGATCAGGTGAACAAGGGGGCCATGTCATTATTTTTTCTTCTTTTAGACCTTTACTGGTCAGCCACGCTGTGGAGTATTTGGATGCATGTGATGGAGCATTGTCCTGCATGAAAATCATGTTTTTTTTGACCGATACTGACTTCTTCCTGTACCACTGCTTGAAGAAGGTGTCTTCCAGAAACTGCCAGTAGGTCTGGGAGTTGAGCTTCACTCCATCCTCAACCCGAAAAGGTCCCACAAGTTCATCTTTGATGATACCAGCCCATACCAGTACCCCACCTCCACCTTTCTGTCGTCTGAGTCGGAGTGGAGCTCTCTGCCCGTTACTGATCCAGCCTCGGGCCCATCCATCTGGCCCATCAAGAGTCACTCTCATTTCATCAGTCCATAAAACCTTAGAAAAATCAGTCTTAAGATATTTCTTGGCCCAGTCTTGACATTTTATCTTATGTTTCTTGTTCAAAGGTGGTCATTTTCCAGCATTCCTTACCTTGGCCATGTTCCTGAGTATGGCAAACCTTGAGCATTTTGATACTCCAGTAACGTTGCAGCTCTGAAATATGGCAAAACTGGTGGCAAATGGCATCTTGACAGCTTTACGCTTGATTTTCCTCAATTCATGGGCAGTTATTTTGTGCCTTTTTTTTTATCAACATGCTTCTTGCGACCCTGTTGGATATTTGCCATGAAACGCTTGATTGTTCAGTGATCACTCTTCAAAAGTTTGGCAATTTCAAGACTGCTGCATCCCTCTGCAAGACATCTCACAATTTTTGATTTTTCAGAGTCTGTCAAATCTCTCTTCTGACCCATTTTGCCAAAGGAAAGGAAGTTGCCTAATAATTAAGCACACCTTATATAGGGTATTGATGTCATTAGACCACACCCCTCCTCATTACAGAGATGCAAATCACCTGATTTACATAATTGGCAGTTGGCTTTCGAGCCTATACAGCTTGGAGTAGGACAACATGTATAAAAAGGATGAGGTGATCAAAATACTCATTTGCCTAATAATTCTGCACACAGTGTAGAGCACGTCCAGACCGGCGTTTCTCGGGTCAAAAGGCACTCGAAACAAGGTATCCGTTTGCTCTGGACCTCCGTAAAAAATGGATGGAATCCCAGATAGTAGATCTGCTGGTTTCACGCCTGGCCACTAAGACCCTGTTATCTGTCTCTAGTGTTTTCTCGATTAAGGATCCCACGGACCGCCTTATTGAGAGCTTAGCTTGGTCAGTATAAGATGCGTCAGGGTCTGCACTCCCTCGTTCGCAGCAACTTGGGTAGCTAAGGCCATGATATCATGGTCATAAACATTAAACAAGATCGCGCAGGAACAGGATCTACCTGCAGATATTTCAGAGGTCGCAGGTCAGATGGCGATGGCCGGAGACTATGTAATTAATGCGTCTTTGGATGCGGCCAATTGTTCGGCATTTGCTGCCGCTAATGCAATCTATCAGAAGAGCCCTGTGATTGAGGACATGGCGAGCCGATTCTACTTCTAAGAAGTCCTTGGCTTCCCTGCCTTATCAGTACAGCCGCATATTTTGGGAAAAGTTGGACCAACTTATCTCCGACTCCACAGGAGGAAAGAGCGGGTTTCTCCCTCAACTAAAGGTCAAACTTTTTCGTCACCCTTTTCGGGCCTTTCGCAACCCCGGGAGGACCACAGCGGCCAATTCCGCCGCCTCAGGTCGCCCCAACCAGGATAGGGAGCGGCAGGTCTCATATAGAGCCAACCCATTGGGGAGAATGTGTGCTCAACCGGCCAGATCGAGAGGATCCAGATCCCAAAGATCATCAGCCAAATGACTTGAGGCCTTTATCAGATGACACCAGCAGGGTGGGCGACCGCCTACTCTGGTTTCACCACGTCTGGCCAACGTCGCTCACGACGCATGGGTAGAATTGGTGTACTCAGGTTACAAAATAGAATTTGTCAGATGCCCTCCAAGACGGTTTTTTTTTTCCCGGCTTTCCAGGGTAGATGCCCAGGCAAGGGCTCTATTGGGAGCCATCAAATCGCTCCAGCACAACGGAGTCATTATTCCAGTGCCGGAACACCAAAGAGCTCAGGGATTCTATTCCAACCTCTTTGCGGTTCCCAAAAAGGACGGGTCGGTCAGGCGTGTGTTGGACCTGAAGCTTCTGAACAGATTCGTCAGGATCAGACATTTTCAGATGGAGTCTGTCCGTTCAGTCATATCGGCCATGGAGCAGGGAGAATACTTGGCCTCAATAGACATCCAAGATGCATATCTGCATATTCCCATTTTTCCTCATCAGAGATTCCTGCGCTTCGCCATCAACGATCAACATTTTCAGTTCGTAGCGCTACCCTTCGGGCTAGCCACGGCTCCAAGAGTGTTCACAAAGGTTATGGCTGTTGTCATGGCCATACTACATTCTTGAGGCATAGTCGTCTTGACTTATCTGGACGACCTCTTGGTCAAAGGCCCTTCAATACGGGCATGCGAGGAAAATGTCAACATCACGCTGGATACTCTTGCCCGCTTAGGGTGGTTGGTCAATGCGAAGAAGTCATCCCTTGTGCCAGCTCAGAAGATCTCCTTCTTGGGAATGATCTTCGACACTTGCCGAGGGTTGGTGATTCTCCCTCAGGTAAATGTACTGGCTCTCCGGCTGAGAGTTCGGGCACTTCGCCAACAAGTCCCTCATACCATCCGATCTGGGATGAGGATTCTAGGAAAAATGGAGGCAGCAATGGAAGCGATACCTTTCGCCCAGTTCCATCTTCGCCCCCTACAGCACGCCCTCCTGTCAGCTTGAGACCCTTTCACGCTCGATCGGCAGTGTCGTCTGTCCTCTCAGGTCAGACAGTCTCGGATGGTGGATAACCAGTTCCTCTCTGACCCAGGGGAAACCATTTCCCCCAGACCATTGGCTGGTGGTGACAACCGACGCCAGTCTCCTCGGCTGAGGAGCGGTGTTTCACCACCACACAACCCAGGGACGGTGGTCGCCACAGGAGGCACGCCTCCCGATCAATTTATTGGAGATACGAGCAATTCAGCTGGCACTCCAGAAGTTTCATCACCTCCTAGCAGGCTGCCCTGTCCGAATTCAATTGGACAATGCCACGGCGGTGGCTTACATAAATCCCCAAGGGGGCACTCGCAGCAAAGCAACCATGCGTGAGATAGGGCATGTTCTTCAGTGGGCCGAAGCAAACCACTCGGTGACTTCAGCAGTTCACATCCTGGGTGTGGAAAACTGGGCAGCAGACTTTCAGCCGGGAGGGTCTTGCGTCCGGAGAGTGGTCTCTACATCCCCAAGTCTTCCAGCACATTTGTCAGCAGTGGGGAACACCGGATGTGGACCTGATGGCTTCCAGAGTGAACACCAAGGTGCCCACATATGTCGCTCGGGCCAGGGACCCACAGGCAATCGCGGTGGATGCGTTGGTTCTGCAATGGAACCAGTTTCGCCTCCCGTATCTCTTTCCCCTGCTGCCACTACTTCCGAGAGTCGTCAAGAAGATCAAGACGGAAGGTGTGCCGGCAATCCCGCTGGCCCCAGATTAGCCCCGTCGAGCGTGGTACGCAGATCTAATGTTGCTACTCGTCGACGTCCCTTGGCGTCTACCAGAGCGCCCGGATCTACTTTCTCAAGGGCCGATTTGCCACCCGATCTCAGGGGCCCTGTGTTTGACGGCGTGGCCGTTGAATCTTGGATTCTAACCCAGGCAGAGTTCGGGAGCAAGGTGGTCGCTACAATGATTAGCGCCCGGAAGCCTGCTTCAGCACGAGTTTACCACCACATCTGGAAGGTGATCTTCAATTGGTATTGCTGAGATTCTCAATCCCCAACATCTTGGCTTTTCTCCAGTCGGTCCTAGACTAGGGCTTGGCCCCGAGTTCCCTCAGGAGACAAATATCGGCCTTATCCATTTTGTTCCAGCGCAGAATTGCTACCAATTTGCAGGTGAAGACTTTTATCCAGGGAGTCTCCCATTTGGTACCTCCCTATAGGGTGCCTATTTTAGCCTGGGACCTTAACCTGGTACTAATTGTTCTGCAGGAAGCTCCATTTGAACCACTGCAGGATGTGACTTTGAGGTACCTTTCCTGGAAAGTGGTGTTTCTGGTGGCCATCACTTCTATCAGGTGGGTCTCGGAGCTGGCGGCCCTATCCTGCCAAGCACCGTTCCTCACTTTCCATAAGGATAAGGTGATGCTCAGACCAGCCCCTCCTTTTCTCCCGAAGGTCGTGTCCTCATTTCACATTAATGAGGATGTTGTCTTCCCTTCTTTTTGTCCAGCATCGGTGCACCGTGTGGAAAAGGCTCTTCACACGTTAGACCTGGTAAGAGCCCTCCGGAGGTACGTGTCGAGGACGGCACCCTTTCGTCAGACGGACACACTGTTCGTGCTCCCCTAAGGGCGCAGGAAAGGACTCACTGCAGGGATCGGAGCGCACTCTACTCGGGCTGTGGGCGCCTCTTGGGCGCTTCGGCATCAAACTTCAACGGAACAGGTTTGCAAGGCAAGCAACCTGGTCCTGCCTGCACACATTTGCCAAACATTACAATATCCATACTCAGGCCTCAGCGGATGCGAGCCTGGGTAGAAGGATTCTCCAAGCAGCGGTGGCGCACCTTTAAACAAGAGGTGTATGTAGCTTGGATCGGTGAGTCAATCTCCCACCCAGGGACTGCTTTTGGACGTCCCACAGTCTGTGTCCCCAATGAGGCGAAGGAGAAACATGGATTTTTGTGAGAACTCACCATAAAATCCTTTTCTCTGAGACGCTCATTGGGGGACACAGCACCCATCTTATTAGCCGGTTGGCTCTTGTTTTGTTTAAATTAATATAATTAGTTTAAATTAATAAAATCCTGGAGGGTTTTCTAAGAGATACTATACTGGAGTATCTGGAGAAGAATAACCTCATGACCCAATATCAACATGGGTTTACAAGGGACCGTTCCTCTCAGACTAATTTGATTAGCTTTCATGAAGAGGTAAGTTCAGGACTGGACCAAGGGAATGCAGTGGACGTGGTGTACATGGACTTTTCAAAAGCTTTTGATACAGTGCCACACAAAAGGTTGATACATAAAATGAGAACAATCGGGATAGGGAAAAATGTGTAGGTGAGTTAAGAGCTGGCTCAGGGATAGGAAACAAAGGGTGGTTATTAATGGAGCACACTCAGACTGGGTCACGGTTAGCAGTGGGGTACCACAGGGGTCAGTTTTGGGCCCGCTTCTTTTTAACATATTTATTAATGACCTTGTAGGGGGCATAGAGAGTAGAATTTCAATATTTGCAGATGACACTAAACTCTGCAGGGTAATCAATACAGAGGAGGACAATTTTATGTTACAGGAGGATTTATGTAAACTAGAAGCTTGGGCTGATAAATGGCAAATGAGCTTTAATGGGGATAAATGTAAGGTCATGCACTTGGGTAGAACGAACAAGATGTATAATTATGTGCTTAATTGTAAAACACTGGGCAAAACTGTCACTGAAAAAGACCTGGGTGTATGGGTGGACGACAAACTCACATTTAGTGGCCAGTGTCAGGCAGCTGCTGCAAAGGCAAATAAAATAATGGGATGCATTAAAAGAGGCATAGATGCTCATGAGGAGAACATAATTTTACCTCTATATAAGTCACTAGTGCGACCACACTTAGAATACTGTGTACAGTTCTGGTCTGCGGGGTATAAGAAAGACATAGCTGAACTGGAGCGGGTGCAGAGAAGAGCGACCAAGGTTATTAAGGAACTAGGGGGTCTGCAATACCAAGACAGGTTATTACACTTGGGGTTATTTAGTTTGGAAAAACAAAGGCTTAGAGTGATCTTATTACAATGTATAAATATATGCGGGGACAATACAAAGACCTTTCTAATGATCTTTTTACTCTTAGACCTGTGACGGGGGCAAGGGGGTATCCTCTACGTCTGGAGGAAAGAAGGTTTAAGCATACTCACAGACGTGGATTCTTTACTGTAAGAGCAGTGAGACTATGGAACTCTCTGCCATATGATGTTGTAATGAGTGATTCCCTACTAAAATTTAAGAAGGGACTGGATGCCTTACTTGAAAAGTATAATATTACGGGGTATATACACTAGTTTCCTTAATATTGCGTTGATCCAGGGAGCTAGTCTGATTGCCGTATGTGGAGTCGGGAAGGAATTTTTTTCCCCAATGTGAAGCTTCCTGTTTGCCACATAGGTTTTTTTTGCCTTCCTCTGGATCAACATGTTAGGGCAAGTTAGGATAGGATATGGGTTGAACTAGATGGACTTCCTTCAACCTTAATAACTATGTTACTATATGTTTACTTATTTGATATAGGGGTGGTGTTTTTCGTTGAACATGTTGTACCTGTATTAAGGCTGATTTTGTTGTCGTCCTACTCCTTTGGCATCAAGCTGATTTCCGCCCGCAATAGGGGCGAGGGTGTATACTGCGGAGGAGGAGCTAACCTCTTTTTTTCACTTAGTGTCAGCCTTTTAGCGGCAGAAGCATACACCCACAGTCTCTGTGTCCCCCAATGAGCGTCTCTGAGAAAAGGATTTTACGGTGAGTTCTCACAAAAATCCATGTTTCTGTAACAACCCATCCAATCCACACTACAGATGTCCATAAATTATGAGCAATATTGAGAAATGGCACAGAGAAAATGTATTGAACACATGATTTGAGAGAGTTGCAAAAAGCCTTGGAAAGTCATGACACCAGCTGAAATCTATCAGTAATTAGAAAGCAATCTTGCCACTTAGTGAAAAATATTAGCTTTTTCTACTGATGGCCTGTAAAATGGTGTTTCATTACCTAGAATCCACACAAAAAACATGATGCGTAAAACCAGTGAGCCTATCTCAAGGCTTTTACAACCTTATTGTTGCAAAACATGCGCATGGCAATGGTTGCGGAACAGAATTTCTAAACTACAGAAGGTTCTAATGAGCACTGTTGGGGCCATAATCAGGGAGTGGAGAGAACATAATTTCACCATAAACTGCCAATGTCAAGGTGTTCCCTGCAAGATTTCTGACAGAGTTGTGGAAAGAATTATCTGAAGAGTTGTCCTAGAGCCAAGGACCACATGTGGAGATCTACAGATAGACCTGGGATCAGCAGGTAGAATTGTTTCATAGAAAACCGTAATTCATACACTCAACCTCCATGGCCTGTATGCACAGTCACCACGCAAGACTCCCATTTCTGAACCAAAAACATGTTCAAACACAGATAGACCTGAACATGTACTGTATGTGTAAAATATACTGATGAATGTGTTCCTGCTCACAACTGTTCACCTGACCTATGCCTCTTATAATGACTACGATTTTGTGTAAAGTGAAACCTAGCAGAAATTATACGACTCCTAATAATTGTGTGCATTTGTCATTAAAGATTATATATTTTTTCCAAGTGATTTAGTTGCCATGGTTACAATTATCATTCAGGTCTATAATATCAGCAACCACTGTTACTTCAATATATGTATGTGAAAGGGAGCGTTTCTAATATAAGGTTTTCAGAGCAAAATAGTAAAAGTGCAACAGCTACTTTTGCTGTCTATAAATTGGGAAAACCTAGAATAAAGGGCATGTATATTATGTATAAAGCATGAATGATAAATAAGCCTTGTTTTGAGTTTACTAATTTTTCCGGTTCTTATGCTTTTTTGTTTGTAAATATAGTTAGTCAGGTGTAAATAACAAGTATTTAGGCTAAGTGCAGATGTACTTTTGAGCCCTGCGGATTTTTCCGCACAGAATTGAAACCCGCAGGTCAAATGACCTGCATTTTTCCTGCGGATTTCTTCCTTTTTTCCTGCGGTTTTCTTGCGGTTTTTGTGCGGTTTTCCCCTGCGGATTTCCCCCTGCGGTTTTGGAGAATGAAGCGGGTGGAAAAACGCAAAAAAGAAGTGACATGCTGCATATTTTGAACCACAAGAAAACCGCACGGAAAAATCCGCATTGTCTGCACAGCGTTTTTTTTTTTTTCAATTGACTAACATGCTACTGTACATCACAATGCGGCTATGCAACATTTCTGCAAGGTAAAATCCGCTGCGGACCCGCTGGATATCTGCATCATGTGCACATAGCCTTATTATTTTTGCTTGTTTATATAGCTCCATTAACTCCACAGCGTGTTCGTCTACATTTGCAAAAATTCCCACGGAGACATACTTCAAAATCTTATTGAAAATCTTCCCAGATGGATAGGTGGAAGCTGCTGTATCTTCAAAGGGGAGACCACATAATTTCAATGGTCATGGATTTAGAATGCTGCGTCATTAAATATCCTGTACTTTTGTCCATATAGTGTGTGTAAAGTTAGTTCCAGAAGTATGTGGACAGGGACACAAGAGTTGGCATTTTAGCTGTTAACCAAAACAAATTCAAGATGTTTATATAACCAATATGAGCTCAAAGTGCAAAGTCAGCTTTAATTTGAGGGTATTCACATCTTGTTTGGCATAAAGCCCCCGTCACAAGTTTTGTGACGCAACAGCGATCTCACCAGCGAGATTGCTGTGTGTGACAGCTATCAGCGACCGGCCCCCCTGCCGGGTATTGCTGATCGCTGTTGAAATGTCTGGACATTTTTGGGGTCGCTGGTCAGCACGCATCGCTGCGTGTGACAGGCGGGAGACCAGCGAGCAGGCGCTGGTAACTAAGGTACACATCGGGTTTCTAAGGGGACGCGCTGTGCTTAGAAACCCAATGTGTACCTTAGTTACCAGCGCGCTGATGCAGGGAGCTGGTAACCAAGGTACACATCGGGTTTCTAAGTGCTGCGCTCCCCTTAGAAACCCGATGTGTACCTTGGTTACCAGCTCCCTGAATCAGCGCGCTGGTAACTAAGATGCACTGCGGGTATCTAAGCGACGTGCGTCGCTTGTTACCCGCGTGTCGCTGGTCCTGATCACTGGTGAAGCTGCCTGTTTGACAGTTCACCTGCGATCACATAGCGACTTACCAGCGATCCTGACAAGGTAATATCGTTGTCGGGATCGCTGGTGAGTCACTGTGTGATGGGGCCCTAAGGTTTCAGAATTAGCTCTTTAATATGACAAGCCTATAACCTGCAGTAACCACCGATCGACCGAACCGCTGCATGACCAGCTCTAACCTCGCCTACAGTATTCTCACCCATCCCTTGTAGATAGTGAGCCTTCGCGGGCAGGGTCCGCTCTCCTCCTGTACCAGTTATGACTTGTATTGTTTAACATTATTGTACTTGTTTTTATTATGTATACCCCTCCTTACATGTAAAGCGCCATGGAATAAGTGGCGCTATAACAATAAATAATAATAATATGTAGATATCTCTTTTGAAAGGGACCACAGGTAATTTCACTATTATATCAGAAGCTCCCTAAGACCTACTTCACACGTCAGTATTTTTGATCAGTATTTCATCAGTATTTGTATGCCAAGATCAGGAGTGTCTCCAAAACAGAGAACATGTGTCAGTCTTTCGGTTATAGTTTTTCCTGTAAGTTCCACTCCTGGTTTTGGTATACAAATACTGATACAAAAATACTGACGTGTGAATGAGGCCTAATGGACTATTCTCATTAATCTATCATTAATTATGCAGGTAAAAGGTATTTTCATTTGGAAGCTGTTGCTGTGAACCCACAACATGTCGTCAAAGAACCGCTCAATGGAAGAGAAACAAACCATTATTAGGCTGAATAAAAAAAAAATCCATCAGGGAGATAGCAGAAATGTTAGGATTGGCCAAATCAACAGTTTGGTACATTCTGAAAAAATAAGCGCACTGGTGAATTTGGTACATTTTTCAAAAAGTCCTACGTGTCCATGGAAGACAATAGTGATGGATGATCACTAAATTCTTTTCTTGGTGAAGAAAAACCCCTTCACAACCTCCACCCAAGTGAAGATCACACTCCCGGAAGTAAGTGTATCAGTATCTAACTCTTTCATAAAGAGAAGTCCTTTAAGAACAAATACAGAGCGTTCACCAAAGGGTAAACCATTAATCGGCCTTAAGTATAGAAAGGCCAGATTAGACTTTGCTAAAAAAAAATCTGAAAAAGCCAGTTCCGTTCTGCAAAAGCATTCTTTGGACAGTTGAAATTAAGATCACACTCTACCAGAATGATGGGGCAGAAGAAACTTATGGAGAATGCTTAGAAAGACTCATGATCAAAAGCATACCACATCCTCTGTAAACATGGTGGAGGCCGTGTGATGGCATGGGCATGCATGGCTTCCAATGGCACTGGTCACTAATGTTTATTGATGATATGACTGAGACCTAAAAAACTAGATGAATTCCGAAGTGTACAGGACTATACTTTCTGCACTGATTCAACCAATTGCAGCAAGGTTGATTGGACAGCGCTTCACAATACAGTTGGGCAATGACCCAAAAAAATAATGTGAAAGCATCCTAGGAGGTTTTTTCTTTTCAGGCAAATAAGTGTGATATATTCTGCATTGGCTGAGTCAATCACCACATGTCAACCGTATCGAATATACATTTCACAGGCTTAAGACAAAACTTAAGGCAGAAAGACACACAAACAAGCAACACCAGAAGTTAGCTGCTGTAAAGGCCTGGCAAGGCATCACAAAGGAGGCGGAAGCCCAGCGTTTGCTGACGTTTATGGCTTCCAGACTTCAGGCAGTTATGGCCTGCAAAGGATTTTCTACAAAATATTAATAAAGAACATTTTATTTATGGTAAAGTTAATTTGCCCATTTACTTTTGAGCCCCTGTAAGGAGGTGGCTTTGTATAAAAGTGGTTTTAATTCCTGAACGTTTCACAGGGTATTTTGGTTCAACCCCTTTAATTAAGCCTCAAAGTCTACTCTTCTATTGCATCTCAGATATTTCTTTTTAAATAAAAAATCGTGACATGCAGAGCTGAAATCACAAAGATTGTCACTATCCAAATATTTCTAAACATAACTATGTGTGTGTATATAGATAGATACACACAAACACTCTCTGACTTAGAAGTGGTTTTGGCTTGTCTGTTACTTTGTAGACTTTTTCTTCTTTAAGCATGCCCAAAGCAGCATATTGATCCTACACAATGATTTCATGATAGTAACGATTTCTTCCAGGTTCTTAGTTGGCAATAAATTTTGCTAACTCATTATTTCCCTAACGCTTGGGTTACAGAGTCTCCTATTGAGCATGCATCAATATCTTCAACACTTTAGCCACAAGAAAAATAAATAGCCTAAACCTTTGTTAACCCTTTTTCCTATAAAGAAAAAATGGTAATCTACTGTTCTAGTCGTGCTAGTGGTAAAGTAAGGACTAATATCAGAATATGTGCGTTTAGAAAAGCAGATGGGTATGTTGAGCCTTAAATGATTTTATCAATTGAAGTGACAATTGAAAAGTGTGCATTTTAATAAATGGATAAGTCTCCAGTCTTCAATACCACTGTTAGTTGCGCATAAAAAATAACTCAAATGTTTTTCCCTTACAAATATCAGTGCTATGGCCAAGCTTGGCCCTAGCGGTCAGGAAAAATGAAGATAAAAGTCATAGGGAATTATAGGTTAACAATATGTATCAAGTAGGTATTTAAGGAGCCAAATATATATATATGTGTATATATCATACAGCATAAGAATGGTCATCAGCCTTATTGACTCTCGTACTCCTTTCCTGATGACTTAGGTGGGACCCACTGCCATGTTCCACCACGGTGCCTGTCATAGTTCCCGCAGAAGCATTTTCTTTTTTACCATGCAACACCGCACAATCTCTATTAGCGCCTCCAATGAAGATGTGAGTATAGTCTAAACCAGTGTTTCCCAAGCTTCAGTCCTCACGGACTCCAACAGGTCATGTTTTCAGGATTTCCTTAGTATTTCACAGGTGATGGAAGTATCGTCACAGCATCAGGAATTCTCTCACATGTGTAACACTATGGAAATCCTGAAAACATGACCTGTTGGGGTCCATGAAGACTGAAGTTTGGGAACCACTGGTCTAAACGGAGCATTTACACGGGTCAACCAGTGGCTCGATATAACCGCCGATCAGTTTTTGAAGGTCATTTAAATGCCTGTTTACATGGGCAGACCAAAGTAAATTATGTGCACTGAGTGATCAGAGAGAGATCACGCATTACGCACAGGCTGCCATGGTTCTCGGTGGTGCAAGTCCTTTGTACATAGGAAAATGCACTGATGAAAACAATTATACTTTTTCTTTTGCAAAAAATCGTTTCACACAATGAACCAGCGTTTTACTCCTTAATTGGATGATCATTAGTTATTTACCCAGCAAAATGGTGAAATGAGCATCTTTAGGAATGCATGTTCAGAATTACTTTGCCGCCATAGAGATACTTAAATAACTATTAGCTAAAGACTCCTTCTGGCGACAGCTCTCTCCCCATATACCCAAACATTTGGCCTGGCTGAGCAGTTATTAGTTGTCTGAGAGGAAAAGGGGGACAGGTAAAAGAATGAGTTTGATTGCAGTGATGTTAGTGCTTCATATCTGGTCGTTGTAGTAGCTTTGTTACTTTGTTGTTCCGGGATTGAGAACATGTTTTAGTGCCATTTAGCGTATGAATTACACAACACATTTTGCAGAGTTTTTTTTTTTTTACATATTTTTACAATATCTGCAGTATATACTGGTCGCACAGTCATACCATATTCCTGCTTTAGTTTGTCTTCACAAAACATTCATTTTAATGATTATGGCTTTACGTCGAGTCTCGGCAATCCTGTATCTGTCTTGCTCTGATCTTTAACTTTGAACTTGCGTTATCCAGAGTACATTTGGATTGTACAGGGATTACTAATTTTAAGGCTGGTAAAATACGCATTACTGTCTATGCAGTACAGTCGTGGAATATTTGAAAGTAAGCTTCTGTGTTCCACAAGACAGGAGTTGTATGGAAGCGGGCTTTCCAGCATCCGGTGATCCCCATTGGACTCGGTGTTCTCTGCTCAAATGCAGTGAGGCATCTTACATGGTTTTATGTCCCTAACGCATGTTGACAAAGTGCACCTTACTCCTCCTTTACAATGGATACTAATTATACGACTGTAACCAATGCCTATTTTTATTTTAATTATGTAAATTAAAATCATCTTCCAATTGCTCCTCTGTTATCTCCGAGAGTGGTTACCGCAAAAGAGGCATGAAATCTGATCCCATAAGCTACATGCTAATTTGAGGACGGCATTATCAACCTTTTTTGCCTAATTTCCTTAAATAATTTCCCTCGCTCTTTAGCCAAAGTTAATTTCATTACCTATTATTTTAGGGAATTCTATGATGATATAAAGTTGTATTGTTTTAACATTAAGATTATGATTAAAATTGAAGAGTGAAAAATTACCTTTTTTCTTTTTTAAACTGTTTGGCTGCTAACATTGATGCATCCATATTTTACGTCCAGACTTTGTGTTCTGTCCGTAAAATGGATCACTTTGTGGCAATAACTCTGGAATGTTTCAACATATCCCAATGATTTTGAGACATTTTTTTTTTCCGTGACACATTATACTTTGTTAATGGTAACTTTAGGTCAATATGTTTTGCATTTATTTATCAAAAAAATATCAGAAATTAGAAACTATTTTTAAAAAAATTGCAATTTTCAAACTTTGATTATCCCTTTACTCCACATAGACGCACCACACAAAAAAAGTTAATAAATAACATGTCTGTTTTACATCAGTACCATAAGTAAAATTTTTAAAAATGTAACAGCAATTTTTCATTTTTTGAAGGAACTTTGCAAAACTTATGTTTTAGGGAGCCATTAATTGGCTGTGAATCACCATGACAACCATCAGGATCACTGTATTGGGCTGCCAATAGGGTTAATGATGGAGTCCCCACACTCTAACCATTTAGATGTGTAGTAACTATTGCCAGCAGCATCTATTGTCGATGCCAACACTGATAATGGCTGATGCAACAGGGTGTCCGCTATATCGCACAGCAGACAGCTGCTGCATTTTCACCCATCTGTGGATGCCATTCTCTTATATCTCAGATCAGTAAAAATACATATCAGTGATCACAAAGGGGTTAAAAAATATGAAAAATGTTGTCCCTGTGAACAGCTTCCTTTGGTTTAGTTTATCACTGTATTTTATTCCATATAAAAGGGATGACCGATGTGTTCGTGTGACACAGGCCTTAAGCAGATCCGTCTCACAAGTGTGAAGTCTTACAGGTAGTGCGCCAAAGGGAAACACATATGCATATTAGATTCTATTTCTTATGTACAGAAACCTGTAATTAATGGCACTAACCTAATGGCCTATGACATACATTTTGACGTGGGTTAATAACGAAAGTATTAAGCTGGTTCAGGAGCGGAGCCTGCTTCATACCAGGCTGATGCTGGCTGTGTTACATAGCCGACATCTCTTAACTGCAGCTATGTGAGCTAGTTACAATTGCAGGTTAACCATTTAAATTCCGCAGTAAGTCTGACAGCAACATTCAAATGATGCCATTGTTGGTGCGTGACTACTTCAATTGTTTGCGACGCGATCGTGGGGAACTGATAGGTTACAATGGCAGCAAGGGCCTCTTGAAGTCTCATAACTCTGATGAAGCTCAGCTTTAGGCTGGATTTACTTTTCTATATGCATGTTCCTATCTGAGAAAAGTGGACCAATTCTTTTCTTTGGTGTCATACTAATTGTATCCTGGTGTCATTTTTTTTTCTCATCTCTATTTTCATTCTCAGTGATGTGTGTATGGCTCGATGTAATGCTATCCGTTTGCTGTCCCAAAGAAAAGTGTCATTGTAGCCTTAGCCTTAGGCTAAGCTTCATAGGAGGATCGTGAGGTCACTTTATAGTTAAATACTTTAGTGTTTAGTTGTACAAGCGAGTCTCCGCTGCTGCCACAGTCTCTTTTGTCTGTTTACAATGCTGATGTCCTGTCAGCAGCGCTGCAGCCACTTACCGAGCTCGGTGGCACTTGCCGTCTCCGGGGCAAATCACGGAGATCAGAGTATCTTAGCTCTGTGATTTGCTGCAGCACTATCAACCTGATGCCAATGCTTCAGACATACAGCACCGACTGTGCCAGTTGGTGCCGAACCCCGGGGAGGGCAAGTATAGCATGTATGGGTTAAGTCTCCCATACACATTACACTTCAGTTGGCTCAACCTGCCTATATCGATTGATTCAGACTATGGTCTAATGTGTATGGAAGTGCTGACCAAATGATTGTAAGGATATGTGTTGATTCCTCATGGCTAATTCCGGACTGTCGATCACTTTGTTCTCCCAGACATAAGCCGCCTGCTGACGGATCATTCAACAGCTTTCTCATAGAGAACACAGGAGTGTTCAGTCGAATGAGCGCACCTGTGTATGGGACAGTCATATGTCTAGTGTGTATGGCCTGCTTTACACTGAACCATGCCTGGGGGCAATAGATCACTGAAACAGAAAACCCTTTTTACGTAACTATAAAACCAATGATAAGGTCCATTGCACAATTATAATTCCTAGGAATGCTCTCTTCACGATAATGGAATTGTGTAAACAGGTTGTCCATCAACCTGACAAACTAGCAAAATGCTTGATCGTGGGGTGAGAGGATATAAAAGATGATCATTCTTGGGAGCACATCTTCTTGTATTGCTGAGAACAAGGGCAGTTTGTGTGCACTGAACCATTTATTACAGATAATTCAGTGCATTCGGTAAACCTATGGAAACTGACAGTTAAATGACAAAAGCAAGCAAATGCCTCATCGGTGGTCATGCAGTGCTGGCTGTCAGCCAATGTAAATGGACCTTTAATCTGAGCGAGTTTCCTGCTCCTATAACTTACAATGAGGTTGAAGACACAGATATTCATGGTGCAGGAGTAGCAGCAATTGTGGTAATTGTTCCTCTTGAGATTGTAGCTAGAAGAGAGTTCAGTGCCCTCTCATGACTGATCAGTCTGTTTTATTTACTTACGGTAATTAAAATGCCCCTTATTTGTTTTCTAATTAAAATGTTAGTTTCTCAGGTTGTAAGGGAAGATAAGCCTTCCCATAGAAAGTGATTGTGAGCCAAGTTACTGAGCAGAGCTTTCCGGCTAGAGAGAAGGCAGTGTCCTCCCCTTACATGCAATGAGATAAAGGCATTTTGGAAATTGGGACAAAATGTAAGTGTTCTACACGGATGGTGTTTTTCGTTGTTTTTCCCTCCATTGATTGATTTTCTATGATCTCATACGATGCACTGGAAAGTTTCTCTATTGTATTTGTTTCCATAATCGTGCCACTTCCTATTATAAAGTGAGTGGGAAGCTGTCCTCCCTGCTGTTTACACAGATTTGTGCAAAATAACACTCGAGAGTCTGACATTTGTAATGTAAC
This sequence comes from Dendrobates tinctorius, assembly GCF_039654945.1. Taxonomy (NCBI): domain Eukaryota; kingdom Metazoa; phylum Chordata; class Amphibia; order Anura; family Dendrobatidae; genus Dendrobates; species Dendrobates tinctorius. The sequence goes on along the minus strand of NW_027361732.1, from coordinate 29,173,859 downwards.
CTGCATTGTTGAGGGAGATTTGGGCATTAATATTTAATAATTGCTCTTTGTGACACACCGCTTTCTTTCTGTACCTGATGACAAATAGATCTGGCACGTGGCACAATTTCCAACGACTCAGGAACTTTTGTACCCATTAGTGTAAAGCCTTTGTAGCGCGGGAAGAAAAGCAATAGCTCTAAATCTTCATTAATTTTCAGATTGATTTTAAATACAGTATCGTGTCCCCCTATCATTCAGGCTCCTAATTAATGAGATTTAATTTTCTTTCTCTGTAGCAAGCAACAAAAGAGAATTTCAGACGAAGGGAGGCCGAAGAAAAACAAAAGAGAGTCAGGCTGGCGAAGGAAATGGCAGAAAAGGAGAAACAAGAAAGGCAGAAGAAAAAGAAGCGCCTGCTAGAAAAGAACCGAGGTGCGTAGTGTCTGTGGTGGTAGTGTGGATAATGACCTACCACTTTTCATTAAAGGTGCCCATGGTGGGATGTTCTCCAAAGTTACTGTACAGGCGAGCTTGTGATGTTGGTGATAGATAGGGTAACATTTGTAGGAGAGCTGCAGTCTCTAATGACTTTCAAGTAGCGGAGGGCGGCGCTGGCTAAGACAGTAATCGAGCATTGGAAGCACGCTTATGGGTCTAATTTGCTTATAAATAAAATGCTGCTCATCTGGGCACCGGATAGCGATTAAACGGGGTATTACGTTGCCCTATACTGCACTAACTCTGCTAGCTTAGGGTGCTTTCATTTTGCGTTTAGATACCAGTTCAGTGGCTCACATTGGGACTTAAGTCTAAACACCCTGCAAAATGGAATTCAGACGGAAGCGTCAACAGGTATTGCTGGCTGTGACGGAAAGGGATTTGATAAGCAATTGGTGGCTGCGGCCAGAACATTCATAATTCCCTCACTGCAGTGTGCCAGGTGGCCAGACCTCATTGAAGCATCCGGCCGGTGACCACTTATCCTACGTGTAGTTCCCTGACTGACCTGAGGGTAAGGGGGGTGCCAGAGAGCTGCGAGTTCCAAAGTGGAACTGAGAACGTGGGATATACATAATTTTCCGCAGTTCGTGGAAGATTGTTAGCAGTGGTGGGGCATCCAAAGTAACCCCCCTGCGATAAATTGTTAGGGCAAGATTAGCTTGCTGTTTTTTTGTCACATGGTGCCAGCGGTGGGATAACTAAGATAAGCCCCCCCCCCGCGCCTGTGATAGCCGTGTATCGGCAGTGCGTCGCATCCCTCCGTCTGTGACATATCCGTGTCAGCGGTGGGTTTGTGACATGTTGGTGGCAGCGGTTCTAAAGAGCGCACTGTGATTCCGGGCTCACGTGCGTTGGAGCAATCCAAGCTCCCATCACCATAAAGCCCTGACACATGTAGGTGAAACAGAAAAACCAGGACCCTTGGAACAGCTCACTCAAACTCAACCTGACCAGAACACCAATCACAACAACCTGACAAAAGCCAGAATCAGGAAGACAGTAGATGAAGGCCAGGAGAGGTATGTCAGTGACTGGAAGAACGACATAATCAGCTCACAGAAACTGACCATGTACCGGAGTCTACAGAAAGACTACAGACTGGCCCCATATCTTGAGAAACTCCCAGACCCCAGAGACCGCAAGATCCTGAGCCGATATAGACTCAGTGCCCACAGTCTGGCCATCGAATCCGGCCGACACAGGCAGAGCTAGAAACCCAGGGAGGAAAGACTGTGCTTACACTGTGACCAGGAGGCCCTGGAGGATGAGACCCACTTCCTGCAACACTGCTCCAAATACTCAGCAAGAGGGACACTAACTTCAGGAGACTCTCACATCTCTTCCTGGATTTCATCACCATGAAGGAGGAATTGAAAATATATATCCTGCTGGGGGAAGAAGAGAGAGCAGTGGAGATAGCAGCGCGGTATGTGAGCGAATGTCAAAGACTGCGAGTAAGAGAACTATGATATGCCATGGACTTCTGGATCTGCCCCATCTGCCCATCCACCTTCCCTATGCCATGGACTTCTATAGCCCCCACCCTTGATCTGCCCCCTTCCACCTTCCCTATGCCAATGACTTTTAGAGCCCCATCCTTGATCTGCCCCCATTCACCTTCCCTATGCTATGGACTTCTATAGCCCCATCCTGGATCTGCCCTCATCCACCTTTCCTACAGTCCCTACCCAACATCCCTACAGTCCCTATCCCCTTTAGTACACTGGCTTTGGCAAAACTAATGTGTATTTAGTCCTGCCAATAAAGCTTCTTTGAATTTGAATTTGAACAGGACCATTGACTATAATGGTACTGACAGAGCGAATGTACTCTGCTGTGCATCATTTCTGGACATGTACTTCTACAGGAGGCGGATACTCAGACATAGTAAAATACATCTGAGTTGTCCGCCTCTAGTATGTGCACGCTCGCTCTGTCGGCACTATTATAGTTTATGACCCCAATGATGCATACTTCCAAATCCCATTTTGCGTGGTGTTAAAAAGTAAGCCCTAATGGAGCCACTGAACGGGTACCTAAATGCAGTATGTCCTTTTGCACAAACATCCTGGCAAAGAGGGTGTATCAGTATATCCAGTATTTTTAAGGACTTAAAGGGGATGTTCAGACTAAACCTAGAAGTCTGTAGTAACTCTGTGACTGCAGACTTGTGAATCCTCACATCATACACACGGACTGTCATTTGGTATGCATACTCCTGGCTACAATCCGACCAGTTGGGCATATACTCGTTCAAAGCAAGTGTAGTAAGCGAGGCCGGAAACAGTCTAGTCGGAATGCATATCACATATATGGTCACATTACCGCCTGTTCCTGGCACCGGAGACTCCTCATAGAGCGTAACCTCTTTAAGGCATATGCTTGTGATACATAGGTACCTATTTAGAAATAACTGTTGCTTGGAGGTAAGCTGCAAAGCATAACCATTCTAGCACAAAATGATTGATTGGATAGCAACCCTTTTCTTTATTTATACTAGTTCATTATGAACCTTCCCAAAGAAAGGTTACCTTGGTAAGGAGGACTGCCCAGATTTAGCATTGATGGGATGTTGCTAGAATTTATCACCAATATTACATATTAGGGTGGTTTTACACTTATCGTTTTTTTGCGGGCCGATTTTGCGGCCCCAATAGCTATGGGGCCGCAAAATCGGCCCTCAAAAATTCAATCGTGTGCCGTACGGCCATGAGGGCTGTATATACCGCCGTGAAAAAATATCGACACCCATTTCAATCAATGGGACCGCAAACACAAACCGGAAGTGTGTTTTTGCGGCGCGCTGTCACTTCCGGTTTTGCGGAATGCCGGTTTTTTCTCCAATATTACTTCCATAGTATTGAAAAAAAACGGCGATCCAGAAACATTTTTGCGGCCTGTTATTGCAGTATACCACAAAAAAATGCAGCGATACGGCCCGCAAAAACAGGCCGCAATAACGGACAGCAAAAAATGCGTTAAGTGTAAAACCACCCTTACCATGTAAATGCGTGAGGCCATACATTCATAGAACATAGTCTGTGGCCATTATAGCTTATTGGCATTTTCATTTAGGTACGGTTTCTGGCACATCCACACTTAAATTGCATTATTGTTCTGCTGTTTTAGGGCTTTAGTACTTGTTAGTGTTGCTTACTTTGAGCTTCGTAATTCTAGTTCTACTTGCAGACCACCTTCTGTATGGCGTCTCGTGCCAGTGATGTGTGCTGTTGTAGCGACTACTCTGGAATTAGCATGCCATGGAATATACTGTGTTATGCTTGTTACTTTATGTCTGTACTGTACATCAGCAGTATTTTGGCATTAATGGACGTCTGCTGGTAGGGGGCATGTGTAGTGGAGAAGCTTTCAGACACTGGCTGCAGCGCCTGGGAATTGTGGAAGAAGCACTCGTACAAAAAGCTTCTCCATGGGAATCCATTTTGTTTACAGTGATTAAGGGTTAACTGAAAATGAAGCTGTTTATAGCCTTAGAGAAGCGCCAACATTCTAAGCTTTAGACAATTAAAAGATAAAATCTAGGGCAACCAAAAAAGAGAAGTATTCCAAAATATTACTAAAATAACAATTAATAGCTCATTCAGTTTATCTAGTAGTTATAGAAACCTTTTCTAAGGAGAAAAAGGGATATTCTCAACGTCATAGATGGCTAACGGGAACCTGTTAGATTTATGGTGCCTGAGCAGTGGCAGCTTGAATCAGAGCCTGTCTGTGTGATTGTCGCCAGGTACGGTATGTCTTACACTCCTGTGAGTACATATAAGGAGAAACCTGTCAATCACTAGAGTGGCGCTGGGATAATCATGCCTGGGACCACATTGGACTGGTCACGTTTCTAGGTATAGACCCTGGTCTCCAATTCAAACCTCCCTCTGAGATGCTATAGCGCTGGCAGTGTGTGGTGTGTGCTGCCTATTCGGAAAGCATGACTTTATTGACAGGTTCCCTTTAAATATGTAACATGCTTGTAAACCAGTGACTTAGCAATATATTTATTATTAAAAATCCTGTCCTTTATCAAGATTGGAGGAATTTTTAACCTTATACTGCTTGTTGCCTACTTAGCCGGTAACTGACAAGCAGACTAGCTGCACTAACAAGCTGTTTGCTATGGAGTTTGGAAATGACACCCTAAAGCTACACCCAGCTAACACTTCAGCGCCCTGTCACTGCCCCAATGCCGCAGAGGTAAAGGTGCCTCTGCTTGCAGCATTGGAGACTCTGGACCAAACTGACAATTACCAAGACCATGCTATCTACCCACGCCCCCAAGGCAAGCAGGGAGGTTGGGTAGCAGTGCACTCGTGATGATCAATGGTGAAAACAACCATTTAAAATAGTTTTCACAGAATTTGCCATAAATGCCAATGCTTGCTCTTTTTTGGTAAACATAGCATAGTTTTGAAGGCTGAAGGAAGACCTTATGTCCATCTAATTCAGCCTATTTTTAGTGCAGCTTTTCTGCATTGTAGATCCTGGGGAAGGCAAAAAACCCACAGAGTAGAAGCCAATTTTCTCCATAGGGAAAAAAATTCCTTCCCCTAAGCTGGGTCAACCATCTACCTATAATATTATGTTATTCGTAACCTTCTATACTGTTACAAGAAAAGCATCCATTCCTTTCTTAAATTCATTCAGTGAGTTGTCCATCACCACTTCCTCAGGAAGAGAATTCCAGAGTCTCACTGCATTTATCATTTTAGTAGCCCGCCTTTGAACCCTTTCAAGTTCAGTAATGTCTTTCTTGAGCACTGGCGTCCAAAATTGCACACAATACTCCAAGTGTGGTCTGACGAGTGATTTGTACAGAGGGATAATTATGTTTTCATCTCGTGTCCCCAGACCTCTTCTAATGCATCCCATGACCCTATTTTCTTTGGTGGAGCTGCCTGACATTGGGCACTCCAATTTAGCTTTTTATTGACTAAGATGCCTAAGTCTTTTTCCATGTCTGATTTCCCCAGCAGTTTCCCATTTAGTAAGTAATTGTAGCATCTGTTTCTCCTTGCCATTTTTCAGCCCAATTCTCCAATTTACTCAAATCTGTCTGTAGTTGCAAACTGTCCTCCTTTGTGTTAACTACCTTACGTAGTTTTCTATGATCTGCAAATACTGATATTTTACTGGGTAAGCCATCCACTAGATCATTAACAATATGCTATGTTCGGAATCTAATGCATTGACTGCAACTCCGATACTTGAGCGTTTCCTCCAGCCTGTGCTTGGACGTAGCCAGCGTGCCATTGCTTCAGATAGTTAATGAGACTCTGTGCTATGTGTCTTAGTGTTAGGTCTTCATAGCTACAGTTGGTGCAGGAGTTGCAGGCGTACCCGGCCATGGGGCCTAGGGGAACCTAGAAGATCCCTTTGGGCCATATAAGATGACCATTGCTATTCATGCCCTGGAGCTTGAAGTTACACCACACCACTGATCCTGGTTCAGCACTTTAGACTCGCTCACACGAGCGTATACAGTACTGTCCGGTGTTTTATTGTATACCACTTGGACCGATATTACTCTTTAGGGCAGTGCTGATCAGCCTTTTTTGCTTATACAGATTTGGTATTAGAAAGAAATTGCTGCAGCGCAAATCTGATGTCATGTACTCATCCAAGTCTATGAGAGCATGGAAATCATCGAACTGCAGTCGGGTGATGTCTGATTTCTGTGGACTCACGTAATAGAGAAGGTGGAGACATTTTGTTCTCCATCTTTTCCTCACCTCTCATCAGAGAGAATTGGGTCACACTTATCTGACACTCAGATCAGAGTTTGATCCTAGTGTCAATAACATAATTGATCTGATTCTTCAGAGGAGAGGATATACGCTCGTGTGACCCGGACTAAATGGTGATATCACTGAAATTGATGCTGGCCAGTTCCAAAAATCGTCCAGAAGTACTACGGGAGCATCATGTCTGGATCACCAGGGGAATAAAGTGTCGAGAATAGTACATTTTTTGTTTTATAAAATTTTCAGGGATTTTAGATTTAGAATTTTAGGTGGAGTCCCGTAGAAAATAAAATGACCAATGAGAAATAAACGAGCTTTGCATACTAGGACGTCTGAGAGCGCCATTGATTTACCGATGCAGTTAGATAACTGTCAATATTCCGTACCGCAGACGCTCTGGTACACACAGAATACTGCGTTTAGCAGCAACCATTTATTTCTGCCTAAACATCTGCCTCAATTAAGTTTGTGCATGAGCCCCGGTACAGATACTGGTCCTGGGTCCCTGATCAGGATTTCTAACACTGATAAGAGGGCTGGATAATGGCTCATCATTAGGAGCTAAATATCAGGCACTGCAATCTCACTTGTGATGAGAGGAGCTCTGCTGTCGTGTATGCATTTCTCATCTCGGCCTGCTCCAAACTCATTTATTCTTCTTATAGGTTTTATGTTGGAAGTACATTGTGCAGCCACATTTAATGGCCTCTGTTCAATATTGAGTTCTTTTTCTAAGCTTTTCTAGAAAAGGGAAACCTCGCTGATTCCAGTATGTCAATGGGATCCATTACAAGATGGTTGATTGCAGATCTGTCCTATCTGCATTGATAAGGGAGACATTAGAAATATATTGTGCGAGTTCTGTGGGGACCACTTTGTGGTGGCACTGTACGTGTGTGATCTCCTATTGCTTATATACAGTATCCGCTGTGTAACAGTACACAGATTATAGTCTTCAACATCAATCCTGTAGGGATTATCTCATTGGGAACGAGTTGCCTCATGTTGTAGGCCCCCTTTACACCTCCTTTTTTCATGTCTATATGTGGTCCGTTTTTTAAGGACTGCAAATGTGGACACACGTACACACATTGTATTCAATGGTGGTGGGCATAGCTCAGGTTTTTCACATGTCCGTGTGAAAAAACTCGCAGGCATGGCTTTTTTTTTTCACGCAGCGCCTGGGAACAGCGCTAACTGTACTGCTTTTCCCAGGCATCGGTACATGTCACAGTGATGCGGTACATGGATGCCACACGTTTGTTACACAAGGACACGGATCGCACCCAGTACTAGTTTTTCCAGTGCTGCCGGCACTATCAGGACATGTGAAGGGGGCCTTATAGTGCCGGAATAAATTTCTCCACATTGAGGTTGAATATATTTACTTCATGCCAATTTTACTCTTCATCAGATTTGATACCTAGGGCCCCCGACATTACCAGGCAATACTGGTAAATTCTGATCATGGATCCAGTAGACGTCAGTAGTCCCTTTAAATGAAAAATGTATTCCTAGGTATAAAGCTGTATATCCCAGGAACGCTCGTCCATGATAATTCTGTGGTATAAATGTACGTTCACTATAATCTACCAGTGTAAATGGACTGTTATTCAGGCTTTACACATGTCCCTTTCAGTTTTTGCTTAACCCATCCAATTTCTGATTATCATGACTCTAGCAAAGAGCAACCGAGGAAGTTAAATACTTAAAGGGAATCTGTCACCACTTGGATGATTTTGATTATTACTATAGGCATACAGGTAATAGAATGGTTAAACCAGTCTTACCTGTATGCATCATAGCTGCGGTGAAGATTTCAATAAAATCATTTATAAGGTTATAGGTTAATTATTTCTTCCAGGCTCCAGGGCGTGCGGTGCCTGGAAGAAATCACTGCCTTCTGACTTCATTATAAATTTAACTACCTCCCATCAGCGTCACACTTACCTGTTCAGCACTTTAACCCCGCGCATGTGCTATGCACGCGCACAGTTACGCAAACCCTGTACGACTTCCTATGGGCAATGTCTGCATTGATCTTTTGCTGGGGCGGTGAATTACTGCACAGTAGCAAAGACTTGCCTGCTCAGGAAATCAATGCAGACACTGCCCATAGGAGGACGGAGGGTTCGCATAGCCATGCGCGTGCATTGCGCATGCGCTGGATTACAGCACCTGACAGGTCAGTGTGACGCTGATGGGGGTACCATTATACTGAAGTCAGGAGGCAGTGATTTCTTCCAGGCACTACACTGCCCGGAGCCTGGAAGAAATCACTAACCTATAACATTATAAATGATTTTATCAAGATCTACACTGCAGCTATGAGGCATACAGGTAAGACTGGTTTAACCATTCTAATACCTGTATGGCCACAGTAATAATCAAAATAGTTCAGCGGGTGACATTATTCCTATAAGTGTAGAACTCTTTGATGTACTAGAAAGAACTCCAGATAAAGGGGTTAAAAATTAAGCTGGGGCTACACTGTGACTTTGGCTGCATGGCCTGTTTCCTGACCAAAGATCTCTCTAGGTTGCTACTATGTCACAGCTGATAAAGGTGAATGGGGTCATGTTGTAGCCCACATGGAATCACCACAGTGACGAGTAAGTTACAAAAAATCTAGTTCATTCATACTTTCTGAGATTTATCGCAATTGCAGCACTGTTCACCTGCTTTATAGGACCCCTCCAGTCATTTTTTTTCTAATTTGTCCCGTTCTTAGGCATCACCTTTGTAATTGCATTCAGAGTAATGAGATACTAGCCGGTTGCCGTCTTCTTTCAGTTTCAGCGCCGTTCCGGTCAATTCCGGCACCACGTGATTGCATTTGTAACCTGCTGGATCACTACTTAGTCTATCATTATGTACTAGATGTGTATGAGACTCTGAGTCGGCCTGTCTGGCCTCATTCTGTCTCATCGACTTGAATTGAGACAATTCAAAAAGTGACCTCTGCTCCACACAGCAAGCACTGTGCGATTCAGCAGGTCACAAATGCAGTAACGTGGTGCCACAGCCTGAAACCCAGAGAAGGCAGCATCCGGTGAGAATTTTACTACTTTCAGGACACTACACACGTGATCCCCAGCAAAGGGAAAATGGGGGAAAAAAAGCCACTGGAGTGGTCCTTTAAGCTGCGATGTAGCAGCAGCATAGCGCGATCTTTGGCCACACGACTTATGTCACCACCAAACTCTCTATGTAGCACCATCTTCATCTGACATCCCAATTTAAGTTCTGTAAAAGTGAATACTTTTTCCAAGATATAATTATTATGCTGCATGTCCAACACATAATGTAAAAGATTGTCCCCAATACTGTGCACTTAGGACCGTAAGACATCACAAGAATTGATACATGGAGGCAGGCGAGCGATACAACCTGTGGACAGTCACAAATTGTCATTATACAATTAAAAGGAATAGAAATGGCAATAATGAGACATACAGCGGTTGTCCATTGTAGGACCTGTTCCCTGAAAATTCTACACTCAGCTTACTATTTTGGGAATTACGGTTTATCCCCATCTAAAGTTGGATCCTCTGTGATACTTGGAGCAGGGAACTGGGCTTTGCAGCAAGCCGGAGATGTGCATGCTTAATGGTGTACCATAATTGTATTTATTTAATCCCACCAATACGATTCAGGTACTCCAACAAATGTTGCAATATATGAATCAAGCTTGTTTTTTTCTACAAACTTTTAAACCGGTAAAGTTTTAATGTTGGGAAATAAGTAGATTGTGATATAAAAGTGATAAAATGATTTATGTGTATAAAAAAAGGATGTATCCCTCTCTGATCACTTCCACATTAAAAAAACAAGTAGGGCAGGTGATGTCCTACCTACTGATGCCTGCTGGGTGACGATCGTCAGGTGTCATGCACCTCTCCTATTTTAGTGCAAGAGAAAGGTAGACAATACTTGCCGATAGTGAATAGGACCTGCAGTCATCAGTGGACATGATGTCACCTGCCCCCTTGCATTACAATGGAGGAGTGAGTGGAGGGGGGCAAACCTTTTGGATTTAGTTGCTTTGAGCTGCCCCACCTCTAGAACCTTAAGAACGTAATCTATTCGGGAGATAGATTAGGTTTGACATAGATACTTGCTAAATTATATAGATGGGTAGATATTGATAGATTAAAAGGATAAATACTTGATATTTTCCAAACCTTTATATGATTGCCCAACTATGCTCTGCACAGAACACTACATTCAGAAAATGTAGACATGTGTTAAATGCTTATAGGGGTCACCTGCTCAGCCATTGCTGGATCATTGGGTGGTGCAGATGTCCTTGATGGACAGGTCGGGTCAGCCGCTTTGCAATGTCATAATTCCACTGCTGGCCTGAACGTTCATGCTCCTAATGCAGCTAGGTGCATCTCGTTAGTATGGCTCCATTCTTCCCAAGTCCTAGAGCCATCCGATAGACCTCAGCAGTGGTGGTCTAGGAGAATAACGCTCATGCTCCAGAATGCTCCCAGTCATCCTCAAGAGATATTACAGGTGAAGGACTATACAAGTTCAGCCATTGCTTCACATCATGCTGCAAAAACTGTAGCATGAGGAAAGGAAAGAGTTTCTGAAAATAAGGCAATAGTGAAAACCGAATACATTGGGTTAGTGTAATAATTAATAGCTATAATCACAAGCTGAATTAACACAATGTTCATATTCCTATAATTAAACCGATCCCAATCCATCTCTTTTTTTTTTTGCGTATTGTTTAACTACACTGGAAACGGAATATTTCCAAGGTAAAGCGTCTAACCTAACGAATACATTCAATGCTAATCACACTTCAGATTTCACATTTGGTCCATGGTCACATACAGATCCTGCTGTCACATGAACAAGAACAGATTTTCTATAAACTTTAATGAGCAAGACCCTGTACCTCATTACAGTGATGTACAAGTAGCCAGACTATTCATTGAATGTTATTAACTTTTACGTCAACTCCTGCCGATTCTCATTGGCCTTTGAAACATTATCGGTTCCCAGGCAGAAGTTTCTGTAGATTGTGAATATTTTCTACATATAAGGTAGGATTGAGAAAAAGGTGAAGAAACCAGTTGGTTTCTTTTCACTGTTTTCTTCTGCACGTGTTGTAATGCTCACCTGGTGATATGCACCTCTGCCAATGGGAGTTACAGTAATGCCCTGTTTACGGTCAATTTTATAGGATTTTTACAAAATTCTGTAGGTTTCTTTATTTTTTTTCTTTCTACATACGATGATCACCTGAATGATCAGATGGTTCTTGTTAACAGGTCACGTGATCAAATGAAGACTAACAAAGCACTTCATCAGTTGATGGCAAGCATAAAAGCTTTAGTTGTTAGCAGCAAATCCCTCATCTAAACCGGGTGCCAGGCAGTTTGCCTTCCCGTTGTAAATTCCCCTATGTGCACACAGCTATCCTCCTTATCCAAGACATAACATAATAAACTGTGCCACCATAGACCAGTGTGGTAGTAGTATATGACAATTTTCCCTCACTTCAACTAAGGAGCCTGGACCAACCACTGATTAGCGGATTGAGTAGTAGAGTATGGAAAAAAAAAATTCCTTGCCCTACTCAAGAACGTAGTTACACAGAAAAGCCATCTATGCTCATTTAGCAAGGCTTCATCCACCTGTCCTGTCTTTATGACCAGTATACCAAGTATGCATCTGGCATGTGCAACTATATAACCCTTGATAGGAAGATGTGTTAGCCAAAATGTTTTGACACTTGATATCAATCATATTCCTCATGTTTATCTTTCTCATCTGATAAATGCACGCTTATTGCCCCGTTAACACTCGACTCCTTTAGTGGCTGTTACTGTTTTTCCAGTAAATTGCCAAACACTATAAAGGAAACAGTATGGACCACGATTTACTCAGTGACATTCCTTTGGTACAAGTTCTATTCACCTTAGAATTATCCCCTTGTGGGTGTGTGAAGCGTAATACACGTTAATCTGAGCGGAGTAAGAATATTTATTTCTTCTCATGTCACAGCTCTGCTCCGGCAGCTCACTGAGTTGTGCTTACAGTGTTGCTCCTGCAGTTGAGACACAAGTCTTTAGCTGTGTTGCTTCAGATTGCAGCCTTGAATTATCTGATGGAGGCCATTTTATCACATTCTTGGAGTTACACTTAAAGGTATTGGTGAAAAATTCAGGATAGGAGTCATATAATGATCAGAAAGTGTTGTTCTTTATGTACGCACACAAGACAGGTTTTTCTGAATAGTTACTTGAACGTAATGATACAGAAAAGCAGAATTTGTAATGTAAATGTGAACACAGTCTAATGCTGCAGAGGAGACTTTTTTTTCCTATTTGTTTTTTATTATCAGTTTTCACTCTTTTGGTTTGTTAGATGCTTCTGTCCACTGGCCATAGAGCTCCTGACAATATAATGAGCTGTATGATGTCAGTTAATGGCTTGGGGTTACTTCTGGTCTGCTTAGTAAATATGTCTTTCTTCCCTCGCCATTTTTGTCCCAGCAGTGCCAATAAAGGTAACAGCTTTTGTGAGATGTACAGTGTTGATTGATGACAGTCAGTTCTGCTTCATCATCTGCTTGAAAGCTTTAATGTACCCAGGACAAGAGCCGAGCAGTCACAAACTAGTGCTTTCATCTGACCTTTATACATTGTCAATTGCTCATTTCAGCGTCATATTATGCCATCTAAGTAACAGCGAACATGTATGGCTCATTAATGTGCAGAAAGTGGCATCCACTTATACAACCATCATGGTCGTCTTAGCTAGCAACCTACTTTTTAGTAATAATGTTCACTCGGCCATAAACCTGTAAGCGGCCTTCTTTCTTAGGCTACTTTCACACATCAGTTTTTGTGCATCAGGCGCGATGCGGCGCCGTGCCGCATTGCCGGATCCGGCATAACATGTGAAAAAACTGATACACCGGTTCCGTTTTTTTGCCGGATCCAGTCAACGGATTATGCCGGCTCCGGCAAAAAACCGGAACCGGTGCATCAGTTTTTCCATCCGTTTTGTCCGTTTTTTTGCCGGATCCGGTTTTTAAAAAAACGCCCAAAAGCCTCCATTGGCTACTGGCATTTACAGAAAATCCTATATATACCTTGGTATACACCCTGTTGAGAGGTTGTTGTTTTGGAGCAAGATGGAAGCCATTATTGGGAACATCGCTCAGGCTTACATTGATTTCACTTTTGAGGCCAATTCTTTGGCAGCAATTGTCATGGCGAAGGAGCGACAAAGGCAGCGTATCATGCGTCTGCGCCGACGTCGTTTCTGGATTCACCCTGTAACTGCACAGAGGCTGACACTGGGAGTGTTTGCAACGTTATATCTGTCGTTGCGAGGAAATCCAGAGAAGTTTTTTCATTATACGAGGATGAAAGTGGAAACTTTTGATTTTTTGCTGGACAGGGTTGGAGAACTGATCCGGAGACGTGACACCTACTGCCGCTTCTCCATCTCACCACCGGAGCGTTTGATGGTCACTCTCCGGTAAGCAATTGTTGTTCTTTGTCCTTCAAAGCAGACTTCAGTATACTGGAAATGTGTCTCCTCCTGTTGTTGCAGTTATTTTGCATTAATTATTTTTTTAACTTTTCCCACAGATTCCTTGCAACAGGCGAATCGCTTTCGTCGCTACAGTACCAGTATAGGATTGGGATTTCAACATTATCAGGTATCATCAAGTACACATGCCGTGCATTGTGGGACAGTCTACATGAAGAGTTTATCCCACAGCCCACAACAGAGAGGTGGCTCGAAATAGCTGACCAATTTTACAGCATCTGTCAGTTTCCGAATTGCCTGGGTGCAGTTGATGGCAAGCACATCAGGATCACTAAACCAGCAGGATCGGGATCTGAGTTTTTTAATTATAAAAAATATTTCTCAATAGTCCTGATGGCGATTGCAGACGCCAAGTACAAATTCATTGCGGTGGATATTGGGGCCTATGGACGCTCCAATGACTCACAAGTTTTTAAAATTTCAGCAATGGGACGTAATTTGTACGGAAACACATTCCAATTCCCACCTCCAAGACCGCTTCCTCCAACGTCTGGGACACCACTGCCATTTGTCTGCGTAGGTGATGAAGCGTTTCAACTGTCAGAACACCTGCTGAAGCCGAACGCAAGCAGAGACTTGACACCAACAAAAAGAGTGTTCAACTATCGCCTGACACGAGCACGGCGGATGGTGGAGTGTTCGTTTGGAATTCTTACCGCTAAATGGAGAGTACTGTTGACCGCAATTAACTTGAAAACAGAAAATGTGGATGAGATGGTAAAAGCATGTGTTGTGCTACACAATTTGGTTATTAGTAAGGAACAGATTGCCATCGAAGACAATGATGTTGAAACCACATTGCATGATTATCGCAGTGTTAATGTGCGAAGTACTCTAGCAGTGTCCAGAATGAGGGACACATTTGCCGAGTACTTTATGTCACCTGAAGGTAGAGTTGAATGGCAGGATGACATGGTTTGAGATGTTAAAACCAATTTTTTACCTTGTTGTACCAAACCATTTCTGTGGTTTAAGTTACTGTACCTTGTTAGCTTCAATTTTGGTAAAGTATTAGTACCTTTGTATCAGTATTCTATATTGTTTTACTACCTATTTTTTGTACCAAAATATTCCCATTTTTTAAATTCCTGACAAAGCTCTTTTAAAATTGAACAAAAATTATCATTTAGTAAAAAACTTTCTACTAAATCATGTAGTGTGGTGTGTAGAAAATAATATAGGGGCTATAAAGCGGTATCCAAGGACCTTCCACAGTACTGCCCACCAGCAGGCCTCCCCCCACCGCCACACACGTACGTTACTCATACATGTTCTTGTACACACGCTCCCATACATTCACATGCTCACACACACCTACTCTCACACAATCACTCACACACACACACTCATTGAGTTTTATACATCGACTTGTTATATTAACAGTAAAAGAAACAAAAACATTTGATAGATTGAAAAAAATTTTTTATTTTTATCAGCTTTAGCTGGAATTTTTTCTTTTATATTTTTGTAATAAAACTTTTTTATTGGTAACAACAAAACACATTAAAGATTGGTGTAATGTGTAGCGGAAATAGTATTGGAGGGGCTCTCAGTTTGGACCACTTCAACAGGGGTGTTGTGGGAGGATGTAGTTTGTGAGGGGTCAGATAGCAAAGGACAAGGTATAGGAATGGAGAAAGAAGGTGAAGGGGTGGATAAAGCTGATGAAGGGGTGGGAAAACAATAGACGGGGGGGAAACTAAACTGTGGGTGAAGGACGCTTGAATTTGGGATGTGGAAGGAGACTGGATGTATTGGGAAGGGAGTGTAGGTTGGGAAGGGAGTGTAGGTTGGGAAGGGAGTGGAGGCACGGATGCAGTTGGGAACTGGTACGGGGAAGCAGACTGGAAAGGGGCAGGAGGTTGGTACTGGGGAAAATGGTATGGTACAGGAGGGGTAGGAAGGACCGGGCCTGGAGCAACTACTGGGCCGGTTGGAGGGGCTGCTGATGTCACCTGTGCTAAGGCCACCTGGCAGGCTTGCATTACATGCAGCTGCTGTTCAGGAGTTAGGTTGTCCAGCCGCTCAATCACAGCTTTGAAAAAAGAATGATGCAGCGCTTTATTTGCATCTAGATGCATCCTTTCAACACGCGTGCATAAATCAAGCACCTCTCTAGTAACAAGATTGAACCCAGCAGACATTTGCTGGGTCATGACTTTCATAGCGTTTTGAAAGGATGCATGTAGATTCATAAACTCTGCAGAAAACTGCCTTTCCTGACCCCGCTGACGCAGCCTCCCAGAACTCAAAGGTGTTCTATAGAGGGCAGCTGTGTCACAGGGGTGAGGTAAAGGAAAGCCTACCTCGTCAACAGCAGCTTCATGTAATGAAGCCTGCACAGATGCTCCAGCAGAGGTGGATGGGGCTGAGGGATCACACACAAGGGAAGGCAGGGAGGGTGCAGAGGGGTTGGGTATGTTGTGGTCCATGGTGATGGCCTCCTGGGGGATCGCTCCAGAAGGGTTCAATGCAGGCTCCTGCGTGCTGCTGAAGGTGCTGTTGAAAAAAGTAGAAAAAAATAGACATTAATATCATGATATTCATTAGCCCTGGCTGCAAAAGAAAAGATTACACATTTGACCATTTTTTATTTAGTCTCTTCTGGTAGGAATGTTTACCTTCTTGTCACCATAGTTGATCTCAGGAATGACAGGGCCTCAGAATACTTATAGCGGCTCCTGCGTCCTCTTGATCCGCTGGGAGCCTGCATCTCTTTGTTGAACTCCTTCTTGAAGCGATCCCGCATTGACCGCCACCGCAACTGAACTCTTTCCCCTGAAAATTGAAAACACAAAATGATTAGGATCAAGCACAATACATCCGGAAACATTACTGAAATGTGAATACTTACGCTGTTCTTTCTGTGCCCGAGAATGGAGTTCCTCCCATTTAGATACCACAGCATGGCACACTTCCTCCCAGAGTCGTCTAGTAACACTAGCATCTGCATGGAAGCGGTCCGCCATATTCCAGAGCGGCTCACGATCTCTCACCATATCAATCAAGAGGTCCACATCAATAGCCACATCCTCACTGTCGGAATCGTGAGCACGCTCTGAAGCCTGTTTAAAGACAAAAAAGGTAACCATAACAATCACAGCATTATGTACAAACCTTATAAAAGTCCTAAAAAAAATTCCTTACTCTATGGCGACCGCCCCGGCGTGGTTGCCGACGACTCTGGGAGGCACTTTGAGGAACTCTCGGACGAGCCACAGATTCAGAAGCCTATAATGAAAAAAAAAGAAGAAAAGGAAAATTAAATGCTGTTATGTTGATCTTGTTTTTAGGTCCAGTGATGTGTAAGAACATGTTTTAGTGCAATTAATGCAAAGATACTTGCATGCGGGGAGCCCACTCCAGACATTTCTCCGCTACGTCCGTCTCCTTCTGAGAGACCCTCTGGTTCAGCTTCCTATTAAACAAGAATGCATATATAGGGTTATGTGTACCAAGAATGTTCTGGCAATAAAAAAAAAAAAAACCTCCTTTCGCTGGCGATGTGAGGGAGGGCTCCCAGAAGAAGACATGTCTGGCTGAAATTCTGTAATGAAAACAATTGTTACCTACAACACTAACCATATTCAAAGCTTTCAGGCCTGTATACTTACAATATGGGTTGCAAATTAGGATTTTGCAGTAGTGTCCTGGGCAAGTTCCTGCATGAAAAAAGCACGATGTAGTTTAGATTTATGTTGTGTGCAACATTTATTTTTACAATCAAACAAAACAACAAAAATAGTAAAAAATAAGATTTTTTGAATTCCACTCTCACCACCCTATAAAATGCAGCTTGGACAACAAACCATCGCAAAATTACTATGTATATACTCGTGTATAAGCCGCACCGGCCCAAAAATTGGGAACACATAAGCCCAGTGTGTAGTCCATACACTATGGCCCCATATGCTGTTCCATAGAATATGCCCCCATATGCCAAAAAAAAAAAAACCTATTGTGGGTCCATCGCCCCTGTCTGCCACTTTTGTGTCAGTGACTGTTCATCCAGCAGAGGGGGACACGCACTTCTCACATCAACGCACCCACTGAGGATGCAGCAGAGACCGCAGTGAGCAGCAATGGACCCATTAAAGGTAGATATCACTATGCTTGCAACGCACAGATTCAGGAATGGTAATGTTACCACTGAAGACAGGAAGGGAGACAGTGGAGAAGCAAGCAAGGCTACAGATATGACAGCAGGATGATCTGTGACACCCCTGCTCCCCCTCTGACCCACAGGGAGATGACCCGTGTATAAGCCAAGAGGGGGACTTTTAGCACCAAAAATGGGCGTAACATCTTGGCGTATACACGAGTATATACAGTACCTCCCCCTACAGTATTTACACATAAATTCACACACCCACCCACGCAAACTACTTCACACTGTCCTTCATAATTAGAATCCCTCCCCACACTGATGACCACACCTGAAACTTTTTAAAAACAATAGTACAATGTATGAACAACATACATGTGTGTGTGTATATATACATATACATGCTGGGCATGCAGCAGCAGGTACAGCATGGGACTCCAGCGTGGTGGCTAGCAGTGACAGCAGTGATGGGGGTTGTGCGGCAGAGCGTTCAAGTGGCGGTTGTGGGGGTCATGGTGGTGACAAGTTTAGCTGGGAAGGCGGCAAGACAGTCGCTGGCTGTGACGGGGATGGGTGCGCAGGCATCGGCAGTCACACAGACAAAACGAAAACCTATGCTTGCAAGAAAATTTTTATACTCACACTCAAACTCCTGCTCGCTGGAGGTCCAATAGTGGATGGCTGTCAAAAATCCAGTTGGTTGCTGGATGTCTGGCTGGCTGGTGTATATGTGGCAGAATCCAGTGGCTGTGTTTGTCTCCAGTAGCTCTTTCTCCTCTGCATTAAGGGTGATGAATGCCCTCTCTCTACCTTTCCTATAGGGTGGGTGGAGATTGGCAGGTGTTTTTCCCCAAATTTGATACTTTTTGGAGCATGCTCAGTGCAAAAACCGGATCCGGCGCCGGAATCAGGCAAAAACCGGATGCTGCCGAATCCGGCGCCCATAGACTACCATTATTAAAAAAAAGTATGTCGCCGGATCCGGCGTCATCCGGTTTTTTACCGCAGACAAAAAACGTTACATGTAATGTTTTTTCCAGACGCCGGACCGGCTGTTTTTGCCTGATCCAGCAAAAACCGGATACGCCGCATAGGCATCCGGCGCAATGCGGCAATAATGAAACTCTATGGGGAAAAAACCGGATCCGGTGGCAACAGGCGCCGGATCCGGTTTTTACACTTTTCGCCGCATCGCACCTGATGCACAAAAACTGATGTGTGAAAGTAGCCTAAGAAATCGATGCAGATACAAGGCATTAATATGTTTATATAGATTATGTTTATATAGGTTATTAAAGTAATTAGCAGTATGGCAATGAAGAGCTGCAGCTAATGCTTTTCCTGTAAGGATATATTACTTTGTGTTATCAGTGGCTGGGGGCTACATTTATAGTGTTGCGACCCTAAAACAATCTTTTGTCGAATAGGCTCGATATAAATGTTTACAGCTCAAGATGTAATCGCCTCCTTGGCCACTTGTTGATGGGTTCTGTTTTTCATTCTTCAGCATCAGAAATAAATGGGAAACATATTTGAAAAAAAAAATCCCAAAAGTTTCAACAAGTAGTTAGTGACTTAAAGGGAATCTGTCACCTATTTTTTCAACTATCAGCTGCCGGCACCGCCATCAGGGGCTTATCTACAGCATTCTGTAATGCTGTAGATAAGCCCCCGATGTAATCTGACAGAGAAGAAAAACGAGTTATATTATACTCACCCAGGGACGGTCCAGTTTTGGTCCAATGGGTGTCGCGGTCCGGTCCGCGCCTCCCATCTTCTAACAATGCCGTCCTCTTCTTTGCTTCCCATCGCGGCTTCTGCACAGGCGCACTACTCTGCCCTGTTGAGAGCAGAGTCCTGCAGGGCACCGGCGCCGGACCACTCTCTGATCTGTCCCTGCGCACTGCAGTACTCTGCTCTGCCCTCAACAGGGCAGAGCAGTGCGCCTGCACAGAAGCTGTAACGGGAAGCAAAGAAGAGGACATCATCGTTAGAAGATGTGAGGCGCCGGACTGGACCCCGACACCCATCGGACCAAAACCGGACTCGGACCGCCCCTGGGTGAGAATAATATAACTCGTTTTTCTTCACTTTCAGGGTTACATCGGGGGCTTATCTACAGCATTACAGAATGCTGTAGATAAGCCCCTGATGGCGGTGCCAGCAGCTGATAGGCGCAAAAATAGGTGACAGATTCCCTTTAAGTCTTTCATGTATCAAATAGTCACAGCAGATATGACCGTTGTCCCCATACCCCTATAGATCCTGAAGGGTTCCTTTTGAAAAAATAAAACTAAATGATTTATTGGGTTCAACCTTTGAGATCCTGGCTTACTGGGAGAGCAAAAGGAGCGTGCTATAGTTTCTTGCACTGTTAGTGGCTGAGAGCATTGCTTTCAAGGGGAAATGTACTGCAATACTTAAAGGGAACCTGTCGTGTCAGAAAACTCTATTAACCTGCAGAAATGGAGTTAATCATCAGGTTAATACAGTGGCCACAACCCTTAAGGCATAGGCCATGACATCCATGAAGAAAGTTAAATTCCCCACAACATCCGGGCATTGAGTGCAGTGGCTGCACAGCTTTAGAACGCTTGAAACCTGCTGGTTAACACAATATCTGCAAGTTAATAGCATTTTGAGACGTGGCGAGATCCTTTTAACTCCTCCACTCCTGTGGCGATTTTTTGTTTTTCGTTTTTGTTTTTTTCTCCCCTTTTTCCAAGAGGCACAACTTTTTTTCTAGCCACTTGAAGGCTTGCTCTTTGCGGGACGAGTTGTACCTTTGAATAACACCATTGTTTTTACCATATAATGTACTGTAAAATAGGAAAAAAAATACAAGTGCGGAGAAATTGCTAAAAAAAAAGGTGCAATTCCACAATTGTTTGTTGGGTTTTTTATTCCCCATGTTCAATATACTGTATGTTAAAACTGACCTGGCAATATATCTCCAGGTCAGTATGAGTAAGAAAATACCAAACATATTAAGTTTTTTTTTTTATTTGAGTGTTAAAAAAATTTTTTTCAGACCGTTCTAATTTTTCGGGGGCTGGGTTAGGGCTTAATTTTTGCGCCTTGAGCTGACATTTTTACTGATGCTATTTTTGGGTAGATACAATGTTTTGGTCGTCATTTATTGTATTTTATTCAATGTTGCGGCTACCAAGGAAACGTACCGTATTTTTCAGATTATAAGACACTCCGGAATCTAAGACGCACCCCAAATTTTGAGGAGAACATTTTTTTTAATAAAATGGTGGTGCTTCTTTTAATCATGCGTCTTATTACTTACCGGGGGTGGTGGCTGCGGTGAAGTGGGATCCAGGGTCGCTGCTGGAGGAGGCAAGAGTGGGGTGATGCTGCAGGCTTAGATGAGGGGGTGTTCCGATGTGCGGTGTACCTCTGTGGGTGTCTGGTGCTGCTGCGCTGAAATCTCATCTCCCGAGATCTTGGTGCTGAGATCCCCATCTGCTCATGTGCCGCCCCCGGCGGTCATTTTTCCGGTGTCCACCGCACAGGAAACCATAGAACTGCCAGGGCTGACTTTCACATATTGTCGATAGAGCCCCGGCAGCAGCACCCGGGCAGCAGCAGCGGAGACACCCACAGCAGCACCCGGGCAGCAGCGCCGGTTCCCCCTTAGCACCGCCGGACACCCCCTCATCCCAGCCTGTTGCCTGCAGCAGCGGTACCAGTAAGGTATATACGTATTATAAGACGCACCCCCATTTTCACCCCAAATTTGGGGGGGGGGAAGTGCGTCTTATAATCCGAAAAATATAGTAATAATGGCAGTTTGATATTTTTTCTCGTTACGCCATTTACCGATCAGTTAAATTAGTTTTGTATTTTGATCGCACATTTCTGAAAGTGGCAATACCAAATATGTTTATTGTTTCTTTTTTCAATTGTCTAATTTTTAGTGGGGTGATTTTAACTTTTGTGTTTTTTTTTTTCTTTTTACTGTATTTAATAGTCCCCTTAGGAGACTTGAAGCTGTGATTGTCTGATCATCTTTGCTATACATAGCAGGGCTTCAGCATTTTTATGTATAGCAAAAATTACAGTCTCCTATGAATGCTGGCCACGGACAGTGTCTTCAGCAAGCCCAAGGCTGTCATTACAGCCCATCAGCACTCACTTGTTTGCCCTTGGATTCGGATGTAAATCGGATGCTAGGTGTGAAAAATCTGGTTGTGCTCGCATACACTCGTGGGACTCTCAGAAGGAAGAGTAGGACCGATTTTTCATATGTTTAGTGTGACTCCGGCCTAAGAGAGAACATTTCTCATTCGCATCATTGGGGGACACAGGTACTGTGGGTGTATGCTACTGCCGCCTGGAGGCTGACACTACGTGAAAAAAGGTTAGTTCCTCCGCCGTATACACTAGGGTGACCGCAAAAAATCGATGTCGCAATTTTGTCCGTCTGGACCCCACAAAACGATTCCCCTTTCCAGATATTGAGATAGACAAAATTTGAGCTCGATCAAACGACGTTAACCCGTGCCGCTCGTCGCTCAAAGTTTGAAAAAATCCAAACTGAGGTATTTTAAGATTTGGGTATTTTGCATAGTCTGTTAGACTATAAAGAATGTGACAACAACATTGCAGAAATAGCCCTGACCAAATTTTCGAACCATTTGTGGTATTTGAATGCAGAGTTGGTGGGATTATCGTTTTTTGATCCCACCATTACAGACAATGAAAAGTTGTTAATGGCTAATAAATTGCTCAGTAGCACAGATGAACCATCAGAGCACGCTAGGGTTGTAAATCCAAAAGTTAGGAAAGAAAAATTAAAAGAGGTAGGAAGTAACCGACTTTAACGACCTTCTGACAAAAGATGAAGAACAAAAGCAATATGTCCTGCAAGTTGTAAGCAAATGCCGAGCATTATATTCTGACGTTTCAAAAACTACTTTAACAAAAGCTCTAGAATAGATAAGATAACTATGTAAAATTATCAACTCATGTAGGTTAGCGTGCTCTGATGGTTCATCTGTGCTACTGAGCAATTTATTAGCCATTAACAACTTTTCATTGTCTGTAATGGTGGGATCAAAAAACGATAATCCCACCAACTCTGCATTCAAATACCACAAATGGTTCGAAAATTTGGTCAGGGCTATTTCTGCAATGTTGTTGTCACATTCTTTATAGTCTAACAGACTATGCAAAATACCTAAATCTTAAAATACCTCAATTTGCATTTTTTGAAACTTTGAGCAACGAGCGGCACGGGTTAACGTCATTTGATCGAGCTGAAATTTTGGCTATCTCAATATCTGGAAAGGGGAATCGTTTTGTGGGGTCCAGATGAACAAGATTCCGACATTTTTTTCCCCCCATATGAGATCCGGTCACCCTAGTATACATCCTCGCCCCGGTTGCGGGCGGAATCAGTTTTTGCTTAGTGTCCATTGGAGGCACACGTCTGGTCTTTTTTTCCAGACTGTCATTTTTCCATGAAGATAAGACAGGGGCAACGGATCCTATTGAAAGGGTCCGATTTCCCCAAACCAACAATGGGCGAGCACGTGCGAGTGTCGGCCTCCACGTATCGTTTCCCGCTACGTGGGACATTTTGCCGGACTGAGCCCTGACCACCCTAAGGTACTGAAACCCTAGGCTGTACAGAGGTCTGTGAACAGTCCGTGCGGCCCCCACTGCATCACCAATGCCAGACAGCGGTGATGGAAGGTGGCAGACGGTCCCTCTCCTCATCCCCTATAAGGGAAGATGGAGCTAGGGTGCCTGCACCGTCCTTAAACTTTTTTTCGACCCCCCCCCCCCAACCTGAGGATCAAGAGGACGTCAAGGGGTGAGACATGGAAGGAGGTGGGTTAGGGGGGCTTCTGTGAACCCCCGTGGTCGGCACTCCTGGCACTGTTCTTAGGCATCCCCAGGCTCCCTGGGTGCGCCACATAGCGTGGCAGCCGGCGGTGCAGGCTCCAGGCCCGGTGTCCGGCGATCCCGCCCCGAGTCTGGGCGCACGCCGGAAATTTAGTCCCCGGCTTTTCCAGAAGCTAGGCCGCGGGCGGAAGTCCTGCCCCCCTGTGACGTGGCCACTTACGGAGGATCCGTGCATCGGGGCCTCGGGCAGACGGCAGAAATTTAGTCCCCAGCTTCTGCCAGGGACTAGGCCATGGACGGAAGTTCCGCCTCTTCGTCCAGAGGCCTACCCACATGCCGGAGCGCGCTGTTTTTTAAAGGAAGGAACAGCTGGTCGGCGGGCTGGACGTCTGACATGTCCAAGACGGGCGACACAGGACTGGGGTAAGTGCTACCCCTGGAGGAAGGCCACCCTCTGTATGTTTTCCAGAGGCTAAGCAGCTTTTTGGTCCTTGGCATATCACTTAGCAGCCATCATGTCCAGAAAAGCAAAGGCACACACATTCTTATATGTTACATGCACCTCCTGTCAGTCCGCCTCCCCATGGGCGCAAACCAAGCAGATTTGCGAAGCCTGCGATTCCGAACGTGCCCAGGAGCCCTCCCCTGTGACCGAGCCCAGTGTACCGAGCCCTCCGTAATGGGCTCGCAGTCCATGGCATTGCTTACGAGAGCAATAGTCCCTTCGAGCACCAGATAGGGGCAGGGATAGCTGCTCGCCTGTGTTAGAGGGGTCCTCCACCTCACAGGAGCCTCCGGCCTGCAGGGGCCGCTCTCACTCCAGGCAGACGCGGGGGAAACGAACCCACACAGCATCTCCCGATCCATCTGTTGCTTCGGTATTCATAAATTCGGCCTCTCTCACCTTCACCAAGGGTCGCTAATGAGAGCTCAGATTACGACTCGGATGAGCCGCTTGATTCAGGTACTCCAGAATACCGGGAAACAATTGACAGTCTCATTGAGGCGGTCAACCAGACCCTTGGGATCCAAGATGATTCCACCTTGGCCTCAGGTCACAAGGTCTCATTTAAGCGAGCAAAGCGGCCGCATAGAGTGTTTAGTTCTCACCCAGACTTTGAGGACATAGTACAACAACACAGAGAGCGGCCCGACAAACGGTTCTCAGGGCAAAAGGCGCTCGAAGCGAAGTATTCATTCGCCCCTGATTTCCGTAAAAAATGGGCAGAGTCCCCAACGGTAGATCCACCCGTGTCACACTTGGCCTCTAGGACAGGGCTGTGGAGTCGGTAAGCCACAGTTGCGACTCCGACTCCTGGATTTTATCAGGCTCCGACTCCGACTCCTTCATAAATAGCCAATTCATAACAACAAATTTACTGTTGTAAAATATTAACCATCGTGCTTATTCAGTTTCTCACCATCATATAAGTAATCAGACCACTTAGAGCAAAAACTACATTTATTAGAATATAGCAAATAACTTTTATAAACTTTTCTAAACTGTAAGTAAATATGCAATAAACACTTTTATGCAGTTAATAAGAAGAAATCTATAATTTTGTCCTCAGAAAAAGTATTGCCTCTGTCAGATCCTCCTTCATGGATGCCCTCAAATCTGATCTAATTATTTTGAGAGCAGAGAACAACCTCTCTACACTAACTTGTGTTGGTGGCAAAGCAGTAACCACTCGGGCAACATCTCTGACAATGTCATGATACAGAGGAATCGCTTGTTGCACTGTTATTTTTGATGAATGGTCAAATTTCTCAATTTCTTTTAGTGCACATGAAAAATTCTGCTGAAATGTACTGGCTGTGTTCCTTGATGGGGATGACTCTTCTATGCGGGAACGCTTTGCACGGTCCTTGTGATCCAAATATTTTTCGAAATTAAATTCTTCATCAGTTGATGATGAGGGTGAAAATGTGGCAGGACGACCAAATTCTTCTTGTTCCTCCTGACTGTTCTGCAACCCTTTCATTCTTACTGCTATTTCAAACAGAGCTTCTTTTCCTTTACTTAGCTGTTGATCATCTAGAAGAATCCGATGCATTGGGTCTACATAAACAGCTGCCAAAAGAATGTTATTTTGTAATAGTAGCTCCTCTCTCCATTTCATTGATGTAGCAATGCCACTTGCAATTAACCCTCCTCTTTGGGACAGGCGAAACATCAGGTTCTTCCACTCCTTTAAGAAAATACCTGGAGTTAAGTCCTCTGCTTGTAATTTTTTAGTCACTGTAAATGGGTGCTCTAGCAATTTTTCCAGCTCAGTCACCTGATTCCACTGACTTTCATTTAGCGTCAGTTGAGGGTTAGCCATGTCTACAAGAAAGGTTTTCAGTTCAACCAAGCGTTGAATCATTAAGTAAGTACTGCCCCATCGTGTGGCTTGATCAATAATTGCCCCTTTTCCAGCACGTCTCTTAAAAATTGAGTCAACTTTAGGGGTTCTGGCAACAGTAGCCAATTTTCTCACCTTGCCAATCAGTGCAGCAGCATGTCCTTCTTGCAGACTGTCTCTTATAGCCAGCTGTAGCGTATGCACAACACAGCGCATGTGATGAATGAAAGAACATATTGACACAGTTTCAACAAGATCATCTAAACTATCATGTTGCTGTTCATCTGAAGCAACTTCAGTTTGCTCCTCAGTTACAATACTGTGTTCCTCTATTGCAAACATTTCTGTGTCTGTGGACCCAGAATGTTCTTCTAGCTGCTGGTCACCATCATTACTCTCATTCATTAGCTTAATAGTACTTATCATATTTGAAGCATTGTCAGTTACGACAGAAAGAACTTGCTCTTTTTTAAGTTCATAGTCTTGCAGAACCTTTTCCACCACGACCTGGAGAAACTCACTGGTGTGATGAGCTTTGGTGTCTTTTACTGCCAATGTCTTGGTAACTATTTCATTTTTGTCACAAACAAATCGGACATTGATGGCAAAATAGTTCACTCTGTGACATGTGCAGGCATCCATTTTAAGAAACAGAAAGCTTGCGGGCCATTTCCCCATTCAGACACATAAAAGCTGGTCGTGAAAATAATGAAATAGGCACACTATCCTTTACAACAAGCTCTATGATCTGTTTTTTAAATGTATCTACTGTCATTGTCACAGTAACTTTGTCACTGACAAAATATCTTGCAACTGATGGCTGCAAAGTTCTCTGCTCCTTTGTTTGGCTGGAAGAGCTGGGCACTGGTTCATTGGTTTGGATGCAGTCTTTCTCATCCACTGCTTTCAGTACTTCTGGATGAAAGCGCTGTAAATGTCTCTTTAGATTAGAAGCTCTGGTAGGAGCATTTTTATCTTTGCCTGAATATGCACTCATCTTGGCTTCACAGCATTTGTTTTCGTCTGGATCATTTGTCATACACTGACAGACATAATGTTTTCTATCTTGAGTGATGGTGAAATGTTCAAATACAGCTGATTTAATGTGATGCTTCTTTGACATTCTCAGGTTTTTAATTCTGCATGCACAATCCAAATGACAATTGTTTTTCCTAAAAACAATTGTACAAAATTATTGCCAGGTCGTACAACTGATATAGTGGTCAGTAATACTGTTATTATTCCTCATGTACTCACAGTTAACTGATACAAAGTTTGTTGAAAGGATAATACTTCTTACAGTCTTCCTCCTCTGAGTAGCAGGCAGCTGTGAGATGCTTGGAAGACGCACACCTAGTATGATCTAGTCTAGAGGAGGAGCTTTACTACTAAGAATTTGCAACACATTTTCACTTTCAGTTTCATACATTGTAAGTAGGGGGGTTGGGGAAGCATGAGGTTAACCAAGTATAAGATTAGATAAGGGCAGTGGAGAACAGTGACACACAAGAAGTAAGAAATGTCTCTATCTCCAGCAGAACTGCTTATCACTGTTGTTCATAGTTTGATAGAACATATATATTTGAGTAACATTTATAAAATTCATATGAAAGTTCAATTCTGAAATATTAATACATTTTTTTTAAAGCTGGAGTCGGTACATTTCTACCGACTCCGACCAAAACTAACTCCGACTCCACGACTCCGACTCCACAGCCCTGCTCTTAGGACCCTGTTATTCATACCTATTGGGTCCTCTATCATGGATCCCACTGACCGTCTCATAGAGAGCCTAGCTCGCTCAGTATTTGAGGTATCAGGTTCAGCACTCTCCCCCCTCATTTGCGGCAACCAGGGTAGCAAAGGCCATGATGGCTTGGTCAGAATCATTGAACAGAGCCCTGCAGGGTATGGACCTATCAGCAGAGGTATCAGAAATCACAAATCAGATCACTTTGGCCGGGGACTACCTAAATAATGCATCTTTGGATGCGGCTAACTGCGCGGCTCGCTGCGCCAAATGCGATCTCCATTATGAGGGTTTTATGGTTGAGGACATGGCGGACAGACACAACTTTCAAGAAATCCCTGACTTCCTTGCCTTATCAGAGCGGTTGTCTGTTCGGGGAGAAGTTGGATCAGCTCATCTCTGATTCCACAGGTGGAAAGAGCAGTTTCCGCCCTCAACAAAGGGTTAAGCAGCCGTTTCGCCACCAACCTCAGACACGGTTTCGTTCCTTTCGCAACCCTGGGCTGGCTGCAGCGACCAATTCCGCCACTTCAGGTCGTCCCAGCCAGGAAAGGGATCGGCAGGTCTCATATAGAACCAACCCGTTGGGGAGAATGTGTACCCACCAGCCCAGATCAAGAGGACCTATGTCCCAGAGATCTGCAGCCAAATGACTCGAGGCAATCTCAAGGCGACGTCAGCAAGGTAGGCGGCCGCCTGCTTTGGTTTCGCCACGCCTGGCTCTCCGTCTCACATGACACATGGGTAACGGAGCTGGTGTCCTCGAGGTGCAAGATAGAATTCATCAAATACCCCCCAAGACGGTTTTTTCTTTCCCGTCCTCCAAAAGTAATTGCCCGAGCAAAGGCTTTACTCAAGGCCATAAAATTACTCCAGCACAACAGAGTCATTGTTCCCGTACTGGAGAGCGAAAAATATCAGGGGTTCTACGACAACCTGTTCACGGTGCCCAAAAAGGATGGGGCCGTCAGGCCAATTCTGGACCTAAAGCTCCTAAACAAGTTTATCAGGATCAGACATTTCCAGATGGAGTCTCTCTGTTCAGTCATATCTGCCATGGGGGGGGGATACTTGGCCTCTATCGAAGTCCAAGACGCCTACCTACACATCCCCATTTTTCCCCCGCACTAAAGGTTTCTGCACTTTCAGTTCGCAGCACTGCCCTTCGGGTTGGCCACCGCTCCCAGGGTATTCACAAAGGTCATGGCAATCGTCATGGCCACCCTGCACTCCCGGGGCATAGTTGTCTTTCCTTATTTAGACGACCTCTTGGTCAAAGGCCCTTCCTTTCCGGCATGCGAGGAGAGTGTCAGCATCACGCTAGATACTCTTTCCCGCTTAGGATAGTTGGTCAATCTGAAAAAGTCATCACCTGTTCCAGCGCAGAGGATTTCCTTCTTAGTAATGATCTTCGACACTTCCCGACGATTTGTAACTCTCCCTCGGGACAAGGCCTTAGCTCTCCGGCAGGGAGTCCGGAAGCTGCGCCAACCGGTCCCTCATACCATCCGTTTCTGCATGAGGATCCTAGGAAGGATGGTGGCAGCAATGGAGGCAATTCCATTTGCCCAGCTCCATCTTCTCCCCCTGCAGCACGCCCTGTTATCAGTCTGGGACAAAAACCCATTCTCTCTCGATTGCCGGTTGCCCACGCGGGTCACACAGGCACTCGGGTGGTGGGCAGCCAGTGCCTCTCTTCTCCAGGGCAAGCCCTTTCCCCCAGACCATTGGTTGGTGGGGACAACCGACGCCAGCCTCCTCGGCTGGGGAGCGGTTTTACACCACCACACGACCCAGGGACGGTGGTCGCCGCAGGAGGCACGCCTCCCAATCAACTTGTTGGAAATACGGGCAATCCGGCTAACTCTACGACAGTTTCATCCCCTTCTAGCAGACAACATCAACCTTAATGCAGGTAACAACATGTCTAGAAAAAACACCACCCTAATATCATTAAGGTTGATGTTGTCTGATTTTTGTTTGATCTCCTACTGCTTTTGCACCAAACTGATTCCGCCCGCAACCGGGGCGAGGGTGTATACAGCGGAGGCGGCGCTAACCTCTTTTTTTTCACTTAGTGTCAGCCTCCAGGCGGCAGTAGCATACACCCACAGTACCTATGTCCCCCAATGAGCGTCTCGGAGAAAAGGATTTTACGGTGAGTTTATCACAAAAATCCATGTTTCAAGCAGCATAAAATGGGATTGTCATATGTGTACGCCCATTTTTCATACACACTGCTCTTTGTGGGGTTTCGGCATAAACAATGCACTTATCGTGGTCTCAGCAGCCCCCATGTACCTTCTGTTTTCATGTTTCCATTCAGGGAAGATTGCTTTTTTGTGATGTGATGAAACTAAACTCACAAAAAGTTAGAAAGCTTCTTCATTTTTTATCACCCAATGTTTAAGTATTATTTGCATAATAATGGACACCCCTTAATAACACACCGTAGGTTTTTCCTGTGCGGCTCACTGACTAACTTCTGAAGGTGCCATGTTCTAGCAGATAAATAAGATTAGGTAATACAAATGTATCAGAAATGTATGCGCCATCCTTATAAATCAGGAGCCTCGCCAGGACAGTTTAATTAGAAATATGTGTCTGATCCTGGCTGCGGCCGCTCCTCCTGACAGGTGCTGCTTGGTCTGGTGGCGCTTGCAGCACACGCACACTTTATTTTCATTGTGTTATACTGCCGTAGTGTTTTATCTTGTTTGGGCTTATTGTTTTTCTTAACTGTTCCTCCAGATATTGCTTCATTCATCTTGTTCTAGGTGAACTTCTATCATAACTCAGCTCCCTATCACAGTGCTGTATTGTTAGGGATCGCCATCAGGAAAGTCGTGCATTGATGTTATTTATCTCCAGATATTATCCACGCTCACTGCTAGTCGTGGCTGTCCCTGGATTAGCCAGTTCTTATCTATGTAAGCAAAATGTGTTTTCTATTGTGGGAGACATACTTAATAACTATGATATGGTTGAACAGTTAGAATAGAAAAAGCTTTTTTTTTTTTTTTTTCGTTATCTGTTCAAAATTTCCTATACTGGTGTCAAAAGGCACATACACAGCCCAGCATGTCCATCCACAGACCAGCAGGTCCACCCACAGACCAGCAGGTCCACCCACAGACCAGCAGGTCCACCCACAGACCAGCAGGTCCACCCACAGACCAGCAGGTCCACCCACAGACCAGCAGGTCCATCCACAGACCAGCAGGTCCATCCACAGACCAGCAGGTCCATCCACAGACCAGCAGGTCCATCCACAGACCAGCAGGTCCATCCACCGCCCAGCAGGTCCATCCACCGCCCAGCAGGTCCATCCACCGCCCAGCAGGTCCATCCACCGCCCAGCAGGTCCATCCACCGCCCAGCAGGTCCATCCACCGCCCAGCAGGTCCATCCACCGCCCAGCAGGTCCATCCACCGCCCAGCAGGTCCATCCACCGCCCAGCAGGTCCATCCACCGCCCAGCAGGTCCATCCACCGCCCAGCAGGTCCATCCACCGCCCAGCAGGTCCATCCACCGCCCAGCAGGTCCATCCACCGCCCAGCATCTCCATCCACTGTCCCCATATTGTATTATGCCCAGCACTCAGTGATAGATATGCCGCAATTAGATAGCGATCTACTGTCTAGCGCTATTGGTTCAGAATTTAAAGGGAATCTGTCGCCAGGTTTTTGCCACTCCATCTGAGAGGCAGATGATGTAGACACCGTGATCCTGATTCCAGTGATGTATCACTTACTGGGCTGCTTGCTGCTGTTTTAGTAAAATTATAGTTTTATCTGCTTCAGATCTAGCAGTGCTCTGAACTAGGAGCTCTGTATAACCTCGCCCACACCACTCATTGGCAGCTTTCTGTATACGTTGTTCATAGAGAGTAAATAGAAAATCAGTGGTGGATGTGCGGTTATAAAGAGCTCAAGAATATGGAACGCTACATGGCAGCTGGTTTGCTAGTCCTTTAGTGATAATCTCCTGCTGATAAAACAGTGATTTTATCAAAAGTACAGCAATCAGCCCAGTAAGTGGCACATCGCTGGAACAAGCCCAGCATGTCCATCCACAGCGCAGCATGTCCATCCACAGCCCAGCATGTCCATCCACAGCCCAGCATGTCCATCCACAGCCCAGCATCTTCATCCACTGTCCCCACATTGTATTATGCCCAGCACTCAGTGATAGATATGCCGCAATTAGATAACGATCTACTGTCTAGCGCTATTGGTTCAGAATTTAAAGGGAATCTGTCGCCAAGTCTTTGCCACTCCATCTGAGAGGCAGATGATGTAGACACCGTGATCCTGATTCCAGTGATGTATCACTTACTGGGCTGTTTGCTGCTGTTTTAGTAAAATGATAGTTTTATCTGCTTCAGATCTAGCAGTGCTCTGAATTAAGAGCTCTGTATAACCTCGCCCACACCACTCATTGGCAGCTTTCTGTATACATTGTTCATAGAGAGTAAATAGAAAATCAGTGGTGGATGTGGGGTTATAAAGAGCTCAAGAATATGGAACGCTACATGGCAGCTGGTTTGCTAGTCCTTTAGTGATAATCTCCTGCTGATAAAACAGTGATTTTATCAAAAGTACAGCAATCAGCCCAGTAAGTGGCACATCGCTTGAACAAGGTACTCTGTCTCTACATTATTCTGCTATGAGACTAGATGGCACAAACTTCGTGACTGATTATCTTCAACA
Source organism: Dendrobates tinctorius (assembly GCF_039654945.1). Classification (NCBI taxonomy): domain Eukaryota; kingdom Metazoa; phylum Chordata; class Amphibia; order Anura; family Dendrobatidae; genus Dendrobates; species Dendrobates tinctorius. The sequence goes on along the minus strand of NW_027361732.1, from coordinate 29,141,261 downwards.
TATAATGTTTTAAACTTGAAATGAAAAGAAGGACCAGAAGGCTGGGAATTTACACTGCATATTTATATATACATTTTTTGTAAAGTAAATCAAAAACATACTAAAGTAGATGTTAGAAGCCACTTGCTGTTGTACCGCACATTGCCATGGATTCACAATGCGATTTTTAAAGGTGAGTCTCATTCCACAAATGTGTTCTACCAAAACAAGAAGGCAGTGGGCAGTCATGTGGGTTCGTGCCTTCCTTTTGTGTATTAATAGAATTGGAAAAGGGTCTTTGGGGATTTAAAAAGTTCCCACTTGAGGGGTTTTTCCTGCGTGTTTTTCTGCAGAAAAAGAAAAGCAATGTTTTACAAAAGCAGCAAAAGCTATGAGATAGAAAAAGATGAGAGTGCAAAAACACTGCAGGAGATGCAGCATAACACTTGTCTTGTGTTTTTGCAGCATTTTTAGTGCATAAAACATGTCCTGTAGGCTAAGCACGCATGTAATCTCACCAAAAAATGCAGCTATTTTCTTCACCATGCTTTCACCGCCAAGAGTAAAGGTTTTGATAACAGAAAATTGTTGCAAAAACGGCATGGATGAACAGTGTCTAAAGGGATGAATTTAGCTAAAGGACACTATGGGACAGTTTTTTGACCTGAAGTCTTGACTGCAAATTAGCTTTACTCTAAAGGCCCTTTTACATTTAGCGATGCACCAGCGATCCGACCAGCGATCCGACCCGGTCATGATCGCTGGTGCATCGCTAAATGATCGCTAGTGAGCTTTCATACAGAAAGATCTCACAGCGATGCAGCAGCAACGCAACGGAAGATACTCACCTTTCACACACAGCGATCCTGACGTCCTCCCGCCCGCCTCCACACGTCGCTCGTCGTCACAGCAGGAAGCCCAGCAGGAAGTGCCCGACGAGAAATGGAGCCGGACATTCTCGCGCGATCAGCGATGGACAGCGGGGGAGCCGGTCAGAGGTAAGTATCACACATGGCGATATCGCTATAACGTCACAAAATCGGTGACGTTATAGCGATATCACCATGTGTAAAATCCCCTTAAGAGGTAGAAATCCGTTTCTCAAGGTGGAATTAGAGATTACCTATGCCCTAGAGATCACCTAAAAAAGACAGAAATATCAAAAGGCTGCATATCTGTTCACGAACCAGTTTGATGTGCAATCTATATATATATATATATATATATATACATATATAACACAAAGAATGTATCAGCCACGCCCACTCCACATAGCCCCACCCAATCACTAAGCATTTTTCATTTCACCAGAGCTGTTTAAAAGAAGCTGAGCTGTGATTGGTTGCTATGAGCAACAGTTTTCCCACTCCACTCCACCTCAGCAGACACTGACCGGGTGGGAGAAATCTAGCATCCCCGCAAACATAAGGTCCCAGCCATTTTCTGCCCCCAGAAAGCAGCAGAGAGCTCATGACAGAAATTAATCCCCCCTCCCATGCCCATATACCCATCACACATCCTCCATCCCATAGGCACATCTTCCCTCTTAAAGGGATCTCCGGTATGGAAGTCAGGGCAAATCCACTCTGCGCGCTGATTCTGACCCCAGACTTCTATTAAAGGGATCATTGATATGGAATTCGGTTCAAATCCATTCAGCCACTCTGGTTCTGACCCCAGACCTCTCTTAAAAGGGAATCCCCAGTATGGAAGTGAGGGCAAATCCATTCAGCCGCTCTGGTTCTGACCCCAGACCGCTCTTAAAGGGAATCCCCAGTATGGAAGTGAGGGAAAATCCACTCTGAGCTCTGTTTCTGACTCCATGCCCCTCTTAAAGGGATTTCCAGTATGGAAGTGAGGGCAAATCCCCTCTGCGCTTTGTACTGGCCCCAGGCGTCTCCAGTATGGAAGCTAGGGCAAATCCACTCAACGATCTGGTTCTGACCTCAGGCCTCTCTTAAAGGGATCCCCGGTGTGGAAGTTAGGACCGTTCCACTCAGCACTCTGGTTGTGACCCAAGGCTGATGGGATGATGTGGCATATTAGGGGTAGTAGTCCTGTGGCTCTGACGGGATGGTGTAGGATATTAGTGGTAGTAGTCTGGTAGCTCTGGCTGACAGGATGATGTGGGATATTAGGGATAGTAGTTCAGCGGCTCTAATGGGATGATGTGGTATATTAGTGGTAGTAGTCCGGTGGCTCTGATGGGATGATGTGTGATATTAGGGATAGTAGTTCAGCGGCTCTAATGGGATGATGTGGTATATTAGTGGTAGTAGTCCGGTGGCTCTTGCCGACGGGATGATGTGTGATATTTGGGGTAGTAGTCCAGTGGCTCTGACGGGATGATGTGGGATATTAGTGGAAGTAGTCCGGTGGCTCTGAAGGGATGATGTGGGATATTATGGGTTGTAACCGGTGGCTCTGGCTGACGGGATGATGTGGGATATTAGGGGTAGTAGTCCGGTGGTTCTGGCTGACTGGATGATGTGGGATATTAGGGATAGTAGTCCGGTGGCGACGGGATGATGTGGGATATTAGGGGTAGTAATCTGGTGGCTCTGGCTGACGGGATGATGTGGGATATTAGGGGTAGTAATCTGGTGGCTCTGGCTGACGGGATGATGTGGGATATTAGTGGTAGTAGTCCGGTGGCTCTGACTGGATGATGTGGGATTTTAGTAGTAGTTATCCGGTGGCTCTGACGGGATGATGTGGAATATTAGTGATAGTAGTCGGGCGGCTGTGACGGGATGATGTGGGATATTAGTGGTAGTAGTACGGTGGCTCTGACTGATGGGACAATGTGGGATATTAGGGGTAGTAGTCCAGTGGCTCTGGCTGACGGGATGATGTGGGATATTAGTGGTAGTAGTCCGGTAGCTCTGGCTGACGGGATGATGTGGAATATTAGGAGGAGTAGTCCAGTGGCTCTGGCTGATGGGATGATGTGGGATATTAGTGGTAGTAGTCCGGTAACTCTGGCTGACGGTATGATGTGGGATATTATAGTGAATGTGGCTATGCAGAGTGGGCGGGGCTTTACACTCAGAGATATATTTATATATATCTCATCATTATAATTTGTTTTAACTAACTGTAGTTAGTTACTATGCCCGGACAACGCCGGGCTCTTCAGCTAGTTCAAGAAATATAATCCAAAATAGTATGAGCGTATGCCCTATAGTAAGTAAATAATATATACATGTGAATAGTATAGGGTACTTGCCTATCACTATTTTGAGTAAAAAGCGTAAAAGCCACCCCATTGCGACAAGGTGTACTCGGTCAGGATGGTCCTATCCTGCTTCTGGCATTAATGTCTTACTTTGTGTCAGCCGACCTCAATGTGAATAAGGGCAGAGCAGGACAGGGGCCTGGCTGTCCAACCACTGGTCCATGGGAAGGGATATAGATGAAATGCCTAGCCCAGAATGCGGTCCACTCCCCTGTTTATACAAAGTACAAAAAACTATAGCAAAACCAAAGAAATGATCTGAAGCATCAATTGGTATACACTACCATTCAAAAGTTTAGGGTCACTTAGAAATGTCCTTATTTTTTAAAGAAAAGCACAGTTTTTTCCAATGAAGCTAACATTAAATGATTCAGAAATACACTCTATTCATTGTAAATGTGGTAAATGACTATTCTAGCTGCAAACGTCTGGCTTGTAAAGCAATATGTTCATTGGTGTATAGAGGCCCATTTCCAACAAACATCACTCCAGTGTTCTTATGGTACTTTGTGTTTGCTAACTGTGTAAGAAGGCTAATGAATGGTTAGAATACCCTTTAAAACCCTTGTGCAAGTATATTAGCACAGCTGAAAGCAGTTTGGCTGATTAGAGAAGCTATAAATCTGACCTTCCTTTGAGCTAGTTGAGAATGTAGAGCAATTACATATGTTGGTTCCATTAAACTTTCAAAATGGCCAGAAAAAAAGAACTTTCATGTGAAACTCGACAGTCTATTCTTGTTCTTAGAAATGAAGGCTATTCCATGCGAGAAATTGTCAAAACACTGAAGATTTCCTACAATGGTGTGTACCACTCCCTTCAGAGGAGAGCACAAACAGGCTCTAACCAGAGTAGAAAGAGAAGTGGGAGGCCACACTGCTCAACTGAGCTACAAGACAAGTACATTAGAGTCTGTAGTTTATGAAATCGACGCCTCACAGGTTCTCAACTGGCAGCTTCATTATATAGTGCACGCAAAACGCTAGTGTCAATGTCTACAGTGAAGAATCGACTCCGGGATGCTGGCCTTCAGGGCAGAGTGGCAAAGAAAAAGCCATATCTGAGACTGGCTAATAATAGGAAAAGATTAATATGGGCAAAAGAATGCAGACATTGGACAGAGGAAGATTGGAAAAAAGTGTTATGGACAGACGAATCGAAGTTTGAGGGGTTTGGATCACACAGAAGAACATTTGTGAGACGCAGATCAACTGAAAAGATGCTGGAAGAGTGCCTGACGCCATCTGTCAAGCATGATGGAGGTAATGTGATGGTCTGGGGTTGCTTTGGTGCAGGTAAAGTGGGAGATTTGTACAAGGTAAAAGGGATTTTGAATAAGGAAGGCTATCACTCCATTTTGCAACGCCATGCCATACCCTGTGGACAGCGCTTGATTGGAGTCAATTTCATTCCACAACAGGACAGTGATCCAAAGCACACCTCCAAATTATGCAAGAACTATTTAGGGAAGAAGCAGGCAGCTGGTAATCTATCTGTAATGGAGTGGTCAGCGCAGTCACCAGATATCAACCCCATTGAGCTGTTGTGGGAACAGCTTGACCGTATGGTACCCAAAAAGTGTCCATCAAGCCAAACCAACTTGTGTGAGGGGCTTCTGGAAGCATGGGGTGAAATTTCTCCAGATTACCTCAGCAAATTAACTGCTAGAATGCCAAAGGTCCGCAATGCTGTAATTGCTGCAAGGGGAGCATTCTTTGACGAAAGCAAAGTTTGAAGGAGAAAATTATTTCAAATAAAAATCTTTTTTCGAACCTTGTCAATGTCTCGACTAGATTTTAAATTCATTTGGCAACTCATTTGATTAATAAAAGTATGAGTTTTCATGGAAAACACAATTGTCTGTGTGACCCCAAACTTTTGAACGTTAGTGTATATACATGTGAACGAGCACATTTACACTATTTCACAGACAAAAACCCAAGGAAAAAAACAAAACAAAATAAGCATATACTCTATGGTAAGTAAATAGTAATAGTACATGTAAATAACATACGGGACTTGGTTAACCCCTTAGTGACAGGCCATTTTTTTTTTTTTTAAATGACTAGTGTCAATTTACGAAGTAACAACTCTAGAATGCTTCAAGAAATCCCAATGATTTGGAGATTGTTTTTTCGCGACGCATCATACTTTGATAATGTCAAATTTAGGTTGCTATGTTTTGTTTTTCTCAAAATATCAGATATTTGACACAATTTTTTAAAAATGTATTTTTCAAACTTTGTCTGATTATCCCTTTAATCCAGATAGTCATACCACACAAGAACATTAATAAATGACATTTCCCTCTGCCCGCTTTACATCAGCACCATATGTAAAATGTTTTATTTTGTTAGCATTTTAGAAGGTTTAAAAATGTATGTTTTTAAGGACCTCTTCAGGTTTTAAGTTACTTTGGGGGTCCTGCATATTGGAAACCCCCAAAAGTGATAACATTTTAAAAACTTTCAGGTAGTTTATTAACCCTTCAGGTGCTTATCAGGAATTAATGCAATGTGGCACAACGGGAATGAAAAAATTTGTTTTTACCACCTAATTGTTGATAACTTATGAACAGACCACTATAGCTGGAAGACTTTAAGGCAGTTAATAGGCCATGAATTGTCATGGCAAACATCAGGACCACACAATCAAGATCTCAGGGTGCCGATGGGGTTAAAGAGGGAGAAGCCACACTGTTAGCCATCTAGATGCCGTAGTCACTATTGAGAGAAGCATTTAAGGTGTTAAACGACTATAGTCTGTGCCAGCACTAATGCAGCAAGTTGTCAGCTATAGTGTGTACAACTGAAGCTACAGGGCTGTCTCCTGTCGGTGGATGCTAGTCTCTTATATCACAGGTCAAGAAAAAGATGTATTGATGATCACTGAGAGGTTAAAACTATTTTGATCATAAAGCATAAAAGCCATCCCACCACTACAAGATGTACCGCACCTTGTTTATGCTCTTAAAAGTTCCATCTGTAAAGGCCGAGGAGGAGCAGTGGCGTCCTAGATTTCTTTTCTGATGACTACGTTTTTTTTTCTCAGCATTGGGCGGCTTAGTCACTGTGAGTCGTGTGTTTTTTTTGAAGTAAGTAAATAAATGGATAAACATCTTATTACAATGGGGGAAATAACCATTTGATCCCTTGCTGATTTTGTAAGTTTGCCCACTGACAAAGACATGAACAGTCTATAATTTTAAGGGTAGGTTAATTTTAACATTGAGATATAGAATATAAAAAATGAAATCCATTGTATAAATTATAAAAATTGATTTGCATTTTGCAGTGAGAAATAAGTATTTGATCCCTCTGGCAAACTAGACGTAATTCTTGGTGGTAAAACCCTTGTTGGCAATCACAGCAGTCAGATGTTTTTTGCAGTTGATGATGAGGTTTGCGCACGTCAGGAAGAATTTTGGTCCACTCCTCTTTGCAGATCATCTCTAAATCATTAAGATTTTGACGCTATCGCTTGGCATCTCGGAGCTTCAACTACCTCCATAAGTTTTCTGTGGGATTAAAGTCTGGAGACTGGCTAGGCCACTCCATGACCTTAATGTGCTTTTTTTGAGCCACTCCTTTGTTGCCTTGGCTCTGTGTTTTGGGTCATTGTCTTGCTGGAAGACCCAGCCATGACCCATTTTTAATGTCCTGGTGGAGGGAAGAAGGTTGTCACTCGAGATTTTACGGTACATGGCTCCATCCATTCATGATGCAGTGAAGTAGTCCTGTGCCCTTAGCAGAGAAACACAAACATAATGTTTCCACCTCCATGCTTGACAGTGGGGATGGTGTTCTTTGGGTCATAGACAGCATTTCTCTTCCAAACACGGCGAGTTGAGTTAATGCCAAAGAGCTCAATTTTTGTCTCATCTGACCACATCATCTTCTCCCAATCACTCACAGAATCATTCAGGTGCTCATTGGCAAAATTGAGATGTGGCTGCACATGTGCCTTCTTGAGCAGATGGACCTTGCGGGCACTGCAGGATTTTAAACCTTTACGGCGTAATGTGTTACCAATGGTTTGCTTGGTGACTGTGGTCCCAGCTGCCTTGAGATCATTAACTAGTTCCTCCCATGTAGTTTTAGGCTGATCTCTCACCACCTTCATGGTCAGAGATATCCCATGAGGTGAGATTCTGCATGGTGCCCCAGATCAATGTCGATTGACAGTCATTTTTTATTTCTTCCATTTTCTTACTATTGCACTAAGGCCGGGGTCACACTGGCGAGGAATACGGAAGAGTGAGAGGCGCTAAAAGCACGCATTAGACACGGACCAATGATTCTCTATGGGGTCCCTCGCACCAGCCGTATATTTCTCCTCAGTATCCTACGCTCCGTGCCACTCGCAGCATGCTGCGATTGTCAGCGTACTACGGCCGTAATACGCCAATGCAAGTCTATGGGTGCGCAAAAAATACGGATTACACACGGATCACACATGTGACTTGCGAGAAATACGCACCTGGTGGTTTTTAGCAAAGCCGGCAATTCAGTGCGCTATACAGTAAACTCACACTGACAGGTTTAATAAAGAAATGAAAGAATAGATATAGACACATAGAATACATATATATATATATATATGCATTCTATGTGTCTATATCTATTCTTTCATTTCTTTATTAAAACTGTTATAGGGCTCCATTATATGTCCATTTTGCAAGCCTGCGAGAAAAACTCACCATACGGATGCCATACGGATTGCATACAGATGCTGACATGCGCAAAATACGCGACCACACCTTGATTACGGATGACATACGGAGCACTATTTAGGGGTCTGTCATCCGTATTACGCATGTAAAATACTGACCGTATTTTGCGCAGGTTAGTGTGACTCCAGCCTAACAGTTGTCTCCTTCTCACCCAGCGCCTTACTTATGGTTTTGTAGCCCATTCCAGCTTTGTGCAGGTCTATGGTCATGCCCATGTTGTAGAGGTTATAGTCTGAATGATTGAGTCTGGACAGCAGTCTTTTATAAAGGTGACTATGTAAGACAGTTGTCTTTAATGCAGGTAACGAGTTGATTAGGAGCGTCTAACTGGTCTGTAGGAGCCAGAACTCTTAGGGTATGTGCACGCGATCTTGCTAAATCCGCAGGTAAAATGACCTGCGTTTTATCTGCGGATTTAATGCAGACTTACTGGAGATTTTCTGCAGTTTTTGTGCGGATTTCACCTGGGTTTTTACACCTGCGGATTCTTATAGTGGAAGAGGCGTAAAAACGCAGCGGAATCCGCACCAATAATAATAATCTTTATTTTTATATAGCGCTAACATATTCCGCAGCACTTTACACACATTTTCATCACTGTCCCCGATGGGGCTCACAATCTAAATTACCTATCAGTATGTCTTTGGAATGTGGGAGGAAACCCACGCAAACACGGGGAGAACATACAAACTCCTTGCAGATGTTGTCCTTGGTGGGATTCGAACCCAGGACCTCAGCGCTGCAATGCTGCAGTGCTAACCACTGAGCCACCGTGCTGCCCAAGTATTGACATGCAGACTCAAGACCGCAGAAAAATCTGCAGCATGTGCACAGCGTTTTTATGTTACATTGAATATAATGGTACTGTACACCGCAGGAGAATCTGCTGTGGATCCGCAGTGCCAAATCCGCTGCGGGTCCGCAGCAGAATCCGCTACGTGTGCACATACCCATAATGGTTCGTAGGGGATCAAATACTTATTTCTCACTGATAAAAAAATGCAAATAAATTTATATAATTTATACAATGTGATTTTCTGGATTTTATTTTTGATATTCTTTCTCTCAATGTTAAAATCAACCTACCCTTAAAATTATAGACTGTTCATGTCTTTGTCAGTGGGCAAACGTACAAAACCATGGATCAAATACTTATTTCCCCCACTGTATGTGTTGTGGTGATATACATTTTGCAAGGAGTGATTTTTAATATGTTGATTTTTAATATTTAGCCCAACATTGTCAGTGGTTTCCAGAAATCTTGGAGATCCACTTCCATCAGTAAGAAAACAAAGGCCGACATAGCCCTTCGTTCACTCTACCACTTGGACTATTTGTGGGGATCTCTGTTCCTTGTTGCAACCAAAAGAAAGTGGAGCCCTGGTGGGACTAAATTGTAACTCATTAGTTTCTATTAGGCACCACTGGAAACATGGGTGCAGTGGGTCTGCAAAATATGATGCCCATTATCTAGCTTTTCTTTTCGCGTGCCCATTGCTAGAAACAATCTTTTACTGAGCAGTTTATTGGATTTAACTCTCTTTTGGCTATGAGGTTACTGGAAGTAGTGAAAACACTGTACACATTCATATGGCCATCTAGTTGAACTGATTTGTCTTTCTGCCAGGGCTGTGGAGTTGGAGTTGGTGTATAATGGACCGACTCTGAAAATATATATTACATTGGGTACAGTAGTACAATTCCAGGATGTGCTGTAAATGTTTTCATAAGAATTTGAGAAGTTATTAAATGTCTGTCCTGTTCCTGATCTCAGGATCTGGGCTTTTAGCTGAGATGAATCTGTGCCGCACTTTATGTACATGCTCAGTAGTGACCAGTGCTGTGGAGTCATAGTTGAGGTGAATCTGTGCTGCACTTTATGTACGTGCTCAGTAGTGACCAGTGCTGTGGAGTCATAGTTGAGATGAATCTGTGCTGCACTTTATGTGCATGCTCAGTAGTGACCGGTGCTGTGGAGTTGTAGTGGAGATGAATCTGTGCCGCACTTTATGTACATGCTCAGTAGTGACCAGTGCTGTGGAGTCATAGTTGAGGTGAATCTGTGCTGCACTTTATGTACGTGCTCAGTAGTGACCAGTGCTGTGGAGTCATAGTTGAGATGAATCTGTGCTGCACTTTATGTGCATGCTCAGTAGTGACCGGTGCTGTGGAGTTGTAGTGGAGATGAATCTGTGCTGCACTTTATGTACATACTCAGTAGGGGGCAGTGCTGTGGAGTCATAGATGAGATGAATCTGTGCTGCACTTTATATACATGCTCAGTAGTGGCCAGTGCTATGGAGTCATAGTTGAGATGAATCTGTGCTGCACTTTGTGTACATGCTCAGTAGTGACTGGTGCTCTGGAGTCGTAGTTGAGATGAATCTGTGCTGCACTTTATGTACATGCTCAGTAGTGACTGGTGCTCTGTACTCGTAGTTGAGATGAATCTGTGCTGCACTTTATGTACATGCTCAGTAGTGACTGGTGCTCTGGAGTCGTAGTTTAGATGAATCTGTGCTGCACTTTATGTACATGCTCAGTAGTGGCCAGTGCTCTGGAGTCGTAGTGTAGATGAATCTGTGCTGCACTTTATGTACATGCTCATTAGGGGGCAGTGCTGTGGAGTTGTAGTGGAGATGAATCTGTGCTGCACTTTATGTACGTGCTCAGTAGTGACCAGGGCTGTGGGGTCATAGTGGGGATTAATCTGTGCTGCACTTTATGTACATGCTCAGTAGTGACTGGTGCTGTGGAGTCGTAGATGAGATGAATCTGTGCAGCCCTTTATGTACATGCTCAGTAGTGACTGGTGCTGTGGAGTCGTAGTTGAGATGAATCTGTGCTGCACTTTATGTACATGCTCAGTAGTGACCAGTGCTGTGGAGATGTAGATGAGATGAATCTGTGCTGCACTTTATGTACATGTTCAGTAGTGACCAGTGCTCTGGAGTCGTGTCGTAGTGAAGATGAATCTGTGCCTCACTTTATGTACATGCTCAGTAGGGGGCAGTGCTGTGGAGTTCAGTCTGTGGTTTGGCTTACCGACTCCTCAGCCCTGCTTTCTGCACCAAAACGAGTTTTTATTCACCTATATGCCGAACCCATAAATAAGCTACACTATAAATGATCACCAGCCAGCGGCATTTGCCCATCATGTTACAGCACGGGACATCATCGCTCAGTAGTATTCATTCCTATACAAGTGACCTTGCTTATAAATTAACCCACAGTGTTTAGTAAATTTAGGAACTCCTACTTATAAATAAAAGAATATATACGGTAGATAAAAATAACTAAAAGCAAATATTCCAATGCTTAGAATAAAACCACAGACATAAAGGAAAGTTTCATAGTCAGAAATCTGGCCTTTGCTGAATGTTACCGGAGCGCTTCTTCCTCTGCCGCAGGACTGCTTCAAGCAGATTTCATCCCTTATAGAGGATTGACATTCCTAAGCTTTTCTGTAGTGAGCTACTCCGAATATATAAGAAGGGCAACATCTCTGTGCAGATGTTAACCACATGAGTTCCACTACTGCTTCTTAGCCCACAATTTGATCAGCGACCCACCTCTCTTTGTGCTTAGGCTTCAAAATAACTGGGAAAGAAAACATTTAACTATATGTTGCCCTAATTAGAATCAGTATTGGAAAGGTGGGGTGCATTGTATGAACTTTAAAGGTAGCCACTTCCTAAGGCCTGTTTCACACTTCCGTTTTTTCAAATCCGTCAAAATCCGTTGTTTTCCGTAAAAAAACGGATCCGCCATTTTTTGCAGGATCCGTTTTTTTTGTCCCATAGACTTCCATTACGGTTACCGCGGATCCGTCAAAAAAACGGATCCGTTTTTTTAAAAACAGATCCATTGGCATCCGTTTCCGTCAAAAAAACGGAAACGGATCCGTTTGGCGGACACAAAAACGGAAGTGTGAAACAGGCCTTATGCAGAAAGTCTAGAAAGTGTTTTCATTCTTCAATGCATCTTTAATTATTATTATTATTATTTATTTATATAGCGCCATTAATTCCATGGTGCTGTACATGAGAAGGGGGTTACATGCAAACTTATAGATATCGTTAACAGTAAACAAATTTACAATGACAGACTGGTACAGAGGAGAGAGGACTCTGTCCTTGCGGACTTACGGTACATTCTACAGGATAGTAGGGAAGAGACAGAAGGTCGGGGGTGCAGCAGCTCTGGTGGTGAGGCGGCAGAATGCAGTATTGTGGTCCTGTTGTATGGTTTTCTTTAATAACTTTTCTATTTCGTTGATCCCCATTAGAGAGAGCAATTGTACACATTTGCCTCTTAAGACTATGGTACTGCATACAAGGCTGCCCTCCCTCCATACACACGATAATGCCCTCCAGACACACGACACCATGCCTTGGACACACGACAACGCCCTCCAGACACACAACACCACACTTCAGACACACGGTGCCTCCGTAAACACACGGTGCCGCCCTCCGTACACGTGGTGCCTCCCTCCGTACACGTGGTGCCTCTCTCCGTTCACGCGGCGCCTCCCTCCGTTCACGCGGCACCTCCCTCTGTTCACACGGCGCCTCCCTCCGTTCACACGGCGCCTCCCTCTGTTCACACGGCACCTCCCTCCGTTCACACGGCGCCGTGTGGACATACGACACCACACTTCGGACACACGAGTACGCCCTCCTGACTCTCGATGCCACGCTTCGTACACACAAATCTGCCCTCTGGACACATGACGCCACGGTTCGGACACACTACTCCGCCCACCGTACACATGGCCTCGCGCTCCGGACACATGGCACTGTGCTCCTTTTCTGTTAATGTAAAAGCTGAATTGTTCTTTCCATTGAACTGTTCGCCGCTTGTATGTTTCCAGAATAGGATATACCCGCTGTCCCTAACCACCTATGGCCCTTGTGCGGTATTTCTTTGGTATGTGTTTGTGTCATGCTGTGATGCCCCATAAAGATGAAACTAGATGTCAACCCTTGTAGTGATGAAACATAACAAAGTACTAATTGACTTGATTAGCTAGACATACATATTTAATTCATGAATAAGAAAAAACACGAAACATTCCCTTTATTGATTGTGTTCTGTGAAGTTAAAGGCTGTGGACGCCTTTCATACTTTTCCTTGTTCACTTGCTTCCTAATTACAAAATAGAGTAACTTTCTCAGTTGCCTTCTTTACATTCAAGGCTGCTGTTTTCTTAAAGGTGTAGTGATGCTAGCAGCATCTGAGAGCACACAGATCAGAACAGAGGCACAGCCACACTGCTGGTCTGAACTGTCAATCATGAGGACTGCACCACACCCACCACAAGAAGGGAACCTGAAGGCTAGGGAGTAGTGGTGAGCGAAGGAGCTGGGATAAGGTGTTATCAGTGTATGCTCGGGTACTAACCGAGTGACTTAGGCGTGCTCAAAAAATATGTTCAAGTCCTCACGGCTACATGTCTCATGGCTGTTCGAGAGATACAACATATGCAGGATTGCCTAAGAAACACAATCCCTGCATGTGTTGCCGCTGTCAAACAGCCGTGAGACATGCAGCCGCAGGAACTCAAACATCTTTTTCAAGCATGCCGAAGGCACTCTGTAGCACAAGAGCATGCTTAGATAACACCTTATCTGAGCACCTTTGCTCATTACTGCTAGGGAGTGGTGCGATCCTGATCTTAAAAGACGCAAATAACCTTTTTAAGGCGAATCTTAAAATCTGAAAATGAATGAATAAAGGAATGGCGATTGCAACTTGAAATTTAGTGCGACTTTTTTAACTTGGCTAACCTATTTAAAAATATTTTACTTTTCAAAGATGTCCTTTGCATTTAAATTGTTTTCATTGCATATTTGCAAGAGAAGAACTAACACTACTTTATCTTAATAAGAGAGGTCGGCATTTTTATTTTAGTGTATGTGTTTTCATTCAAGCCTTATGGGTTTATCTATCCTGTTCCTGCGGAGACACAACATCCCGTGTGATCCCTACAGAAGGCATATTCAGCAGACTGAAAGCTGTAGCCAGCCAGAGGGCTCTATTCAATACACTGGCTGCGATTTAGGATCTCAAAAGAATTAAGTACAAGAATGTGTTTCTCTGCTGAAATGAATAGAATAAAGCCTTCAAGTTTCTTCCTGAGATCCCGGGTATGATTGTAACATCATGCTGGTCTGCATGGACACAATATCATTTCGATCTATAAATTAGCATCTCTCTCTTTTTCTTTCTCTCTCCCTCTCGGTGCGCATGTGCGTGTATGTACGAGCGTATGTATGTCTGTGCATGTGTGTGTGCATGTATATATAATTTATATACTGCTCAAAAAAATAAGGGGAACACTACTCCATTTGTAACAGGCTGTTTGTGTTCCCTTTAGTTTTTTGAGCAGTATGTATGTATATGTGTGTATATATATATATATATATATATATATATATAAATTTTATTTATTGTATGATGGATCATTTCGCTATATTTCTCAGCATTGAGGCTTCAGCTGCGGCCTAGTAGGCAACAACTGGGATTGTAAGACTTCAGAGTATCGACAGGACCCGGGGCCCTGCTCACAAGATAATCTGTGATGAAATAGGGGTGAAGTAAAAAGTGCTTGTATTGTATGATCCAGCTGAGAATAGTCAATTAGTAAGGTGATGTGATAGACCTGCTTAAAAAGATGTGGTTTACGGCCTACTTAACACTGTGGACTCTGGGAATTAATGTTTCTGTTTGAGAGTATTGCATTCCAGAGAACTGGTGCAGCACAAGAAAAGTCTTGGAGACCGGAGTAGAACGTTCAGATTGTGGAAGATATTGTCTCAGGTCATTAGCAGAACAAAGAGCAGGGGTCACACAGTAGACAGACATGAGGGGGAGATGTAGGGCTGTGCAGCACTGTAAAGAGCATTGTGGGAGAGAGTGATATCTTTATTTTATTGTGGAGTATTTGAGCAACCAGAGAAGTAATTTGGAAACAGTGGATCCTTCAGAGTAAAGGCCCCGTTACACATAACGATGTCTCAGCGATCCCACCAACGATCCGACATGGATGGGATCGCTGGGACATGTTAGGCTGATGGCTGGTGAGCTGTCACATAGACAGCCCCTCCAGCGATCACGACCAGCGAGCAAGCTGGTATCCAACGTAAACAGCGGGTTTCTAAGAGCCGCACGGTATCCAGCGTAAACTGCACTGGTATCCAACGTAAACAGCGGGTTTCCAAGAGCCGCGCGGCTCTTAGAAAGCCGCTGTTTACGTTGGATACCAGCGTGATGCATCGGTGATTGCTGGCTCCCGCTGCCACACGCGGAAGACCAGCGATGAAAAAATGGCCCAGGACGATCAGCGATGCCCAGCGGGGGGGGGGGAGGGACGGTCGCTGCTGGATGTCACACACAGCGAGATCGCTGGAGAGATCGCTGATGTGTCACAAAATCAGCGATCTCGCCAGCGATATCGCTGTGTGTAATGAGGCCTTAAGTGCCAATTAGCCCCACATTTCTGTAGGAATGATATTTCTCATTTTGGCAGACTTGTATTACATTCATTCGTATTTCCACCATGAAATATTACATTTCCACTCCAGTGCCTTCCACTATGGAGATGCCTGGCTGACTGTGCCATTACTTGGCAAAATCTCCAGTTTGCTGGGGCTGCTAAGAGTAGTGGATCTTGTAGTAATCCGCTTACTGCCAGCAGTCACATTTGCAGGTTTTCGCTAATGGGACATCATTATTTAGGGTGCAGATATTTCCATGTGCAGTGCTGTCATTGTGCGTACACGCAGCTTGATATATCGTAAAACGTCCTAACCGTGTGGTTGATAAATTTGTGTGTAGAAATTATTTTTAAGAGGACCTTTCACCAAATTTTACTTGCTGATCTGATCATACGATGTAATAGTGGCCGCTCAGCGGAATGAAACCTTTTTGTTTGCTTTTAACTTTGCTTCTCCTTTTGCGGAGATCAATCAAAGTATTTGACACCTAATAAGTTAACTTTTAAATCAAGTGGGTGTTTCCTCTGGGGCTTGTATTTCCTCTCCCTGTATTAGCTGCTGTGTGATAACACCCACTTGGACTAAACAAAAGGGAAATCTTTAGGGTGTGTGCACGTGCTGCGGATTCTGCTGCGGATCCGCAACGGATTTGGCCCTGCAGATCCGCAGCAGTTTCTGCTGCGGTGTATAGTACCATTATTCCCTATGGGAAATGGAAACCGCAGTGCAGATGCTGCGGAATTTTCAGCGCGGATTTTCTGCGGTTTCTAAACCACAGAAAGAATTCACATGTCAATTCTTTCTGCGGATTCCGCAGCGGTTTACCATCTCCTCCATTGTGGAGATGGTAAAACCGCAGGATAATCCGCAGATAAACCGTAGGTCTTTTGACATGCGGATTTTTCTGCGGATTTCGAAAATCCACGCGGATCAATCCGCAGCAGATTCCGCAGCGTGTGCACACAGCCTGAGGTGTCAAATATTTTAATTGCTATTATCTGCGCAACCGGGAGCTGAGATTGGGAAAAAAATACATATTTATGCTGCTCTGCAGCCACTAAGGCCTCTTTCACATTTCAGTTTTTTTCCATCAGTCGCAATCCGTCAAATTTTGAAAAAAAACGGATCCGGCAACTGATGCTGCCGGATCCGTTCTTTTCTCATAGACTTGTATTAGCGACGGAGTCTGACTGATGGCCACACGTTTCATCCTTCGTTCGCCGGATCCATCGGAAATTATTTGTCCTGCGGCCGGAGACGACGGACAAAGTAACGTTTTTGCCTCCGTCGAAAAGTCGGACAGCGACAGATCCAGCGCCGTCTGTCGTTTGCTAGAATGGAAGCCTATGGGTGCCGGATCTGTCGCTCTCCGTCAAATGACGGAATCCAGCAACGAATTCCGTTTTTTTAAACTGAGCATGCTCCAATATCCACAGCCCAAATGTATATAAACCTGCCAGGTAGGGCAGTCGGATCCCGTGAAAAAATGGATCAGTTGCATCAGTTTTTCACAATCTGTGATGGATCCGTCGAGCAGACGGATTGTAACTGACGTAAAAAAACTGAAGTGTGAAAGTAGCCTAAGCTGTTCGTGCTCTTAAATTGGGCAGAGCCGTTGCGGTAACTATGTCACTACAGCGCTATTGATGTGAAGTCAGAGCTGTTCACAATTACGTAGAAATCAGCAAAAAGTGCAGCCTATCTGACACACTTATAAATCCTCTCAAAATTAATGTCCAACTAGCCAGGAGAGACAGAATTAACTAAAACATAACTTTTAATAAGAATTTTAAAGCTGGATAAATCAAGACAAACAAACCAAAGTGATAAAGCGCATTATCACTTTGGTTTGTTTGTCTTGGTTTATCCAGTTTTAAATTACATATTAAAAGTTTGTTTTAGTTAATTCTGTCTCTCCTGGCTAGTTGGACTGTTCACAATTACACACCTCGGGAGCTGCGGCAGAGACTCGGCGATGGACCACGGGAAGGTAGACAAGAGCAAAATGCAGCCTAGGGACAGGGTTGGGTTTTTTCCCCGAAAACTGCCAACCCCTTTAAGGACCAGATTTTCTGTCTTCTTATGAAGTAGATTGAGCGGTCGTTAATATTTAAGTCATATACAAGCTCAGTGTCACAGTCTAGACATTATACCATCATATACGGGCTGAGCTCTCACTTAATACTGAATATCTGTCTATGGATTACACTTCTGTAACCTGTACCGATGTGAGAGGAGTTAGCATAAAAGTAAGAAGTATCAGAACTGCGTTTTACAGAGCCAGAATATAGAACAAGGATTTGAAGAAATTACCATTTTTACAAGTTTTTTTTTTGTCAACAGATGTGACAGAATCACTTTCTCAAGAATATCAAGTGTAATTACATGTCTGAAGCGTGAATTGTGAAGTATGCCACATACTCTAATGACAGTTGAGTTAGGTGCTTCTCCGAGAGGAACCTGATTTTTCCTTTACTTTTAGTAATAGATGTAAAAGTCAAAATCACTTTTCATACTCGAAAGATGTTCTTGGCTGGTTACAACCATACTGTAAATCCAGTAAACTCCACGCAGAACAGTGATGGACCCTGACGACTGCGTAGTGGCCACTTGGTTTTGTGTACGCCTTATTAATGTACAATTCCTAAAACTTTATAGTATACACACATTGATGAAAATTCTGTCCCTATGAGATTTTTAACAAAGCTTAGTTATAAAGTAATTCATATTAGTCAAGAGTTCTCATAGTAGAGTTTACTGTTTATAACTTTGTGATGTATACTGTCCAAACATCCATCCACGGCTATCAGAAGACCAAGGATGTCCCTCACCATTTCTCCACTAGCCTAAACTCTTGATACCTGACTGGACGGGTTTATCAGTTTAATCGTAAAGTAAACATAATTATTATCATCATGTTTACTCAAATTTTTGACCTTCTCATTGACATGGTGCAATAAAAATATGGATTTATCTGACCGATTTTTTTACACTGCTGAATAATGCAGTTTTTATAATTTTTTGTCCACGTGAGTCTTGTCTTTCTGTTTTCCATGGATTGTAATGGCACTGGAGCTAGTCGTCAACTATTTTACTAAGGAACATTGAGTTGTGAGTTTTGATATGTGGTTGCAGTTTTTTAACGATGTACCGCAACGTCAGCGTAATTGTTCATGCTATAATGCCTTTCATCATTTAATTATTTGTGTACACAGGATTCACTTTCACTGGATATTTTTTCTTGATCACTGTCAGGAACACCGCACTGCACTTGCTCACTGAGCCAGAGCGCGTGTCCTGAGTACAAAGACTGTGCACACAGATACCTGCTGAGCGGGCAGCAGTGGTGACAATGCATGCTCCAGGACCTGAATCACGTGACTGCTGGGGGCGTGGCCTAAGCTACACGGAGCTAGGAGCTGCAGGGAAACTCCTAGAAAGGTAACTACAGGACAATGTTACCAAGGGGCATAGACAGAGACAGAAACCAGATCAAGCCGAGGTCAAAGCACGACATAGCAATACAGTACCAAAGGATTAGACAGAATGGATAGTCAGGACGTAGCAATAGATCAGAAAACCAGAACGGGCATTAGACGGTACAATAGGGGTAAACTGTAACGGAGTAGCGATAGCCAAGCCAGGAGGTCAGAACCAGAAAAGACAATGGTACCAAAACGAGAGACGGAGTACAGAGTGAAGGAACAAGCCGTGTCATACATGGGAAGCAAACAAACAACGCAGAGAACACGCACACCAGGGGTCAGACACACCAGAACAGCAGTATAACTGACAGAGAATGCTAGTTTTGAGTGAGTATAAATACCCCTCCCAGATCCAAAGAGAGGCCAGCAAAAGTTAACCCTGTGAGAACAGGACATTAACCATGTCCTAACCATGACAATCACACCATTCTCGGTATACTCACAACACCACCGCCTGAGCAGGCCACGCAAGACTGGCTGTTTTATAAATTCTGGCCCCAGCTAGTCTAGCTCCGATTGCCATGCCTCGTTCTAGGTTGCTCAGATTGTTCGGTTTTCTAATACTAATGTTTATCCACAAACGGGAAACTTCAATTCTGAAAGGGCAGATGTCTGTAATAAAGTGGCCGTTAAGTGACTATTGTGTAGACCTCACCAAGTCGATAACAAGGTGCCAAGAGAATTGACTGCTACATTGAATTTTTCAGCAAAAGTAGTATTTAAGCAAACTAAACATAGCCTGTGAGATGCTTGTGTTTCCAAAAAAGAGAAGTTTTGCAGTGTTTGTATCCAATAGTTAGAAAAGATGTAAGAATAAACAAGATGAAACCTTGGCAAGGACATGTAGATGTAGCTGAAATCTCTCCTCGGGAATGGAGTAAAAATGTCAGCCGCTGACACTATACTGATGGTGGTTAATGAGCGGAAGATGGCTGTTGATAATGTTGAGGCTGCATTTCGGCAGCAAATCCACATAATTATTCTTCTTGTAGTGTATCAAAAAAAGGAAAATGAAAGGCACACAGAACTATTCAGTCTGATGTGGGTCTATCAGAACTGCAGGATCAGAACGTGTTTTCACATGGAACCTGCCTTTATCTGACGATCTCATTAGCCATCAGTAGTTATGTTGTCTTTTCTATCACCGTAAACAAAAATTGTGTGTGTTATACTGTGAGAAGCCTTATTTTAACTCTTAGGTCGTTGGTGTTTTAAAAAAAAACATAAAGCAAAATCAAATATTATATATAGACCAAACCCCTTAAAGGTGTTGGCCACTTTTATTTTTACTGATGTGTCTGGGACATGATTTTGTACTTACTGGTGTTACAGGTTCTCCTCCTGCACTCGTAAGTACAGCCTTCAACATATCATTCATAGACCTCACAATGGCTGCTGATGGAGGAGCATGTGACCAGACCTGTCCATTAGCCTCCTCCAATTAAAAAACAGCTTACCCATGTGAGGCGTTTCCATTGGAGGAGGCTGATGGACTGGTTTAGTCACATGCTGCTCCATCAACAGTGTTTGTATGGACAGAACTATTCAGTCTGTGAGGAAGGTGGCGCTAACATGTACAGGAGGAGAACCTGTAATATATTTATTAGTAAGTGCCACATAATTGTGATCCTCACACATTTGTTAAAACAATGAGAAAGTGGCCAACTCCTTGTAATCATAAGTTTTTATACTGCTTTACGAAGAGCAGGTGTTGCCATTCAATTTTTCATAGTTTTACTGACCAGTAATATGTAAGGGTCTATAGTAATACTGCCAAACCATAATTATATTGCCATAGCTTAGTGATAGAATTGTTACCACTATAATAAAAAAAAACCTATACAGATGAATCCTGCAGGGCCGGCAAGGTTGTCCATGGGGCTGCTACGGTGCTTGCTATAGTCCTGGTGGTGAGAAAATTCACATTTATCGGTGGTTTGCTTTCTCTACTTCTACATTTCTACACCTGCCATGCGGTCAGTACTGCTACATTCTTCACAAATGTCAAATACCCTCTGGTTTTGCTTTTCTACAGCTTTGTAAAAAAGACACTTTAAGGCTGTGTGCCCACGTAAGCTTTTTGGGGGGGCATTTTCTAAGCGTTTTTACCAGCAAAAACGCCTAAAAATTGCTTAAAAGAGGCATCCCATTCATTTTAATGCATTCTGCACTTTTTGTGCATATTGATGGGTTTTTTTCCGCGAAAAAAACGCTTTGCGGTAAAAAAAACGCAGCATGCTCATTAATTTTGCGGAAAAGTCCGCGTTTTTAGCTATTTTCTATGAGACTGGGGACGTGCGGAAAAAACGCTTAAAAAACACGCGTTTTCTGGGAAGGAGTCCTGTTTTCATGCAGAAATTTTCTGCATACGTGGGCACATAGCTTTAGACCAAAGAAGTAAAGAGTTGCTCTTCTTTAGCTGTGAACTGTCCCTAACTCTATTTATTTTTTTATTTTTTTTTGAGGTGGGGGGGCACTGGATCAATGAGGAAATGAAGTATTTGTACATCACATGGTAGTGGAATATTCTCCTATCATCCTGCGACAAGCACTTAAGTTTACATCTCCAGTATGTTGTCCCATAAATAAGATGTTACACCTAAGCTTTTCTGATGATCATTCACATTTAATCTAATATTTCGCCATTTGCATCAATTGCTATTTTTCACACATTTGGCCCATAAATTGTGACTTGGGACTTTTCTGTGCTGTAGGGCATCTTGTATATTAAGTTTGGTGTACATGAGCTCACTTGGGTTAAAATCTTTGGAGTAATCAGTCTATCACAGACGACACTCTGGCTCATTGTTTCTTAATCAATTAGTTTTGTAAAGCTTAGACAGCTTAGTGTTTCAGTTCATTGTCCAGCTGCATGCTGACAGGTCAGCCACTCGGACCCTTAATGAAGGGCATAGCATGTGGAAGTTTTCATGACATGGCCAGGAAACTGGCCATGTAACGCCAATGCCTCTCAGATCACTGGCTGATGTTCTGCAGTTAAATGCTTTTTTTGTTAAAGATCTGTTTTAAAATTGTGCTCCTCCTAGCTGCTACTGCGCAGGCGCCATCTTGGAGGAGGAATGCATCTGCACAATAGCAGCTATCGACGATAGCCGGTAGCTGATACTGCACTGGCACAGCCAGCGCCATTTTCAAATGGATTTTTTTAAAACAAATTTCTGGATGAACACAAACAAATGAATTATATACATATTCAATCAGGCTGCAGCACAGTCACCTGCCTGCAGAAGGTTTTTTTTTTATTCAGTATGTTAGGTATTAGGTAAGGCTGCAATGGTGCTGTCAAAATCTAGGCCTCAACTCACTTGAAATGCTTAAAGTGAACATATCAGCAGGATTGTGCTCAGTAACCTATAGACAGTGTCAGGTTGGTGCCGTTATACTCACTAAAATGATACGTTAGTTGATGAAATCCGTCTTGTGGTTCTTTCTTAATCTTTATTTTCAGTTGTGAGTTAATGATATGCTCATGCTCCAGGGTGGCCTGTGAAGGGGTCTTCATGTGGTGCTCTGATTAAGTATTCATATGTATGGCTTCTGACAGGTCACTGATCACTCAATGACTTGCCTCATATGTTATCCTGAAGTACCTAAAAAAAAACAAAATGTCCATTTGAAAATGGAGCCGCCTGCGCAGTAGCAACTGTAGGTGATCCGATAGCTGCTACTGCGCAGGTGCCGGCGGTGCCATCTTGCTAGAGAACAAAAAATAATTCCTCCTCCAAGATGGCGCCGCAGCAGCTATTGACAACATTTTTTTTGTTCTCCAGCAGGATGGCGCTGCCGCCACCTGCGCAGTAGCAGGTATTGGATCTGCGATAGCTGCTACTGCGCAAGCGGGTCCGGCACCATTTTCAAATGGATTTTTTGTTTTTTTAGGAGCTTCAGGATTACATCAAAGAAACGTGGAGCCAGCCTGCAGAAAGGGATTTTGTTTTCAACGTATATAATATTCATTATGTAAACTAGGTGTCAGGTCAGTAAGGGGGCAGTGACCTCTCAGCAGTCTGTTATTATGAATATCTAATCAGAGCACCACATGAAGGCCGCCCTGGAGCACCAGCATATCATTAACACAAAACTGAAAATAATTAAACAACAACCACAAGACGGATTTCATCAACCAAGGTATCATTTTAGTCATTGTAACGGCGCCGACTTGACACTCTGTGTAGGTTACTGTGCACAATCCTGCTGACAGGTTCCCTTTAAGATCCGGTCACCCCTTTGTCGTCAGGGTTCTGGAGAGAATCTGTCAAATGTTTGAAAAACGACTGTAAACTGAAGGAGAAAGCTGTTACTTTGGGTGTAATGTGGATATGTTCCAAGTAAGGCAAGGTGACGTAAATATGACAAAAGCAGGATTTTTCTGCACCACAGTTGCTAATTCTTTCCAACTTTGAAATCAGGGCTGTTGCTGTGTTGGTGCAGCCTACTTGTCCTTATACGCCTAAGGCTACGGTGGGCCGAACCTGCCAATCATTTAGAGTACGGGACCTCCCAATTGTCCCTTGACAAGTGATTTGATTGTGCATGACCACAGAATAACACAAAAATGGCAAAAACTAAGATTGCTTGTAATAAATTTTATCTTTTATTATGGCCTTTAACCCTTTCAAGGACACGGAGCGGTCTCAGTTGCCGCGCCACACATGACAAATGCTATGTGTGATATACAGTCAGAACATCCCCTTACAGTAGCTCTTATCACTGGATAACCTAACCTCTTGAATGCTGTCAAGCTCTGACAGCGTCAAGTTAAGACGCAAGATTTGGTTTCCACCTTGTTTTAAGTATCCATCACCACCCAACCAGGGACCTGCTAACTTCTCGTGTGAAGCCTGGTCACTGAGTGGGCTTTGTAGGAGACCATCATTTTACCAACATACTAGAATATTTACACTGCAAGTCCCCTAAGTGGACTACAAATAAAGTAAAAAAATGATAATGTGTAAGTGTTACTTCAGGAGAACTTGCAGCAAATGGCTGCTGACTGCTAGCTCGTCCTTCCCCCTTCCCTCTCCGTAGAACTTCATGAGTACCAACTGCCACTATCTCATTAATGGGAAAGTCTACACTCGCCAAAGACAGATTTTACTGGTGAATTGAGAATGAGAGATGAATCCAGAAGGTTAAATAAGTGGATTTATCTTAATAAGATATATTACAAAGTTTCTTATTTTCACATAAACTATTGATACATGGGAAAAATATATATAACTATGCTCACAATTTAAATGTAAATTTAAAAAATATATAAAAATATAAAATTAAATTTGTCCCTTATTTGTAGTTAAAGAATAAATAACTGGAATTATAGTTCATAATATTTTTTTTTTATAGAGCCATCATGTTCCGCAGCTCTTTACAATTGAGGGGACGTGTACAGAAAATAAAGTAATACATAGCTCAGCAGTTACAGGAGGAGGGAGGGTCCTGCTTACAATCTACAAGGAAATATGGGGCCACATTAGGTAGAACGTGCCTGCGTGTAGGTCCAGCCATCATTAGAATAAATCGGGGTTATGATATGAGGCCGGTCATCAGCCAGGACATGTCTAAGGACAGTTACCCAGTGCTGTTGGGTGCATGGAGAAAGATGAATAGGAGAGACCAGATTCTCAGAAAAATGTAGAAAGGGGGGACAGCGAAGTGACGTGAGGGGCTAGGCCTTTCAGAAGAGATGAGTTTTTAAACCTTAATAATGGGGGGCTAGGTACTAGTCGTCATAGACTTCCCTGCTTGGGATAGTTGCCGGCACAGCGTTCACAAACCTACGAAGACAGACTTTGTTGTCACTCGTTATTCAGCCAGGTATTCGGGAAGGTTCCTTTACTCCGGTCATGTCATACACTGTTTCTTCATTATTTCTTCGCTTGAGCATGAAATATTCTAATAGCACATATCCACTTATTTCAGCAGATTTTGGAAGTAATGGCTTTTTCATAACAATGGTGCCAATAATGGACACCACAAGTGAAGCATCGTATCTCCAGCCAATAACATTCAGCACAGGTTTAGGCCTCATTCAGACGGCAGTTTTTTTTTTACTTACGGAAAAAAGTGTTTCACCAGTGATTTTTGTTACTTTTGTCAGTGAGTTTTGTCACTTTCTTTTTCTTATCAGTGAAAAAAGCAATCTCAACCTTCTGTCAGTGAGCGCTGTCCGATTTTCATCACTGACCCATAGACTTTTGTTGTTGATTTTGATTCAACACTCAGATCAATATGGGACAAGTCTCCCCGATTTTACACAGACTACTGGCCCACAAAAACCGCAGACCTGTGAACAGCCCCAAAGATTGTTATAGGCAGGAGTGCGATCTGAGGATAAAAACGTGTAGCACCCTACGTGAAAAACTGATGTGTTAATGAGCCCTAACTGTCCACCATCGCTGGATGTTACATGTGGTCTATGTTGGGTGTTTTGGGCGACACAGTTCTCAGTCTACAAGGAGTGCAGGGTCATTTTCTATCTGTTTATTTCGGCCAGAATTTCTTGTGATTGTGTTACCGATTCAGGACGTTCTCTTTAGGATTCCTCAGCGCCGCGTGGTCTCTGAAGAGCTTCATTTGCTCATGCATGTTGCCTGTCAGGCAGATTTTTTCTTCTCTGTGTAATTTCTAGTAGCGAGGACAGATCAGCCCCTCTTCCGTAATCATCTTTCAGACTTGTCAAACCAAGCTGGCAGAATTACACCCGCAAAAGGATGTTTGCTTTCCTCTAAAGTATAATTCTGCTGACTGAATATATGTGCTAATCTAAAGTTGAATTGAGCCATGGGATTTTTATTTAATGATCGGTTTCATATAAATGCAAATTACAATGAATCCAGGGATCCCTGAGCTGTTTCATGTTGTTTAAAGCAAAAGTGTTAGTTTTCAGTTTGTTTCCAGTGTAAATGGCGCTGCCACCGCTCCGTGCAATTACAGAATGTGCTTACCGCGTCTTTTACCTCTGCTCAGCATTGTACATCATTGGATCCTATCTTTGTACAAATGTGTACTATCCATTTCCTCGCGACACACTAAGCGGCTGGCAGTGAAAGCTGCGCCTGTCCACCGTTAAACAAATTAAATATTGTTATCTGTAATTACAAAAACATGGTGGAAGCATGTTCAGTCTTAACGCTATTAATTGAATTTCTCTGTAAGGCTGAGCCAATGTCCTGACTTTCAAATTAATCTTGCAGAGCTGGATTAATGCAGATTTCTATTTTTTATTTTTTTTATTTTTTTTTTGCAGTTACGAGATCTGTGATATTTTAGCAATATTTTGTAAGGCTAGGACAATATCCTGAACTTCAGTGGTGCAATTGTGGTCACAAGAGTCACGTAGTTATGAGTTTTCAGCAGGATAGTCACACAGCTTTTACCTCTTGAAGAGGACCTTTCATCATTGAAATAATGGCCACATAATGGAATAGTGGCTCCAGAGCTGAATCAAACGTAATTTTTATTTTTTAATTTCTACTCTCCGTTGCAGAGATAATAGCTTGTAAGGTTTAGGTTATAACTTATGATGACTCCCCAACTATTTGATTTGTTTCTTGGGGGTGTACTTCTTTCCCTGTATAAATTTGACCGATCATAAGCAGTCAGTGTCATTAAAAGCAAAAAAGAATGCGCCCCCCGGAGATCAGAAGATATGCTTCCTTCTCTGAGATGTAATGATAGACAGCCTTGCCCAGCTGTGATCTCTGTAGCTATTTTGTCTTTTAGAGCAGCGTGAAGTATGATTAGAAATATGTAGCTTTCATCACACAGCAGTCTGTGTCATTGAAGGGGATACTGTAGAGATGACAGCGCTGTGAAAGTAGAGATGCAGAGGCGTTTGTAAGCACCCTCAATCCAGCTGTACTCCGCCCTCCTCTCACACTGACTGCTATGTGAAGAAAGTTGGAGATGTTTGTAATCACACTCAGCTCTGCACTATACTACACAGTAGCTGGAGAGGTCAGGGCAGTCTATATAGGAGGAAGTAAATTCTGGGTCGCAATCATGATTGCATAACAATTGCTATTGACCTCTGTTACACTTCTGGTTATGGTACATTTTATATGAACACTAGACTTTATATGTGGAATTGATGTCCATAGATGCTGTGTGAGCATAAATATATTGTTTGCGTACCCTGTATAGGTTCTCACTAGTAAAAGCAACTTTGATTTGTTGTTAGAAAGTTCAGCAAAGTAATTACTTTTCTGTAGTTGTCACCTTTTATAATTGCTTTTATCGGTTTGTGAGTAAATGGGAATATATAGATGCCGCCGTGCATCACAAAATATTGCAGTGTTATAAAAGAACAAAAGTCTGCATTATATGCAAAATTGTCATCACTGCATTTATAATAACAATATCACTTTTTCCACACAGGACACTGTAGGTTTGGAATTCTTTTCCCCTTAATAATAAAGACCTTCTTTTAAAAACTGTATTTTTGTGTTTACCTGTATTATCTCTGTCCAATATTTAAATTTGTTTGATGATATGAAAAATTCAAGTGTGACAAATATGCAAAAGACTAGGAATGTTTGTATGTCTCAGAATACATTGTACCACGTCTCCTTCGTTCCCTTCATGTGTAGACATGCAGAATCCAGTAATAGATAATCTCAGTGACAAAACCTTGTTTTCTTGATTTTCTGTGTGATCCTTTCCCTTTTATCGTACATTTTATCAAGTGTGTGCCAATGTATTTGTTCCCCATCCCTTTCTGATCACACAATTCTGTCTGTTCAGACGATTCCCTAGATGTTGTCGCCATGCTCTGGTGGCCATGATATCAGTTGGGTCATCAGCTTTCGCAGTCATTGAGATGCAAATGACACGTTCATTATTTTGTGGAGGATTTTGGATGCAGAGTTTAGCTGTAATCAAGCAAATCATCTGTTGATGAAGAGTCGGCGAAACAGAGGCCCGGACTAATACAAATAGTGTGCTTCAGCAGAAAGCTCTCCATGAATGGCTGCTAATGAGAGATGAATAAATAATTGGCCCGTCTAGACATTTAGGCAGTAAACTCCGTGCAGGTCTATTAATCTGTCCTTGTTCTATGCATAAACTATTCATAAAACTGCGTCCATTGGAAAAGGTAGATCTTGACCATGGGCGCTGCCGTGTCTTGGTCCAAACAGTCATTTCTTTCAGCCGGCTCTTCCTCCAGTCCACACTTTTAATAATTAAATGCGATTTTATAAATACATAAGAGGAAACCTAATGAAGATGAAGGTGCGCAGGGGTGACATCTTCACGCCTTTGGCTTGTGTTAAGTCAGATATAACTACAGTTGATTCCTTTTTAGGGAGCGATGAAGTTAGTTTTTCACCAGGGACATATGATTTATGAGTGACCTTAGCTTGCAGGGTTCAGAAAAAACTGAAGATAAGACAGAAGTCATATTCCTTTTGAGATTACTGTCACTGGCTGTAAAGCCTGCGGCCTGAAGTAAATCAATTGAACTCTCGTCCACTTTACTAGATAGCAAGAGCCAAACGAAATGAGGCTGATTTTATTAAGAAAAGGATGATGTATGAGCCGGTTAAAGGCTTGTCTAGTTTTAAAATTGCTGGTTTTCGTCATAACAGAGTGATCTTTTTTATCTGTCTGTATGTCTGACATTACTATGGTAACCCAGCGGCTGATGGAATTCCCTCAATCTTGGTTTTTGCAGAGGGTGAGGAGACTGGAGTGATGGATAGCCTGCTGGAGGCCCTGCAATCCGGAGCAGCTTTCCGAGACCGGAGAAAACGGACTCCGCGGCCTAAAGGTGACTACAATACCTTTCCTCTGTTCCCAGGCATATTTTGTTCAGTATGTGCTCCTAAAACATTCATCATAAATCCAGAGCTGCCGGGAAGAAGTGCTTAAAGTGCCAGCAGTGAGCGTAATCCTTTCCTGCGCAATGACAAATGTCAGGAGAGACGCTAATTCCTGTTGGCTGATGTCACTAGCACTTTTCCTACCAATGCCCTGAACTTCACATAAGCTGCTGATTATGACAGGGCTCAGCTCCTGACATATGCACGTCATCTCCCCGGGGTGTATGCTAATGTGACTAAATAGGATGTGCCGTCCCGTTCTCGGCTGGTCCACCAGCCCGCCACTGCACATGTATGGAAAGTATTGTGCCTCAATGTGTATAAAATCTCTTTCTGGTTTTTCCCAGATATACCGGACAATGTCAGTCCGTCATCAGAGAGGCCTATTCTAAAGCCTTGTAACCATGGTAATGGAAACCGCTCATGCATTGCAGGCTTATGTCTATCCTCATTCTACTGATATATGATTTTGCCTTGAGGTTTACTGCAAACTACAATGACATTACCTGCACCTTACTGGTCTCACGTCTTATACCGATATATCCCTTTCTTTGCACTTTGCATGCTTCTTTGGCTTTGGCGCATGGTTATCCATTTTGCATGAATAAAAGATGCCTAAATGTATTAATGTATATTTATATTGGAATTATTGCATGTATTGTACTTTTCTACTTTACTCCAGGCTTTCAGGGGTAACAGGTGCGATGGAGAGAATGTTTGTCCCCCTTTCTGCAATATGTAACCATAGTATACTGCTCCAGACCCTAACCGCTCGTCCTTCTAATGATGGAAACATCTTCACAATTCCCGGTCACACACGGGCTTGTTCATACATGTTTTCTATACACAAACGCTGCAAAAAGCGGTAACTGTGTGATAAATAGGTAGTTGGGAAGGTTATTACCACTCGGGTATGAGAGAGGGCAAATGTCTGTTCTTCAGCCCTCAGTGCAGTACATGTATAATATTACCCTTGTGATCACTGAAGGTGTATACTTCTTTCTAAGCAGATTTTATCTCTTCTACATGTACAGATTTACCAAAGGTTAAGTTGACTTAGATAACACAACACCAGGATTATTTGGCCACAAGTTCAACACGTATCTTAAAGCACCACTCCAGCACTTGTTTTTTTTCACCGCTGGAGTGGCGCTTTAAATCTAAGCCCCCTGGTCACATACCCGCCCTCCGGTATCTTCACAGTTTTTTTGGTGCCGCTCCTGTCCCCCTGCTCCATCTTGTGAGTGCAGCGTCTGACTGGTCGTAACACAAAAGTTACGACACTAGAGCGCAATGCGAGTCTATGAGAGACAGAACGAGGCTCTCATAGACTTGTATTGTAAAGTGACCTCCGTGCAGCTTCATGAAAACACTGAGGCCATGGGCAGGTCACTTGTAGAACATCGGCGAAAAGAGATGAAAACGCTGGAACGTGAGTATTGCAAAGGGGGCAGGGGACATGCATTAAAGAACCACTCCAGTTGAGCAATAAAAAAATACACTACTGGAGTGGTGCTTTAAAGGGAACTGGTCATGTAAAAAAAAAAAACGATATTAACCTGCAGGTTTGGGAATAATCTGCAGGCTATTAGCATTCTGAACCTACCTGGCGCCCACATTGACAGCCAGCTCAAATGCTGAGCCAGCTATCAGTGCTGGCGCACGTTTTCAGCCGCCACTCACTATTCAAATGAGTGGTGACTGAAAACGCGACAGCCCACCCCTATAATTGAAAGCTGGAGCCTGCTGGGAGGGATAAAGTTAACTTCTACCCAGCATTGGGGCGCTAAGTGCTGGGGAGGTTCAGAACGCTGTTAACCTGCAGATTAACCCCATATCTTTAGGTTAGTTGCGTTATTTTAACATGACCTCTTAATTTTAATATTGGTCAATGGCTTGTGCAACATTAAAGGGTGTCTGTCACCCCCAACATTGATTTTAAATGGCCTATATAGTGTTGTAGGCGACTTAGCTCCTCTAGCAACCTTATCCCTACTGTACCTGTCACTGGCTGGAAAAAAATAACTTAATACATAAGCAAATGAGGAGGCTTCTGTCCACCCTTAGCATGGCCAGGAGTTTGGTGCATCATTACACCTCCTTATTTATATGTTGGAGCTTTTCCCCCACTACTGATTGATAGTACTTGCTTCCCATAGCGAGCGCTGTCTGAATGCTGCTGTTGTGTGTGCAGACTCACACACATGGAGGGGCCCATGGCTTTGTCCTCCTTGTTTGATATCCTCTGACACTGCTCATTACGCCTCTGGCTGTATTAGTGCAGCAAGTGGTGTCAGGGAGGAAAATGCACCCAGCCATTGCGTGCGCTCGCGGCTGCACCTACACTGGCGGTATACAGTCAGTGCTCACTCTGTGAAGCTAGTACTATTAAGTAGAAGCGGGGGAAGGACCCCTGCATGCAAATGAGTAGGCATAACAGTGCACCAATCTCTTTGCCAAACTAAGGGTGCACAAAAACCTCCTCGTTTGCATATGAATTAAAAGTAATTTTTTCAGGCACTGTACCAGTAATATGTAGAGTGCTAATATGGTTGTTAAAGGGGCTAAGTCCCCTACAACACTGGCCCATTTAAAATGCATTTTAACCCCTTCACGACCTATGACATTTAAATACTTCATAGGTATTGTCCCTCTCTTTGATGCGGGCTCTGTTGCTGATTAATCGGCAGGAAACTAGAGGACTAGTATACTTACTGCCAGATAGTCAAGCATATTCATGAGCTTTGTATAACTCCTCTCCCACCACTGATTGGCAGCTTTTGAGCCATGTATAATGTACACAGAACCAAAACGGCTGACAGTCTGTGGTATCCAAATACCCAACTTGGTCATTCAGATAGTTTGTCCACACACACAACCCCTTTTCCAATGGCTGTCATTAGTCCACACTTAGTGGAGTTTCTTTGAGTGGAATTCTCCTTCCACTGAATTGCGGCAGTGACACACCGTGTGAAGAACTAGACTGTGAGGGGTGTCCACACAGGACAAGACTGATAAGCTTTTGACTGTTTTCATTTTCTTGACATACACCAATAATATTCCAATTATAAAATAAAGAAAACTCATTCTTCCCCCATAGGTGTAGGGGTTAACAGACGTTCTCATTTCTTTGACGTGACAATTGGAGAACACATCTTCTCTGATTGGTATTGAGGCGAGAACATGAAGAGAAGTTTTTAGACAGTAAATCCGCTCAGGAGTCACTAAGAGTTAGCAAAGGAGACACAATACCAGTAATATATAACTGGCAGCTTAGAGAGAGCCGAACACACACCTCTGTTCTCTGGAATCCGTCTTGTGCCTGCTGCTAGATGGATTACACTTGACAGCAGACAGTGGGCCGCAAGGTCGATTGCGGACTACACAGTGGACAGGACATTTTTACACTAATAAGTTTGCAGATTACCTATTTAGCACATTTGACCATGTGATCAGAGTTGTCCATCAGTCTTCTCCAATAGAAAAGCAGACTTCTCAAGGGACGCTTTTATTTGGATGAGGCTGATGGATAGGTCTGGGGTCACATGATCCACCACCAGCAGCCATATTGTGCACAGGAAAGCTGCACAGACCATAGTGGTATAAGAGCCGGTCATACCTATATAATGGGAAGTACCACAATATCATGTCCCCGACACATTGGGTAAAATAAGATAATGTGGCCGACCCTGTTAACTCATTCTACAGCCAGCAATAGACCAAGTAATAGAACGTCTATAGAAGGCAAATGGTGGAAGCTTCTCAATGAAGCCCAGTTGCAAAAAGGATTTTTGCCACAAATTGCATAAATTTAAGTAAGAAAAAAATAGTCCACAAAGGTGAAAAACCCCTTTAATTACATGTTCGATCAAGGTCCACCAATAATTTCCAGCATTATCTAATAATTTGAGGTTTTTAGGTTCGTTTAGATGAAGCTGGATGATGCCGATCAGTTTCCCTATTTTGTAGAATGGCGTTTAATGTGGCATTTTGCCCAGCTTTCCACCCAAACAGACATATAAGCATTCCCCGCCGCTTATTGCTCACATAAACTAATGCTCGGTGTGACATTTTACAGATTTTTAGGCATGATACTAAAATGAACATCTTAGAAAAATAAAATGTCATCTGAAAATGCCTGTAAACACATTTCAGCATTTTCTTTTATTACTGAATTCTGCTTGATCGAGCCTTGTTTGTGCCTTAAATAACTCACCACAATTTAGGAGTCAATGGGCTGAATTTATTCCCGGCGTCTCCACTTGACATTTTCAGCTTTTCTTCGCATTGTTATTTGCACATATTAATACATGTAGTATTGCACTTTTAGAAAATGCTGGGAGGAAGCTAGTTTTGGTAACACCAGGTTGGGTTACTAGCCTAGGAGTGTAACTACATCTTTAGGATGGCGGAGGTGCGGATTGCAGGCTGCCACTGGATGGGTAGGGTAGCACATCTATGTTGGAAAACAAAGTCTGATTTGCCTTAGTGCAGAGGATTTAACACATACTTCATGGAGGATGAAATATTCATACATTTCAATACTACACCTGTCTGAATCTGTAACTTCCTGAAATGGATACCATTTAGTTTTAGGTGAATGTATCCCCCAGAAGATATTTCCAAGCAGGGTAATAGCCTTTTTATGCTGCATTTCTGTCTTTTTCAGTTTTAGTTGTTAAAGGATTTAGTGCAAACATTTTTATATGTGGTCGCACTTATTTCTTTTCTCATTTATGTCTTATTATGCATCTTTAGGTAGCAGTGGTATATTGATATATCATAGGTTGGGTCATCGGGTGTGACTGTGTTAAAAGTAACAAAATGAAGCAGCTTCTTCTGCTGATCATTTCAACATTTTCTCTATCTGCATGTGGGTGTCCTACTGCTCGGACCTATACTAATCAGAAGAGTGGGGAGCTTTTATTCCAGACGGAATATTTTATCCCTGTTTTAGAATGGCAGGTCAGATGTCTGATTGCTGCTCTTTTCATCTTCTTTGGGGCTGCCAGAAAAGACCAAGCGCAGTACTTGGTAGCCATATCAGAAATGAGAGTGTTGGTCGAGCCATATTTTGAAAAGGGATAAAAGTTCTCCATTCTGTAGATGCGCCTTTTCTGGGTGGCTGCGGGCTGCTGTTTTTAACCTTGGGGGGGGCCTCCTTTCAGTGTATCGCTGGCGGCCAGGTAGAGCAGTCACATCTGACCACATGACCCACAGTTATCTGACCGACGATCTTACCGATGGTAGCGTTACAGCTGATAAGAACTACCGTGCCAGTGTTTCCCACGCTGTCACACAGATGACAGCGTGGGAAACACCATAGAAAGTCGGCAACACCTGTGCAATAACATCTATTGGCGCCACCGATAGATGATGCTGCGCCGGCGTATCCGACGCCATTTTAAGAGAGAATTGTTTTTCTTCTGAATACGTGTATATCACCAATGTCAGGTCATTGAGGGATCAGTGACCTGTCAGCAGTCTGCATTATGAATACCTAATCAGATGCAGACCCCCCTCCAGTCCCACCCCGGGACACGAGCATATCAATAGCTACCAACTGAAAATAAAGATTAAACAACAGCCAGAAGACGGATTTCAGCAACCAAGGTATCATTTTAATCAGTATAACGGCGCCAACCTGACACTTTCTGTAGGTTACTGTCCACGATCCTGCTGACAGGTTCACTTTAAGGTTTAATTAGGTACTTGATAGTAGCTGAAAAGGTAGAAACTAAATTGTTTTTCCAAGCTGCAGATTCTTGTCGTGAATAACGACCTTCACGGCCAGAACAAAAAATAGTTATCAATTTCTATTTTAAATTGTGTTTTAAATGCAAATTGATGTTGCTTTTTATTTACTACTCTGCCTTTTGTGATTGGGAGTTCTTACATCAGTACAGCACAGGACTTCTGATATTCTTATTTCTCTCTTTCTTTGACTTCTCGCTGTTGTTCTACAAAGCATAAATTTTGAAAGACACTTGCTATCTGCCCTCTGCTCACAATTATAATCTCATTGTGTACTGCTTGGTAGGGCAGTCATATTGTCCCAGTTTTTGACATAGGAAGGGGAACCATTCCCAGTGTGGCTTCAGACTATTGTAAATTAGATTTAAATTCACTTGTCGCTTCAAGAATGCAGATTACTTTCTACCTAAGTATACAGAATCTCACTTTCTACTGACTTTAATCATGATCCTGCTGAATTTTTGCCATTTTCTCACTTCCCAGTGTCTTTTAAGGAGTTAGATTTTCCTTGCTTTTTGATTGTGTTGTCTTAATCTCAGCTCTATGTTCTTAAACCATTTGTTGTGCCAGTTCAGTAAGGAATGAGATATTTCAAAAGAATTAATCAATTTTTCCCGTGAGTGTTCATGCTGATAGCATCTAATTCCTCTTGAATATCTTATCTTTTACACATAGTTTTGTTTCCTTTGGGCATATGTAATCTTTGAGGTTAAAACAAAATCTCATACACATGCAAGAACAATTCTTGTATTTATAATAGAAAGTAATACATATCTTGGCTCCCATCTGTCAGTATACCAAGAAAATAATTAGACTCCATAAGCAAAGTAGCACTTCATTGTTGCTGTATGGGGACGTGGTGGGCATTGTTAGGATTGGTCAAATATAGTATGGTTTTATATCGGATTACAAAGACTCCGTACCTTGCCATCATCAGATAATCAGAAGTTCTCATTTGTGATAATATAGAAATTTGGTTAAGAACTTCTATTTTTTCCTAAACACATTCAACCCAGTATCACAGCATGCAAGAAAAACACTTGACTACGTTCTCTGATGGTCATTAAAAATTAAATTACCCTTTGACAGCTTTCTGCTACTTTGAAAGATAAGTTTTTGGTTTCACTGTTTTTACTTATGCAAAA
Source organism: Dendrobates tinctorius (assembly GCF_039654945.1). NCBI lineage: Eukaryota > Metazoa > Chordata > Amphibia > Anura > Dendrobatidae > Dendrobates > Dendrobates tinctorius. The sequence goes on along the minus strand of NW_027361732.1, from coordinate 29,105,584 downwards.
CCTCTACTCCAGAAGAAAAGTTGTCTATAACATGGCAGGCCTGGAAGACGGTGTTAGAGATAATAACCTGGACAGAAGCACTGATCTATGGACTGTTTTGGATTCTAAGCACAGAAGTAGCACCATTTCTAAAAATGTCTCGACTCCAGTGGTTTAAACCCATTTTCGAGATCTGCTGCACATGTACAGAACAGCAGGCAATGTGTTTCTGCAAATCACTGTGCCTCTATGGTAGGGTTCCCCAAATCCAGTCCTCAAGGCCCACCAACAGGTCCTGTTTTCAGGATTTCCCTTGTATTGTACAGGTGATGCAATTATCACCTGGGCAATACTAAGGAAATCCTGAAAACATGACCCGTTAGTGGGCCTTGAGGACTGGAGTTGGGGAACCCTGCTCTATGGCGTGTTCATGGAGTCCACTTACCATCAGCCGCTGATGGCAGCTGGATGTTGTAGCTGACACCCTACGGCAATCGATACTAGCTAAGCCGTTTAACCCTTTAGAGGTTGCGAACAATAGTGAGAGAAGCCTCTATATGATTATTTGAGCAAGGGGACTCACGCTTTAACTCCATTGCAGTAAAAAATAATGACCTTGGGGTATAAATCTACTTCTTTCTCCACTTATTAGCCACAATGCCTTCTGAACTCACCATCCACTCTGGAAAAAAATAGCAGTTCAAATCTTATGCTCTAGAGGAGACAGAATGACAGCACTCTCAGGTTACATCTCCGAATAAACTCAATGGAGAGTAACAGAAGAAGGAATGAGTAGAGTGAGACACAGGCAGATTGTGCTGAGCTTTCTAACGAGACTCCTCAAATCTGGATTCACATCTACACTGCTCAGCACTGCAGCATAATTTCATCCCTGCCTTTGCTCCTTTTATCTGTGGTTAATTAGGAACGGAGAGCAGGAATCTCTCTCTCTGTGCTGTGCTTTGTATAGCACACATCATCCAAGTTGATAGCAAACTATTATAAGCTAGCCTCCACCCACCAGCTCAGAGTTGGTTGAAAATTATGTGATGAAGTCTGCAGAGGGGAAAACTTGTGAAATTGCAAGTCATATAGTTGTCAAAAGTGTTATTCCTCATCTATACACAAGGTTGCGTATTCTGAAAAGTTACTTGAAAGTTTAGTTGCCTTTTAAAATTTTGACTGTCTAGTTGTTGAAAATGTTTGTTTCCATCAAACCCTGACTGCAAGGCCATGCCTGAAGGTGTAGTTTTTCAATTGTTGCAAAACATTTACAGGACTTTTGCTATAAAATGCTTCTGTATTTTCCTCCATTCAGGGATTGCTAATTGAATCTGAAAATGTTTGTAGGCATGCAGATTTTTAACCATTTCAACACTCAAGGTGTTTTATGACCTTGATATCTAGACCTGAAATATATTGAATTTTGAAGATTTTGTTTTTATTATAATCTACAATTTTTTTTTTGATGCATAAGGTAGACATTATATATTATAACAAATTAAAATTGGGATCAATTCATCAATTTTGTAGGTTTTGTTTAGGTAAAATCATTGTAAACTGGAAAATTTTGGTCAGAAGAGAGTAAATATGTTTTCCCATTGTTTATATATTTATTTTTTTTAATAACATATTTGTTTAATGAATAATAGCTGCCCCATTCATTCCCTTTGAGGCTCTCGAAAAAAGCCTAGCACAATGCTTGGCAACACCATAAAAATTGGATGGCATTGTAGACAGGTATACACACTGCCACTCTATATTAGCGGGGATAAAAGTAGCAAATTCTGCTTATCAATGCGGGTCCCAGTGGTCGGACCTCCACCCTTCTGTAAGGTAACATCTAGTCCGTGGACCTGTATGACGTCCATTTTTATATCAGCAGTTTAAAAACTTTACAAAACCAAATACAGTTTTCTATGTTAATAATTACAATACGTCCTTAAATATCAGATACAATATAGATAGTCTGTAGGGGAACTGATTTTTTTGTTTGCTCACTCATAGACTTGGATAGGCGAGTCTCTTCCAAAATATGAAAGGAACCAATGCATACTGAGATTTTGTTTTTATGCACATCAAATGTAGTATAATGATAGTCATGTGAACATAGCATTAGGGATAGAATCAGGAAAGGGGCATCTGCTTTGCACCACATATCAGTGTATGTAATTGGGGGGAGGGCATCCACGTTTTCAGGTAGAGCAGATCATACAGTGTGTACGATATCCGAGTGTAGATAGAGAGGAAATTGCAGACAAAACAATTTGCAGGGAGGTGGGAGAGGTCATTCACATTGTGTATAACTCTAGGAGCACACCCACAGAAGGCTCAGTATATGACACCCCCAAGTACTAATGTCTGTTTGTACAAGGAAGAGATCACTCATATGGGGTATTAAATTCAGTGCATGGATGAATCTGTGTAGGTAGATGAGTAGGTGCTAGTGAAGGCAGCAGCAATCTGGACACATACACCTCACATCCAGCATTTATCACTAGGAAGGGTCTAATGCTATGAAAAGTTAGCAAACTGCATATTCTTGGAGGTCTGGAATTAAATGAAGGTTAAATATGTTGCAGCTATATAATTTGCAAAGCCAGGAAGGCTAGGGTTAAGTCCCTAGCTCTACAGGTTCTGATTAGATCACCTGGATAGCCCTGCCTGTAACCATGCTACTTGTTCTCCTAAGTCAGTCAACTCAGGGAAGCTGAGCAGACTGGATGTGTATTGGAGTTGAAGAGAGAGACTGGCCAGAATCCCTCTCTAAGTAGAGACTTCATAAGCTGTCTGCAGAGAACCACAAGTATCAGTGGTTGCTATGGGCAATAGCTGTTAAGTTTGACAGGACTGGGACTACCTCATCTGTGTATGAGTGGCCTGTTCTGTTTAGTTAGCGCCTGGACAAGGCTAAGGATTTATGTTGGAGTTTTTGTGCTGTGCAAACTGGAAAGCAATAAAAGCTGCACAGAGAGAGACTTTAAAGGGTTGTCCACTGATGAATATCATATCGGTGTGGGTCCGACAACTGGCATCCTCATAGATCAACGGTTTCCAGCTCCGACAGCTGCTGGATATCAAAATCCTCTACACCGTAGCCTTTTATGTACAACTTATCACAACATGCTGTTGCATTTCTATGCAAAATGACCCTTCTGTCTACATGAGTTGACACTTGGCTACATGTACATACATTGTTCGTAGCTGTCTTTGTGAAGCTCTGCCGTTGAGGTTCTACTTTGAGTATATGTTACTGATGATGAACATAAAATCATAGTGTGGCGCCCCCAGGAGTATGGTCGCCACACTGGCATTACCTTCCTCCCTAGTGTGATGTCATGCTTGGAAGCAATAAAGGGTCTCTCTGTCAGGAAAATTCAACACACAGCACGGTTCCCACTCCAGGCCAGCAGAGGGAGCTCTGAACCAAAGCTGGGGGAGGAGCTGCCCTCTGGGGGCCGGGAAAGGGAAGTTAGTCAGTTCGTGTGAGGAGGGCGAAGTGTGTGGACGAGAGGAGAAGAGCTGGAGGATTGAGCAGAGTTCAGGTTCACTTCTAGCGTAGCGCATGTTCCGTAGTCCGGTCTCCGAGGTTGTATGGATACTGATGTTCCTGCAGCAGAAACCGGAGGAATAGGAAGCTGTAAATGCTCTGTTCCCTCATAAGACTCAGAGGCACAACAGCAACGTGTGAGCCAGAAGAAGGAGGCTACAGCTGTCTGCCATAAGAGGGGGTTCTAAAAGAGAGCAAGCAAGAGGAACTTCAGTGTAACTCAGTACTGCATGTACCTCAGATAAGCGCTAGAAAGGAGACTACACAACCCATCTGCATAGAGAGATTCCTAAGTTGCTTCCAGGCTGGTCAACTCCTGTTCCATCTGTAATCTGGATCCTGAACTGCACTTGCAAAGTAAAGGTAAAGGAAACTGCACCCTGTTCTGTCATTGCCTTCTTCCTGCAACCCCATCAGCACTGCTACATCTCTGTGCCTAACACTGCACCCTCTTCCTCAACACCTATTCCCACTGCCCTGGAATTACATCTCTACCTGTGGGGAGCTATTACATCTTGCTGCCTTATACCATCTGTCCCAGAGGATCTGCCTGCAGCGTCGGCTTAACCCCTTCATTGCCGAGCACCACAGGGGGCGTCACGTATCATCCACTAATAAACTTTAATCAGCCACGCTTAACCCCTTTTACATGGACGCCCAGGGCGACGGACCGGGTCACCGCTACTGTGACACTTCCCTCTGAGATACCGGCCCGGTATCGAGTACCCCACTGCCCTGGCGGGCGATCCAATAGGATGTGTATTGAGGACAGTGTATTCAGGCCATCTGTTGTGTACATTACGTAATGAATCACAATACACAATGCAGGATGACCTTCATGACTGTGCGCGCTATAACTTATCTAGATCTGTAGATGTCCTTGTGAAACATAACATTGATGCTATTAGTTTGATTACAAATTTTAGTCTATAACTACAAAGTAGAAAAATAACTTGTATATAAAATGTTTTCGCCGAGTATAAAACTAGCGTAAGATTTGAAAGTCAACACAGCGTTATATATTTTATTACTTATGAGGATATTTTGGAGCAAGCTAAGTTTTAAATCAGCAGTACAACTAAGGGTAAGAAACTTTGTAATACATCTTATTACCAAAAAATGTGTGTTTTCCCACCTGTTAGTTGCACTTTGTCTCCTGCATTAATCATTTTCTTTTAAAAACTGATTAACTCTCTCTATAGACTTGTCTTCCGTGATGATTCGAATTACACCTCTTACGATAAAGGGGGTAGATGTTAAAACTGCTAGTGCAGGGGGAAACTGCTGTAATGGCAAGATACAAGTCCTTAATTGGGCAGAAATATTTCAATTCCTCATGTACACACATTACAGATTACTCTGAATATTCACCTGAAGATGGCAATGGATATACTGCCCTCTATCCCCCTTTAAGACCTGTGTATTGTTGTAATGTGTAATAATCTGTATTGTTTGTGATGAATCTGTGTTCGACCCAGCAACAGGTAGTTACCAAGGACATGTGGGGTTAACATTTGGGAATAGCCCAGAGTGAGAGGGGCTAAATTGAAGAGACAGAGCGTTTCCTTGTAGTGAGTCGGGAAAGGGCCCAGAGTGTGTAGTAAGAGGACAAGAGGGTGTCGTGAGAGAAGAAGGGATAGCATGATGAGGAGCAGAAATGGAGAAAGTGACTGAGTGACAAAGTGAATTACAGAGACTGGTCCTGGGAGAGGATGCCTAGCAATACAGCCCAAAGTTTATAATAATTTGTAAAGGTAATGGGCCTGGACAGAGTACGTGGGACGAAGAGAGTGCCCCGGGTGAGAGTTCTACAGCATCAGAAAGAGAGTGAACATAAGTACTGGCCATACTGGCACCATAGTTCCCTAGAGGGGAAAAAAGACGTGGAATCTGAGTTGTGTTAAGGACTTTTGCTAGCTGGACTGTAGTACTGAGCTGGATTGTGGTGAATTCCATAGTATGCAAGGTTGAAGGGAGACTTTAAGTCCGTCTAATTCAACTCATAGCTTAACATGTTGATCCAGAGGAAGGCAAGAAAACCCCATGTGACAAACACTAAGCTCCACATTGGGGAAAAAAATTCCTTCCCGATTCCACATACGGCAATCAGACTAGTTCCCTTGATCGACGCGCTATCAAGAAATCTAGTATATATACCCTGTAGCATTATACTTTCCAAGAAAGGCATCCAGGCCCTACTTAAATTTTAGTAGGGAATCACTCATTACAACATCATATGGCAGAGAGTTCCATAGTCTCACTGCTCTTACAGTAAAGAATCCGCGTCTGTGAGTATGCTTAAACCTTCTTTCCTCCAGACGTAGAGGATGCCCCCTTGTCCCTGTCTCAGTAAAAAGATCATTAGAAAGGTCTTTATACTGTTCCTTCATATATTTATTAGTGAAGAGAAAGAGATTGAAACTGTTTGAGGAAAATGTGGCACGTTGTGAAAGAAACATTTATCAGATCTGTGCCAGCTATCTCCTGTATATAATCAATTCCCAGGTATCGTTGAGTAAAAAGTTTATTTTCAATTGGTGTTACACCTTGAACTGTCCAACACCAGTTACTGGCAAATGATCGTCATCAGTTACACGCGCCCCTCTCCGGGCCTAGCACGCTCATAGCATAAGTCCACACACCCAACCAGGACCCCCACATTCATGTGACTTACCAAGGCGTAAGAGACGAGTACCTCGCCCACAGCTATTCCTCCATGCCACATTACACGGTCACACATTACATATATGCTTCAGGGGATAGTGGCATAAGAGACAAAAATAGAGAGATTTCTGTGTGTGTAGGTATTTTCACAAGCAGCAGGCGGTTGAAGAAAATCTGTCTATAAACTGGCTACAGAAACCGACCCAAAATGTCTACATTTTTCCATTTTCTGTAGCAGGCAATGTCCAGTATTGGTAGTGTGTGTAGTGAATATGACACTTGTATGGGCTAGTAAGGAGCTCATAGACTGAAAGAAACCTGTCCCAATGCTTTATCATAGGGTGCAGAGGCGGCAGTCACCCCAAGGTTCCCTGCACGAAGGACAATATCAGCACCAGCCTGGGAAGACAGAGAACTGTCCATACAAGAAGTGGTCACTGGAGCTTCTTGAGTCGTGTCCAGCAGATTATGTGCAGTGGTAGCAATGACCATATGCTATTGGCAGCCACATTTTTTTCAGTTTGTTGTATACATAAGTGTAGTTTAATTTTGTTTTTGTGTTGTTTTTTTTTTGCATACTGATGTATACAAACTAGACGGAGGCCAAAAGGACGCTCTTTTGGCCTCTGTCTTGCAATATGGACACATTTAACCTATATGTGGGGAGCTTTCCTGGCACTGTTGGTAAATATATTAGGAACCCTGCTATGACTGGTTGGCAGAATACTGTCTTCTCTAAACCCTGACGTGCATTATTCTGATGGTTGTAGATAGCCGCTACTGGACGGCACGTTCAGATTGCTTGTGGTTCTAAATTACAAAAGGGAAAACTTGATCCAAACTGTTTATTCCTAATACTGGACCTGAAGGGGGCGCTGTGTGTCTCGCGTCTTTGCTGGTCCTTGAACAAATGTGTTCTGCACTAGACATAACACACCGTATCCATTTTAATATAGAAAGTTAGTGTCATGTTTGTTAATGTATTTTTCCTGTGATTTTTAGTTCTCTTTCCTATCTATTGAATAATTGTTCTGCCGTTTGTCACAAAATTCTGCTCCAACAATTGCATTACGGGGTCCTGAGATTAAACCTAAATAAGAACCTGTAATAACCCCATTCATAAACCGCATAAACGTCATAGATTTCCTCTATTTTTGTTTGCGGTCAGTTGGGTGGTATAAGCATTGTTGTTTTTTGGTCTGTACAGGTGTGTGGACCTTTTAGTGTTTTCTCTATCTTCATGAGACCTAAAACTACCAGCCTGCAGCATTGCCCACGCTGCAGCCTCTACTGCTATTCCCACATGTTACTGCAGCAGAAAACTGTTTGATTTTCCGGAAACAAAGAGATTGACTACAACTATCTCTGCTGCCGATTCCTAAGGATACAGGTCTTTCAAGTCCAGGAAACCTCTTGCGCAGGGAGGGGCCCACCGGTCAGCTTTCGTGAACTCTGTTCTTACATAGCTGAAAACGCAAAAAAGTGCAAGCACTCAATATGGTAGACCAAGCGGACGTGTGAGTAGGTTGTATGTATCACCCACCAACCTTTTCCCCTACGCTGTCAAGAATTATTGACGTGCAAGTAAAGCTGGAAGAATAGAAATCCATAGTTAGGAAAGTTGTGCAGCTTCTCTTTCTATTAGGGACATCTCTTGGCTGTTGAATTTTCTTGAGATCAGGATGTTAGGTGCGGAAATGAATAATTCATTTAACACATTAGACTAGCTGAGGCCAGTAGTGAATAAATGAATCAAGCTGTCAATGGCCATAGCTTTCAAAGTTCTGCAATTTCTATTAAGGGAATGTATCTTCAGATGAGTACGGATTCGGTGGAGCAGTGTGAAAACTAGTGGCAGAGTGCATACTTTGTTAGGGAGGCGGCGAGCTTTCCATACATATGTATATGGCTCTTTGAAGACGGCATTGGCAGTCAGATGTGTCAAGATGCAATCCAGGTTTAAAAATGTCACTAGCTATTACATCTGAAATAAAATGTGGCGTATGAATATTTACATATCTGAGCGCAGAATATGGTTTAGCCATGTTATCATTAATATGCTGGAACATTAAGTAAGTGTTCAGATGGAAGGAGAACGAGGGGGGACATATTCCAGGGGGAGCGTCTGTCACATCCTCAGTCTACCGGCATGCTTTTGTCCCCATCTCAAGGTGATGTCATTGGATATTGTCACTTCTTGCCGGGAATAAAAAAATAACTGTCTACTAAAAATATTCCTGTTTTTAGCATGCTGTACTGTATATTAAATTTTCTTCTTTATTTCAGATAAAGGTGCTTGGATATTTAGTGCAGTAATTTGAGTGCCCTTTATTTTATTTTTTTTTTAAATTAGTGTTTACCCAAACTATTGGATGCGTACCAATGCCAAAAAATATGGATCGTAACATTATACAGGTATCTTTCCTCTGCTTTAAATATACCACATGCTGCTGAGATTTCCTTGATCTAACAGGTCACGGAGATCTGAGACTTGCGCTGGTGAAAGTTTTTATTTTGGATTGTGCACATATTAGTGAAGAATGTACTTGAAATAGAACACCCTGGCTGTAGACTAACAGCAGCCGTCCACAATTCAATTCTAGCTGTAAATTTCTGTCAATGTTTCCAAATCTTATTACTAGTGTGTCTTCACTAGGAAGTATTAAAGCTGACCTGTCACCAGATTTCTCAGTACAAACTGTATACAGTACTATATAGATCTGTCATTTCCAGAAATAACCTTTACCTGCCGATAAAGTGGTAATCTCTATATTCTTTGTGCAGCTGCATGCTTCCAGTCATTGGGGCTGTCACTGGTCACTATATGGTAAACATGCTGTAGTCACTACTCGGCACATTGAATGACCGTCTACTCTCCAGCGTGTATGCTCAGCGTGTGTGTTTGCGGAGAAAACCATCAATCAGTCAATGAATGTCAATCAATGTGCCAGGGAGTGATTTCACTGTATAGCGAGCTTTGACCGTATCACCACTGCACCCCAATAACTGGAAATGAGCAGCTTAAGGTAGAACATAACTTCATTTTATCCTTGTAGCCACTGTTCCAGTAAAGCAAGCAGGCTCATAACAATGATAAGTTCCCTTTATAAACAGATTAGACTGCTGTATTTACTTTAAAAATCAAAGTCAGAATGGCTTTATAGATCTGTTATTAAGATTAGCATCTTAAAATAAAATAGCCTATAAGTCCAAATATGTTCAATCTCTGACAACTGCAGCTTGTACTGAGCAGTGTGAGATCTCAGCATCAGGAGGTACACTAAGGAGCTGTGAATCAGGCTAGGTGGGCAGAGACAGAGTTAAGCTTTCATAAAGGATTTTAGAGCCATTCTGACATGGAATTTCAAGGTAAAAACAGCACCATCATCAGGTCTAAGATCTGTTTAATAGGGTGTAAAGTTTATATTGGTAATTTTGATGACAGATCCTCTTCAAATAGCAAGATCATGTTAGTGTTACAATTACAAAAGGACTAGAATGAAATACAGCGACATTCCTGAAGAATTTTCTTTATTTCATACCAGAATCGCCTGTTGTAGAGAACTATACTATGGTCATTTGGTGTATAGATATGCTTTGTCGAGGCAGCAGAACAAACTCTACATGACGTGACCCTGTTATGGAATAAGGGAAATAATGCATGATGAGCGAGTGCTGCTGTATTTGCTTAAGCTCCCTTTTAGGATACTGTGTCCCTCATTCATCAGCGCAATTACATCAGAATTCTAGCATAAATTGCTTTGCAAAAGTTTCTGCGCAACTCCGTGCTGTCAAAATGGATCGGGATGGCAGCGCAGTTAGGGGCGTAAGTCCACAGCTTGTCCATTCATGGTGAGTCACTGACTGGAGTAAGATTTATGGTGAGGCGCTCATCACTTGTTAGACTCGCAAAATTCATTAGGAGACATGCGCCTCTTAATGAATCAGGAGTGTCTGACTCCAACACACCCCGTCATCAAAATCCACGTGAAGATCGCCAGTTTTGAGGAATCAGGGCCTACATCTACAGAAACTAGAGAACAGCACCAGAACCAACAGATGATTATCTTCCTATATTTTAACAATATGAATCTTTCTTGTAAAGCAAATAGAAAAGCTTTGACAAAACATAAACTTTATAAAATGTGTACAAACCTGAAACTCATACAAATGACACGATAACAAACCCATATAGATATACCGTATATTATATACTAGCTGAAGAGCCCGGCGTTGCCTTGGCATAGTAACCAACTGTGGTTAGTTATAACAAATTATAATGATTATATTGCACATAAAAACCGTGCATCTAATCCTATCCTGTGTGATACTGACTGCTGAGCCGTGTATCTAATCCTATTCTGTGTGATACTGTCTGCTGAGCCGTGTATCTAATACTATTCTGTGTGATACTGTGTGCTGAGCTGCGCATCTAATCCTATCCTGTGTGATACTGTCTGCTGAGCTGCGTATCTAAGGCTAGTTTCACACTAGCGTTTATTCCACGCAGCGCACGGCGCCGCTAAGCCCCGCCCCCTGCCGGCTCCCTGCCCGCCCCATTCGGTCATCGCCGCCTACTATCGCACATGGACGCTTACGTTCTGCGCACCCTATCTTTAGCATAGGGTGCGCTGGCCGTGCGCTAGTAGGATTTTGGCGTGCGCTGCGCACTTTTGAAGGTGCGCCGAGCGCACCGAAATGCAACATGCTGCGTTCGGCGCACACGGGCGCACCTTCAAAAGTGTGCAGCGCACGCCAGAATCCTACTAGCGCACGATCGGCACACCCTATGCTAAAGATAGGGTGCGCTGATCGCAAGCGTCCATGTGCGATAGTAGGCGGCGATGACCGGATGGGGCGGGCAGGGATCCGGCAGGGGGCGGGGCTTAGCGGCACCGTGCGCTGCGTGGAATAAACGCTAGTGTGAAACTAGCCTAATCCTATCCTGTAATAGTGTCTGCTGAGCCGTGTATCTAATCCTATCCTGTGTGATACTGACTGCTGAGCCGTGTATCTAATACTATTCTGTGTGATACTGTGTGTTGAGCTGCGTATCTAATCCTATCCTGTGTGATACTGTCTGCTGAGCCGTGTATTTATTCCTATCCTGTGTGATACTGACTGCTGAGCTGTGTATCTAATCCTATCCTGTGTGATACTGACTGCTGAGCTGTGTATCTAATCCTATCCTGTGTGATACTGCCTGCTGAGCCATGTGTCTAATCCTCTCATGGGTGATACTACTGCTGAGCTGTGTATCTAATCCTATCCTGTGTGATACTGGTTGCTGTGGCGCCCCTGAGGGTTCAGTCGCCACAGAGGTACTGCACCTCCTCCTGAGGTGTGGTACCCCACCATCGAGGTAAGGTGGAGACACCTGACCACACTCCAACACCTGCACCCCACACCACAAAGTAGTGTAGGAAAGTACGTTCGACGGCTCCCTTCTTGAACTGTAGCATAGCACCCCTTGGTGGCTCCCTGCTTGGAACACGAAACGTGCTGGGAGGTGGGTAGAGTTTAGTTAACATAAAAGAGCGGGAAGAGTTTAGTCAGTCAGTCTTTAAGTCAGTCAATAAGTGAGGATGTAGAAGGACAGAGAGAGAGAAAGAGAAGATCCCCGGGAGAGGGATGGAAGAAGGAAGTGCTGCAGCAGGCCACAGTGATCTGGGTCTGCTGGCACAGGAAAGAGACAGAGAAAGGAAACTTGATTCTCCATTGGGAAGAAGGATTAGCACGGAACGTGAGGAGAATAAGAGAACAAGGACCAGGGTTAGAGGAGAACCCTTTTCAAGTTCTAAGCGCAATGCCGGGGTCCGGTCCCCGAGGTTGTACGGATACTAATGGTCCTGCAGCAGACACCGGAGGAATGGAAGTAGTGACCACTTTATTCCTACACAAGACTTGGGGGCACAACAGCAACATATTAGTGAGCCGGGACTTAGTAGCAAGGAGTCCCCAAAGCAGGCTACAGCTGTCTGCCGTACAAGTAGAGTTTATAGGAACATCTGACAGGAGGAACTCAGTGTAACTCAGTACTAGGAGTACTTCACTCAAAGGCGCTATAAGAGGAGACGTTCAGAAAAGGTACATATGTTGGCGGAGTGTTGGAAGGGAGTACTTCATCTTGCCTGGAAGTTGGCTGAGCTCCTGACCCGGAGGACACGGCACGGATGCGGGCAACTGTACCTGCAACAGACTGTGAGTAAAGCTTTGGAACTACATGCCCTGGTGTCCTCCACTTATTCCTGCGCCAACCTGCCCAGCACTGCTACATCCCTTGCGCCTGACACTACACCATCTAAGTGTCACTTCTCCTACACTGCCCTGGGACTACAGCCCTGCCTGTGGAGGGCTACAATATCACTGCTGCACCACACCATCTGTCCCAGAGGATCCGTCTGCAGCGTCGGCTTACATCTCTATTGCCGAACACCACAGGTGGCGTCACGAATCACGCATCATAAGCACACTGAACATTCCCCTTTTACAATGGGCGCCCAGGGCCACAGGCTGGGTCCCAGCTGCCGTGACATCTCCCATTTAACTCATCGGGCCCAATACCGAGTACCCCACAGCACTGGGAGGGCGACCGACTGCTGAGCCGTGTATCTAATCCTATCCTTTGTGATACTGACTGCTGAGCCGTGTATCTAATCCTATCCTGTGTTATACTGGGCTCCCCCTGCAGTCTGTGTCAGAGGGTGGTCTGTGTTGGCACGGTAATAAATTGTGTTATTTCCAGCTTTACAGAAGGACGATAACACCATAGAAATGATAAGAGTAATAGGCCTCAGTTACCACAACTGTCTACAAAGAAAACTGTTGCTGATAGCAACCAATCACAGCTCATTTTTCATCTTTTAAACAGGTCTGGGACAGCGTGGCGAGTTTTGAGTGGTTTTGTGTTTCGACTTTTATGTGGCGAGTTTGGTTTATGTGTGGTGAAATGTGTGCTGAGGGTGGTATATGTGTTGAAGCACGTGGTAGTGTGTGGCGCATTTTGTGTGTGTGTTCATATCCCCGTGTGTGGTGAGTATCCCATGTCAGGGCCCCACCTTAGCAACTGTTCGGTATATACTCTTTGGCGCCATCGCTCTCATTCTTTAAGTCCCCGTTGTTCACATCTGGCAGCTGTCAATTTGCCTCCAACACTTTTCCTTTCACTTTTTCCCCTTTATGCAGATAGGAGCAAAATTGTTTCCGAAAGGAGCCACTCCTTGGCTGGGTCCTTCCCTGGAGGAAGATCTGGCTAGTCCCGTGTTTGAGACTTGTAAATGAGGCTCTACGGACTTTATTTGCATATTCGTATTTCCCAGGGAGCAGTGCACCTAGGCTTTCACTGATTGAGCGCCTTTGCCGGCTGCCGCAGTGTTTTCTTTGACTGGTCTCCCTGAGGTCAGTGATTGTTTCGTGATGTTGGTCTACTAGGCATTGCTCCCACCTAGCCAGAATCCTACTCCACACTGATGAGGGGCAACACCCCGAAACAGCTGTCTGTGGATGGATACCTGGCCTTGGTATTTCCCTTGTCATATCTGTAAACTCGTAAAGAGCTGGATATTGACTTAAAGGGCCACTTAATATGGTGGTAATGATGGTTTCCGAAAGGAGCCACTCCTTGGCTGGGTCCTTCCCTGGAGGAAGATCTGGCTAGTCTCGTGTTAGAGACTCTTTAATGAGGCTCCACGGACTTTATTTGCATATTCGGTTTTTCCCCATTATGTACATAGGAGCAAAATTGTTTGGTGAATTTGAACGCGCGGGGTTAAAATTTTGATGCTATGATGCTCTCCGGGTCCAGACGTGTGACTTTGCAAAATGTTGTGGCTGTAGCTACGACGTGTGACTGTGCCAAATTTTGTAGGTGCAGATGCCAATCCTGGAGATACACACATACATACATACACACCCAGATTGAGCTTTATATATTAAATGACAAGATAGAAATAGACACCTCCCTATAGGGGGCTCATGCACACGACCGATTATCTCATACGAGTGCTTTCTGTGGTTTTCACGGATATCACTTGTACATTTGATATTCTAGGTGAACATATCCGATTTTCTTCTCTGAGTAATTCTCGGAATCTATCGGTGACATATCCAATTTTGATCCTAGTTGTTGGTTCAAAATCTACAATGCATGTCTATGGGTCCAAATTTCATGGACTGACAGAAAGGACAAGGTGGAGAAACCTTTTTTTTTCTCCACATACAAGAAAAACAGATGTCACTGATCAAAGTCTGTATCCAGTATCAAAAGAATATAAAAGAAGTAAACTGTGGCAATAAAGTGCAATGTGCATATTCATCACATTGGCTCAGAGAGTAGGCATTATAGTGGCCCAGTGGTTAGCACGGTTGCTTTGCAGCGCTGGGGTTAGACCTGGTTCAAATCCTATCAAGGAGAAGATCTACAAGGAGTTTGTACGTTCTTCCCACGTTTGCACTGTAAAGTGCTGTGAGGTAAGATGCCGCTATATAAATGGGTAAAATCGAATAAGTGCCATGTTTAGCCTCCTGAAGGATTCTCCACCTCCTGTAGCTTTACATGTGGAATACTCATTCCTACATAACTCTTTCTCTGAACCAGCTCACCCCATGTACTTGTACGTTCTCTACAGTGTTACTTGCATATATAGTATCAGTATGTGTGTATTGCGCCTTCTTCATTATTGAATACTACTTGACATCACTAGATCAGACATTCATTATATGAGTCTTCTGGTTAGCAAGTTGGTCATGTGTGTTATATCCCAGTGCCAAATTTTGGCCTAGAAAACATTGTGTCATGGTGGCTCAGTGTTTAGCACTGTATCCCCTGCAGTCGACATCTGCATGGAGTTTGTATGTTCTCCCATGTGACAGTGAAGATGATGTCTGTATGGTGCTGAGGTACTATAAAAGCTTGATTATCCGTGATTCTTGTGTTAGCGCCTTAATTACGATTCCTTTTGTTAAGGTTTAGGAAGTACAACTGATTATTTGTATGTGCCTTTCCTCAATTGTTAATGTTTTTAAAAGTATTTTGGGCGGGACTCCATCAGTATACAGGCGCTGCACGCTCCACTGAAATGTTTCTTTCTTTTTTTTTTTTTAGATTTAAACGGCCCCATATTCTATAATTGCGACATGGTCTATCCATGAAAAAAATGTGCATCTGAAGGCCGTAGAATGCTAATGATTAGTGATGAGCGAACGTGCTCGGATACGGTGTTGTCTGAGACTGCTCGGGTACTAGCCGAGTGTCTTCGATGTGCTAGAAAAATATGTTCCCGCGCCTGCATGTCTCGCAGCTGTCCAACAGTCGCAACACATGCAGGAGTTGCCTAACAAACCGGTTACCCCTGAGCGTGTTGCAGCTGTTGAACACTTGCGAGACATTCAGCCGCAGGGACTCGAACAACTTATCCAACCACGTTCGCTCATCACTACTAGTGATTGTCTAAACGCTGTGTCTAACATCATGTCCTCACTATATCTGAAACTGAACCTGTCAAAGACTGAACTCCTTGTGTTTCCTCCCTCTACTAATGTACCTATACCCGACACTGCCATTTCTGTGTGTGGTTCCACTATTACGCCCCAGCAACATGCCTGCTGTCTTGGGGTCATATTTGACTCCGAGCTTTCATTTGCCCCTCACATCTGATCACTGGCTCACTCTTGTTATCTGCACCTCAAAAACATTTCTAGAATTGCACCTTTTCATACCTTTGACTCCGCAAAAACTCTTACTGTTTCTCTTATTCATTCTCGTCTGGACTATTGTAACTCTCTTCTAATCGGTCTCCCTCTTACCAAACTTACCCCCCTCCAATCTGTCTTCAATGCTGCAGCCAGGATCATATTCCTCCCCAATCGTTACACCGATGCCTCTACCTTGTGTCAGTCCTTACACTTGCTACCCATCCACTCCAGAATCCAGTACAAACTTATTACCCTCACCCACAAAGCACTCCACAGCTCAGCACCACCCTACATCTCCTACCTCGTCTCAGTCTACCATCCTACCCGTGCCCTCCGTTCTGCTGATGACTTGAGGTTAGCATCCTCAATCAGAACCTCCCACTCCCATCTCCAAGACTTTACTAGTGCTGCACGAATTCTTTGGAATGCACTTCCCAGGTCAATACGATTAGTCCCCAATCCCTACAATTTTATGCGTGCCCTGAAAACACGTTTATTCAGACTGGCCTACCGCCTCAACACATTAACCTAACTATCCCTGTGTGACACAGTCAAAAGTTTTACCATAACCAGGTTCCCCATATCATGTTCCTACATGCTTTATGCTTCTATCAGCCCTCTGTGTCTGTACTATTACACACTTAGCATTATGGCTGATCCAAACAATCACGGCACTTGTTACCACCCACCTTTCGTGTCTACCTTTTTCCTCATAGATTGTAAGCTTGCGAGCAGGGCCCTCATTCCTCTTGGTATCTGATATGATCTAGGTGATTATTGTTATGCTGTAATGTCTATCGTCTGTACAAATCCCCTCTGAAATGTCAAGTGCTGCGGAATATGTTGGCACTATAGAAATAAAATTTATTATTATTTATTATCATTGCTCAGAGCAGTTGCCAGTGTCTTACATAGTTTTCACATTCCGAGTGAGGTCCCTCCACAAAGCATTATTGTCCATTAACTGGCTGTATTCAAGTGATATATGTATATATACAGTATATATATCTCATGGTAGTAAGGGTTCTTAATTCTGATTTTAGTTTCGAAAACATGGGGGTTTTCTCTCAGAATAGTACCACCCTTGTGTAAAGGCTGTTTGTGGTATTGCAGGTCTTCCCCATTCACTTCAGCGATCTTTAGCTGCAGTAGCAGATGGTCAGGTGTGGTGCTGTTCTGACTAAAAGCAGCCATTACTTTGTAATCCTGTGCTATGTCTTTGACAATAAGGTCACCCAATAGGTTACTTACAATTATTGGCTCTACATGCTATCTTCTTACATTACGCCACGCATAAAATGTAGAAATCAAATTAATTATGTAAAAGTAACAGGTGGCGGCTATTTGTGCTGCAAGAAGTGCATCGCTAATGATCAGATTGTCCTTTGCGGTGTAAGGTTGGTCCGTGTGACATCACCGCCATCCTGTAAATGCCTTCATTAAATGATCTCACTCAAAATAAACCCCACGACGGAGACGACTTTAAAAAGTTCAGTTCATATTTGAGCTTTTCACGTAGTAATATTTTAAAGCAATTACATAGTTGCTAAAAGTACTGTGAAGCGATGTACATTTCTGACAAGTTCTAAATTCTAATTTAATTATTCCACCATGTCACGAGCAAAAATTTCCTGCATATTTCAAGTGTAATGGAAAAAAATAATTTGACTTCTAACCTTTTTATGTATTAATGCATACTTTAGTGATTATCGTGACACTGAGCTGGTGATGAGATTTTACTAAATGAAAACGGTTATGCTGCCAATAATATTTAGGTTAAGGCAAGTTCGGCGACTGCATTAGTACCTCCTGATCTGTAGTAATCCACAGTTTATCTGCCACGTGCCGGACAACTTTTCTATTTTTCACAAACTGAACAATTTACATACAATTACCATGAGAAATTTGGAAGCACCAATTCAATATGAGGAAATTTGTCATTTTGGTCAAACTCTGTTCTGAGCAGAGCTGAAAGATTCCTTTATAGGCAAAGGCCTCCCCCCATACACATTAGATAAGTCAGCCGACCCTACTGATGACTCGCTTGTCAAAAGTTAAAAAAGTAGGTGAATCAACCGTGTGTTAGACAGATTTACTTAATTTTTTTTTTTAAACTTTAGTCTTAAAGGATATTTTTCCGATAGGTAAAAAGTGATCAATCATCCACAGGATAAGTTATAATGTCTGGATTGCAGGGGGTCCAGGATCAGAAATGAATGGCAAAATAGGGTACTTTTATTCTCTTTAGACAAAGATAAGACAAGTAAACTCAAAATGCAGTTTTTAAATGAAGGTCTTTCATATTATGGGAGAAAGAATTCCAAACCTACAGCGCCCTGTGTGAAAAAGTGATTGCCCGCCCTTAAAACATAAATTAACTGGTATATCACATCATTGGGAAGCAGTGTTCAAAATCCCTAGTCACACCCAGGCCTGATTACTTCCACACCTGTTCTCAGTCCAGAAATCACTTAAATAGGACCTGCCTGACAGTGAAGTAGACCAAAAGATCCTCAAAAGCTAGACATCATGCCGCGGTCCAAAGAAATTCTGGAACAAATAATACAGGAAAGATATATATCTTTGTACCATGTTAGCCAGTAGATATAAGAATATTTAGAATTGAGAGTCCTCAGTGGTTGATACCTTTTAATGGCTAACTGAAAAGATGGTAACATATAGCAAGCTTTCAAGACTACTCAGGTCTCTTCATCAGGCTAGACTAATACAACATCTGAAGAATCACATATTTATACACAATTTCTGTGCTGTTTTGTATATAAATGTGATTCTTCAGGTGTTTTATTAGTCTAGCCTGTTGAAGAGACCTAAGTAGTCTCGAAAGCTTGCAATGTGTTACCATCTTTTCAGTTAGCCATTAAAAGGTATCAACCACTGAGGACTCTCAATTCTAAATATTCTTGGAACAAATAAGAAACAAAACTTCCCAGGAGTGGCTAGCCGACCCAAATTACTGCAAGAGAGCAGTGACCGCTCATCCAACAACATCCAAAGAATGGCAGGCCTCACATAAGGTCAGTGTTCATGACTCAATCCTGATTTTAATCCGATTGAGGTGCTGTGGCATGACCTTAAAAAGGCGGCTCATGCCTGGAAACCCTACAATGTGGCTGAATTTCAACAATTCTGCAAAGATGAATGGGCCAAAATTCCTCCTGATTGTTGTAAAAGATCCATTGCCAGTTATCACAAACGATTGCAGTTGTTGCTGCTATGGTGGCCTAACCAGTTATTAGGTTTAGTGGGCAATTGCTTTTTCACACAGGGCCCTGTAGGTTTGGATTTCTTTTTCCCTTAATAATAAAGACCTTCATTTACAAACTGTGTTTTTGTGTTTACCTGTGTTATCTTTGTCTAATATTTAATTTTGTTTGGTGATCTAAAACATTTAAGTGTGACAAACATGCAAAGGAATAGGAAATCAGGAAGGGGCAAACACTTTTTCACACAGCTATATTTTCTTTGGTGTTTATTGAAGCGCTACTTTAGTGATTTAAAAATAAGTTTTGAATTTGTATCTTCATTAGTTAATTTTTATAAATTTCTCAGGTTTTGAAAATACCTGAATTTTGGGTTTCTATGACTGTACATTTGTTATCATATCTCAGGCTAGAATAAAGATAAAGAGATGGGAGAGGCATCATTTTGTTCTGAATTGTACATGTTTTAATTTTATAAATCAGAAGACTGTTGATATTTTGTTTTTGAGGAGTCAAATTCTAAATTTTGATGGGTTATTTATGAAATACTATGTGTTATAATTATTTTTTTTTAAAATGCATGTGTGTCACTTGGTTATAATTGCTCAGTGATTCAAGTTGGAATCTCCAGAGGATCATATTTCAAAGTCTGATTTTCTAAATACAGTCTCATCCTAACCATATATGTTTAATGCTAAATTAAAAGAATCAATATTTTTACACTTTTTTAAATATACATGTAACATTTTTTTTTAATCTTGTCTCTAGTTATGTCCTTTTTCAAAAAGAAAAGTATAATTACATCATCAGGAAATAAAATAAAACAATATTATGTAATCTTAATAGTAATATGGTAAGTCTTTTACACTGACCTTTTATCATCAATTTGTCCACTCTACTGGGTGAAATGTAATCCTGCCCGCAATCTCTTACCAACAATGGCCATTTCCTTGGGTCACAGTATGCACAGCTGTTATGGGGTTATGGGGTGAGTTAGGGTATGTTTGCACGCTGCGTAGTAGCAGCGCTTTGGACGCAGCCGGAAGCCCCCTCCGCCTAAAATGCTGCTCCTTTTTTACTCGTGGTGATAACGCATGTGTTCATTGAACATATGCGGAATCACCGCATCCTATCCATAGACTGGGTTATTTATCTTTTGGAGAATGAAAGTCTCCGCAAGATAGACATGCTGAGGTCTATATAGACGCACTGCGTTTCCGGTTTCGTGGGTGTGTCACACGCGTCTTTGTACGCATAGTGGAGACGGGATTTCATAAAATCCCCTCCACAATGCTGTAACATCTGGACACTGCGGATTAAACGCTGCGCCTGTACGCAGCATTCAATCTGCATCAAATCATGATCTATTACGCCACGTGGAAACATAACCTTAATATCTGATTTTTGTTTAATTTAAAATGTCTGGTTTTCTTGGAAACACCAAGGAAGGTGATGGACAGAAGGTGCTTAAAAGTGACTTCTACTTCATTGTCATAATCTTTGGAGGGTACATTAGCCACCAGTGCCAATCATATTCACCGGTCACATAACCAGTTATGTCATCCATTACCAATCTTGTGCCACTTTATGTAGTTCACTGTCATTGCTGATTGAAAAAAATTCCTTGTTTTTTGTTTCACTACATAGAATGACAGTGTGGTATTGCGGAATCTCACTTTTTCGTAGTCCTGGTTTGTCCAGTACATGAACTGGATGTTACGAATATTTTTCTCACTCAAGTTGAAAAGTTGCATGGGTGTTAAGATTTGATCTGAATATGGTCTCTGCAAGCTAGCTTGAGCTGAAAGGCGTTTAATGGTGCCTCCTAAATCTTCATATACACCTTTGCCATGAGCTGTGACTAAAAAGTGCCAAGTGCAGTCCAGAATCTTTTTTGTGATGGCATCTATAATAATAAATGCCCTAACCAGCTTCCGGTTGTAACAACTTCCGTCCAGTTGTAACCGGTGACGTCACCACACACACACACACGCACATATTAACCCTCAACACACCACACCGCCTCAACACACACTCCTCTCACCTTTCACCTCCACTCATGTCCACTCACTCTTTCACTCCACATACGTTCCTTTCTCTCACTCCGTTTCTCATACTCACACCGTCATCGTCGCTGCCCCGACATCTTCCTCCGCCGCCGCGATCTAGGATCCAGACGTTCTCCAGGCCGCCGACATGTTCTTGCGGGACGCCATCTTGGATGTCGTGAAATCCCGCTAGATTCAAGATGGCGTCGCCGCAACAATATGTCACTGGCGTGGACGACATCGGGATCCAAAAAGATGGCGTCTGCGAAATCTCACGAGATTACGCCGACGCCATTTTGGATCCCGATGTCGCCCATGCCAGCGACATGTTGTTGCGGCGACGCCATCTTGAATATCGCGGGACTTCACGACATCCAAGATGGCGTCCCGCAAGAATATGTCGCTGGCGTGGGCGACATCGGGATCCAAAATGGCGTCGGTGTAATCTCGCGAGATTTCGCCGACGCCATCTTTTTGGATCCCGATGTCGTCCACGCCAGCGACATGTTGTTGCGGCGACGCTATCTTGAATATCGCGGGATTTCACGAAATCCAAGATGGCGTCCCGCAAGAACATGTCGGCGGCCTGGAGAACGCCTGGATCGCGGCGGCGGGGGAAGATGTCGGGGCAGCGACGATGACGGTGTGAGTATGAGAAACGGAGTGAGAGAAAGGAACGTATGTGGAGTGAAAGAGTGAGTGGACATGAGTGGAGGTGAAAGGTGAGAGGAGTGTGTGTTGAGGCGGTGTGGTGTGTTGAGGGTTAACATGGCAAGAGGTGTTAACGACGTCCGCCGACGCCATCTTGCATTCGTGAAATTGCGTCATTTACCTCACGCCGACTTGCTGTGCGGACGCTTGGCATTGCCTGTACCACCATAACTACTGCTGCCTTGGTCCTATGCCTGTTTACTGCCGGTGTCTAATTACTGGACCAATTTGCCTATACCGCCATAACTACTGCTGCCTTTGTCCTCTGCCAGTGTCTAATTACAGGGCCAATTTGCCTATACCGCCATAACTACTGCCTTTGTCCTCTGCCGGTGTCTAATTACAGGGCTAATTTGCCTATACTGCCATAACTACTGCTGCCTTTGTCCTCTGCCAGTGTCTAATTACAGGGCCAATTTGCCTCTATCGCCATAACTACTGCTGCTTTGGTCATCTGCCTGTTTACTGCCGGTGTCTAATTACAAGGCCAATTTGCTTCTACCGCCATAACTACTGCTGCCTTGCTCCTCTGCCGGTGTCTAATTACAGGGCTAATTTGCCTCTACCGCCATAACTACTTCTGCCTTGCTCCTCTGCCGGTGTCTAATTACAGGGCTAATTTGCCTCTACCGCCATAACTACTGCTGCCTTGCTCCTCTGCCGGTGTCTAATTACAGGGCTAATTTGCCTCTACCGCCATAACTACTGCTGCATTGCTCCTCTGCCGGTGTCTAATTACAGGGCCAATTTGCCTATACCGCCATAACTACTGCTGCCTTGCTCCTCTGCCGGTGTCTAATTACAGGGCTAATTTGCCTCTACCGCCATAACTACTGCTGCCTTGCTCCTCTGCCGGTGTCTAATTACAGGGCTAATTTGCCTCTACCGCCATAACTACTGCTGCCTTGCACCTCTGCCGGTGACTAATTACAGGGCTAATTTGCCTCTACCGCCATAACTACTGCTGCCTTGCTCCTCTGCCGGTGTCTAATTTACAGGGCCAATTTGCCTCTACCGCCATAACTACTGCTGCCTTGCTCCTCTGACTGTTCACTGCCTGTGTCTAATTACAGGGCCAATTTGCCTCTACCGCTATAACTACTGCTGCCTTGCTCCTCTGCCGGTGTCTAATTACAGGGCCAATTTGCCTCTACCGCCATAACTACTGCTGCCTTGCTCCTCTGCCGGTGTCTAATTACAGGGCCAATTTGCCTCTACCGCCATAACTACTGCTGCCTTGCTCCTCTGCCGGTGTCTAATTACAGGGCCAATTTGCCTCTACCGCCATAACTACTGCTGCCTTGCTCCTCTGCCGGTGTCTAATTACAGGGCCAATTTGCCTCTACCGCCATAACTACTGCTGCCTTGCTCCTCTGCCGGTGTCTAACTACAGGGCCAATTTGCCACTACCACTTCATAACTACTGCTGGGCAATTACAGGGTCAATTAGTATCTGTTTACTCTACAATACTCCAGGACGCCATCTTCACTGCCAGATAACTGCCAAATAGACTCCTTTACCTGTGCCAACATGAGTCATAACAAAAAGTATGCCAATGCCAGTGAAAGGAAAGCAGCTTTAGCACTACGACAAAAACAACGCCGTGCTAATGAGACTCCTGAGGAAAAACACCATCGCCTTGAGAAGATTAAGGCTTATAAACGCCGTCGCCTCACACACGAATCCCCTAACTCTAAATCCATAAGATTGGCTGAAGAAGCCTCTGCACGCCGTCACCGCCGACAACAGACGGCCTCTTCCTCATCATTATTATTAGACTCACAACAGGATGCTTCCACATCAGCATGTGGAACAATTTACTGCTACACTTCATCCCATATGCCGTTCACTGACATAACTAATCAGCAATCTGTTTCTGCCCTATCAATACCACCATTCAATACCGATGCACAGTATGCCAATGCCAGTGAAAGGAAAGCAGCTTTAGCACTACGACAAAAACAACGCCGTGCTAATGAGACTCCTGAGGAAAAACAGCATCGACTTGACAAGATTAAGGCTTCTAAACGCCGTCGTCTCACACACGAATCCCCTATCTCTAAATCTATTACATTGGCTGAAGAAGCCTCTACACGCCGTCACCGCCAACAACAGACGGCTTCTTCCTCATCATCTATAATAATAAATGCCCTAACCAGCTTCCGGTTGTAACAACTTCCGTCCAGTTGTAACCGGTGACGTCACCACACACACACGCACGTTAACCCTCAACACACCACACCGCCTCAACACACACTCCTCTCACCTTTCACCTCCACTCACGTCCACTCACTCTTTCACTCCACATACGTTCCTTTCTCTCACTCCGTTTCTCATACTCACACCGTCATCGTCGCTGCCCCGACATCTTCCTCCGCCGCCGCGATCCTGGATCCAGACGTTCTCCAGGCCGCCGACATGTTCTTGTGGCGACGCTATCTTGGATTTCGTGAAATCCCGCGAGATTCAAGATGGCGTCGCCGCAAGAACATGTCGCTGGCGTGGACGACTCGGGATCCAAAAAGATGGCGTCGGCGAAATCTCGCGAGATTACGCCGACGCCATTTTGGATCCCGATGTCGTCCACGCCGGCGACATGTTCTTGCGGCGACGCCATTTTGGATCGGCGAAATCCCGCGATAGTCAAGATGGCGTCGCCACAAGAACATGTCGCCGGCGAGGACGATGTTGGGATCCAAAATGGCGTCGGCGAAAACTCGCGAGATTTCGCCGACGCCATTTTGGATCCCGACGTCGTCCACGCCGGCGACATGTTCTTCCGGCGACGCCATCTTGACTATCGCGGGATTTCACGATACTCAAGATGGCGTCGCCGCAAGAACATGTCGCCGGCGTGGACAACGTCTGGATCCAGGATGGCGCCGGCGGAAGAAGATGTCGGGGATCGTGGAGCAGCGGCGATGACGGCGTGAGTATGAGAGACGGAGTGAGAGAAGGGGTCGTATGTGGAGTGAAAGGTGAGAGGAGTGTGTGTTGAGGAGTGTGTGTGTTGAGGGTTAACATGGCAAGAGGTGTGATGCTATCGCATCCTCCCGATGCGATAGCATAGGGCCATAATCTAGTACATTTATAAACAGTTTAGAAAAGGCAGTGTTATCCCACTCTTGGTGGAAAACCTCCGTTAGTTTCAGTGTTGGAAGCACGTGATCACGCACATCTCTGCCAGATGTCAATTATGCTTGCAAAAAAGAAAAGGATCCAGCTTCAGTCCATAACATCCATAGTTTTATTGTTTCATTTAAAGCATAGCAAGCACTCCTGCATACACCTTAGCATAGGTGTGAGTTGGGATAAAATGTGTGAGAAAAACAGCGGATGCATTTCGAATGGTAGCCCTGCGTTCTTAGACTTGGCTTAAGAAAAGACATGGATTTATAAGGTTTTTCCTATTTTTAAACTGCAGAAGAGCCATCTAAGAAGTAGTAGATCTTGCTCAAACTTGGTCGGATGTTAGTTTTTATCACTGAAATTATAATTTATTTTTTTTTGGGACAAATTATCACCTGCGCCATAGTGTTGTTTTTGCTTCCCTTCTTGCCAGAGCCATAATGTTATTTTTCTGTCAATATGGCCATGTGAGGGCTTGTTTTTTACTGGACAAGTTGTACTTTTGAACAACACCATTGATTTTACCAAATACTGTACTGGAAAATGGTTACAAAAAATTAAAAATGTGGTTAAATTGAAAAAAACACAGGGCAATTGCACAATTGTTTTTTGGGGGTTTTATTTACCATGTTCACTAAATGTTAAAACTGACCTGCCATTATGATTCTCTATGTCATTCCGAGTTCACCGATACCAAGCATGTATATGTGCCTTTATATTTAAGTGGTAAAAAGATCCAAACTTTGTAAGAAAATAAAATGTGCCATTTTTCTGGGGCTGGATGGGGGCTTTTTCTTCTGCACCTAGCTAACTTTTTTATTGATACCATTTTGTGTTGACACAATATTTTGATCCCCTGTTATTTCATTTTATTGCAATGTTACGGCAACCAAAAAAACATTCTAGCTTTTTGATTTTTTTTCTAACGTTTAGCAATGAGATTGTTCTTAGATTTTGCTAGATCAGACATTTCTGAATGCAGCTATACTAAATGTGTGTTTTGATTTATTATTTTTGAATGAGGCAAGGGGGGATTTGAACTTTTACATTTTTAAATAATTTTTAAAACTTTTTTTTGTACGTTTTACTTCAATAGTCCTTCTGCACACCCCCGGCTTTCATACCAACCCATCGATACTCCGCAATCATATGACAGGGGCGCCGATGGTCGTGACTTAGGATGCGCTTTCGGCACACTCGTTAAATGCCGCTGTTAGTGATTGACAGTGGCATTTAACATATTAACAACTGCTGGTGTTGGGGGCACATGACAGCTAATCAAATCAGCTGTTCATGTGCCATGAAAGATTCGGGCTCCATACCGGACCTATGTGTCATAGGTCATGAAGGGGTTAATCTGACATTTTTCACATTAACCCTTTTCTGACATGACGTACTATACTGTCCATGTGCCCTGGGCCTTAATGCCCATGGACAGGATAGTACGTCATATGTGATCAGCAGTGCTCACAGGGGGAGTGCAGCTGATTTTCACAGCTGACACCCGGCACTTTAACCCCCCAGAACACTGCGATCAAACATGATCTCCGCGTTCCGGGAGCAGACAGAGGGGCTGTCAGCTGTGACAGCCCCTTTTCCTTTGGATTGGAGACCCCGCGGCATGACGCAGGGTCCCAATCGCTGCCGTGGAGACTCGGAGTCGTCATGATGACATCCGGGTCTCCAGGCCTGAGAGACTTCCAGTCATGCTCAGTGCATGTCAGGAAGTCTCACAGGTCAGTGCACAGAAGCAGCAGCGCTGAAGGTTTCTATAGCATTCCGCTCTGCATGCTATAGAAGCGATCAGGCTGCACAAAATGAGTGTCCCATAGTGCTACAGGGTGTAAAACTAAGAAGTAAATAAAAAATTAAATAGCTGTAAAATAATTTTAAATAATAAAAAATCAATATTTATTCCAGCAATAAATATTTAAATTAAAAAAATCTAAACAATAAAAGTACACATATTTAGTATCACCGCATCCATAACAACCTGACCTGTAAAACTGTCCCACTAGTTAACCCCTTTAGTGAACGCCATTAAAAAAAGGAAAATAAACATGCTTTATCATCATAACACCGAGCAAAAAATGGAATAACACGCAATCAAAAAGACGGATATAATGTAAATAAACGTGGTAACGCTGAAAACATCATCTTGTCCCGCAAAAAAAAAGCCGCCATATAGCTCCATCACTGTAAAAAAATAAAAAGGTTATAGCTCTCAGAATAAAGCGATGCAAAAAATAATTTTTATATAAAAGTTTTTATTGTATAAAAGCTCCAAAACCTAAAAAAAATATAAATGAGGTATTGCTGTAATCGTACTAACCCGAAGAAAAAAACTGGTTTATCAATTTTACCACATGAGGAATGGTATAAAGGCCCCCTCTAAAGAAATTCATGAATTGTTGGTTTTTGTTCATTCTGTCTCCCAAAAATCGGGAAAAAAGGCGATCAAAAATGTCATGTGCCCAAAAATGATCCCAAAATAAACGCCAACTCATCCCGCAAAAAACAAGACCTCACATGACTCTGTGGGCCAAAATATGGAAAAATTATAGCTCTCAAAATGTGGTGATGCAAAAACTATTTTTTGCAATAAAAAGTGTCTTTTAGTGTGTGACAGCTGCCAAGCATAAAAACCCCCTATAAAAACCTGCTATAAATAGTAAATCAAACCCCCTTTAACCACTCCCTTAGTTAGGGAAAAATAATAAAATTTAAAAAATGTATTTATTTTCATTTTCTCCTTAGGGTTGGGGTAAAGTTAGGGTTGGGGCTAAAGTTAGGGTTGGGATTAGGGTTAGGGGTGTGTTAGGGCTGGGATTAGAGTTAGGAATGTGTTGGGGTTAGAATTGGGGGATTTCCTCTGTTTAGGCACATAAGGGGCTCTCCAAACGCGACATGGCATCTCATCTCAATTCCAGCCAATTTTGCATTGAAAAGTCAAACTATGCTCCTTCCCTTCTGAGCTCTGCCATGTGCCCAACCAGTGGTTTACCCCCACATATAGGGTATCCGCATACTCAGGACAAATTGCACAACAACTTTTGGGGTCCAATTTCTCCTGTTACCCTTGGAAAAATAAAAAAATTGGGGGTGAAAAGATCATTTTTGTGAAAAAAATGATTTTTTATTTTTATGGCTCTACATTATAAACTTCTGTGAAGCCCTTGGGGGTTCAAAATGCTCTCCACACATTAAGATAAGTTCCTTAGGGGGTCTACTTTCCAAAATGGTGTCAATTGTGGGGGTTTTCCACTGTTTAGGCACATGAGGGGCTCTCCAAACACGACATGGCATCCAATCTCAATTCCAGCCGATTTTGCATAGAAAAAGGCCTACGGCACTCCTTCCCTTCCGAGCTCCGCCATGCTCCCAAACAGTGGTGTACCTGCATATATGGGGTATTGGCATACTCAGGACAAATTGTACAATAACGTTTGAGGTCCAATTTCTCATGTTACCTTTGGTAAAATAAAACAAATTGGATCTGAAGTAAAAAATTTTGTGGAAAAAAAAGTGCAATGTTCATTTAAAAAAAAAAAAAAATTCCAAAAATTCCTGTGAAGCACCTGAAGGGTTTATAAACTTCTTGAATGTGGTTTTGAGCACCTTGAGGGGGGAGCAGTTTTTAGAATGGTGTCACTTTTGGGTATTTCCTATCATATAGACCCCTCAAAGTGACTTCAAATGTGATGTGGTCCCTAAAAAAAATGGTTTTGTAAATTTTGTTGTAAAAATGAGAAATTGCTGGTCAACTTTTAACCTTTATAACTTTCCAAAATTTCCAAAATAATATAAGTTTCAAAATTGTGCTGATGTAAAGTAGACATCTAAGAAATGTTATTTATTAACTATTTTGTGTGACATATTTCTCTGGTTTAAGGGCATAAAAATTAAAAGTTGGAAAATTGTGAAATTTTCCAAATTTTTGCCAAATTTCCATTTTTTTACACAACTAAAAGCAAGTTATATTGAAGATATTTTACCACTAATGTGAAGTACAATATGTCATGAAGAAACTGTCTTAGAATCGCCAAGATCCGTTGAGCGTTCCAGAGTTATTACCTCATAAAGTGACAGTGGTCAGAATTGTAAAAATTGGCTTGGTCATTAACGTGCAAACTACCCTTGGGGGTAAAGGGGTTAATCATAGACAATATCTGAAAAGGAGTTTGTATCTTCTCCCTCTGTTTGCTTGGCTTTCCTCCTGGTACTCTTTTTTTTTTTTCTTCTCTCACATTCCAAATACTTACTGATAGGGAGTCTAGATTGTGAGCTCCAATGGGAACAGTGCCGATAATGTCTGTAAAGTGCTGTGGAATCAATAGCGCTATATAAGGCTGGTTTCAGACTAGCGCATCTTACAGGCAGCGCACGGCACCGCTAAGCCTCGCTCACTGCCCACCCCTCCCGATCATTTCCTCCTACTATCGCACATGGCTGCATGTGATCTGCGCACCCTATCTTTAGCATAGGGTGCGCTGGCCGTGCACTAGTAGGATTTTTGCGTGCGCTGCGCACTTTTGAAGGTGCGCCGAGCGCACCAAAATGCATCATGGTGCGTCCGGCGCACCTTCAAAAGTGCGCAGCGCATGCAAAAATCCTACTAGCACACGGTGTGCGCACCCTATGCTAAAGATAGGGTGCGCAGATCGCATGCAGCTGTGTGCGATAGTAGGAAATGACCGGACGGGGCGGGCAGGGGGCGGGGCTTAGCGGCGCCGTGCGCTGCATGTGAAATGTGCTAGTCTGAAACCAGCCTTAGTAAGTATAATAAACTCTGCCATCTATAACCAGTGACTCAACCATAATGTTAGATGTGTATGGACTCTAATTTGAAAGCCAGTTACAGATAATTTTGGTCTCTAATAGTTGTAGTTTGGTTGATTTAAAGTCTCAAATTTTTTTTTCGTAAATATATGCAGATGGCTCTGGTACCAGTACTGATAATTCTGTATGTTGTCTACATGTAATATTAATGTCTATATATTAAAAATATTCTGATCCACAAGGCATCGGGTGTGAAGTAAATATTCACCACCTCTGAATGTGTCCATCCTGCTGCCGAACACAACAATCAATGATTACGGCAGGAACGTAACTGCTCCCAGCTAACCTCCTGCATACAACATCAATGAATCAATAACTTGTGGGCATTAGCTTGTAAGTCTTTACTTTTGTCAAAATTAGATAATTAAATGGAAAATTAACACAGGAGAACGACGTTGCCGACAGGTACAGATTAATCCTATTAAATATCGAAAGTATTAAATGTTTCCACAAATCACCACGTACCCACTAGCCTTCAGTTTTGCAACATAAGCTTAAAACCCCTTCGTGATCGGGCCAATTTTTTAAATTCTGACCAATGTCACTTTATGTGGTCATAACTCTGGAATGCTTCAACAAATCCCAGTGATTTTGAGATTGTTTTTTTGTGGCACATTATAATTTATGGTAATAGTAAATTTAGATTGATATGTTTTGTATTTATTTATAAAAATATCAGAAACTTGACAAAAACGTTAAAAAAATTGCAGTTTTCAAACTTTGAACCCTTTAACCCAGATAGTCATACCACAGAAAAACATGAATAAATAACATTTCCCACATGTCTGCTTTACATCAGCACCATTTTTAAAACTGTCATTTATTTTGTTAGCCTTTTAGGAAGTTTAAAAATGTAGCAGCAATTTTTCATTTTTTCAAGGAAATTTACAAAATTTATTTTTTTGAGGGACCTATCCAGGTTTGAAGTGACTTTGGGGGTCCTTTTTATTGGAAAACCCCAAATGTGATACCATTTTATAAACAGCAACCCCTGACATATTGAAAACTGCTGTCAGGTAGTTTATTAACCCTTCAGGTGATTTTCAGGAATTAATGCAAAGTGGTATAGCCGTAATGAAAAAGTGTTTGTTTACCACCTAAATGTCGCTAACTTCTGAACTGACCACTATATCCGGGAGACTATAAGGCCGCTATTTGGCCATGAACTGCTATGGCAAACATCAGGATCACAGAATCATGATCTCAGTGTATCAATTAGATTAAAATGCAAGCCCCCACAATCTTTTAACCATTTATTTGATGTAGTCACTTTTGACAGCAGCAACTAAGGGGTTAAACAGATATGGACAGTGCCAACACAGATCATTTGTGAAACAGCAAGTTGTCAGATATAGTGGACAACCAACAGCTGCAGGATTGTCACCTTTATGGGGATGATATTCTCTTATATCTCAGGTCAGTATATATACATATTGGCGGTCTTGAAGGGGTTTTAAATTGTTGTCACATTAATGAAGATGATAGCGGTGGCATCAAATGGTTTTCCAGCAGTATAAGCTCCTTATGGGATGGAAAGTAACACATTTTTAAACTGTGTTGCAAAACCCTGGCTTTCTGCTTGTACCTTCACTTGGTGCGCGTGCAGCTACAAGCCCAGTGATTGGAGTACTGTTAGTAACGTGTGCTTGCCCTGTCTTTCCTCGTTGTGACCTCTACCCATTTTCCCCATGCATGTTCCATCACAGATGACATCCTGTACTTTGGGATGGAAGAAAGGAAGCTATTCACAAGAGCCATATATGAGTCATCAGAAGACAAAAAGTGTGCCAGGCAGATGCAGCAAAACGCGCCATATTGAATTTCTGGACTAGGTATATGCCATTTAGGGTAAATTAAGTAAATCAATGTATCTACAAAGTTAGATTCTGTTCACATATATAATGGTTTCCATTCATAACCAAAGCCGGCACCTCATGCTCGTTCCATTGCACGCCATAGCCCAGCAGCAACTGACTCATTGACTGAGGCTATGTGCACACGTATGCAGAAAATTTCTGCATAAAAACAGGACTCCTTCCCAGAAAATGCACATTCTTTTTTGCACGTTTTCTGCACTTTTTTTTTTTCGTTTTTTGGCCAAAAATGCGCGTTTTTTATGCGTTTTTTTCCGCGCATCCCCAGACACACAGAAAATAGCAAGAAATGCGGAATTTTCTGCTAAATTAATAAGCATGCTGCGTTTTTCACCGCGAAGCGTTTTTTTCGTGGAAAAAAACTCCTCAATATGCACAAAAAGTGCAGAATGCATTAAAATGAATGGGGAGCTTCTTTTAAGCGGATTTTTTGGTAAATCCGCGAAAAAAAACGCAACGTGTGAACACAGCCTTATAGTGACTGTCAGGCTGTGTTCACACGTTGTTTTTTTTTCACGTATTTACCAAAAAATCCCCTTAAAACGCTTAAAAGAAGCTCCCCATTAATTTTAATGCATTCTGTACTTTTTGTGCATATTGATGGTGTTGGGGGCACATGACAGCTGATCAAATCAGCTGTTCATGTGCCATGAAAGATTCGGGCTCCATGCTGGACCTATGTGTCATAGGTCATGAAGGGGTTAATCTGACATTTTTCAGATTAACCCTTTTCTTCGCGGTAAAAAAACACAGCATGCTCATTAATTTCGCTGAAAATTCCGCATTTCTTGCTATTTTCTATGCGTCTGGGGATGCGCGGAAAAAAAAAGCATAAATAAACATGCGTTTTTTGCAAAAAAAAAGCGCGTTTTCTGGGAAGGAGTCCTGTTTTTATGCAGAAATGTTCTGCATACGTGTGCACATAGCCTCAGGGATTCGTCACCAAGAGCTCTGCAAGCAGTACTAGCTCCATGTAATTTCTGATGAAACGGTGGTGTTAAATGTGACCTCCGACACAAGTGTAAGTATAGCCATTCACCGGATTTATGTATATTGCGTCTTACCGTTTTTTATGGGGTCCTAGAAATGCTATTATAGGGTAATGGAGGGACATGTGCCGTCATTTCTGGAGTGGTAAGCGGTCTTTGGAGATGGACCTGAATATTCACGTTTTTAGTACTGAACAAAAATATGTAATCATGAGAAATAAGTTTGTCTGGAGCAAGAGAAGGAAGAACGAACATAATAATTAGAGCTAAAGCACTTAAACATCCACTGGATGTAATCTTGGAGCGGTGTCCAATGTGTATTCAGAAAAGATCTAAGAAGACACATAGAAGAGAATTTACCTAGCGCTAGCAGGCATTTCATGGTGTTCTTGGCAGTTTCCTGTTCTTAAATATGTAATCTGCAATCACAACACATAATTAGTGGAGTATTTTTTTTATAATTGCTTTTAAAAAGTGTTATGGGAGCTTTCATTCCTGAATGCTGGTGTATGAAGAAAGGTGTTTTACATTTCAATAGGTTGGATAATGATAATGCAGTAGGTGGAAGCGAATGAGAAACTTTTAGCGTTCACGTTATCTAAACACCTTGAGATTGTTACTTGTAGAGAGCACGTTTATATGTACCATCGTATGATAGCTGCTTTTTCTTCTCTTCCAAACATCTATTTATGATTTGTCAAGTATTAGAACCATAATTCGATATACATTCTGTCATGTATAGATATACTATACAGTATAGAAACAAACCGTCCCAAACCATCATGCACCTTCATCATTTTGAACTCAGTTGAGCATTAGGGTCATATATCCTCAGGTCAAAGAGACCCCCACATTAGCCACACCACTCCACCTCCCCAACACCAGAATCAGGTATTTGTAGACGCTCTACGTCTCCCTTTATATCAGCTTCTAAGCAGTGTGTCTAAATGGCATGTCACAATAGCCACAGTTTCCTTATTGGTGAACTATTTTGTGATTAAATTTTCCCTATTTCTTAAAGAAATGGTTACGCTTCCCCATGCACATCAGATACTTCTGCCAACCATTTGTCCAACGGCTAAATTGACTGTCTCCTACACTGGAGCGCTCAATTTTCTGAGTGTACCTGTGTTCTCCATAAGAGATTCGCTGCCAGACATATCTGGTAGCGCCTTATCTCTAGTGGACAAAAGGATCGGAAGTCCTAAATAGGACATGCCATGCCCACAACTCTCTACTAGCGTGTCGGGGCCCACGTAGACATTAGACGATGTCACCCAAGTTTGGCCGACGTTAGTCTCTTTTGGGGTCTTTGGTCTTTATGCTTTCTTATATCCATCCTTTCCATTTCCAGAAAATGTTTAATCTGTTTCAGCATATCTTTCTGGCTATGTGTATTTGGCTGGATTCACTATTGCAGACAGGGCTGAGGAGTCAGTAAGCCAAACCTCTCCGATTCTCTGACTTCCATCTCCATGACTCAGACTCCAACCCCACAGCGCTGGTCACTACTGAGCATGTACATAAAGTGCAGCACTGATTCATCTCAACTAAAAGCCCAGATCCTTAGATCAGGAACAGAACTGACATTTATAGGACACTTCATAACTTTCCCAAATTCTTATGAAAACATTTACATCACATCCTGCATTGTACTACTGTACCCAATTTATTATACATTTTAGGAGTCTAAGTCGGTCCATTTTATACCAACTCCAACTCCACAGCCCTCATTGTAGACTTAATTTTGACAGAAAAATGCCACAACTATTAGGGGGAAGCTTCCTGCAGACAGGCAGAGGAAATAGATCATGGTTCCAAGAGTAATTCGGATACATGTGCTACATTGTTAATGTCCACTGGCTGTGATGCAGAGATGTGGGTGGGAGGCAGTCTGTGGCACAGGCAGTCAGGTGCGATAATGACTCGGGGTGCAGCGGGGGATGTTTAACGCCTATGTAGCCCTATGACTGATGTGTAAATGCATTTCACGCCATTGTTTGCATATTACTGCCCTTTGACCTTCTGTAAATCTTCCCCAATTTTCTGTGGGATTTCGGTATCGACAAAAATTAGTCTCCCACTTTGAAAAATAGAACTGAACCCCATTTTTGAATGTAGTTACATATATTCCCTTATAACCTTGAAAGAATGCATTTACCAAGAGCGCAACATTGCATGTTCTCAGTTGTTAGCACTCAGACTTTACCAGCCTCATAGCTGTTTCATGGCTTCCGAAAAAGAACATTGTTAAAAATCCCTTATTATAAATAAGCTGAGGCATGACCGAAACTTACCGCCATCAAAAAGCACAGCAGGTTTGAAGTTTTAAATAGAAGTAAGAGCTGCTAGCTTCTAGTCACTGCCTCTGTTCAGACTTTCCTGCATTGTCAGAAAGCCTTTTATTTTGTTACTGGATCATTGAACGTTTTTCTCCTTTTTTTCTCTTTTTTTTTCTACGTGACATTTCATTCAGCCAGGTAAAGTTTCAGCAGACTGCAGACAGTCCTAACCTTAGCCTTACAAACTCTGCCTTGGGATCAGAGTTAATTGATTTCTGGCTCAAGATGTTTTGGGCTCAATTCTTCAGCTTTATAAATAATAGAAGATTCCTCTATCTGCCACGTGGATATCATTATTGGGAATAGAAATGTACACTCTACTTTCAAAGGAAAAATGATTTCTCAAGATTTTAGGAGCTGTACAGACGTTTATCTAAAAGTATAACTTACAGTACAAAAAGACCAACTATTCTATGTTCCTGCCTGTAGGAGGCGCTCTTATGTGCAGTTTGGGAGCATTCACCAAATATTCACTTGAAATGGGGTTAAATGAAGCAATTATTAGATATAGTGCTAGCATAAAATCGGTTAGAAGGTTTATGTGGCCCAGTGTTTCCCAAACTCTGCTCCTCTGTGACCCTAACACATCATGTTTTCAGGATTTCCTTAGTCTTGTACCAGTGATGGATTTATTATCAAGGCATCACAAATTGCCACCGGTTGTCGTCATTGTTCAATACTACAGAAATCCTGAAAACGTGATCTTTTGAGAGTTCCATGAGGACGGGCATTTAGGAAATATGGAGGTAGAAGGTTGCTTGATGTGTTGGAGGAAGCCATGCCGTTGTCCCTGTAAATTCATTGTGGTCATTAAAAGGGGACTTACCATCTTGCTATAACATCACATTAAAGCTGCCTATTAAAGTCTATGGCAAGAGAGGAGGAGGAAAGAGCAGAGTTACAGAAAGGGGTACAAACAAAGAGTGCTGTAACGTTCTAGTTAGTCTTTTACTCGACCCCAATGCTGCATTTACTGCTACACTGCTCAGTACTGCACTGCAAAGTCCTCTATGATGCTGCTGCTTCTGGGCATGTGCTACGAAGAGGAGGAGAGCAGGAATCCCTCATGTCACTGTGTAGGGTGTATGGCAAACATCATAACCTCTCCAGACCTAAGCGCTCTATCGCTAGCTTGGAGGCAATTGGCGATGTATCCTGCATTTTCACCAGTTTTCCGTTCTACAAATTTTAGGTTATATAATGGCCAGAAATAGTGTCATTTTTCATGTACACATACTACAGCTCATTCTGACATGTCAGGTATTATTTAATGTACAAATGTCCATCCTGAGTCAGACACCATGGTTGCACCTACTGTATTTGCTACGGCAACATATGTTCTCTATTGTCTAGTGTGCTTGTATGTAATCGTCTTGTTTTCCGACATCAGTAGTAGCATTACTATTTTTTTTCCATAGAGTTGTTTATATATAGTTTTTACATGACACAATCTTAAATGCCCTATTTATATTCACCTCATGTCGCTGCTTTGTCTACATAATCTAGTTATGGTGAGCTAAATGAGTAATGTTTTTAACCCTTGATTTACAGGGAATATATCACCAGGTGTTTGCAACCTCCTCTATGAGCAGCATGCTGTAGGGGCAGCTGAGCTGTGTGTAGCCCCGCCCACATCACTGATTGGCAGCTTTCTGTGTACACCGCTGGCAATTAGGGGAGGAGGCAGAGCTCATGAATATGGAGGACTACATGGCAGCAGGTTTACTAGTCCTGTAGTGATCTCTTTCTATTAAACTAGTGATTTCATCAAAACTCCACTGAGCAGCCCAGTAAATAGCAAATGACTGACAGCAGAGTCTCTACATTGTGCTGCTCTTAGATAATGTGGCAAAAACCTGGTGACAGGTTCCCTTTAATAACACAACTTTGCAATTACACTGGATAACTTTTCTGTATTTGATGTTGCTTAGTTTATGGCCTGCTAACACTGGAGATGTGCTATCTTGTAAGTGATACAGGAATAATAATGTATTTGTGTGTGATGTGTCGGCAGGCAGGAGCGCACAGATCATTACCGAGGATGAGCTGCCTAGTTTCCTGACTGTACTGTAGATGGTAGTCTTCCCCTACTCTCTGCAAATAATACCAAAATCTCCAACTCGCAGCAATCCATCACCGTACAACTACTCCAAAAAATGGTATCGTTCTTAAATGCTCTCAAATGTCCAGTAGCAAAAATAAATGAAGGGTATAGTGCATTAAGGGATTTCCAGCCGAGTCTCGCAGGGCAGTGGAAACTGCTTGAAGCTGGACTCTCGGGATACGTCTTGCTTTTGCTGCCCTTAGCAATAGCTTCCTAACTAATCAGTCTCTGGGCTTACATCACTGCTCCAAGTCTGTTCTTTCTCTGTTTAGTGACTGAAAACAGGACACAGCCAATTACTCTCCACTGAGTTAACCCAGTTTCTGTTTATCCACCTAACAGCAGTTGTCATGAAATCACAGTGCTGAAACCTTGCCGCAGAGATCTGAAGTAGGAAATGTCATTGTTGTGGCTCACAATGAAAAAGAAAACTTCAGTTTTTTTTTAGTCTAATCAAAGCTTAGATCATGCATCTCTAAGGAGAGAGCTGCTCCCGTCACACAGGGACGCTCCACTTACAGATCAATAGATATTTTACTTCTGCTCTCACTGTTTAATTCTAGCAATGCAATGCGTACATATAAAACGTGTGCTCGGTGGCAGTGCTACACAAGATATACAACATTAATTACTTAACACTGTCTGGGTCGATAGTCTACTCTGCATTCATCAAGCCACTCTGGGGAATTGTCTGCAGTGGGCATGTGATGGCCTCAGCATCTACAAAGGCGCTGCTTGGCTGATGTGCCTGCCTCCAGTATGTGGAATTGGCTGCAGTGGGTATGTGATGGCCTCAGCATTTACAAGCTGCTGACGTGCCTGCCTCATAGAATCATAGAATGGCAGAGTTGGAAGGGACCTCCTGGGTCATCTGGTCCAACCCCCCTTCTCAAAGCAGTATTCAATAAATCATCCAGTCTGGGGAATTGGCTGCAGTGGGTATGTGATGGCCTCAGCATTTACAAGCCGCTGACGTGCCTGCCTCATAGAATGGCAGAGTTGGAAGGGACCTCCTGAGTCATCTGGTTCAACCCCCCTGCTCAAAGCAGTATTCACTAAATCATCCAGTCTGGAGAATTGGTTGCAGTGGGTATGTGATGGCCTCAGCATCTACAACCCACTGCCTGACTAACGTGCCTGCCTCCAGTCTGGGAAATTGGTTGCAGTGGGTATGTGATGGCCTCAGCATCTACAAGCCACTGCCTGGCTGACATTCCTGTCTCCTGTCTGGGGAATTGCCTGCATTGGGTATGTGATGGCGTCAGCATCTACAAGCCACTGCCTGGCTGACATGCCTGGCTGACACGCCTGCCTCGAGTTTGGGGAATTGGCTGCAGTGGGTATGTGATGGCCTCCGCATCTAAAAGCCACTGCCTGGCTGAGATGTCTACCTCCAGTCGGGGAAATTGGCTGCAGTGGGTATGTGATGTCACGGGAACCCTGCAGCTTTAAAGATGCACTTGGTTTATTATTTACAGCATAAACTAAGCACAAAATAAGCATAGCCCTCTGGGGAAAAACAGCAAACCAAAACAAAACGGTAGCACTACGTGCAGTCGTTGCACTAGTGAGGCTCAGCATAATCAGGGTTAGCAATATAATTTAACCAACAGCACTTGCACAAACACTGTCCTGGTGTCTTCCTCTCCAGGCACACAACAACCCAGACTGCCACTGGAGTTCATCCATTTAAGCCCACACCATGTGACTCTTCACCCATGTGAATGATCACATGATTGTGACATCACACTGGTCCTGTAAGCTCACGGCCTTGTCGGCTCTGCAGGTGGAGATAAGGTGGACATTCTCCCACCCGCTCTATGAATGTCCACATAAAACCAGCCCGTTTATGCAACTTTTAGCTTAAGCCTCACAACACTTTATTGTGCTGGAGGAAAATACTCTGGCTTTATATCACTGACGCCATTAAGCTTAGTGACACATTTCTCCCCTCCAGTACTTTACCAGTGACTGTCACAAGGGCTAGGCTGCATCTTGGATTGTACGATGATTAGTTCACGTAGTGCAATTTGACATTTATGTATATGAATTTTTATGAAGCTGTAAGACATTTTTATGAATTTTTAAGAATTTTTATGGCAAGCTGTCCAAACTGTCACATGTGTAAAATGTTAATCCTTTTGTATAGAGAAATATCAGCAAGTGAGATTATTGACCAGTAAAATAACACACAGAAAAGTGTTTTTCTAGAAGTAAGTAGCTTTTAAATTACTTCACCTTCAGGCCTCTGCTCTTTCACCTTTGCTTCACAATGATGAACTAGGCGACTTCTTGTGGTCCCCTAGGCTTGTAGGACTATATGGACTAGAACTAATGGTTGTATGTTCTGTGTCTTCTGGTCTGAGAAAACGACAAGAGGGAAGTGTTAGATACAGTAAGGCTGTGCTTACACTAGCTCCATGGCTTCTGTTCATGCTGTGTACATTGCTGATACCTATACAGTAAATCCTGATGGATCCCACTAACCTTTAATAAGCGTTATTCCTGTATCCGTGTATTACAGGCCAAGTATGGACCACAATGTCCTGACTGGCCTCAGGTCTCCTGACCAGAACTTGACAGTCTTATATTTGCGGGTCGGGAGAGACCTCAGGATGTCTATACATCAGGTCCATTTGTGTTTCATGGACTTCTGAGTTTTTCTGTCAGGTTTCTCATGTGGTTCTGGTAATTTTGAATGTTCTGCAAATTTTGGTATTATTACAACTCCTGATGGTATGGTAAAAATGTTATTTTGAAGACTGCATTATTGATGGTTACATTTCTGACATTTGTGTAGAGAGAAGTTGTCATTATTCTGGGGCAATCGGTACAGTTGAAAAAATGCTATCTAGATGAGTGGAGAAAGACATCCAAGACTTATGCATAGTATTAGGGCATGTTAGTTGTTTGAAGACTTTGGAGCAGATTCTGCCTTAAATACTTGTTAGATAGCAATCCTATTGATTTAAAAGCAATCTGTCATTTTGGTAACATTATTTAAAGAGAATCTATTATGTGAGAACAGTTTCTGATCTGCAGGCAAGATGTAATAAAGCAGGAAAAGTTGATGAGATTGATGTTTTTGTGGGAATAGTGTCATTAAAACCTGCATTTTATTCATTAAAATCCTTAGATTTGTATGCAAGTCCAGCGGGCGGTCCTACTAGTTATTGACAGCTATCACTGCAAGAACAGTCATACAGGGAAAACTGTCAATTACTACTAGGACCGCCCATTGGACTCATGCATACAAACACCAGGGATTTCAATGAATAAAATACAAGATACACAAAATTAGTTCCAACAAACCTATATTTCATTCTACTCCGTTTCGCCTCTATACCATGCTGACCCCTGATCAGACTGCATCTTCAGCGTGACAGGTTCTTTTTAAGCTGATGCCCATGGTCAAATAGGTGACCTAGCACCTATGACAGGGTCAAACTAAAGCACACAGAGGGACAAAATTAAAAGCTTGGACAAAGTCACAGGACAGACTTAATATTTATTTAGAAAACTAGCTGAAGAGCCCGGCGCTGCCCGGGCATAGTAACTAACTGTGGTTAGTTATAGAAAATTATAATTATCCTCCATCCCATAGTCCCGTGCCCATATACCCATCATACATATCCACGATCCCATAGGCCCGTGCCCATATACCCATCATACATATCCTCCATCCCATAGTCGAGTGCCCATATACCCATTACACATCCTCTATCCCATAGTCCCATGCCCATATACCCATCATACATATTCTCCATCCCATAGTTCCATGCCCATATACCCATCATACATATTCGCCATCCCATAGTCGAGTGCCCATATACCCATCACACATCCTTCACCTCATAGTCCCATGCCCTGCCCATATACCCATCATACATATCCTCCACCCCATAGTCCCGTGCCCATATACCCATCATACATATCCTCCATCCCATAGTCCCATGCCCATATACCCATCATACATATTCGCCATCCCATAGTCGAGTGCCCATATACCCATCACACATCCTTCACCTCATAGTCCCATGCCCTGCCCATATACCCATCATACATATCCTCCACCCCATAGTCCCGTGCCCATATACCCATCATACATATCCTCCATCCCATAGTCCCGTGCCCATATACCCTTCATACATATCCACGATCCCATAGGCCCGTGCCCATATACCCATCATACATATCCTCCATCCCATAGTCCCGTGCCCATATACCCATCATACATATCCGCCATATCATAGTCCCAAGCCCATATACCCATCATACATATCCTCCATCCCATAGTCCCGTGCCCATATACCCATCATACATATTCTCCATCCCATAGTCCCATGCCCATATACCCATCATACATATTCTCCATCCCATAGTTCCATGCCCATATACCCATCATACATATTCGCCATCCCATAGTCGAGTGCCCATATACCCATCACACATCCTTCACTTCATAGTCCCATGCCCATATACCCATCATACATATCCTCCATCCCATAGTCCCGTGCCCATATACCCGTCATACATATCCTCCATCCTATAGTCCAGTGCCCATATACCCATCACACATCCTCCATCCCATAGTCCCGTGCCCATATACCCATCACACATCCTCCATCCCATAGTCCCGTGCCCATATACATATCCTCCACCCCATAGTCCAGTGCCCCATAGTCAACCATTATGACATCATAATGAGCAGCGGCAGGGCTTGCAACCTTTGATGACATCAGCGTCGCCATGGCAACCATTGTGACATCATAATGAGGGGTGGGGATTGATACGCACACACTGCTTCCCCAGTATGCAAATAGGGGCATTATGACATCACAATGAAGGGCGGGGCTTGATACGCACACACTTTTTCCCCAGTATGTAGATAGGGGCAAAATTGTTTGGTGAATTGGAACGCGCGGGGTTAAAATTTCGCCTCACAACATAGCTTAGGACGCTCTCGGGGTCCAGACGTGTGACTGTGCCAAATTTTGTGGCTGTAGCTGCGACGGTGCGGATGCCTATCCCGGACATACACACATACATACACACACATACATACATACATACATACACACATACATACACACTTTGAGCTTTATATATTAGATGTCTACGACTGAGGACGTTGTTCTTTGTTAAAGTTAACAATAAACTTTTTCATATGGAAACAAACTTATAGGGGATGTCCCATTAACAAAGAACATTTTAATTAATAAATCTTAGAATAAAATATTAAAATATGTTTTGTAAGAGCAGTAAAATGCATATGGCTCAATGGCCTGATTTTAAATTTGTAACAAAGGATAAAAAACCTTGAGTAATACAGATAAGTATGATGCAAACAAAAGTTCCCCCAAACAGTATGATACCCCCCACAGTGAATTCCAAAACAGTACCTTCCATGCTCACAGTATGATGACCCTACTCGCTCAATACCCCTGACAAAGAATGGTGACCCCATCACATTCTCCAACTATATTCCTCACACAGCCCTCCATACAGTATTATGGCCCCACATAGTGCTCCATATAGTATAATTGCACAAAAAAGTGTT
Source organism: Dendrobates tinctorius (assembly GCF_039654945.1). Classification (NCBI taxonomy): domain Eukaryota; kingdom Metazoa; phylum Chordata; class Amphibia; order Anura; family Dendrobatidae; genus Dendrobates; species Dendrobates tinctorius. The sequence goes on along the minus strand of NW_027361732.1, from coordinate 29,062,880 downwards.
CCATGTAGAATAATGGCCTCACATAGTGCTCCATACAGTATAATAGGCCCCATATAGTGCTCCGTACAGTATAGAGGCTACAAAAAGTGCTTCATACAGTATTATGGCCCCATGTAGTGCTCCATGCATTATAGTGGCCCCATATAGTGCTCCATCCAGTATAATAGGCCCCACATAGTGCTCAATACACTAGAATAGCCACACATAGTACTCCATACAGTATAATAGGCCCTACTTAGTGCTCTATGCCGTATAATGGCACCACATAGAGCTCCATACAGTATAATGGCCCCACATAGTGCTCCATACAGAATAATAGGTCCCACATAGTGCTCCATACAGTATAATAGGCCCCACATAGTGCTCCGTACAGTATAATGGCCACAAAAAGTGCTCCATATAGTATAATGGCCCCATATAATACTCTATACAGTATAATAGGTCCCACATAGTGCTCCATACAGTATATAATGGTCCCACATAGAGCTCCATACAGTATAATGGCAACACATAAGGCTCCATACAGTATAATAGGCCCCACATAGTGCTCCGTACAGTATAATGGCCACAAAAAGTGCTCCATACAGTATGATGGCCCCATATAGTACTCTATACAGTATAATAGGTCCCACATAGTGCTCCATACAGTATAATGGTCCCACATAGAGCTCCATACAGTATAATGGCAACACATAAGGCTCCATACAGTATAATAGGCCCCACATAGTCCTCCGTACAGTATAATGGCCACAAAAAGTGCTCCATACAGTATAATGGCCCCATATAGTACTCTATACAGTATAATAGGTCCCACATAGTGCTCAATACAGTATATTGGCCCCGCATAGAGCTCCAACAGTATAATGGCAACACAGTGCTCCATACAGTATAATGGCAACACATAGTGCTCCATACAGTATAATAGGCTCCACATAGCTCTCCGTACAGTATAATGGCCCCATATAGTACACTCTACAGTTTAATAGGTCCCACATAGTGCTCCATACAGTATAATAGGCCCCACATAGTGCTCCGTACAGTAAAATGGCCACAAAAAGTGCTCCATACAGTATAATGGCCCCATATAGTACTCTATACAGTATAATAGGTCCCACATAGTGCGCCATACAGTATAATAGGCCCCACATAGTGCTCTGTACTGTATAATGGCCACAAAAAGTGTTTCCTACAGTATAACGGCCCCGCATAGTGCTCCATACAGTATAATAGGTCCTACTTTAAAAAAATAAATACTCACCTCTGCCCATTCCTCCGCTGCTCTGGTCTCTTCATGGTGTCTTTAGGTTCTCTGCGCAGCTCAGTACAACGGGCATGTTGTAATTACATCATTAGACCCGCTGCGCTGACACGAGACGTCAGACGCAGAGGTGGAATAATGGGAGATGGAGCGTCAGCTGACCAAATGTACTCGGGGGACCCGTCCGGCATCACAGACCAAATATACTCACCCTGCTGGCCAGAGTGTGACATACGTGGCCCATGAGAAACGTATCTTTGGTGCACCGCTGCCTTGGCTCTATGTAGTTGGACAGCACTTGGACAGAACGAGCGCTGCCTGCAGAAAAAGCTTCCTAATGTGAGTACACAGTGCCACTCCAGGAGCGAGCACAGCGCTCTCTTATCTCATCCCTGGCCACTCTCTACATGTGTAAACCAGTCAGTGTAGCAGGTGGCCAACACCATAGAGCACATGTGAGAGCAATTTGTCAAAGAGGCCCCATTCATATGTCCATTTTTTATCATGCATGAAAAAGAAAAGGCTGACCAATTTCCATCTGTGTGCTGGACCACATTTTCGCCAATGTTTGGTTCGCACATCCATTTTTGCTATCAGCTTTTCATCTGTGTTTTGTATATGCAGAGATAAAAATAACTTTGTTTCTCTTACCCTATAAACAGTGAGAAATAAAGTACCCCATTAGAATGACACACGGATGGCATGTGCGGTGCATTTTTTTATTGACCCGTTAATTTCAATGAGTACGTTTTTGGTCTGTGGCTTAAGATCAATCCAGACATGTCTCTGTTCACACTTGGTCTGCAAAGAAACATGGACCTTTGAAGACCCCCAAAAGCCACAATGGTTACACATTCTATTTGTGAAAAGAGATTTTGTATCTGTTAAAGGGATTGTATGATCTAAAGGGGGCTTTACACATAGCGATATCGCTAAAGTGTAACCGATTTTGTGACACTCACCTCCGACTGGCCCCCGCACTGGCTGTCGTTGATCGCGCAGATCGGCCTGGTCCATTTCTCGTCATCGGCTTCCTGCTGGCGCCGACGAGCGAGCCATGGACGTGGGTGGAAGGCGGTCATCATCGCCGCGTCTGACAGGTGAGTATCGACCGCCGACCGCTGCTGCATTGCTAGTGAGATCTGCCTGTTTGGCAGCTCACTAGCGACCATTTAGCGATGCACCAGCGATCCTGACCGGTTCATATCGTGGTCGGGATCGCTGGTACATCGCTAAATGTAACGGGGCCTTTAGACTACAAGTCTGCATTCAATCAATATGACTGCAGACTTATGAATCCTCTCATCGTGTGCACTGCGTGCCGTGAGGATTCTCCTATGCCATGAGCAGGCAGTCATGTGACCGCATGTATGTGTTTTGCATACTTCCAACTACATTCCAACTAGACGTGTCCGGCCTAGCTTTATGCCACTTTATCAAGCAAAGCCATGCATGTCTACTTGCAGTTTTACCGCATGTATGCATATCACAAACTTGCGGCCACACGCCCACCACTACTAGCACCAGAGTATTCTCACAGCGAGCAGTAGTCACATAGAGTGACTGCAGACTTGTAGCCTAAAGCTGGACAAACACTTTAAGATAAAGTGCAGGGTGCATGGTGCTGTGTTCTTATTAACATGGTGGCTCCCATTTATAATTCCACAGCCATCTTATGGACCTCATTGACTTGTGATGAAGTGTGTTGTGGTGTCCATTATTTTGACAGCATGTTTGATGCTACTTGCTGAGCTATTTCTCTGGTCAGTTTTGAAAGGCTTTCGTATTCGAAGCTCCAAACTGAGCACCCACGCCGAATGTGAACAGCCTTATATTATTCCGTAAATGATTACCCAGAGCGTAAAAGTATTGACTAAAGCTTGGCGGTGATGTCTTATGGTCTCTGTTGTCATTCCTGGAGATGTTACAGCAGTTAGGGTGGTTTTACACTTGCCGATTTTGCAACCCCAATAGCTTTCTATGGGGCCGCAAATCGGCCCGCAAAAATTCAATGGTGCGCCGTGTCCCATACAGCCGTGAGGGCCGTATATACGGCCGTCACTTCCGGTTTTGTGGAACGCCGTTTTTTTTTCTCCAATACTATTTCCATAGTATTGGAGAAAAAAAACGGCGATCCGCAAACATTTTTTGCGGCCTGTTATTGCAGTACATCACAAACAATGTGGAGATACGGGCCGCAATACTGGACCGCAAAAAATTCGGTAAATGTAAACCACCCTTTTTACTCTTCGCCACGACAGCACCCACTTGGAGAGAGGAATCCGCCCATAGGAACAGGAAACCTACAGAGATAAGAGGGCGGTCCGCCTCTCCTCAGTTGGTTTCCTGTTCCTATGGGAAACCGCAGGATTCTCCTACAGCTCATACCTGGGCCAAGAAACCGCCTGTGCAGTCTCTGCGGGAACGGCAGGGGTTCCGGTCCAGAAGCAGCGACGGGGGAGTGCTGTGATTCGGCTCCCTCCTCGACTGATGCCACAGCAGCGTGGGCAGAAACGCCGGTTCTGGGTGAGGCCGACCGGGGTTCCCCTGCAGAGCTACACTCCACCGGGATTTGGGAGGAACCATCCCAGTTCGTGTGGGAGCGCGGAACCGGAGGAGATTGTGGTAGCCTCCAGCGTTCCTAAAGGCTTCAGCGTCCAGGAGGGGATGCACGTGCAGCGCCGACAGGAAAGGGTAAGGAGGAACTTCTGGGTCACCGGAGGTTCCTCAGCACAGGACGTACGGCTCCAGGGGAAGTATCGCGAGACCACGCGCCGGCATGTAGGAGCGCTCCCCGCCCCCTCATAAAGAAAAAAAAGAACGATATTAATTTACAGAGCGGCCCGGCGGCTGTATTCCAGGCCGGACGCGTACAAATTAGCCGCGCATAAGACAAGCAGGCGCACCTGGAGGGGAGGTACCGGTGTAATGAAGGGGCTTACAAAAAACCTCGCGGATATGATTATTATGATTATTGCGTGCAAGCATGTCTTCCCCAGGACAAGACACGCATCCCCAGGCAGGTGATACAGCGGCATCCAATGATCACTCGCGCCGAGGTTCCTCGGACAGAAGCCACGCCAACAAGCCTCCTTCTCAGCCTCCTGATCCGGTACCTACAGCTTCTCTGGGTGAGTGGACGACTTTCTGCCTATCAAGCTGATAAATACTTTTCTCTTTCTCCCTCTCTCCCTCTCTCCTTCGCTACGTCTCCACCTCAGGCTAAGAAAAAAGAGAAATCAAAAAATAATGTGCCCTTTGTACACGTCCCCTACCAAACTCTTACACAAAAAGGCTATGCAAAAAATGCATTAATGAAACAGCAAAAAAGGCATCAACATCAGCCACAGACATGAGGGCCATGATAAGGGAAGAGTTACAGGCCCTAACCCAGCCTAGCAGTACACCCATAAGTACTAAGACTAACAAACCAACTGCGGTTAGCTTAGACTATGATGAGGACGAAGCATTAGTCTCTGATAGTTCCAATGCATCCACATCATCATCTTCCTCAGATATGGAGGGGCGTTCGTGTTTCCCCTTAGAGAACTTGGACAACTTGGTTAAATCCGTGAGGAACACCATGGGGTGCACAGACAAGGGAGCTGCAAACAACACAAGAAATTATGTTTGCAGGACTAACAGATAGGAAGAGGAGAGCCTTTCCTGTTATACCAGCTATAAAAGCTCTGGTTAGGAAGGAATGGGAGAACCAGGACCAGAGAGGTTATCTCCCCTCGACCTCAAAAAGAAGGGTACCCCTTCTGCGACGAGGAATTGTCAACATGGTCTAAAGTCCCGAAAGTGGACGCGGCGGTCGCCTCCACCTCAAAACAATCAGCCCTACCAGTGGAGGATGCAGGGGTTCTAAAAGACCCACTTGACCGTAAAGCTGATGCCTCACTAAAAAGGGCATGGGAGGCAGCTACCGGCACGTTTAAACCGGCAATAGCTAGTACTTGCACAGCTCGTTCTATGCTGGTCTGGATTAATCAACTAGACCAGCAAATAGACAAAAAAATCGCCAGAGACAAACTACAAGCCGCTATTCCATAGATTCGTGGCGCGACTGCGTATATAGCGGATGCTTCTGCTGATTCATTACGCCTGGCAGCCAGAACAGCAGGCTTACTTAATAACGCCAGGCGTAGCCTGTGGCTTAACAGCTGGAGAGGTGACACCCAATCCAAGGCAAAGCTTTGTGCTATTCTTTGCGAGGGTGAGTTTTTGTTCGGAAAAACCTTAGATGAAATCCTTACCAAAGGAAAGGAAAAAAGGCTTCCCTAACCCCTCTCTCCCATTTTATAGGATGGCGTTTAGGAGACGTCCATTTGGCAGAGGAAGGCCAGCGGAAAATCAAAATCGCTGGGCCACGAAGGAAGAAAAGAGCAAAGGTGCCATGTTTAAAGGATCCTCCTTCCGCAGAGACAGAAGCTAAGGAGCCAGTCCCTCCAGTGGGAGGAAGACTAAAATTTTTTCTTCAGGAATGGGAAAAAGTCACAGCCAGCCCTTGGGTTCTGGGCATTGTTAGAGAAGGGTTAAAGATAGAGTTCCACCACGTTCCCCGTAACTCAGTTATCATAACATCTCTCAGCTCGCCAATCCAACAGCGGGCCCTAGAAACTAAGATTCTGAGTCTTCTGGACAAAAAGTATTGGTCCATGTGCCTAAAGGACAGGAAGGGAGAGGATTTTACTCCCCTCTTTTTCTGGTACCTAAACCAGATGGCTCATTCAGGACTATAATCAACCTGAGGAAGCTAAATTCATTTATAATCATAAATTTAAGATGGAATCTATTAGATCTACAATTAAGCTCCTCTTCCCCAATTGTATGATGGCAGGCTTGGATCTGAAAGATGCTTATTATCATCTTCCCATCCATTACAGATATCAGGAATACCTGAGTGGCGGTCTCCCTCAATGGCACCATACAGCATCTCCAGTTCACAGCCATGCCATTCGGCCTTTCCATCGCACCACGAGTCTTTACAAAGGTGATACTGGAAGTGATGGCCTTCTTACGCCAGAAGGACACATTGATAATACCCTATCTGGATGACTTTTTAATAATAGGGAACTCAACTCGACAATGTAATAGACGAGTTGCTGACGCAATCTTGTCTCTACAGGCTCTAGGATGGATAATAAACTTCAAGAAGTCCAGAATCGAGCCACAATACATGCAGTCCTTCCTGGGTCTCCAACTAGACTCCATAAACCAAAAATGCCTACTACCACAGGTAAAAATTGCAACGATTAAAATGAAGATCAGGTTAGCAATAGACAGACCGTGCATGTCCTTGAGAGATGTAATGTCTCTTCTGGGGTCCCTTACTTCCTGCATCCCGGCAGTTCAGTGGGCCCAGTTCCACATGAGGGAGCTACAACATCAAATTCTCTTAGAGCAAACCCATGACCGAGGGAATTTGGCAAAGAAAATTACTTTCTCCCAGATGGTCCTAACTTCCCTAGCGTGGTGGCTAGAGGATGATAATCTATCGGGAGGAGTACCATGGGTGATAACGCCTCCCCGTATATTTACTGCCGACGCCAGCCCCACAGGATGGGGGCTCATATGGAAGGCGCCTTCTCCCAAGGCCCGTGGGATATAAGCGAGGATCAGGATTCTTCAAACTTAAAAGAACTAAATGCAGTTAGTCATGCATTATATTATTTTCTTCTGCAGTTACAAGGGGAACACGTGAGAATCCTTTCAGACAACACCACAGTGGTCACATATCTGAACAGGCAAGGCGGAACTCGATCAGTCGCTTTAATGTCTTCCGCAAAAAAGATCTTATCCTTAGCCGAAAAACAATTTTTGTCTCTCTCGGCCCTCCACATAAGAGGAAGAGACAATTTGGAAGCAGACTTTCTAAGCCGCCATACACTACGGCAAGGAGAGTGGTGCCTGAGCCGGCAAATATTCACACGCATTGTGTCACTATGGGGTCCTCCCCAAATAGATCTCTTCGCCCCCAGGAAAAACAGGCAGGTGCAAAGGTTCGCCTCTTTGAAGGTGACAGACCGTCCGGAAATTCTGGATGCCCTCCAAGCCCCATGGCAGTTCAAACTAGCATATGCATTTCCCCCAATCATACTACTACCGCAGGTCATCAGGAAGATCAGGGCAGAGAATGCACGAATAATCTTAATAGCACCATTCTGGCCCAGGAGGCCATGGTTTTCATGCCTGCAAGCAATGTCAGTGACAGACCCTTGGGTGCTTCCTACAACCCCCAAGCTCCTTTCTCAGGGGCCATTCTTCCATCCTCAAGTGGACAATCTCCACTTGACGGCTTGGAACTTGAAAGGGAAATGTTGAGAGCGAGGGGGTTCACGGAAGGGTTAGTAAATACTCTCCTGCAGAGTCGAAAATTGGCTACTACAAAAATTTACACCAGGGTATGGAGGAAGTTCCTAGAGTTTCACACAGCTCCCGACTCTAGAGAAATCCCAATAACACCGATCCTAGAGTTTCTACAAAAAGGGAAAGATTTAGGACTATCTGTTAACACACTAAAAGTCCAAGTGTCTGCTCTAGGGGCCCTCTATAGTTATAACATGGCAGGCAATAGATGGATAGCCAGATCCTCCTTGGGACTTGAATTTGGTACTAGATGCCCTAACACGTCCCCCCTTTGAACCGTTAGACTCAATATCCCTTAAGCACCTATCTCTCAAGACAGTACTACAATTGCACTAACTTCAGCCAGAAGAGTTAGCGAGTTACAAGCACTCTCAATAGAACCTCCTTTCCTGTTAACATTCCAGGATCAGCTAATATTAAAACCAGACCCCTCATCCCTACCAAAAGTAGCGGGGAAGTTTCATAGGTCACAAGAGATCCACCTCTTTCATTTTTTAGTAACCCTTCTACTCCAGAGGAAGAAAAATTCCATACACTAGACGTTAGAAGAGCAGTATTACAATACATCGAGAGGTCTAGCAGCTGGAGGAAGAGTAAGGCTCTATTTATTTCCTTCCAGGGCCAAAAGAAGGGATATGAGGTCACAAGGGGTACCGTGTCTCGGTGGATCAGAGAAGCAATCGATCTGGCATACACCGTGAGTAATGAAGATCCGCCGGAGGGTATCAGGGCACATTCCACCAGAGCTATGGCTTCCTCATGGGCAGAGAGGGGAGACGTCGCAATCGAGTCTATATGTAAAGCCGCAACTTGGTCAACGCCCTCTACCTTTTATAACCACTATAGGCTTGATTTATCGTGCTCATCTGACCTAGCCTTTGGTAGAGCGGTCCTTGGCACGGTGGTCCCTCCCAGGTGAAGGTCTCTGAAAGTCTCTCCAAGTGGGTGCTGTCGTGGCGACGAGTAAAAAGCCGGATTACTTACCGGTAATGCTCTTTTAATGAGTCCACGACAGCACCCGCTCACTAACCTCCCTAGAAGTTAGCATAATGTATATACACCTTCCTAGATGTAAAACTTGATAAACTAAAATATTGAAATGGCCTAATAATGGCTGTCCTCCTGGTACTCTGAAATCCAACTGAGGAGGAGAGGCGGACCGCCCTCTTTTATCTCTGTAGGTTTCCTGTTCCTATGGGTGGATCCCTCTCTCCAAGTGGGTGCTGTCGTGGGCTCATTAAAAGAGCATTACCGGTAAGTAATCCGGCTTATTGTCATCATTGATAAGTGTCGTAGTAGCAGATGGTTATATTGATTAACCTGCTGTCGGATTAACGCCTGAACAAAAAATACTGTGATGCTCAATATGGTCACCTTACATAAAAAATGGCCACTATGACTAAACCCTTCCCGGCTTTTGACGCCTGCTGTTTACTTGCCTATACTGTACATGGCCAGATTGTATGGAAATCCTCTTTATAACATAATAGTGTCTCTTGATGTAAGTATGGGCAGAGTGAGAGAGAAAATAGATACTTAAGCTGCCATACACGAAGAACTTGAGATTTTTTTATGTGCATTTAAGTGTAAAATGCCACTTATAAAGGCCATTTCTGCCAAATATTTTTAAAGTAATTCTCATATCTAGCTTAAGTTGAGTGTGAAAGGTGGGAGCGTTGCGTAAAGATTTGTACTAAAATCCAGATTTCATCATCTCAGAAGCCATTTAAGTCCTTCACCCAGGTCAAGGTTTTGCAGAAACTGATGGAACTTATACACAAGCTACAGTAATTTTGGCAAGGACCTCGTGCGTTTTTAGCTGATGCCAAGAAAGCATATCAAAATGTCCATGTAATGTGAAGCGCTGCATTTTATTCATATATTAATACAAAATATTATTGTTCCACTGCACGTCTGCCCGTTAACATTTAGGTTTACTTTAATTGTGTTTTTACTTTTTTTGTGTAATTTCTGGTAGATTATTATATTTAATGAAAATGACTCGTTTGAATATATAGACTTGATTGAAATAACGATTGTCTCTGTGTTGTGATATTTTCAGTGTTTTATGATTTCTGTAGGTTGGAGTGACACTACACTTATAGCTGCGACTAGGGAATTGCACAACTAACAATCCCTCACATTTGGCTATAAATGACTGTGTAACTCAGCACAATGATGTGATAATACCTATTGATTACTGTGGAATTTACAGTGTAATATTTATTTAAGACGCAGCCATTTTCCCCCCTTTTTATTTATATTATTCTTCTTGCCTTCTTAGGCTAGTTTCACACTAGCGATCTTGGGCGCAGCGCCGCCGCTTAGCTCCGCCCCCGGCCGCGCCCCCTCCGGTCAGCTCCTAGGATCGCATGACGCTGCATGCGATCAGCGTACCGTATATTTAGCGTTGGGTACGCTGACTGCGCTGGCCTGGTTTTGCTGGCGCTGCGCCCAGCGCACAAAAATGCAACACGGCGCGTTTTTGTGCGCTGGGCGCAGCGCCAGCAAAATCAGACCAGCGCACGGTCAGCGTACCCAACGCTAAATATACGGTACGCTGATCGCATGCAGCGTCATGCGATCCTAGGAGGAGCTGACCGGAGGGGGCACGGCCAAGGGCAGAGCTAAGCGGCGGCCCTGCGCTGCGCCCTAGAACGCTAGTGTGAAACTAGCCTAAGAGCCATAATTACAGGTGCTTCTCACAAAATTAGAATATCATCAGAAAGTTAATTTATTTCAGTTCTTCAATATAAAACGTGAAACTTCTATATTATGCAGAGTCATTACAGAGTGATGTTTTTTATGTTTTTATTTGTCAATGTTGATGATTATGGCTTACAGCCAATGAAAACCCCAAAGTCATTATCTCCGTAAATTAGAATATTTCTACATTGACATAGCTAAGTAAAGGGTTGTTTTTTTGTGAGACAAGTTGTAGGTTTCAGCGATGCCATTCATTTTACCATATAATGTAATAAAACCTGGAAAAAAGTTCCTCGTTGGATGAAATTTATTTTTAAAATTGGCAATTCTTACAGCTTTTATTCGGTTTTGCTTCTACGACATCCATCTATTAGTAACAATTGCAAGTTGTCTTTTCTACAGGTCAGCATGGTTATTTATATAGTTTTTTTAGCTACTAAAATAAAAATTTTAAAAAATGTCAGGTTTCCCCTTATTCTAAGAGCCATAACTTATTACTTTTGCACAAGACTTGTTTTGGTTTTGTTTGTTTTTTTTTTTCCAGGAGGACGAGAGTGAGCAAAACCAGCTGTTTAATTTTATTTTGTTTTGGAGTCTACAATATGGAATAAATATTCTGATATTTTAATAGCTCAGATAATTACCGTAATTACACATGCAGCGATACCAATTTTTTTCAGGATTTGGTAATTACATTTTTCATAAAAGAGCATGATTTGAACTTTTATCCTTTTTTATTTTAAAGATATTTGTAGTAGTTTAATTTTTCAATAGTCTTTCTAAGGGAGCTACCGTCACTTTATCCTTCTTGCAGTATTGTAGTATCGCAGGCTAATTTAACATTGAAATCGCCTATGAAACTAAAAGACCAAACTTCTTGTAAGAAAAACTCGACACCTAGGGGGACCTTTAATGGGCCGTGATGATGATATTGACACCCTGGGATCACATCATGGAGTAATGATGAACAAAAAGACACCCACCTCCATAACAGTAGAAAACTTGTATAATGTGCATGAATAAATGAGTGACAGACTGGTACCTAGGGAGAGAGGACCTTGACCTTAGGGCTTACAATCTACAAGGGAAGGGGACAGGAGACAGTTGGTGAGATTAGAAGTAGTTCTTGGCACCACAGTGGTAGGTTGTATGTGTAAGGGGGTAAAATACGATGGCTCTCATGCCTCCCTTCCCTCTGATTGTCTACCAGTTCTTAATGTTTACAGACGTGTTTTATGATTATTGCCTGCGGTGCTGCAACATTTATAATTATGTATTACCACTCATTGCTATGGTATTGCCACTTGAATGTGTTACCATTATGTAGAAAACTGTATATATTGCCTTGTGTTCCTGTATGATAATATTGCATATATATTATGTGTTCTTTGTGTATGTACAGTCAGGGAAAGTTAGTTCATGCCTTCTTGGGACTTTAGAGGAGGGCACACTTAGTACATAGTTCCCCCATAGACCGGGTAGTTGTAATTATGTTGCGGGCCACTAGAATGGGGTACACTAGTGGGATCTAATAGGAGATTCATAGAGGGTTAATTATAGGGGGACTGCTGAGAGTTAAGGTTAGTGCTGAAGGGTGGTTTAGTCAGATGGGGCAGGGCACCCAAGGGTCCACATGGGCTATAGGCCCGGACAGCTTGGCAGTCACGTAAAGTTAAGTCGTTATTGCCCACGTTACCCACGGCCACTGCAGGTCTTAGCACTGGGTCAGAACAGGAAAAGGAAGATGTGGCTTCTTACTGCATGAGGGCCAATGCTTTTAGGGCAGAAGTTGGTTGGACTAAGGAGATGAAAGGAGTTGGAACTTCGACAAGATCGGTACAGACCGGTCGGATGCTTCACCGGGGTTTCTTCAAGCGTAGTAATTCATGAATTCATGTCTGGGGCAAAACAGGCTCAAGGAAATGTCATTATAGTGATGTCAGACTTGGAAGGAACTGGGAAGCAGTCTAGTACAGACCGGTCCGAGCATGTACTGCACAGAAGTGACAACAAGCAAGGGAAAGATCAGGAAGCAAGCAAAAGTTATGATGTACCAACTGTGGATGTAACGTGCGAAATCCTAAGTAAAGAAAGTGTTAAAGTTGTCTCTGTTTGTGTCTCCATTGATGGGGGTCGCCTAGAAGAGGGACCGTTATGGCTTGGGAAGTGCCCAGGTGAAGATGAATCTGGAGATGCAGGTATGCCTAGGAGCATTGTATTGTGTCATGTAGGGGAAGGACTGGACACAGCTGCCACCGGAATACAGGTCACGACTACAGTCCTGTCCCTCCCTTACATATGCATTGATGGGGAGGTGGGTTTTCATGCTGTGATGGGCAGACAAGAGTAGGTCTTGAGATCCAAGGATTACATGAGGTTGTAATTATTAGAAAAGCTTGACGAGATCAGAGGTTCCTAATCCAACCAGAGAGTTTAAATCCATCCTAAGCCACATTTCTTGCTTCTTTCTGTACCCCACCATTGGCTTGTATTCTACCAGCCTATGAAATGACCAAGCACCATCGTAATGCCACCAGTCCAGTTGTGTTCTGCAATTGCTGTGGTTCCTAGCTGTTACTCATTTTATCACATATTTTGATGGCATTCACATGGCTGTATTATCTTTTGTCAAGATTGGCTCTATTAGTATTTGATCCTTTTTACAGAAGCGACGGAGCTTTCTAGAACGCAAGCACAGCTATGAGAAGGCAACTTTAGACTTTCTGGTCACTAACACAGTATATGTCATGGACAATTCGGACTGGCGCTAAGAAGATTTAGCTAGAGATGGCACAGCATCATTTTGTAAAGCTTTTTTTTCTATTTAATATATTTTAATAGAGAAGAAACATGAGGATTTTTTTCATTATTTATAGGACATTAATCATACCTAAACATAAGTCAGGAAAATGAGCTGTTTTATTGCTTGTGCAAAGTATAGCAGCAATAGCGAATTTATCACTTGTTATTAATGCCCGGTCAAGTAGGGATAGCAGCAAGGGTATATAATATTAAAAGATAACTTTCATTCTAATGTTAATAAAATAGTCCATGACATTTAAGCCTTAGAAGGCATAATATTGAAAATAAATTATATATATATCTCTAAATGTGTTAAAAATAATAAAAATAATCAAGAGATGGAATGTGTCTCCTGAATGGTAGGCAAGTAACCAGATAAGTGCGATCACACCAGAATACTCCATTGTATTTTGATCTAACAGTCAGATATCATTTGTCTCACTGTCCAATAGATGAAATATCTTATGGACAAAAGATGAGGTACTTGGTTAATGCCCCAGGATCTCTAATTATAATACGTAGCTGCTTTATCTATAATAATCCTAGGGGTGAGTACCTGAATCCCAGTCACTGAGAAGACCAAAGATTAGTCACACAGTTGTCAATGGTCATACACTGTATGATTAACTTATAATAACGACAGTGGTGAATTTACAATTATTATTAGTGATAAAAAATTGGAACTTCCTCCCCGATTCATAGTGGATCACTGGTGGGTTAACGTCAGATGCATCTCAGGTGTTACTGTGCAGACATCCAGAGGCTTCTAATGACTAGTTTGAAATGATCAAGTGACCAATGTGGCTAATAGTATAAAGTTAATTTCCTCTGGCAGGTTGGGATAAATAAGATATAAAAGACAATAAAAAAGAAGTCATATAGGTATTAGGGATTCTTTGCATTAGGTATATTAGAATGAATTGGAATAATAGGATGTCACTATGTGAGGAAGGGTCATTTTTCTAGTCCCTGTGTGTAGTGTATGTTGGGACAAGCAGGCACGGCTCCCAGGCCTTGATGAAACAGCTGTAATTGAGCAGCTCATTCACACCAAAAGGCATCAATGTGTTCAAGTAGAATATCCACTTTGTCTCGCCTCGCAATATTAGTTTGTCCCAGTTACCTCCCGACTGGGGCCTAGGTACATGGTCTATCCCCATAAATTTCAGAAGTTTTGTGTTTTCTCCATGGCAACCGTTCATAAATCTAGCAAGGGTTGTCTCTGAGGTGTTCAATATCGCCCATTTCTTCTCTCACCCTGGGTCTAATTTCACGTATGGTTTTACCCACATATTTCAGACTGTATTCCCAGGTGGCTTTGTACCCAACCCCTTTTGTACAACGGTTAATGAAGTGTCGGTTTTCATAGTCTCTCGTGATTATTAGTGATGAGCGAACGTGCTCGGATAACGCTCGGGCGTTATTCGAGTATCTTGGGCGTACTCCTTTATTATCTTTGAGTCTCCACGGCTGCATGATTTGCTGCTGTTAGACAGACTCAACACATGTGGGCATTGCCTGTTTGTTACCCAATCCCCACATGTGTTGACGCTAACAGCCGCAAGTCATGCAGCTGCAGAGATTCTAACATAATATACAAGCATGCCCAGTTGCACATAGAACACCCTCGGATAATATATTATCAGAACATATTCACTTATCACTAGTGGTGACATTGCTTCTGAAAGTTGTACTAGTCCTGAGGTGTTGACATGCTACGCAGTTGTGGCATTTGTAACAGCCTTTATGGCTGTACAGCCGTGTAGGTGTTCAGGGTGTTCTGTAATGACTGTGTATCAGTCTATCACTGATCGACCTGTTCCTTCTGTACAGGATATGTTGGTGATCTGCTAGCTTAGTCCCGATGTCAGCATCCATTAGAAGGACTGCTCAATGTTTTGTGACAATCTCACGGATCTGTTGATCTCCATTGTTATAGGTGGTTATGAATCTCATGCAGTCACCCTCAAGAAGTCTTACACTGGTCGTAAGTAGATCTGATCAGGTTTTATTTTTTTGCTTCATGATAAGCCCTTTTAAGGATATTGTCAGGGTAACCCCTCTCTATGGCCTGTTCTTAAAAGATTTATTTACTTTTGCAATTCCCCCTTATTCTAAGATATTGCCCCTTCGAGATACCCATTTTCAAATGCATTGCATGGTTGCTTTCCCATCTCAACAATGAGTTTGACACTGTAGGGAGTCCTGAATGTGTGTCATGAGTTTGCCATTCGTATTTTTAGTCTTCACAATGTCCAGGAATGGCAGGGAGGACCCCCCAGAATGGAGGTAAAATACACACCGATGTCATTTACAGTTGTGTTCGGCTATGGAGCTGTCAAATTCATCCTGCCAACCTCTCCAGATTATATAGACACCATCGATGTAACGTGTCCAAGCATCCAGTTTGTTGGTGTAGTCCTCCCTGCCTTTTCTGAACACTCTTGTCTCCTCCCACCATCCCTGAAACAAGTTTGCATAAGTTGGTGCACATAGGGACTGCCCATGGGGGTGCCCCTGAGCTGGTGGTAGACTTTGTGATCAAATAGAAAATAGTGCATTGTGAAGCAGAACCGTAACAATTTAGTGATGCACTCATTGTGGGCTCGATATTGGCAACCCCTCATACTGAAAAAGTATTGTACAGTCTCAAAGCCCCTTTCATGGGGTGTGGAGGAGTAGAGGGCCTCTACATCGATGCTACCGAGCATAGCTTCTGGATCGATGGAGAGGCCCTCCAATTTGAGAATCTGATCTGGTGTATCATGTACATTTGAATGGAGGGCTGTCACAAAGGGTTTCAAAACTTGATGAAGATAAATGCCACATTTCTGTGCCAAGTAGAATTAAGTAGATGTTATTCCTCACAAAAGGTAATTACGGTACTGTAAATAGGTAAGGGAGGACTCCCCGTCTACATGGACTTTTTTTTAAATGTCCACATTTCATAGAATCATAGAATCATTTATCATGATAAAGATGTTTTTGTGACAAATACCCAGAGATCGGTTAAGTCTCTTGAGTCTCATCCAGTGTTGGAGCATGTCGATCAGATAGTTATAGAATGTGGCATCATGGCTGCCTGTCTCTTGTTGGTAGGCAGGTTGGTGAAGAATTTCTCCTTCGCCTCATTGGGGGACACACATACTGTGGGTGTATGCTTCTGCCACTAGGAGGCTGACACTGAGTGAAAAAAAGAGGTTATCTCCTCCTCCGTCGTATACACCCTCGCCCCTATTGCTGGAGCAACTCAGTTTTTTGCTTTGTGTCCATGGAGGCACACACGTCTGGTTTTGCTCCAGACTTTTTTTTTTCCCATGAAGATGAGACAGGGGCGACGGACCCTATTGAAAGGGTCCGATCTCCCCAAACTATCAACGGGCGAGCACGTGTTGAGTATCGTCTCCACGTATCCTCTCCCGCACCGTGGGACATATCTGGGCCGTTTTCCCCAGACCTTTTTTTATTTTATTTTTACCGTCTATGAAGATGAGACAGGGGCAACGGATGCTATTGAAAGGGTCCGATTTCCCCAAACCATCAATGGGCGAGCACGTGCGAGTGTCCCTCCACGTATCCTCTCCCGCGACGTGCGACTCAATGCCGGATTTAGCCCTGACCACCCCTAGGTATTGAAACTATGGGCTGTACAGAGGCACAAGACTAGTCCTTGCGGCCCCCACTGCTCCACCAATGCTTAGACTGCGGTGCTGCAAGGCGGCGGACGGTCCCTCTCCTCACCCCCTGAAGGGGTTAGATGGAGCTAGGGTGCCTGTACCGTCTTATTTTGTCTAGACCCCCTCACATACCTGACCTGGGAAGCAGAAGAGGATCGTCAGTGAGGAGAGGGCCTGGGAGGGCTCCTGCGGCGAAGATCCGGGGCTGGATCCCTTAGCTGTCAGATGCCACTGGCCAGTGGGTGCAGAGCGGTGCGAAGAAGCCCACTCCAATAAGTAGCGCCATTTCTTTGTGGCGCCATGGAGTTCGCACCCCCGTCCCCCCCCCCATCGCGGGCAGGGGATAAATTGAGGCCGCGGCTTTAGCCGAAGCTAGGCCACGACTGGGAGTTCCGCCTCCGGGCCGTGTGTCACTTCCGGCGGCCCACCCCCAGGCCTGGGCGGCGGGGGATAAATTTAGTCCCTGGCTTCGTAGCGCGGCTAGCCCGCAGACCCGGAAGTACCGCCCCTGGACCGGTTTATATGCTGGCGGTCCGCCCCACAGCTGGTGGCGTGCAGTTTTTGTGCGGAGGCGTCCAGGAATGGGGGGCACAGGACTGGGGTAAGTGCTGCCCGGGAGAGCACAGGGAAACATCCCCAGCAGCGGACAAATACAGCATGTCCGAAGAAGCAGCATGCATCCATTGTCGGGCTGCGTTTCATCGGGCGCAGAGCAAGCGATTATGCAAAGCCGGCGACTCCAAACGCGCCCAGGAGCCCTCCCCTACGACCGAACCCACATTGCTGGTGTGGGCAGACCGCAGAGGACAAGGCTCGGGATTCCCGCTGTGCAGCACCTGGAACCCGATGCCTAACAGAACCTCAGTGTCCGTCCTCCCCTGTGACCGCGACCTATGTGCCAAGCCCCCCAGAGTGAGCCCTATCACTGTCACAGTTCATGCAATTGAGTCCCTTCAGGCCCCAGATGGGGGCAGGGACAGTGGCTCGCCGCCCTTAAAGGGGACCTCCACCTCACAAGAGCCTCTCGCCTGCAGGGGCCACTCTCACTCCAGACAGACCCAAGGGAAACGAATCCACACGGTGTCGCCCAGTCCATCCGGTGCCTTGGCATCCGTAAGTTCTGCTTCTCGCTCCCCGTCACCAGTGGTTGATAGCGAGCAGACCTCAGAATTCGACTCAGACGAGCCCCTTGACCTGGATACTCCAGCGTCACGTGAAACAGTGGACAGCCTCATAGAAGCCGTCAATCAGACCTTGGGGATTGAGGATGATCCCGCAGCGGCTACGGGGCATAAGGTGGCGTTTAAGCGAGTGAAGCGGCCACACAGAATTTTTTCCTCTCACCCTGAATGTGAGGGCATAGTGCAGCGACACAGGGAACGACCAGACAGGCGTTTCTCGGGTCAAAAGGCACTCGAAGCAAGGTATCCATTTTCCCCGGACCTCCGTGGAAAAGGGACGTAATCTCCGACGGTGGATCCACCGGTGTCGCGCCTAGCCACTAAAACCCTGTTATCCGGGCCTAGCGTTTCCTCTATTAAGGATCCCATGGATCTCCTCATAGAGAGCTCAGTATATGAGGCGTCAGGGTCAGCGCTCTCTCCCTCGTTCGCAGTAACGTGGGTAGCCAAGGCCATGATCTCATGGTCAGAATCATTAAACAAGGTCGTGCAGGAGCAAGAGCTACCTGCAGAAAGATCAGAAGTCGCGAGTAAGATCGCGATGGCCGGACATTACGTAATCAATGCGTCTTTGGATGCGACAATTGCTTGGCACTTGCGGCCGCTAACGTAATTTCTATCGGAAGAGCTCTATAGTTAAGGACATGGCATGGCCGTGGAATCTTGAAGTTGGATAAACTTATCTCCGACTCCACAGGAGGAAAGAGCGGTTTTCTCCCTCAACAAAAGGTCAAACCGCCTTTTCGCCACCCTTTTTAGGCACGTTTTCGGCCTTTCGCAACCCCGAGTGGACCACAGCGGCCAATTCCGCCGCTTCAGGCCGCCCCAACCAGGATAGAGGCGGCAGGTCTCAAAAGAAACAACCCATTGGGGAGAATGCGAACTCAACAGCCAGATCGAGGGGTCCAGATCCCAAAGATCGTCAGCCAAATGACTCGAGGCGCTTGCCAGACGACACCAGCAAGGTGGGCGGCAGGCTACTCTGGTGTCGCCGCGTCTGGTTCAGTGTCACACACGACGCATGGGTAAGGGAGTTGGTGGCCTCAGGTAACAGAATAGAATTTGTCAGATACCCTCAAAGACAGTTTTTCATTCTCATCTTCCCAGGGTGGATACCCAGGCAAGAGCTCTGTTGGAGCCATCGAATCACTCCAGCGCAATGGGATTATTGTTCCCGTGCCAGAGCACGAAAGGACTCAGGGCTTCTATTCCAACCTGTTTGCGGTCCCCAAAAAGGATGGGTATGTCAGACCGATTTTGGACCTCAAACATCTGAACAAATTCATCAGGAAAAGACATTTCTGGGTGGAGTCTTTCCTTTCAGTCATATCGGCCATGGAGCAGGGAGAATACTTGGCCTCGATCGACATCCAGGACGCATATCTGCATAGTCCCATTTTTCCTCCTCATCAAAGGTTACTGCGTTTCGCCATCAACGGTCAACATTGTCAGTTCGTGGTGCTTCCTTTCGGGTTAGCCACGGCTCCCAGAGTGTTCACAAAGGTTATGGCAGTTGTCATGGCCATACTGCATTCTTGAGGCATAATTGTCTTGCCTTACGTGGACGACCTATTGGTCATAGGCCCTTCAATACGGGCACGCGAGGAAAATGTCAGCATCACGCTAGATACTCTTGCCCGCTTAGGGTGGCTGGTCAATGCAAAGAAGTCATCCCTTGTGCCAGCTCAGAGGATCTCCTTCTTAGGAATGTTCTTCGACACTTGCCAAGGGTTGGTTATTCTCCCTCAGGAAAAAGCCCTAGCTCTCCGGCAGGAAGTCCGGACTCTTAGCCAACCAGTCCTTCATACCATTCGTTTCGGGATGAGGATTCTAGGGAAAATGGTGGCAGCAATGGGAGCGGTACCGTTCACCCAGTTCCTTTTTCGCCTCCTGCAGTACGCCCTCTTGGCAGCCTGGGATAAGAATCCTTTCACGCTCAGTCAGCGGTGCCGACTGTCCTCTCAAGTCAGGAAGTCGCTCGGATGGCGGATAACCAGTTCCTCTCTGACCCAGGGGAAACCCTTCCCCCCCAGACTATTGGTTGGTGGTAACAACCGTCGCCAGTCTCCTCTGCTGGGGAGCGGTGTTTCGCCACCATACAACCCAGGGACGGTGGTCGCCACAGGATGCACGTCTCCCAATCAACTTATTGGAGATACAAGCTATTCGGCTGGCTCTGCAGCAGTTTCATCACTTCTTAGCAGGCTGCCCCGTCCGAATTCAATCGGACAACGCCACGGTGGTAGCTTACATAAATCACCAAGGGTGCACCCATAGCTGAGCAACTATGCGCGAGGTGGGGCACGTTCTTCAGTGGGCCGACACAAACCACTCAGTGATTTCGGCAGTCCTTATCCCGGGTGTGGAGAACTGGGCGGCAGACTTTCTCAGCCAGCGGGGTCTTGCGTCCGGAGAGTGGTCACTACATCTGAGGTCTTCCAGCATATTTGTCAACTGTGGGAACTCCGGATGTGGACCTGATGGCTTTCAGGGTGAACGCCAAGGTACCCACATATGTCACTCGGGCCAGGCACCCACAAGCGATCGCTGTGGAGGCGTTGGTTCCGCCATAGAACCAGTTCCGCCTCCCATATCTATTTCCCCTGCTGCCACTAATTCAGAGAGTTATCAAAAAGATCAAGACGGAAAGGGTTCCGGCGATTCTGCTGGCCCCAGACGGGCCCGTCGAGCATGGTACGCAGATCTAAAGCAGCTGCTCGCCAACGTTCCTTGGCGACTGCCAGAGCGCCCAGATCTACTTTCTCAAGGGCCGATCTGCCACCCGAACTCAGGGGCCCTGTGTTTGACGGCATGGCCGTTGAATCTTGAATTCTAACCCAGGCAGGGTTCGGGAGCAAGGTGGTTGCTACAATGGTTAGCGCCCGTAAGCCGGCTTCAGTTGAATTTACCACCACACCTGGAAGGTGTTCTTTGCTTGATGTCGAGGCCGCGGTGTTTCTCCGCTGAGATTCTCGATCCCCAACATCTGGGCTTTTCTCCAGTCCGGCCTAGACTCAGGCTTGACCCCAAGTTCCCTCAGGAGACAAATATCGGCCTTATCCGTCCTGTTCCAGTGCAGAATTGCTACCAATTTGCAGGTGAAGACTTTCATCCAGGGAGTCTCCCACTTGGTACCTCCCTATAAGGCGCCTATGGACGCCTGGGACCTTAACCTGGTACTAAGTGTTCTGCAGGAAGCTCCATTTGAACCGCTTCAGGATATCTCCTTGATGTACCTTCCCTGGAAAGTGGTGTTCCTAGTGGCCATCACTTCTATCAGGCGGGTTTCAGAGCTGGCAGCCCTATCCTGCCGAGCTCCGTTCCTCACTTTCCATAAGGATAAGGTGGTGCTCAGACCAGCCCCTCCTTTTCTGCCAAAAGTAGTGTCCTCATTTCACATTAATGAGGATGTTATCTTGCCTTCATTTGGTCCAGCACCGGTGCACCGTATGGAAAAGGCTCTTCACACGTTAGACCTTGTAAGAGCCCTCCGGAGGTACGTGTCGCGGATGGGCGCCCTTACGTCTGACGGACACACTGTTTGTGCTCCCTGAAGGACGCAGGAAGGGACTCGCTGCCTCAAAATCGTCCATAGCCAGATAGATTCGTTTGACTATTCAGGAGTCCTACCGCATTAGAGGCACGCCCATCCCAGCAGGGATCAGAGCGCACTCTACTCGGGCAGTGGGTGCCTCTTGGGCGCTTCGGCATCAGGCTTCAGTGGAACAGGTTTGCAAAGCAGCAACCTGGTCCAGCCTGCACATAATTGCCAGACATTATAATAGTCATACTCAGGCCTCGGCGGATGCGAGCCAGGGTAGAAGGATTCGGGTGGATCAAGGAAATGCTGTAGATATAGTATATCTTGACTTCAGCAAAGCATTTGACAAAGTCTCTCATACAATCCTTATTGAAAAAATGACTAAGTATGGAATGGACAAGGCAACTGTTAGGTGGATTCATAACTGGCTTAGTGATCGGACCCAAAGAGTGGTCGTAAATGGCTGTACATCCAGTTGGAAGAATGTCTCAAGTGGGGTACCACAGGGCTCTGTCCTGGGCCCTGTATTGTTCAACATCTTTATCAACGATTTAGATGAAGGAATTGAGGGTAAACTGATTAAATTTGCTGATGACACAAAGCTAGGAGGGATAGCTAATACTAGAGAAGAGAGAGAGAGGATTCAAAAAGATTTAAATAAACTGGAGAAGTGGGCAGCAACTAACAGAATGGTTTTTAACAGGGAGAAATGCAAAGTACTACATCTGGGCAATAAAAATGAAAAAAGCATATATAGAATGGGAGGAATAGGGCTAAGTGACAGCACATGTGAAAAAGACTTGGGTATACTAATAGATCACAGACTGAATATGAGTCAACAGTGTGATGCAGCAGCAAAAAAGGCAAATGCAATTCTAGGATGTATTAACAGAAGCATACAGTCTAGATCACGTGAAGTCATTATTTCCCTCTACTCCTCTTTGGTCAGACCTCATCTGGAATATTGTGTCCAGTTTTGGGCACCACATTTTAAAAAAGACATCAACAAACTGGAGCAAGTTCAGAAAAGAGCGACCAGAATGGTGACCGGTCTGCAAACCCTGTCTTATGAGGAAAGGTTGCAGGATTTGGGGATGTTTAGTTTGCAAAAGAGAAGACTGAGAGGAGACTTAATAGCTGTCTACAAATATCTAAAGGGCTGTCACATTGTAGAAGGATCAACTTTATTCTCATTTGCACAAGGAAAGACTAGAAGCAATGGGATGAAACTGAATGGGAAGAGACACAGATTAGATATTAGAAAAAACTTTTTGACAGTTAGAGTGATCAATGAGTGGAACAGGCTGCCACGAGAAGTGGTGAGTTCTCCTTCAATGGAAGTCTTCAAACAGAGGCTGGACAGACATCTGACTGGGATGATTTAGCGAATCCTGCTTTGAGCAGGGGGTTGGACCAGATGGCCCAGGAGGTCCCTTCCAACTCTACGATTCTATGATTCTATGATTCTATGATTCTATGATTCTCCAAGCAGAGGTGGCGCACCTTTAAACAAGAGGTGTATGTAGCTTGGATTAGTGAATTAATCTCCCATCCAGGGACTGTTTTAGGAAGTCCCACAGAATCTGTGTCCCCCAATGAGGCGAAGGAGAAAAATGGATTTTTGAGATAAACTCACCGTAAAATCCTTTTCTCCGAGACGCTCATTGGGGGACACAGCACCCACCCTATTAGCCAGTTGGTTCTGTTTTTGTTTAATTAAATACGCATTTATTTATGTAATATAAGGGTGGTCTTTTTCTGGACATGTTGTACCTGTATTAAGGCTGATTTTGTTGTCCTCCTACTGCTTTGGTACCAAACTGAGTTCCGCCCGCAATAGGGGCGAGGGTGTATGCGACGGAGGAGGAGCTAACCTCTTTTTTTCACTTAGTGTCAGCCTCCTAGCGGCAGAAGCATACACCCACAGTATCTGTTTCCCACAGTATCTGTGTCCCCCAATGAGCGTCTCGGAGAAAAGGATTTTACGGTGAGTTTATCACAAAAATCCATGTTTTACCTCACTGCTTTGAACTAAATAAAAACTGGACATAACCAGACCCTACCTCTATGAAGTTTTTTTTGTGAACTTTTTATGCACTTAGCTTTATCTAAACACAGGAGTTTCTTTATTATTGATCTTCACATCTTCATTGATCTTCATATCTTCAATGATCTTCTCTCTTCCCTTAATTTGTTTTCTTCTTTCAAAACGTTTTTATTATTTAACCCCTTTCCTACATTAGACGTTCTATTTCGTCCATGTGACCTGGGACCTAAGTCCCATGGACGGAATAGTACGTCATAGTGATCAGCGGCACCCGGCACTATGTGCAAAAAATAAAGGTAACCAGCTCACCTGCTTTTTTGGCTAGTAGTAGTGCGTGGAAGCTCGGATATTTCGTGAAGCCACATGTGGAGTAAATCAATAATGAAAATGTTTCCAGCTTCCAAATATACAAAAATTTATTCAAGGCATAAGAACAAGGATAAACGGACATGCCCCATCATAGCAGAAAGACACAGCAACGCGTATCGAACAATATGTTCTTTTTCAAACTTCCTATGACACCATTGTGAACGGAGTTCATTTTCCCATGACACCACATATGTGAATGTGCCCGTGCAGCAGAACTATGGGTTTTACCTTGTCAGTTCTTCCCTGCACAGTCATTTCCAGCAACGACAAGGAGGAAGGTATCGCCACAGAATCCAAACAATCCCTACTGCTCGGCTCCATTCTTCTGCTCTAGCCGTGAACAAAGACGAGCTAATAGAGCTGCTTTGTATAATTTGGCTTCCAACATTTTCAAAGGAAATCATTTTCTAAATTGTTTACTTCATTTAAATGTAACGGAACTAAAGAATATGTAATGTTTGGTGTAATTAAATTACCGTCCATTCCCTTATCTCGCGGCTCCATGCGGACGGTCTGCCCATCCACCACTACTGCATGCGGAGCGGCAGACTTAGTGTTTGCTCGGAAAGCTCGTTTTTATAGGGTGGCTGCTTCATGTTGTCCCCAGCTTCTCCCCTGAATTTGCTGGAAAATATGATGGTGCTACCTGCTTAGGAATTAACAATATTGGAAAGAAGTCTAGCGTTTGGCAGAATCCCAATGCTTATTTATGGCCGAGTGAAAGTGGTTTGTTAATTGCATCAAGACTCAATCTGGGCCCATTCATAAGGAGGAGGAATGAGAGAAGCGCCGGTTTCTCCCACCCTACACAGGAAACCTAAGGTGCAGACCCTTGAAGGAATCGGCTGCGTGCCAGCTGTTCCATACACACTCTTACAATGCAGTTCACTAGTCTGTCATAGCCCGTGTCGTCTGGACAGCTCAGGTTGCCATAGAAACTAAATTCTGTTCCAAGGAGCAGGGCGAATGCTAATTGTAGCCATTTGTTGTTCCTTCTGTCATTGCTTTTGCTTGTGCTGTTTTCCAAGAGCCAGTGTTTCTGGGCAAACAGTATGGAATCCCCCCTCTTCCTCCCACCCATCGCTTTTCTGCTTAAGGCTAATGTCTGCTGCTCCGAAATGTAAAAAAGAGCAACCAACAGGCCTGACATAGCCACTAGATGGCCGCGCACCCGCACAGCGTGACGCCGGCTCTGACAACTGTTGATCGGTGACACGGGGAAGCCATTAGCTTTGTGAAAACTTAAAAGTAAACTGTTGACGTGGATATTAAACTGACATTCTCCCCCCGAGACTCCTCCCGAGTCAGTTTTAACAAGTGTTTATCTTGGTATAAATGGAGCATTGATGCGCCAGGGGTGTCCGCGCCGCCCTCATGAGCTTTGCCTTTATTTTAATTTGGTGCTGCACTTACATGGCCCTGGGCGATAGCACTTATTAGGTTAGCACTGGCTGTTTGCTATTCACAGCGGTATTTAAATAGCTGTCATCCCTATACATTTCGATAATAAATGACAAAAACTTGATGTTCTTTCGGCAATTAAATATACTAGCAAATGAGACAAATTTTGAGCGAAGCATCTGTCATTCAGCTGGTGTACACTGTCTGCCAGCTTGTGCAATGTAAATAATCATAAGTAAACTAAAGTGAGAAATAGAGGATGCAGTGAGAGCAAATGAACTGCCTTTTATGAAGTCTGATTTCTGAGCAAATATAATGTTAGCATGGGGCATAAATAGTCCGCTACGGATCTTGTTATAGACTCTCATTAGCTAAATAAATGTAACGTGTATAATATATTATGAGACTTCAAGTTTAATTCCACTCGCAGAATCACTTTTCTGGAATCTAATAACAAGAAGCACTTTCTGCTCCACTTGGATCCTCTTTTCTAAATGACCTGATGCCTCCTTCTCCCTGGGTGTCAATAGTATCTTGTCCTAGTGTGGACATCTATGAGATTGTGCACATGGTTGTATTACAGATCCCTATGTGAGCTATGTATCTCGAGCCAAGGAGGAGATCAGATCTAACAAAACAGTCTCCCATCCTGTTACTCTTAACTAGAGTTGAGCAAATTTTTCCAAATTCAGTTCCAATTATGATCGGCGCCGAATGTTGTGTTTGCAATATTTGCCAAACACTACCAAACGTCATTGCAGTCAATGGAAGTAGAAATGAACGAATATGTTCGGAACCGATCATCAAACATAAATTCAGCACAAATAGGGTACCAATATGGCAAATTCACATTTGGCGACCGATTCTAAACATATTTGCTCAACTCTACTCTTAACTATAAAGCTCCGACACTCCAGCTGGCGCCAATGTTAGCCAACCTGGCCAGCACGCTGATTGTGAATCTCTCTCAATATCAAATCAATATGATTTTTCTTGTTTCGCCTGGCCCTTAGGCAGGTGCCTACTATGCCTAATTCGTAATCCAGCGCTCCAGCAGCTGCTCCCAAAAATAACTATTATTTGCAGTAAGGGTTTATTTTTTATGGGTCAGTAAAACCCCACTCTACAGTGTCTGTCCACAGCTTCTTCGTTCTCCTCATTCTAGTGACTCTTGTCACATATTTATTTCTCATGCAGGGAGGGAATGGAGAAGGAGAGTCAGCTTGCCGAGTTTAGATGGGAATCACGGCACGGAGCCGCCCTTTTCCTGACGTCTCAGCAATGCACAGAAGAAAAGGAATTTCTCCAGCGATCACAGGTAAGATGTTGGATTAAAATTTCACGTTTATTAGTTCATCATTAAAACCCACATACTGGCAAACCACAGCTGAAACGTGTCGGTTTTTCTATAGATACTCTATGGTTTGCCAGTATGTTGGTTTTAATGATGAACTAATAAAATGTGATATTTTAATCCAACATCTTACCTGTGATCGCTGGAGAAATTCCTGTTCCTTATCTCCGTTTCTCCTCTTATTGTGACTTGGTAGCAGCTCCTTATGTTCAGATCACTTTGTAGCATATTGTATTTACAAACCTGCTATGTAAATTGACATTTATTGTCAGACATCCCCTTTAATTATGATTTGTCTTGCGGGAAAAATATGTTCTATATAGTTTGCTGATATTTCCCTGAAGGGGTGTGTTCATACAGATTTTGAAGCAGATACTCAATATCCTCTTCTAAAAACTGTGTGAACTTTTTCCCACACTACTTGTGTCCTCATAGAATTCCAATCATGCAGTAAAGAACTAGTATTATCTATTCTATTATTTCTAAACACTGTTTTTCAGTGATTACTTTGTATCTCCGTTGATACTCCACCAACACACACAAGTGATACACCATTTGAAATGTAAACTTGCCCCCTTTAGCAAGAAAATAGCCAAACAAACCACACATCCAAGATTTGATCACATAATACAGTTTAAACATTAATTTTCATAATCCTGCAGTAAGGAAAAATGACCTGCAGGTGCCACCACAGTACCCCAAAGCACACTACCACAAAGCTGCTTACAGACATCACAAATCGAAACATTTGCCTTTGGGGCTTTCCAGCTTGCCGAACTGCTTGCCCAGCCTATTTCATGCAAATTGGAGGATTATTATTTATATTGCGCCATTGATTCCATGGTGCTGTACATGAGATGGGGTTACATACAAATTACAGATATCACTTACAGTAAACAAACTAACAATGACAGACTGATACAGGGGGAGATGACCCTGCCCTTGCAGGCTTACATTCTACAGGATGGTGGGGAAGGAGACAGTAGGTTGGGGGGTTGCAGTAGTGGTGAGGAGGCAGCGGGGATCATTGCAGGCTGTAGGTTTTCCTGAAGAGATGGGTTTTCAGGTTTCGGCTGAAGGATCAGAGTGTGGTTGATAGCCGGACGTGTTGGGGCAAGGGCAAGGAGTTCCATTGGTTGAGGGCTATTCGGGAAAAGTCTTGGAGGCGGATGGGTGAGGAGCGAATAAGTGTGGAAGAGAGAAGTAGGTCTTGTGAAGATATCGGGAGATTAGTTCAGAGATATATGGAAGAGACAGGTTATAGATGGCCTTGTAGGTCAGTATTAGTAATTTGAAATGGATACGCTGAGGGAGTGGGAGCCAGTGAAGAGATTTGCAGAGGGGAGAAGTAGCGATGAGAGAAATGAATTAGTCAGGCAGCAGAGTTAAGGATGGACTGGAGAGGTGTGAGGGTGTTACCAGGGAGGCCACAGAAAAGGATGTTGCAGTAGTTGAGACGGGAGATAAGGGCATGCACAAGCATTTTAGTTGAGGAAGGGACGGATTCTGGAAATATTTATTTACACTTCACTGCAGGTGAGTCACATATGCAAACACATTTGTAAACATGCACTGCATATTGAATTTCTCACTTGCTCCATTCATACTTCACCCACCTAAACAAATGATACACCATTTGAAAGGTCAAATTGCCTGCAGATGGCAGCACACTACCACAAAGCTGCTTACAGACATCACAAACAAATCCAAACATTTGCCCTGGCGTCTTTCCAGCTTGCTCAAGTGCTTGCCAGCCTATTTCAGGCACATTGGAGGATGGCACACTTCACTGCAGGTGAGTCACATATGCAAACACATTTTAAACATGCACTGCTTTTTCGTTGATTACTTCGCCCCACACGCACAAATGTTACACCATCTGAAAGGTACACTTGCTCCCTTCAGCAAGAAAAGAGCCATCATCTCATGAAATACATTTACATTTGACCAGCTTGCTTTTTCTGAAATTGCCTGCGCCCCCACGACCAATGTGCGAAAATTTCACACGGGTCAAGCTAGTTAAACAGTAAATGTTGTGTTAACAGTCTCTCTATTTGATAGCCAGCGTCCTGAATGCAACATTTTCTGTAAATTGTGATTTACAAATTTGCTCTTTCTCCTGTAGAAATGCCCTAGATGCCAGTCTCCCTCTTTTATAACGTGTTGTTTAGTGAAATCTTTTGCTAGAAAAGCAGAGGTGGATCGCAGGAAGTGGATGCGTGGCTTTGCTTCTGTTACCTGTGAGCTTCTGTACACCCAGGGCCTACTAAAATATATCCAGGCACTAGAATTCTCCCCAATTTATTCCTTTATTAAATAGACTACATATCAGTCCATTTCTGTTTTTTTTATTGTGGATCTTCTAGCAATTTTGTGTCGAACCCCTCCCCAAGAAAACATGAAAAAAAGTAGGTGAAGGGAGTCTATCCATGAGGGGATCGGGCCTGAGGATGTCCCGTCATGCACATCTTCTCCTTGTCCTCCTCTCACCAATATAGGCACAAACTTTTCTCCCCCCACAGTAACAATCCCTCTCCTCCACCTCTGCAGGCGATCACTACTTAAAACATCATCAACATGATTCACTAACCAGAACCACATATGCTGCTGTGTCCTTCTCCCCGTGCTGTCACCTCGATCTCTCCTCTGTCTCCCAATTTTGTCCCCTGTGTCAGCTCGGGCTAGGTAATAAGTGACTTGAAGTGAGTAGATTGTTTGTATCTGTGCTGCAGAGCAGCAAATTTTGATGAAATGATAGGTGCACTTTAAAGAGATTGTCCGGAATCTCAGTATTCATAGCTTGGTTTTCCAACAGGTTGTCAATATCGGATCTGTTAGAATAAAAATCTGATTCTCCACACCATCAGTTAGATAAGGGGTTACAGACTGCAATCATCACATCCCCATCATTTTTCACCAATCACAGCTCCATCCATTTAGAAGTAGCTTTGCCCGGGATTGCAGCTTAGTTCCATTCACGTTAATGATACTGAGCTGTAATACCTGGAACAGCAGCTAATGAATATACAGAGCTGAGCCTAATAATAGTGAAGACCGCGGGTCCCCTTCAATCAGCGGTCAGTCACTGGATCGGCCGTTAATATTGGAATTCCAAGAACTGCTGTATCAGGGATATTGACTTCCCATTGGGTTGATGTTCCATTTACTTATGATCTTTTTTCTTCCCATTGGATTCCAACTAAGTATTCCCCATTTCTCCAGTGGTTCTTGGACATAAGTCTGTTTCCAAGGGAACAGTTAGCCTTATATCACATTATGCTATAATATGCCTGAATAGATTGTGTATGTGAACCTCTAGGTGTGCCAGTGATGAATTGACCCATTACTACCGTGCTAGTATTAGGACTTGGCTTCGTCAAAGATGGATCTCAGATGTAGAGTCTGTGACATAAATTTCAGTGATGTGTCACTTATTAGGCTGTTTGCTGTTTTTCACATACAATGAAGGTTTCATTTATAGGAGAAAATCACTGCCACGACTGGTGCTCTCATGAGCAGTGGTCCAACTCTGCCCCCTCCTCTGATAAGCAGCTCGCTGTCAATAGACTATATACATACAGAGGCTGGTGTCGGCAGGGTTAGCTTTTGAGCTCTGCTACATTTAACGGCTGTACCCAGTGATACATCTCTGGAATCAGGGTCTCTTTTCCTACATTATGCTGCTCTCAGGTGAGGTAACAAAAACCTGCTGACAGATTCCCTATAATGGAACTGTTTAGTATTAGGTATCCATTAGAAGTACACATTTGTAGTAATTTTTGGGTGATTATTATGCCCTTCCTGGCAGATGATGTGTTACTCTCTGCTTTTTCCAGCAGTGCCACATTCTTCTTTATTAAATGTCTTTTAACCTGGCACAGCGCTCGGCGTATTCTGTCTTACAGGATGATGAATCAGGAAATGACAATATTCAATCATTCACTTTCTAGAAACGACTGTATTGGGGAAAAGTAGTAAAAGCAAAGCAAAACCAGATATACTGAAGAGAGCGGACAGCTTTTTCTGAGTGATGAAAATGCTATTGATTTATGACAAATGCCATCCAAAGCGGGCAGAGACTGTTTTGTCGCTGTCAGCTGAGAAGTGAAAGCAGACAGGTTTTGTTATCCATCATTTGGTCTTAATGTCGGCCAGTGGCAGGCTGCTGTAACTGATTTCAGGACTGGCATGGATGCGTCCTGGTGGCGTTTGTGGCAATCCAGTCCTGTGGAGAAGTGACACAGAGCGGAAGTGACACGAGCGCCGAGGGGCCCAAGGCTGCTGCATGAGACATCTCTATGAGAGCGCTTTGTTTATGAGGCTCCGATCTGAAGACGTCGTTTTCTAAAACGTGTTGATTGTGTTACATTGCAGTCATTTGCAGATTGACGGAAAGATTTACATAGCTAAATAGGTCTTAGCTTTTGCTCTTTTTGAGCTTGTGGGAACGTCTGGGTGATGTATCGCTGGTGCAGCAGCTCATTTCCTGGAATAATGTATCATGGCCAGTGGTGCGGTTTTATTTATAGCCGGCATGAAAACAAGTTGTTTCTATTTGTTGAGCCTTATATCTAGATGTACTTGGCTTTATATATCTTCCCCTCCTTCTAACTTGCGCATCTCGCCCAGAAATGTGCCGCCGTCTGCTCTGCTTTATATCGGAACTGCAGTGACTAGTTTTAATTAAAGCCCTTGCATTTACCATCGCCTGATTGTGCTTTTATTGGAAGCAAACATTGCAGCCTAACACGCCGCCATCAGCATGCACTACATTTCAGCCTTGTCAGAAAACCAATTACCGTTTTATTATTAAGAGATAATTATACCGATTCATTTTTGCATGTCCAAAGTGCATTGATTAGTAAATAGAGATGACTGATCACATTATTTTGGAAACAAATAAAGGCAAAGCAGATAACATGACAATTCTGCCTTCTCTCTTTTAAATGGCCGCATTAGCATCCAGATTATTTGCATTTACTATTACGTGCGGTTATGGAAGTTAAGTGTTTTGGACCATGGATCAGCTTCTGGTTACTGATCTTAAAGTGAACCCTCAGTGAACCTACACTTAGATATTCTGGAACAGCATGAGCTGCAGGGTAGTATATACCATATCTCCTTATAAGCAGGGTCGATCCAATCATAGAGTAGGAAAGCAATAGGGAGCATAGATTTCTCCCTGCTAAGCGTTCATGAGGTACCCGCTATTTTATGACAACTACTGTCTAATAACACAAGCTGCTTAACAGGAGGCCAAAGTCCTAACCTGTCGACTGTGATGCAGAACGTATCCATCTACATTCAGACGGTTTATGCAATCTTGCTCCTCTTTCACTTTTTAAGTAGGATGTTTGGCTGTCAGTTATTGCTCCTCTGACTACCCCATATATGTGCACTAATATCTATAAGGGGAATAAGTCTGCCAGACCTTCTAGGTTATCTTCTGCGGGACCAAACCTGTGTTCCTCCCCTGACATCTGTCTTAGTAGATAAGGACACCCACTTACACATAAATAGTAGAGATGAGCAACGTGCTCGGCTAAGGTGTTATCGGAGCATGCTCGGGTGCTAACCGAGTGCCTTCGGCGTGCTCGAAAAATATGTTCGAGTCCACGCCACTTCATATCTCGCAGCTTTTAGACAGCAGCAACTCATGCAGGCATTGCCTGTTTGTTAGGTAATCTCTGCGTGTCTTGTGGCTGTTGAACATCCGTGGGGAAGCAAACATATTTTTTCATTACGCCGAAGTCTCTCGGTTAGCACACGAGCATGGTCTGATAACACTTTATCCAAGTACGTTCGCTCATCATTAATACAGCTCTGGCAAAAAATTAAGAGACCACTTCCAAATGTTCAGTTTGTCTGATTTTTCTCTCTATAGGTATATTTTTGAGTAAACTATAAATTGTTCTTTTAGTCTACAAACTTCTGACAACATGTCTCCGAATTTCCAAGCAATACATTTTGGGGTTTTTTTTTTCTGAAAACTAGAAATGGTCAAAATAAAATTAAAAAAAACAACACTGCTTTCAGACCTCAAATAATGCAAAGAAAACGAGTTCATAATTTCATAATCATTTAGAAACAACAATATTAATGTTTTAACTCCGGAAGAGTCCTGAAATCAATATTTTGTGGAATAGCCATGATTTATAAAAACAGCTTTCATGCGTCTTGGCATGCTTGTCACCAGTCTTTCACACTACTTCTCGCTCAAAAATGTAAGCAGTTCTTCTTTGTTTGATGGCTTGTGACTATCCATCATCCTCTTGATTACATTCCAGAGGTTTTCAATGATGATCAGATCTGGAGAATGGGCTGCCCATGACAGGGTTTTGATGTGGTGGTCTCTTAATTTTTGCCAGAGCTGTAAGTGGTCCTACACCTTTGCCAAAATCGTTGCGTTTGCGGGACTCATATGTAATGTGTTTGGGATTCCTTTATAAATCAATCTACTGTGCTCCAAATTACAAGGTATTAATTTATTTAGATTGCACACACTGATCCTGTTCTTATCCCATAGCTCTGTTTTTGTCCTCCGGTGCGTCACTTCAGGGCTGTTAGTGTAAAGAGTCCATAGAACTTCCCTGCGTCCATGCAAGCTTGCAAGAAAATAGCTTTCAAGGGACTGTGGATCAATCACTGGAACCAGCTTGTAGGCAGACAGATATGTTCTGAAGGAACAGCAAAAAAGGAATTAATAGGATGCCAAAGCATGCATACAGTAATCAGAATAGAGCTTGGCATGGCATTAAAGGACACCTGTAGGGTTGGGTAACATTGTTAATCTGCAGGTTATGAAGATGAGCAGCTGCAGTACTGAAAGTGTGAAATTTGGCAGTAAATGAGCTTTATTTTTTAGCAGCCACTGGCTTTCAGGTATGCAGGCGTACCGGAGAAAATACAGTCACCAGTCACAGCACCAAGAGCAACAGCTGTAAGAGCCGTCCAGCACTGATTGACATTGGTTCCATTTAAGCGACAAACCATTATCTCATATCCCACCAATCCATTTCTGGGACGCAGACAATCGGCAAGACTGTGGTAGACATTAATGGCAGAACTTTAATTTTAGAGGACATATGATATAAACATGTTTCCTAGGATGTAATACTTTATGGTTTAAGATGCCCATACTTGGGTCAATGGCATCGGAAGCTGATGACCACCTAATGTATACATACTCTTCTCCAACAATTATTTCAAAATGATTTCCGATTCTTTGGCGGAGACACGTACAGTGGTATGTAAAAGGTTGGGCCTGTTCAAAATTACTGTTATTGTCAAAAGTAATACAAGTTGAAGATGAAATTATCTCTAAAAGGCCTAAAGTTAAAGATGATACATTTTCTTTGTATTTTATGCAAAAATAAAAAATATATTTTAACCTTTTACATTTTAAAAATTATAAAAAAGGAAAATGGGCCGATGCAACTGTTTGGGCACCCGGCATGGTTAGTAAGCAGTAGCACCCCCTTTTGAAAGTATTACAGCTTGTAAACACTTTTTGTAACCAACTAAGAGTATATCTTGTTTGAGGGATGTTCATCCATTCTTGCTTGGAGAATTCTCCCAGTTCTGTGAGATTCCCGGGTCGTCTTGCATGCACTGTTATTTTGTTGTCTAGCCCTAGATTTTCAATGATGATCAGATCAGGGGGACTGCAAGTGCTATTGTAAAACCTTGAGTTTGCGCCTTTTGAGTTAGTCTATTGTGACGTGTGTTTAGGATCATTATCCATTTGTAGAATCCATCCTCTTTACATCTTCAGCTTTTTTACAGATGGTGCTATGTTTGCATCAAGAATTGCATTGAATCCATTCTTACCTGTGAATGTTCCCCGTTCCATTGGCTGTAACACAATCCCAAAAAGATAATTGATCCACCCCTATGTTTAATGATTGGCGAGATGTTCTTTTCCTGAAAATCTGTACCCTTTTTTCTCCACACATACCTTTGATCATTGTGGCCAAACAGTTCTATTTCTAACCTCATCGGTCCACTGGACTTGTTTCCAAAATGCATCAGGCTTATTTAGATGTTCTTTTGCATACATTTTATGGTGAAGGACAAGGAGAAGTTTTGTTCTGATGACTCTTCCACAAAGGCTGTATTTGTGCAGGTGTCTATGAACAGTAGAACTATGTACCACAATTCCAGTCTGCTAACTCTTTCTGAAGGTCTTTTGCAGTCAAGCAGGGTTTCTGATTTGCGTTTCTAGCAATCCTACAAGCAACTCTTGCTGAAATTTTGCTTGGTCTTCCAGACGTTATCTTGACCTCCACTATTCCTGTTATCTGCTATTTCTTCATTATATTTCAAACTGAGCACAGGGCAACTTCAAACACTTTGCGATTTTCTTATAGCCTTCTCCTGCTTTGTGGGCCGCCACCATTTTCAGAGTCCTAGGCAGCTGCTTAGAAGAACCCATGGTTGCTGTATTTTAACACAAGGTCAGAGGAGGCTGGGTTTTTATAAAGCTGGGAAATTTGCATCACATGCCCTTTCCTAATGATGATAGTGAGCAAGCCATAACACTAACAGGCAAATTATGGTCTGAAACCACGGTCAAAGTTATGAGCGCACAAATCTCCAAGGGTGCCCAACTTTTGCATTGGCCCGTTTTCTTTTTTGTAATTTCTAAACTATAAAATTTGGACAATATATAGCGTATATAATCGAGTATAAGATGACCCGAGTATAAGCCGATGCACCTAATTTTACCACAAAAAACTGGGAAAACTTATTAACTTGAGATAAGCCAGGTATGCATTGTCTCCTCATCTGTATTCTTGTATGCATGGCTGTTCGTCCCTATTGTTGTATGTATGGCTCCTCATCCCTATCCTTGTATGCATGGCTTCTCATCCCTATTCTTGTATGCATGGCTCTTCATCCCTATCCTGGTCTCCTCCTCATCCCCATCCTTGTATGCATGGCTCCTCATCCCCATCCTGGTATGCATGGCTCCTCATCCCTATCCTGGTATGCATGGCTCCTCATCCGCCACCCTGGTATGTATGACCTTCTCATCCCTGCACTGGTATGCATGGCTCTTTATCTCTAGACTTGTCTGCATGGCTCCTCATCCCCATCCTGCTACGCATAGCTTCTCATCCCTATATTGGTATGCATGGCTCCTCATCTCCTATCCTTGTGTGTATGGCTCCTCATCCATATCCTGATCTGTATGGCTCCTCTTCCCCGATCCTAGTATGCATGGCTCCTCATCCCCTATCCTGGTATGCTTGGCTCCTCATAACTATCCTTGTGTGCATGGCTCCTCATCCCTATCCTTATCTGCATGGCTCCTCATCTCGACCACTGGTCTGCATGGCGCCTCATCCCCATCCTGGTGATTGTCCCCATCCCCATTCTGGTATGCATGGCCCCGATCAAACCATTAAAAAATAAACCATTATACTTCCTGCGCCCCCTCGCAGTGTCTTGTTCAGAGTCAGTAGCTGGTTTATGTTTGTAAGCAGCGCATAGCAGTGACGTCATGCGCTGCTTACAAGCCGAGCACAGCTGCCAGAATACTCACTGCTCCCCACACCGGAACTATGTGAGTGGAGGGCAGTGAGTATTCATTGCTATTAAGTATCGTGCACAGTGTTAGCCACAGCCACCAGGTAGACACTTGTGCCCACTACTTAGGAGAAATGAATATTCACTTCTCTCCACTCCCATTCGAGTGGAGAGGTGTGAATATTCACTTCTCTTAAGTAGCGGGCACACGTGATCACCCGGCAGCTGCAGGAAACCTGGGGCTGACACTGTGTGTGCTTTTACAGAGAAATGAATATTCACTGCCAGCACAGTGATTATTCATTTCTCTTTAACCGCAACAACTGGCTCCTGCCTCCTGTCACCCGCTGCTCCCCCCTCCTGTCACCCGCTGCTCCCCCTTCATCTTCTGGGACAATTGCTCAAGTAATAAACCGTTGAGGGTGTTTTCAGCACACAAAAAATGTGCTGAAAAAGTTGGCTTATACTCGAGTATATACAGTATGTATATTTTTTTGCCTAAAATACAAAGGAAATGTGCCATCTTTAACTTTAGGGCTTTTAGAGATCATTTGATCTTCATCTTGCGCAATTGTTCACAATAACAGTAATTTTGACCAGGGGTTCCCAAACTTTTACATGCCAATATATATGTAGACGCGGGGAGGAATAGATGTCAGCCAAACAAGCAAAGGTGTAGCCACCTCTAGAATACATTGATATATGTTTCGTCGTCTGCTGAGGGCAGATGACATTTGAGCTTGTCCCTGGTCTCTGCCATCAAGCTTTCTCAGAGAGCAGACATACGTGCTGCTTGCATTGAGAAATTACTGAAAATACTCCCAATATTCTGTGCATCCAAGATTTATAAGAAAAACTATTTTGTAACATTTTCTTCTAGTGGAAGCAAAAACATATTTTGATCACTTTTGTCTTTGGGAAATTGTAGCTGCGATCCATCAATTTGTTCCAGTTGGCTTGTAGCAAGTAGCCATAGTGTCCGTATGTAAGATTCATACATCATGGATTACCTATAATACAGCTGATACGTCTTCGCATTTTTTATCCAGAAAATAAAGCACTGTCTTGGAAGAGACATGACTGGAAGGCAATAACTTCCATATTACCCATTAGTGGTGTAAAGCGGAACCGTTCTACAGTTTGCTCCTCAGCCTTGCATGCATCCCGAATCCCTCCGGTACAAATGTTACATGTCCGCCATCCTGAATACATTCTGTGCCTAAAATCCAATTTGATAACCCTTTGTAATTCCTAACACTGCCCCAACATCACAGAATACATATTTTATCTTTACAACAAAAGCCATAGAATTTTGGAATATTTGCTAGTAAAATTTGTTACTAAATTGTCATTAAAGAGAAACTTGTCACAGCAATTTCTGCCAAATAGACTTTGTCTAAATATTTCTACTGACCCTTATCTGGCTTTTAGCTGGGATAGTTTTTTTAGTCCTCGGTCTGCACGGCATTCTGCTTTTCTTTTTTCATTTGAAACACAGAGTTTCTTTTTGTAGCATATTGAGATACAGCTGTAGCCGGAGTCGGCTTTGCTGGCTGTCATCTCCGGCGCACCGTTTCTCCGGTGCTCTGCCTCAGGGCTTCACAGCACACGGCTCTGAAGATAATTAACAAGTGACATTACTTGTCACTTTTCAATTATCCACAGGAGCCACGTTGATGCAAATCTCCCTCTCCTTCTAGTCCCACAACAGCGACATACTGTGGATTCCAGTACAGACGACACAAATTACTAATATACCTGCAGATATCTTATATATACCGTATGTGTTTACTGATAGGAAACATTCACAGAGGCATCATGTCACACTTCATCATGCTCAGGTGGTTCATAAATATTATAGGTTAGAGGCACTAGTCTTTAATGGTTCGCTTACAAGATGGATCGACCGGCAGCACCAACCAACCGTATATTGGTAAACCTTTACCCATTGGCAGTCGTTTAATAGCCTGATAACACTAGCAGACTGGAGGTAACTGTACTATTACAGATCACTCCGTGCATATCTGCCATGGTTCTTTGCAGTGCCAGCCCATTTCGCACAGGACAGTGCACACTGAGAACGATGAGCTTTTACGCTGCATAAATGATAATTTTACCCTATAAACGGACATATTACTTAATCATTGCGTGATCTGGAGCCTGTTTAATCTGAAAGACTATCATGAAACGAGCATTATTAAAAAAGCTCATTTATGATTATCTTCCAATGTGTATGCACCCTTACACCAATGATCAGAGGTGGCGGTGATCACCGCTGTGCAATCTTATATCGTAGTGGTGATCACTGCTCTGCAATCTTATATTGTGGCGGTGATCACTGCTGTGCAATCTTATATCATGTCGGTCATCACTGCTGTGCAATCTTATATTGTGGCGGTGATCACTGCTGTGCAATATTATATCATGACAGTGATCACTGCTGTGCAATATGAATGTATATCATGACGGTGATCACTGCTGTACAATTTTATATAATGGTGGTGATCACTGCTGTGCAATCTTTCTTATATATTGTGACGGGGATCACTGCTCTGCAATCTTATATCGTGGCGGTGATCACTGCTGTGCAATCTTATATTGTGGCGGTAATCACTGCTGTGCAATCTTATATTGTGGAGCTGATCACTGCTGTGCAATCTTATATTGTGGAGCTGATCACTGCTGTGCAATCTTATATTGTGGAGCTGATCACTGCTGTGCAATCTTATATTGTGGAGCTGATCACTGCTGTGCAATCTTATATCGTGGCGGTGATCACTGCTGTGCAATCTTATATTGTGGCGTTAATCACTGCTGTGCAATCTTATATTGTGGAGCTGATCACTGCTGTGCAATCTTATATTGTGGAGCTGATCAATGCTGTGCAATCTTATATTGTGGCGGTGGTCACTGCTGTGCAATCTTATATCGTGGCGGTGATCACTGCTGTGCAATCTTATATTGTGGCGGTGATCACTGCTGTGCAATCTTATATTGTGGCGGTAATCACTGCTGTTCACTCTTATATTGTGGCGGTGATCACTGCTGTGCAATCTTATATCTTGGCGGTGATCGCTGCTGTGCAATCTTATATCGTGGCGGTGATCACTGCTGTGCAATCTTATATCGTGGCGGTGATCACTGCTGTGCAATCTTATATCATGACGGTGATCACTGCTGTGCAATCTTATACCTTGGCGGTGATCGCTGCTGTGCAATCTTATATCGTGGCGGTGATCGCTGCTGTGCAATCGTATATCATGACGGTGATCACTGCTGTGCAATCTTCTTGGCGGTGATCGCTGCTGTGCAATCTTATATCGTGGCGGTGATCACTGCTGTGCAATCTTATATCGTGGCGGTGATCACTGCTGTGCAATCTTATATCATGACGGTGATCACTGCTGTGCAATCTTATACCTTGGCGGTGATCGCTGCTGTGCAATCCTATATCGTGGCGGTGATCGCTGCTGTGCAATCTTATATCATGACGGTGATCACTGCTGTGCAATCTTATATTGTGCCGCCATCAACCACTGGCCCGTAGTGATGCAATTATGGGACTCTAAAGTCGTTGTCTTGACAGCTAGGGACTTACTGAAGTTTCTGGATGAAACTCGGGATGATTTCTCATACACTCGTCTGCAGACTTTTTTAGTGGAAGTTCTGAAAAAATACCGTATATAAACAATACATAGAAAACGATTCCAAGTAGTTGGTGGTTCTAAGAGGTCTTATTAATAATGATTAGGAGTAGGGTGCTTATTAAAATAACTCACCAGATTAACCCCTTCCTGACATGATTATTTTCCATTTTTGTTTTTAATTCTTCTTTCAGGAGCTTTAACTTTATTTTTCATTCAAAGCCATTTAAAGGCTTGTTTTTTTTGACGGACGAGTTTTACTTTTACTTGACGTCATTCACTTTATCACCTGATGTACTGGAAAGCGTGAAAAAATGGCAAGTGCGGTGAAATTGTGGATTAAGTGCAATTCTAAAATAATTTTTGAGATTTTTTTTTTTTTCCATGTTAGCTATAAGGTAAAAATTACCTGGCAATACAATTCTCCAGGTCAGTGAGATTATGGATATACCAAGCATGCATATTTTTATTTATTTTTTTTATCCAAGGGCTGAAAAAAATATTTGGCAGTTTGTAAAAAAAAAAAAAAAAAAAACTGTTACCGGTGTTGCCATTTTCTGAGACCCATAATGTTTTCAAATTTTGGGGCTGTGTGATCATGTCAGCAGGGAGGCGCATGGATTGATGTGTCCCTTGTCAGTGATTGACATCTGTGTTTAACAGGTTAATAGATGCGGGTGCAGCGCAGTTCTTATCGACACATGATGGCTGAATATCAGGGTCATCACCTGTCAGGGAAGACGTGGGCTCTGTAACTGAAAGCTGCCAATCAGTGGAGGGGGCTAGGTTATACGGAGCCCAGAAATATGGAGAACTACATAGCCACAGGTCTGCTGATCTGCTAGTGATCTCCTGCTGATAAACTGGTAATTTTATCAAAACTACAGCAAGTAGCCCAGTAAGTGACAGGTCTCTGGCCTTACGTTATACCACTCTTAGGCTATGTGCCCACGGTGCGTGTTAAAATGCACACCAAAAACCGGACACCTTCCCAGAAATCGCGCGTTTTTTTCCACGCGATTTCACCGCGATTTTACCGCGATTATGATCGCGATTTTGCCGCGATTTTCGTGTGCGATATTTAAGCACTTTCCAAGCGATTGACAGGTTGGTCACACTCGTCAAACATAGTGTTTGACAAGTGTGACCAGGTTTTTACTATTGAGGCCGCCTATGCGGCATGAATAGTAAAACATAGAATGTTAAAATGCTAAAAAAAAAAAAAAAAAAAAAAAAAATCGGTGTATATTTACCCTCCGGCGTCCCGCGCTGCATTCCCAGTAATGCCTTGCGAGACCTGTGATGACGTAGTCTCGCGTTGCTATAGCGATCTCGCGAGACCACGTCATCACTGGACCGTGCCGCAAGGCATTACTGGGAACGCTTAGGCCGGGAATGCAGCGCTGGATTTTTTATTCATTTTTTTTACAGGGGTATGGTACCCAGGGCCTGGAGGACAGTCTCCTCTCCTCCACACCGTGGGTACCAACCGCACATGAGACGCTTAACTTCCCGCATGGTGGGCATAGCCACATGCGGGAAGTAAGCGATTCTCATGCATTCCTATGGGTGCGGAATCGCGGCAATTCTTTGCGATTCCGCACAAAAGAATGAGCATGCTGCAATTTTTTCCGCGATGCGATTCCGCCGCAGAAAAAAGCGCAGCATTAGCACAGCATGTGCGGAATGCCATAGGAATGCATGGGGGGGCGTTCTGTACACGATTTTTAAACATTTTCGCGCCGAAAATCGCGGCAAAAACGCTTAAAAATCGCTACGTGGGCACACAGCCTTAGAGTAGGTGGCATAAAACTGATGAAAAATCCCCTTTAAATGCCTGTCTATACCTGATCTCTAACATTTTAGTTTATGAATAGTAAAGAAAGGAAAACCTTCTCCAGTCCACTCACCAGGGCACAGAAGCTTGCGGTGCAATAAGGATGTGGAGAGAAGGACGAATTTCCAGCATCAGGTTCTTCCATAAAAAGCCATAGTTTATGGGTGTTCCTGGCAGTAACCCTCCCATTGAGTATTATATGATTTTAATTTTTCCAAACTGAAATTGTCAGCATGGCCTTAAAAAGATAATAGAAATGGAAAAGAAATTGTATGAAGCATGTTATTTAGCCACTCACTTCAATGGATGTTTCTCTTTCCAGGTTCACATGGTCCAGGATAATTTTATAGTTTATTAATACATTATTGCATTGAAACTCCAGAACAAATGTCAGGTGTGAGTATTAGCACATTGCCATTCAGCGGCCTTGGTGCTTTTGGACCCCTATTTGAATATTTCATCAGTGTCTTATTTCGCAGGGATCATCTCTTTTCACATCCTCATGTGGACCTTGGCCCAACTACCAGTTACGACATCTTTTTATTTGCAGCAGTTCATCTCCTAGAAGTGATTGATATCTTACAGCTTCCACAATATGCCTCATCAATGACAGCGCTTCCATCAGGGAGGTCTGGCTCCGGAGCTCGAATTATGGGAAGGTATTTGATTTCCCAAGGCATTTGCAAGATTTGAGGCTGTAGCAGAATTTCCATAGGTAGAAAACCTTCTCGTTGAAAACCCTTTTTGTCGCTCGCTTGTAGAGGCTTTGTCTTTCGGCTGATGTCAAGCCGTTATTTCTTTCTGCGAGTTTGGGAATCCAGGAAGATTATAACACAGAGTACCAATTATTTTGCTATGAGGAT
The DNA here is from genome assembly GCF_039654945.1 of Dendrobates tinctorius. Classification (NCBI taxonomy): domain Eukaryota; kingdom Metazoa; phylum Chordata; class Amphibia; order Anura; family Dendrobatidae; genus Dendrobates; species Dendrobates tinctorius. Next base: position 29,020,297 of record NW_027361732.1, on the reverse strand, counting down.
GTAAATAATGGCGCACCAAGCCCCATCTCTAATGACTAATGAAAGATAGTGCGGCAGATCTTGACAAATGCACTGTGTATCTTGACAAAGGGCAATTCATTAGAAGAGTGTGGCTTACAAATTGCTATTTTAAATTAGTTTACACTTTCTGCAGCCTAGCTTTCTCCGGCACTTGGGGCTAAAATGGCATTTGTATACTTAATATACAGACTACTTTGGGAATATGTTGTTTTATATGTTATAGAAATGAGAATGCAATTTTTCAATAAACAGCCATATTCTGCTTCACTACAGCATTTCCTATAGTGGCCTACTGCCTTTTAAACACCGTCTACATTATATTTTTGAATATGGCTCTTGTCAGAGGTACTGTAAATACCGATGGAGCACTGGTGACGGGAGTAATTGTCCCCCGCCCCAATAGTTATTTTCTAGATCTGTAGTATCGTGTGTACCCACATGTCTGCAGAAATAACAATATTACTAAGATGTTGCTGCTATTCATTCACTACTCACCGAAATTAAATGCTCTACCCGAAGGACTGTGCCACAGGTGGTGTCAGAAGGTGGCATGGAGGTTGTCAGGTGCACCACCACTGCAGATGGATCAGGATGATTAAGAGGGGAAATTGGAGAAAGGAGGGCACATAATCCTGCCCACTACATAGGATGGGGTGGCATTTTTCCATGGTAAAGTTGGTGTCACAAGGCACATGGGCGTTTTGGTGACAAAAGTCCAAGTATAGAGCTTTTAGAGGTATAGGTTTCATTTAGGTCAACAATAAATGCCATTTAGTGGAATTCATTACCAATAAACTATTATGGCATCTGGTAGACACTTTTTTTTGTTTAGTTTTTGTTGGATTCATTAGGCTAAATTGCTGGATTTATGGTCTTCATCCAACAGCTAAGCCCTATGAACACCTTTAGTTTGTAAGTTTGGAGCTTATTTGGACTACAAGCTAAGGCGCGATTCATTCATTACACTAGAAAACTGGCGTAAAAAGCTTTGAAAAGTCACAGAATTGTTGCGCAGCTGAGAAATTGATAAAAATGTTGCCAGTTTTGATATTTTCAGGCCAGTTTCTCATTTCTCTGACAAAATGAGCAGAACCGGTGTGGTGGGACGCCTCAGCTCTTCTAATTGATGATGAATGACAGCAGAGATCTGACTGGGTAAGATTTATGGCACAGTGCATGGAGGCTCACCTCACTTGTCACGGATGTGCGTGTGTCTTAATGAATCATGAGCATTGGACTCCACCAAGACTGGTGAGAAAATCGCCGCTTTTGATTGATTTAAATGTGCATCAAAAGCATAATGTGAACATAGCCTAATCTTGATGATGATAGAAATAGGCGGAGAATTGCGCTCCCCCAGCACAACAAAGACTAGGTGCAGCAGCTACGTGTCTCTTTTTTTAGTCTTAAAATAATGAAATGCATTTCAAGGTCGCACTCTTTCGGTCCCAGCAACTTACCAGGGATGTATAGATTCCACCCACATTTCTTAATCCATGATGAAATGGCGATCTTTTTAGGTAAAGAACTTTGACTCGCTTTTACATTTCATTTGATCTTTGCACTTCCATGTCCAATATGAATTCTAATATGAAAATTAGCGTTCTCACAGAAGACGCTGTCTCGCAAGTACCAAGCGGGAGCGGTAGCATATAACTGCATGAGAAATCCTAACTAGTCTTGCAGCATGATGAGGCATAAATGCCAGGCTAGAGACTGATCTATGCCTGGCAGAGCCCCCTAAGGCAACTTTGGAGAAATGCTGGTTCTCCGTGTAGACCTCAGCTGGGTATGGATCCTTAAAGGCAATGCTCCATGGGCAGAAAATGTAAATAAAATGGCGCAGCATCACCTATTTACCAACCTCAGGCATTCTGTACATCATACTCTCACAAATCTTCCCCTGACAACTGTCTTCACAATAATGGTTTGCCTAAAGTATTCCATAAAATAAAGAAGCAGATGCTGGCTAAATGTAGGCTGGGCTTTGTGTTAGCCATATGATTGCAAAGGGAGCCTGTGAGTTCATTCTCGTTGCCCAAACTGTTTGTCTCTGAAACGCTCTTGCTTTTCTGGAGAATATAGTTTAAAGATGCTGCTTGACACTATAGGAAAAGAGGAGACTTGTCCGTTGCCACCCCTGTCCGGCTTCTCCTTGCTCCGCACTAGTTGTTTGACAGGACTTTATGTATGTAAATATGGCGAGACCTTCCAATCAATCAGAAAGTTGCGAAGAGAAGCTGGAGGGGGGCGATCATGGACAAGTCTCCTCTCTCCTTATAATCCCAGGCCAGACCTCAGGGTAAAACCTACCTGGCTGCAATCAAAGAGCCAGTCTCCGATTCATGCTGTCCATAGTTTGGGCTGCATTAATCATATGCTCATTACCATACTGTACGGTCATTATCGTACCGTCAATACTGTGCCGTACCATCATTACTGTAGCGTACCATCAACACTGTACCGTAAGATCATTACTGTACCATAACGTACAATCATTGATGTTCCTTTGGCCTTGAATATATTTTAATAGCCTTTTTATCTTGAAAGAAGAAAGCTATATATAATATATATATATAATGAAAAAATGACAAAGCAGCACAAAAAAAGAAAGAAAAAAGTGGGTGCATGCTTCCAGGCACATACTAAACATTAGAAAGATCCATCAGAAATAAAAGCAGCACGCCTTGGAGAATTCAGTTTGATGATGTTTATTAGCCCATCAGGCTATGTGCCCATACAGTGCGACGTTTCGGTCCAGAAAAGGTGTGGACCTTTCTCTGCTTAATCATCAAACTGAATTCTCCAAGGCGTGCTGCTTTCATTTCTGATGGATATATAGATAGATAAGCCACATAGGTGTATACATGGACTCTGGGACTACCATTTTTACAAACGTCTCTAAACAGCTAAAATACTTTGCCACGTGTCAGTGATGTGTGTGGCTGACCATTTACCCCAGCGATTGCCAAGGGGAACCGCTAAACAAAGTTTTGCTTTCCTGGGGAACCTCGAAACGTGGTATTAGGATTCGGTAAATGATTCCATTATTCTTGTCCTTTGCTATAATTTGTGTGCTCATGTGTATGAAAGCAACGCTTCCTTGAGTGGCTGACATCAGTTTTCTTTTATCTTGTAGAACCTCTCATCTAGGCTGGAGGAACCTCGGTGGTTCTTTCGGAAACCTGATTAGATAACTCTGGTCTGACACACCATTATGCATTGGGGCATTGAGCTGAAATGACCTTTTTGCTAAGAATATAAAGAATATATTGTGTCCGGTTTCTATTAGCAGAAGTCTCCAAGCTTGAACAATGCGCTGTTCTAGGTCTTTGGAGGCCTTTTATTCAGGAAATCCTGTGCTGCCTGAGATAACATTACACCGATATCATCTCACTCCTACATTTGTGTGGGTTGTTACCTGCTTTGCATCATTTTTTGATAAGGGAAGGCTTATCTTCCATCTTTTTTCTGTTATTAATGCTATGAATCTTTACTCTGAAATGTGTACTCAAGACTCGATTGTTGTGTTAGTAGTAATGTCATAACACTGGAGATTGTTCTGGCCATGCACATCCTGACATCTATAGAGCTACGATTTATTACTTATGTTATTCCTACGTACCATCGCATACATGGTAGATGGAGGGCCGCTATTCCATTAGTAAACTAGGCCATTGTTTTCCATAATTGGTGAAAAATATCCTAACTTTATTCCGAGTCTTGTGAGCCAGATAGCTAAGGCGCTTAAAGGGAATCTGCTATCCCAAAAGTGAGCAGCATGATATAGTCTTAATTAATAAGTTTTATATGCTACAGATTTACCAGTGCGTTGAATGCTGAGCTGTGTATAACCCCACCACACCACTAATTGGCTGCTTTCTGTGTACACTGTGCATAGGCATAAAGTTGTCAGTCAGTACAGGGTGCGTGGTTGGACTACCTGGCGGCAGGATTACTAATCCTGTAGTGATAATCTGCTGATCAGTGATTTTATGAAAACTGCAGCAAGCAACCCATTAAGTGACACAATGCTTGAGTCGGGGTCTCTTCCCCAACATGGCGGAGCCTGAGTGCTGCTGCTTGGTGAATGCTTGTAAGCAGTCTTTTGAGTGATCAGTGTGTGTCTCAGAATCAAGACCCTCTCATGATCTATAGCAAATTTTAGAGGGTTTAAAATGTCAATAAACATTGAAAAAGAGTGATACCCTCTAAGTGGTTGTTACAGGTACTAAGTGGTTGTTACAGGTACATAGATTTTAGGCCGAATTCACATTTTCTTGAAACACAGATGGTGCTCAAGAATGCAGTGCCCGACCGGCGAGTCTTCTGACCTGAGATAACAGCCTCATTGGGATCTGTGCATGGTCCGCAATTAGCCTCAGTTGATTTCTTTTATAGGAATACTATATCGGTGATCAGCCATTGCACACGCGCCCCCCCTGTTCCTTACCGGACTGTAAAGGCTGGCCTTATCCTCGGAAGGTCACGCACTCCTTTTCTTCTCATTCACTGTTGCTCTGTGAAAAGTTGCCATTTTTGGTGAGGTTGATATCCTGTGATCTGTGTCCTACTCTGAGCTTCCAATATTGGGTACAGAACAGTTACTTGGCTCAAATATTTCAGTATTTTGGCCATTTCCAGTGTACTGTATGTCCTGCCTTAGACAGCTGGCTTCTGCAGGAACATCTGCCTGCCTTCAGTAAAATACTGACATTGTACTGCCCATTTCTACACTACAGCACTTCTCTGTGACTACGGGCCCCTACAATGTGTAGCCCTGATTACTGGGACGCTACATCACTATTCTGTGACTACGGCCCCCTACAATGTGTAGCCCTGATTACTGGGACGCAACAGCACTTTTCTGTGACTACGACCCCCTACAATGTGTAGCCCTGATTACTGGGACGCTGCAGCACTTTTCTGTGACTACGACCCCCTACAATGTGTAGCCCTGATTACTGGGACGCTGCAGCACTTTTCTGTGACTACGACCCCCTACAATGTGTAGCCCTGATTACTGGGACGCTACTTCACTATTCTGTGACTTCGACCCTCTACAATGTGTAGTCCTGATTACTGGTACGCTACAGCACTTTTCTGTGACTACGGCCCCCTACAATGTGTAGTCCTGATTACTGGGACACTACAGCACTTTTCTGTGACTACGGCCCCCTACAATGTGTAGTCCTGATTACTGGGATGCTACAGCACTATTCTGTGACTACGACCCTCTACAATGTGTAGTCCTGATTACTGGGACGCTACAGCAATTTTCTGTGACTATGACCCCCTACAATGTGTAGCCCTGATTACTGGGACGCTACAGCACTTTTCTGTGACTTCGACCCTCTACAATGTGTAGTCCTGATTACTGGGACGCTACAGCACTTTTCTGTGACTACGGCCCCCTACAATGTGTAGTCCTGATTACTGGGACGCTACAGCACTATTCTGTGACTACGACCCAATACAATGTGTAGTCCTGATTACTGGGACGCTTCAGCACTTTTCTGTGACTACGGCCCCCTACAATGTGTAGTCCTGATTACTGGAATGCTACAGCACTTTTCTGTGACTTCGACCCTCTACAATGTGTAGCCCTGATTACTGGGACACTACAGCACTTTTCTGTGACTACGGCCCCCTACAATGTGTAGTCCTGATTACTGAGACACTACAGCACTTTTCTGTGACTACGACCCCCTACAATGTGTAGCCCTGATTACTGGGACACTACAGCATTTTTCTGTGACTACGACCCTCTACAATGTAAACCAAAAGCAAAACACAAAACAAATATCCTGGAATAAAAAAGTAAAAAAATATATTGCAAAAATTGCATGAAGGTAGTAATAATAAGGGTATTTAGTTAACATAATTTTGATCAAAATAATGTAGAAGCCATCCCGCCACGTCACGGCAACCCTTGTGGGACAGTCCTAACTCTTGTATTTAAAACCTTTCCACTTGTCAAGTGACGTAAATGTGAACAAGGACAGAGGGACTGAACCACCAGTAATAGTATAGGCCAGACAGGATGGATTTTCCAACTCAGAAACAGGGCGGTCACACCCTTATATGCACAGAATGCACAATGAAACAAATGAGAAACTGGGTCTGAGCAGAAAAAGTAAATTAATGTGCATGCAAAATGTAATTGCATATGAACACATGACCTTTACACAGAGAAAACCAAAAGCAAAACACAAAACAAATATCCTGGAATAAAAAAGTAAAAAAATATATTGCAAAAATTGCATGAAGGTAGTAATAATAGTAATAATAAGGGTATTTAGTTAACATAATTTTGATCAAAATAATGTAGAAGCCATCCCGCCACGTCACGGCAACCCTTGTGGGACAGTCCTAACTCTTGTATTTAAAACCTTTCCACTTGTCAAGTGACGTAAATGTGAACAAGGACAGAGGGACTGAACCACCAGTAATAGTATAGGCCAGACAGGATGGATTTTCCAACTCAGAAACAGGGCGGTCACACCCTTATATGCACAGAATGCACAATGAAACAAATGAGAAACTGGGTCTGAGCAGAAAAAGTAAATTAATGTGCATGCAAAATGTAATTGCATATGAACACATGACCTTTACACAGAGAAAACCAAAAGCAAAACACAAAACAAATATCCTGGAATAAAAAAGTAAAAAAATATATTGCAAAAATTGCATGAAGGTAGTAATAATAGTAATAATAAGGGTATTTAGTTAACATAATTTTGATCAAAATAATGTAGAAGCCATCCCGCCACGTCACGGCAACCCTTGTGGGACAGTCCTAACTCTTGTATTTAAAACCTTTCCACTTGTCAAGTGACGTAAATGTGAACAAGGACAGAGGGACTGAACCACCAGTAATAGTATAGGCCAGACAGGATGGATTTTCCAACTCAGAAACAGGGCGGTCACACCCTTATATGCACAGAATGCACAATGAAACAAATGAGAAACTGGGTCTGAGCAGAAAAAGTAAATTAATGTGCATGCAAAATGTAATTGCATATGAACACATGACCTTTACACAGAGAAAACCAAAAGCAAAACACAAAACAAATATCCTGGAATAAAAAAGTAAAAAAATATATTGCAAAAATTGCATGAAGGTAGTAATAATAAGGGTATTTAGTTAACATAATTTTTATGTTAACTAAATACCCTTATTATTACTATTATTACTACCTTCATGCAATTTTTGCAATATATTTTTTTACTTTTTTATTCCAGGATATTTGTTTTGTGTGTTGCTTTTGGTTTTCTCTGTGTAAAGGTCATGTGTTCATATGCAATTACATTTTGCATGCACATTAATTTACTTTTTCTGCTCAGACCCAGTTTCTCAGACCCTCTACAATGTGTAGTCCTGATTACTGGGACGCTTCAGCACTTTTCTGTGACTACGGCCCCCTACAATGTGTAGTCCTGATTACTGGGACGCTTCAGCACTTTTCTGTGACTACGGCTCTCTACAATGTGTAGTCCTGATTACTGGGACGCTTCAGCACTTTTCTGTGACTTCGACCCTCTACAATGTGTAGTCCTGATTACTGGGACACTACAGCACTTTTCTGTGACTTCGACCCTCTACAATGTGTAGTCCTGATTACTGGGATGCTACAGCACTATTCTGTGACTATGACCCTCTACAATGTGTAGTCCTGATTACTGGGACGCTACAGCACTATTCAGTGACTACGACCCCCTACAATGTGTAGTCCTGATTACTGGGACGCTTCAGCACTTTTCTGTGACTACAGCCCCCTACAATGTGTAGTCCTGATTACTGGGAAGCTTCAGCACTTTTCTGTGACTTCGACCCTCTACAATGTGTAGTCCTGATTACTGGGACACTACAGCACTTTTCTGTGACTTCGACCCTCTACAATGTGTAGTCCTGATTACTGGGATGCTACAGCACTATTCTGTGACTACGACCCTCTACAATGTGTAGTCCTGATTACTGGGACGCTACAGCACTATTCTGTGACTACGACCCCCTACAATGTGTAGTCCTGATTACTGGGACGCTTCAGCACTTTTCTGTGACTACGGCCCCCTACAATGTGTAGTCCTGATTACTGGGACGCTTCAGCACTTTTCTGTGACTTCGACCCTCTACAATGTGTAGTCCTGATTACTGGGACACTACAGCACTTTTCTGTGACTTCGACCCTCTACAATGTGTAGTCCTGATTACTGGGATGCTACAGCACTATTCTGTGACTACGACCCTCTACAATGTGTAGTCCTGATTACTGGGACGCTACAGCACTATTCTGTGACTACGACCCCCTACAATGTGTAGTCCTGATTACTGGGACGCTTCAGCACTTTTCTGTGACTACGGCCCCCTACAATGTGTAGTCCTGATTACTGGGAAGCTTCAGCACTTTTCTGTGACTTCGACCCTCTACAATGTGTAGTCCTGATTACTGGGACACTACAGCACTTTTCTGTGACTTCGACCCTCTACAATGTGTAGTCCTGATTACTGGGACACTACAGCACTTTTCTGTGACTACGACCCCCTACAATGTGTAGCCCTGATTACTGGGACACTACAGCACTTTTCTGTGACTACGGCCCCCTACAATGTGTAGTCCTGATTACTGAGACACTACAGCACTTTTCTGTGACTATGACCCCCTACAATGTGTAGCCCTGATTACTGGGACACTACAGCATTTTTCTGTGACTACGACCCTCTACAATGTGTAGTCCTGATTACTGGGACGCTTCAGCACTTTTCTGTGACTACGGCCCCCTACAATGTGTAGTCCTGATTACTGGGATGCTACAGCACTACCCCCTACAATGTGTAGTCCTGATTACTGGGACGCTTCAGCACTTTTCTGTGACTACGACTCTCTACAATGTGTAGTCCTGATTACTGGGACGCTTCAGCACTTTTCTGTGACTTCGACCCTCTACAATGTGTAGTCCTGATTACTGGGACACTACAGCACTTTTCTGTGACTACGGCCCCCTACAATGTGTAGTCCTGATTACTGGGATGCTACAGCACTATTCTGTGACTTCGACCCTCTACAATGTGTAGTCATGAGTACTGGGATGCTACAGCACTATTCTGTGACTACGACCCTCTACAATGTGTAGTCCTGATTACTGGGACACTACAGCACTTTTCTGTGACTTCGACCCTCTACAATGTGTAGTCCTGATTACTGGGATGCTACAGCACTATTCTGTGACTACGACCCTCTACAATGTGTAGTCCTGATTACTGGGACGCTTCAGCACTTTTCTGTGACTACGGCCCCCTACAATGTGTAGTCCTGATTACTGGAACGCTACAGCACTTTTCTGTGACTACGGCCCCCTACAATGTGTAGTCCTGATTACTGGAACGCTACAGCACTTTTCTGTGACTACGGCCCCCTACAATGTGTAGTCCTGATTACTGGGACGCTACAGCACTTTTCTGTGACTACGGCCCCCTACAATGTGTAGTCCTGATTACTGGGACGCTACAGCACTTTTCTGTGACTACGGCCCCCTACAATGCTCTGTAACTTCCCTGTATTAAGTGACGTGCAGAGCAGAAGTCCTGATACTTGCCTTCAAATGATTAATATTTCTTATTGCATCCCAATTCCTTCATTGTTTTTGGACTCTGCCTTTTCAGTGCAGCTGAGTGTGCAAGTAACAGGTACGACATCACTTTCATCTCAATAGAAAGGATATTTAATGTCAGTTTGTTCTCACAAATAATATTTGGCTTGTAAAAAAAAAATATTTTTGATTATCGCATATTATAGCTATTTAAATTTTTTTGATGATCTTTGTAAATGTTATTTAGTATTTGGCAAGTTTGTGTTCAGCTAATCTTTAAATGTTCCTCTCCAGAGTCTAATTACGGCATGGGCAGAGCAGCAAGTCTGTATACACCAGAGATCCAGGGTTCTGTTTGTGTTTCATTATTTTTGATCCTGCTCATCAAAAACAGCGCTTTGCAATTTTTATTGTAATAATGGCACTCTTGTGGTTGCTTACATGCATGGGATCTCATGTTTAGCTTTAGAGCGCAGCACCACATTTAATAACACTTCATCTGCCCATGTAGGATTACCAAGTCCCCAATCTTGTGTCTGGTATCGATGTTCTGTCCATCTGACAGTCCGTAGACCCACCGAGTACGTCCTGTTCTGCTCCGCAGCGTTGGATCAGAGGACACGCTCCGCGTTTCACTGCTCTGTCCTGGATCCGTAATTTTCACAGATGTGTGAATGGTTCTGTAAGACTATGGGTTCCAGTAAAGTCAATGGGGTCCATGAAAAAAATCGAACAGCTCTTGGAAACCATCCGTATGCAGATCGTTTTTCAATGACTGATAGGGTAAGGAGGAGAATTTTTTTTTTTTTTAAACGAAACAATTTCCTTACTGTGATGAAAATCACTAATGAAACTCGGTGCGTTTTTCTCATGTATCAAAAACCTTGACTTCTGAATGAGGCCTAACTAGTTTGATCCAGGATACATATTTCAACTGCGTGTATAGGAGGCTTCCATATGTTATAGATGTGCCGCAGAGTATTTCTGCATGAAATCTGAAGAAAGCTGCTTGGCAAATCGTCAGTAAATCGTGTAGATTTGTTTTATGCATAACATAGTCAAGCTTCTAAAAGAAAGCCAAACTCGCCTGCCCCTGCTCCTCCGCCAGAGCCTGTACACCCGACCTTTGTGATGTCACCGCTGCCATAGTCACATGCTGATGTGGTGCCAGGGTAGGTATGTACATTGTAGTTCTTCCATCTTTAATTCTAGGGGAGTTTTTTTTTTAACGTATCACACCTTCTGAATTTATGCTGCGGATCTGCAAGTAATCCCCTGCAGTATCAGCCACAATAGGATTTGATTATGGATGCTCTTGATGTAAATTGAGAAAATCTGCAGCAAATCCTCGCTCATTCTGCAGCGGCTACAAATGTGCTTCCTTGCCTTGTTCTGAGCGTAAAGCGCACATGTATGATAATTCAGTTATACTATACATCTTTGTTTAGTTTTGTTTCTCGCACCCAGTGATAAGGATTGATGGATATCTGTATTTGCAGATACTTTGGTTTGGGTAGCGGAACAATTGTAATAACCTAAATAGCTGTCACCATTTCTTTGCAGGTTTTTTGCTCTCCAATTATAAAGTTGCAGTTGTCTAGTTTGGCTCAGTTTAATATGTTTAGACAATTCTATTCCACGGGAAAATCGCATCTTAAATTTCCGCGGAAAAACTAGCGATTTGCAAGTGTAATTAGCTTGCAGAATGCTAGCGTTTTCTAAGCGATCTGTAGCATCGCTTGGAGAATTGATTGACAGGTTGGTCACACTCGTCAAACAGTGTTTGACAAGTGTGAACAACTTTTTACTATTGAGGCTGCCTATGTGGCATCAATAGTAAAAGATATAATGTTAAAAATAATAAAAATAAAATATCTGGTTATATTCACCTTCTGGCATCCCGCGCAGCCTTACCGGGCCTCAGCGATGCTTCCGTTCCCAGTAATGCCTTGTGAGACCTTTGATGATGTCGCGGTCTCGCAATAATGTAGCGGTCTCGCGAAGGAATTGGGGCCGCTACATCATCGTGAGACCACGACGTCATCAAAGGTCTCACAAGGCATTACTGGGAACTGAAGGTGACTATAACACCATTTTTTATTTTTTATTCGATTTTTTTACAGGGATATGGTACCCATAGCCCGGAGGACAGTCTCCTGTCCTCCGGACCGTGGGTACCATCCGCAAATGTTCTGCTTACTTTTCGCATGGTGGGCACAGCCACATGCGGAAAGTAAGCAGAACAATGCAATCCTATGGGTGCGGGATTGCCGCAATTCCGCAAAATAATGAGCACGCTGCGGAATCCCATAGGATTGCATGGGATGCTATTTTTTTGCGTTTTCGCAGCAAAATTTTTAAAAAAAGTTGAAAAACGCAGCGAAAACGCAAAAATAAAAAGAACGTGTGAACGCAGCCTTACTGCTGTATAGGGTCTAGACAGATGGGAGGGGATGCTGCTAGACATGAGTGAGCCCAAACTGTAAAGTTCATGTCTGTACTCGGGACACTTATTTCTCCTGAAAGTCCATTTTATAGTTCTAGAGCAAGATCTTCCCAATTCCAAAGTTTGGGTCCCCATTGATTTCTTTGAGGTTCGGGTACCGTTCTGGTACCCAAACAGAACTTTGGACTGAAGTTTGGATGAACCCCGAACTTCCACAGGTCCGCTCATCACCAGTTTCCACCTTAGTTATAGGATACTTGTTTGCAGACCTTGTTCTAGGGAACGTTTTGCCACGTCCCGGCACATTTGAATATGTTTCTGAACATCCATCTGTACAGTCAGTAAATTTCTGAGCTAGTGGTCAAAACGGGGACCACTTAATAAAACAAACATTAAAGGGTTGGCCACCTTTTGGGGCAATTTTTTACTTAAATACATGCATTTTGGTCTAAAAATAACATTTGCAGTTGGGTTGCATTACAAAATTTTGCACCGTTTAGATTTTATAGATTCTTTGTTTCCCTGCTTAGTCAGCTAAGAAAACTTTCCTGATTGTTTTCTAGCCCAAAATACATGCATATGGGTAAAATATCCTCTAAAGTGGCCAACACCTTTAATTATCCAATCTCATTTTAGATAAATAGAAGTATGAAGAATCTTCATACATGTAAGGGCTCATTCAGACGTCCGTTTTTGGAGCCCTCTTGGTTACAGCCACATCTGGTGACCATACCCAGTGCTGTGTATGAAGATTGACCACACGACCTCCTCAGTAAGACACAGACCGATCGTCTGGTGCACTGTGGTTTATTTGTATTAGGTGTTCCTAAGGGTTCTAGATCTGTGTTGCATTATCTTATTCAATGTTTTTAATCATCTCTATTTTGCTGAATTAATAAAAGTTTGGTAATACTATTGGGCCTTTATGATTCCATTATTAGGATTATTTTTTGTGTTCTGGAGTTCCCTTTTTTTTATTTCAGGCTTTCCATAGGTTTTACATGACTCTTGTCTGTAAGGCTAAGTGCACACGTTGCAGAAAATTTCTGCTCAAAAACCTGAATCCCTTCCCAGAAAACGCACCTATTTTTCCGCGGCGGTTTTTGCGCATTTTTTGCGCGGTTTTGATGCGTTTTTTCCGCAGCGGTTTCAAACCGCATGGAAGAAGCCTAAACCGTGGAAAAGTCCGCAAAATTAATGTGCATGCTGCATTTTTTACCGCAATGCGTTTTGTAAAAAAACGCATCAATGTGCACAAAAAGTGCAAAATGCATACAAATGACTGGGAAGCTTATTTTTAGCGGTTTTATAGTGAAAACCGCGGTAAAAACTGCTAAAAAAAAACACTGTGTGTGAACACAGCCTAAGAACGGCGCGCCATAAAAAAATAGGTTGGAACTTAATTTACTGCAGGCGGCACTTAAGGCCTCTTTCACACATCAGGTTTTCGCCTTCAGGCGCGATCCGGCGCTTTTGACAGAAACCGGATCCGGCGAAATGCAATGCCGGATCCGTTTTCCCCCCCATTGACTTGCATTTGCGCCGGATCGCGCCGGATGGCCATGCGTTTCATCCGGTTTTCGCCGGATCCGGCAATGTGTCCGGATCCGGCGTCTGGAAAAAACGTCTACTGTAACGTTTTTTGTCTCCGGCGAAAAAGCCGGACACGCCGGATCCGGTGCGTCCGGCTTTTTCACACAATGGAAGCCTATGAGCGCCGCAATGCGCCGGATCCGGTTTTTTTAGTCTGAGCATGCTCAGTAGCCACAAGGGTCAATTTTAAAAACCGGATCCGGCGTAATCCGTCGAAAAACGGATAGAAAAACGGATGAACCGGATGAGACGGATCCGGTTTTGTCTGTCAAGAAAAAGACGGATCCGGCAGAAAACCGGATCCGTCACATCCGGTTTTACAAAACATTTGCCGGATCCGGTGTTCCGGCACGACGCCGGATCGCGCCTGACGCCGAAAACCTGATGTGTGAAAGTAGCCTAAGTCATTTTTTAAAAAGGCATTTGTTTTTTGGTTTTTTTTGCACTTTAGGGCAGATTCAAGAGGCATAAGCCTCTTTAAGAATTTGGCACACCTTTTAGCTGCCGGGTGTCGCATCTGAATGTGTACTCCAGCCAGTGAATTTAGTATAGTTCGACACCAATTTTGTGCCGTAATTTACAATGAATTTCTCAAGCCATGACCTCTGCTCCCCCCAAGAGGTGCACTTTACAAAAAAAAAAAAAAATAGCGGAACTGCTCACCCCCAAAAGACGCACTTTAAAAAAAAAAAAATGTAAAAATTTGGGGGAACTGTGTCATTTGCAAGTGTGTTCTGACTGTTTAATGTGTCTGACCCATTATGCTTAATTTTGGTGGTCCGATCATTTTCTTAACAGTGGTCTTTGGAGTTTCCAGTGTTGCGTGTTGTTCTCCTGTTTACTTCATCTTCTAGGGATGACGCCTTTCTTGCCCGTACTGACACCCATATGATGGCTCCCTTTTGGTTCCTTATCGTTCTCTGTCTTCATGATCAGTAGCCAGAAGCGTAGGCCATCATGGCTTGCTGAAGAAATATTGAACATTGTGTTCCCTCCTTGGAGATATGTAGATTTTCTCATGAATGTGCTTTCTTCTTGCTACATTTCACATGAGATTGCATGTTGCAGTGAAGCTTCACCTGAATCCCAATTAATCCAGGGCATGTGAAGTGTCAATTTATTATCTTCTGGTGAGGTGTAGACTTCAAATGAGACGCTTCTAATTCAGAGCTGCCTTGTGACAAAATGCTTTACGTTGCATTGATACTTGGAGAAGGGTTAAAGAGGGTAATTATAAGATAGCTGTTCTCATTGAACCCCACTGTGCTTGCTTATTGACGAGGAAAGTATTTAAATCAAGGAAACATGATCAAGAAAGCAGTGAAGCCGGACAATATGACATTAATTACCGCTGCCTTAAAATATTAATGTTACCTTTGGGCTTTCACAGAGTAATTAGCATAGTGCAAACATTTAATGCGCCATGCTAAATGGGAAGAACATTAGCATGTGTAACCCCCGGAGTGGTCAGTGATCCAGCCTGGCATAGATGAAAAAACCCACTCCATTGTAGCTCAGCACTTTTTTCTCATGGTAAGTAAATGTGACTTAGTCCGTTAATAGGCATTGTAAAGCTTCATAGGCATCCTAGCGAGCGATCCTTATTTGAACAACCTCATTTAGTGCCATCTTGTATTCTACTCTGCAAATCTGCTGAGATTTAAGCATTTATAATCCTTAGTTTAGGACTAAAAAGCTTTAAAATCTGGAAAATGCTTGTGACAGCGGCGTTGTTAATGTGGATTTAAGCTCCTGCGTTCCTTCTCTAGGAATCATGTCTATTTATTTGTCCTAATAACTCATTTTCTCAGTCATATTGCCTGTGGCCTTGCCTGAATATGCGACAGCTGAAGCTATGGACGGAGGCGCAGAGCAACCACTGATTTGTTATAGAATCGGCAAGATTTGTGTTTCCTATTTTCTCGCAATCTTTACGTAAATGTTCTGTTTTGTGTTCTCTGCCGTTTGATTGGTGGCGATTATATCGGTCATTTCTTGTAAGTGCAAATTACAAAGTGTACTCAACATCCTTGGTAAATGAGCTTGATTTTACTGCATGCTTGTATTACTTAAAAACTCGGAAAAAGGCTTCTGAATGATATTGCCTTCCCTAATTCCAACTATTGAGACATCCCTTTTCAGTGTAATTGAATCCTTTGGGTTATTAGTCCTGCAATATTTTTCTAACGGCAAGGTTTGTACAAAGTAATTACATAGAAAGTTCTAAAATATTTTCCCTCTTGAAGCTAGGGGATATTTGCACTACAGAGGCACAAATGTTGCATATTCTGTAATTGCTCCACATAATGTGCTTGCTAAATGTTACCTGACACCAGGCTAATGCCTCTAGTAAATGCCCTAAAAGGTTAGGTAAGCAAGGTGCTTTTTTTCCCATCCATATCTATTTTTTTATACCCCCAAAAAATCAAGCAGATTATGTTCTTGTGCCTGTATGAAAAGGCTGACACCATCAGCACAAATGGAGTACATCTGAGCGGTGTTTGTGTCATTGCAGGCTAGGGGTCCAACAAAGGAATTCATATCAATTCTATTTTTTGTATTTTAATGGGTTTCTTTCAGGTTTAAAAGTTCTTTCATATTCTATGGAGAGGGGCTAACTTCCCAGTTGCTAGGAATATAATGGCTGGTACCCCCAACAATCTTGAGGACCGGGGCTCTGAAGAGTGTGAAGGGAGCAATAGTTGTTCGTACTTACATTTGCTTTTTTCACTCTTAATGGGACCTCCGCTAAGCCCTGCGATTGAGTGGTCTTTGGCACTCTAGTAAGCATGAATTGGAGGGTCAGTGGCCATGATCCACCTCCATTTACAGTGGCTTGTGAAAGTATTCAAAAATAAAACAAAAATGTACTCATAAATTAAGTTTATGGGATTAAATAAGTAAAAATTGTCATGTCCATACAGTATATATTCGCCCCTTTTTCAATGAGGCCCCTAAATTTTTTTGGTACAAGTAATTACCTTCATAAGTCACATGCTTAGTGAAAGGAAGTCCACCTGTGTGCAATCTAAGTCTCACATGGTCTGTCAGTATATACACACCTTTTCTGACATCCACAGAGGCTGCAACACCTTTAAGCAAGGTGCACCACTAACGAAACATCATGAAGATCTCCAAACATGTCAGAGACAAAGATGTTGAGAATCACAAGTCAGGGTTTGGTTATTAAAAAAAAAAAATATCTTATGATGCCCCAGAACACCATAAAATTCATTATCATCAAATGGAAAGATCATTGTACCACAAAAAACCTGCCAAGAAAGTGTTGACTACCAAAACTCTTAGCCTCGGGCATGGAGGGATCTAAACAGAGAGTTAGCACAGAGACCAAATGTAACCCCGAGGGAGCTGCAGAGACTGGAGTGTCTGTCCATACCACCAATATAAGTTGTACATTCCATAGAGGTGTCCTTTACGGAAGGGTGGGAAGAAAAAAACCTTCACTTATATGCAAAAATTGTAAGGCTCGTTTTGAGTTTGCTAAAAGACATTTGGGAGACTCCCCAAATGTATGGAGAAAGGTGGTGTGGTCAGATTTGTTTAAAATTGTACTTTTTTGCCACCAAGGTAAACTCTATGTATGGTGCTAAATAAACACAGCTCATCCAAGAACACCATCCCAACAGTGAAATATGGTGGTTGCAGCGTCATGCTGTGGGGCTGTTTTTTGGCAGCACGGACAGGGAAAATGGTCAGTCAAGGGTAAGATTGATGGTGTGAAATACAGAGATAATCTTGAGAAAGCCTGTTTCAGTCTCAGTGATTTGATACTCGGTCGGAGGTTCACCTTCCAACAAGACATTGACCCCAAGCATACTGCTAAAGCAACACTTGAGTGGTTTAAGGAGAAACGTGTAAATGTTTTGCAATCGCTTAGTCAAAGCCCAGACCTTAATCCAATTGAGAATCTTTGGTCAGACTTGAAGATTGCTGTTCACCAGAGGAAACCATCTCACTTGAAGGAGATGGAGCAGTTTTGCCTTGAGGTATGGGCAAAAATACCAGTGGCAAGATGTGGAAAGCTCATAGAGACTTATCCAAAGCAACTTGCAGCTATAATTGCCACAAAAGAAGGCTCTGCAAAGTACTGACTTTGAAATATGAAGTTTTCAGTTATTTTGTCCTATTTGTTGTTTCTAGACAATAAAAAGAAAACGAAATTTTCACAGTTGTAGGTATGTTCTTTACATGAACTGATGCAAACCCTCAAACTAGTGAAATTCCAGGTTGTGAAGTAGCAAAACACGAAAAATGCCAAGGGAGTTAACAATTTCAAAAGCCACTGTAATTGCCATGGGTTCTTCGGAGCCCCAGTTCTTGGGATTGTTGCGCTTCCCAATGGTCGGACCTCCAGTGATTGGGAAGATGTGTCCTATCACACAGAGGGTATAAGTTCCATCCTTGAGATGGCACCTTTATGACCTGACAGCTGGACACGCTGCATAAATGAAAAAAGCCAAAAGCACTGCCTATTTTTATACATCAGATATCTGCCTTTACCCTCTATAAAATCAGAATTAAAACTGAGATATAAACTAGTTAGAAAGCATTGTATCAAACAAGGCGTATAAGATATAGATAAACCTTCAGTGTGGGGTGTGATTGGGACAGATATTATAATATGAATTTTTTATTATGGAAAAAATATCTAAAGTGTCCCTGTAAACAAAACTATAAGCCCGATACATCAAGATGGAGTCAGACTCTCCTGGTTCATGAAGAAAGATAATCCTTTTCATGAATTGGTAGTCTCGGACAAGTGCCATATACCTCTGAGCACCTTGTCACAAATCCTACTCCAGTCCCTACTGAAGTAAGATTTGTGGCAAAGCAAGTTCTGCAACTCATCATGAATTTGACCATCAGGGACCGTCACGCCCCTGTCTCGCACCAGCTCCTCCCACTTTGCTTGCGCTGGGTGAAAGTGAAGTGAGAACAGCAAAAGTCGCATAATTTTTACATAAAAGCCTTGTTGCTCCAAAATGATGCAACTTTCCAAAGCTGAATTGGGCGCTATGTTTCAGAAAAACACCATTTTTTTTTTTACACAAATTTTCTACATGATATAGCTGAGAATCAAGTCTTATATGGCCTTATTTTCTATGCTTCATTCCATAAATGCAGAGAAAACAAAAAGCACAAATATCCTGAAATAAAAAGTAAAAAATAAGCTGCAAATAATGCATAAAAGTAATAATAGTAATAAGGGTATTTAGTATACATAATTTTGATCAAAATAATGTACAAGCCATCCCGCCACGTCACGGCAACCCTTGTGGGACAGTCCTGCTCTAGTATTTAAAACCTTTTCACTTGCCAAGTGACGTGAATGTGAACAAGAATCGAGCGACTGAACCACTAGTAATAGCTTAGGCCAGACAGGATGGCTTTTCCAGCTCAGAAAGAGGGAGGTCACACCCTTATATGCACTGAATGCACAATGAAATTAATTAAAAAAAAAAAAAACATTTTGCATACACATTAGTTTTTTATTCCATCAATGCAAGAGTTACGTGATTTATAAACACAGTAACGGGAAGGGGGAGGTGAATAGAAAGAAACCTCACACCCAGAGAGAGTGGCAAGGAAATGCCATACAGAGCCTTTTCTCTGTCTGACATGGCTTTATATTACCTTATTTAGACCTCCAGCTGTACAGTAAAGCTTTCACCTATAATGAAATCCCTGCTCAGCTGACTCTGTTCCATTCTACCCAGCAAAACTAATCAGTACCATAAACAGATATAGAGGGTTTTATTTGGTGTGGAATATTTTGTAATTTTCTTTTTATGTAGGAAAGTAATTAAAACATTGTCATTTAATCAATGTTATGTGGCTGCGACTGGAGGCATTTCACTCCTCGAGTAGCTGAAACATCAATGTTGGTTGAATGAGTGCCATGTACGTCTTCTGCCTGCGTAATGAAGGCACCTTAGTATCATAAAGCGTAAAACTTAGTTAGATCAGCCACAATCCAGTGATAGAACGCTGTTATAGACATATCTGGCACCGAATTGGGCTTCCTAAACCCACATATATCTTCATAAACACTTCTGTATTTAAGTAAGTTCATCTATTCACATCCCTAAACAATAATTGCAGTGAAATAGATCTGGAGAGGAATCACGCTTTGTTCTCTACAATTTAGGTGTGTGGAGAGAGAACTTGACAGCTAAATTATTTGCTTGGTTGAGCAGCTCTGAATGGACTAATTGTTACCCGAAATATGCAATTAATAGAAGAGAACTTGGGCTCCTCTGTTCTCGTAACGCACAGACATACAAATTCCGTCCGATCGGCTTGTTTATTGTTATAATTTCCTTGGGGCCTTGAGCATTATTTCCCCCTGCTGTGTTATTACTTGCCTGTGTTACGAAGTGCCTTCTTAATAAACGGCCTAGGTATTCATTGGTCTACAGTGCCATGTTCATATTCACATGGTTCATTGGATTTGAAGTCCTATATGTATTCCAAATTTGATGAAGAAGAATGGATTTTACAATGTAGAGTTCAGTAGATGGTTAGAATCGTCTTCTTACCGCCACTCCACAAGGGGGGGAACAAAAAAAGTACAGAAATTTTCTCCATTCTAAATCTGAGGTGCCAGAAGATTATTTTACAGCACCATCTCCCCGGTGCCTGATAGAGCATGGCTGATTTCTTCTGGTACTCTCAGAAATCATGAAAAAAAACCTACAGACAAAATACTTTATTATTAAAAAAACCCAAAATTGGTTCACACCACCAAGTGAACAAGCCAAAGAAAACAAAAAAAGTGTCAAAAGAAACAGTTTAAAAGTATGGGGGTATCACTACGAGTCCATGATGACTACTATCACTCGTTCCTTCCTGGCCGCGGAGGTTGGCACCCTAGGGGGGAACGTTGTGGCGCCCCCGCTCAACGATGGCTCTCACTAGGCACCCTGATAAACCCTACAGCCACTAGGGAGCCCTCTACCCAATGACTAAAGGGACCCCTAATACTATACATAGAAAAACCTATATGGGGCGAAAAGCGTTGAGGCTCAATCAATGACTGGCAGTTGGCGGGTGAAATGATGAGAAACCACTTTATCCTTATCTGATCATTTTTTTGTGATACATGCATTCCATGAGACAATCCTGAATGTATTGCTATGCTGAGACTGATCCTGATATGGGTCTAAGGGTACCATTTTTGAGATTGATCCAATAGGAATTCCCTGCTTTTTTGATGTTGGATGGGAATAAGTATGGTGTTTAACCATTAATTTATATAGTCAGTCTGTGAGAAAGGATTCTATTTATTATCACAATGTACGCCATTATACTGCCTGTGTGTTCCTATTCATGTTTTTATATGTGTGGGGTCTAGTGTCTTTATCATAGGTTTTCCTATGTATAGTATTAGGGGTCCCTTTAGTCATTGGGTAGAGGGCTCCCAAGTGGCTGTAGGGTTTATTAGGGTGCCTAGGGAGAGCCATCGTTGAGCGGGGGCGCCACAACGTCCCCCCTAGGGTGCCAACCTCCGCGGCCCGGAAAGTACAAGTGATAGTAGTCATCAGGGACTCGTAGCGATACCCCCCTACTTTTAAACTGTTTCTTTGGACACTTTTTTTTGTTTTCTTTGGCTTGTTCACTTGGTGGTGTGAACCAATTTTGGGTTCTTTTAATAATAAAAAAATATTCAGAATTGAAAGTCCTCAGTGGTTGATACCTTTTAATGGCTAACGGAAAAGATGGTAACACATTGCAAGCTTTCGAGACTACTCAGGTCTCTTCATCAGGCATTGACACTGATGAAGAGACCTGAGTAGTCTCGAAAGCTTACAATGTGTTACCATCTTTTCCATTAGCCATTAAAAGGTATCAACCACTGAGGACTCTCAATTCTGAATATTTTTCTATCTACTGGTTAACACGGTACAAAGATATACATCTTTAATAATAAAGTATTTTGTCTGTAGGGTTTTTTTCATGATTTCTACTTTTGAGACCCTATATCAATATCTTTTCTAAGATTTCTTCTGACACTCTCATAAAATGAAAACAACTCAGTGAGCCTCTGTATAAAATCAATTTCATATTTGTACGGATTGAACTACAGACTGCAATGTTTGAACTGGCCATGGATCCTTGGGCCCTAATTCAGCAACCTCAAAGGCATTTCTGAGACTGACGAGGGGACAGGAGATCCGCTACAGGTTTAGACATAGCTGTCTGATCCTGGATGTGAAACGGGCTACAGTCGGCCATACATATTAGATGCTTCAGCCAATCACTTCTGTGTTCTCTGTGAGAAAGCCGCTGACAGATATGTCTGCCCACAACTTATCTCTGAGAGAACAAAGAGATCAGCATTCCAAAATCAGACAGGCTTGATTGATGTCCCACGACGATCAATTGGCACGTTAGTGTGTCTGCCGGTTGCATCAGGGTCAGCGGGTTCAGCTGACATTAGTCTAATGTGTATAGAGGCCTTTAGAATCAGGCACAGTCTTTCTGGAGTTTTCCTTTAAGAGAAGAAAATCTTTCTAGTGCAGGGGTCATGCCATACAGACTAACCAATTTAGTAGCTTTTAAAGTGAACCTGATCGCTGATACATGCAGACCGGTCCATGGGCAGCATGTATCAGACATCGGCTGTTTGATTTCAGCTATGCATGTTTAGCGCTGCGGTGTTTCAGGGAAAATCATAGCTTAATATCCCCTAGGAGCAATCCGCACATGAGACCAGTCAGAGTCAAACAGGCGGCTTCTCGGCAGCTTCTCCCTGCTCGCTGTCAGTCACTGACAGATATCTCCCTATACACGCAAGCAGGGTGCATCCTATCACTTCGGGGCTGCTGGCAGTAAAGACCTACCAGTCCGACTAGTCTCCTGTGCTGCTCAGTCTACGGCTACAGCCACAGTATCAGTATTTTTTCAGTATTTTTTCTCATCATTTTTAAGCCAAAACCAGGTGAGGAACAATCAGAGGACAAGGTATAATAGAAACCAGTGCACCAATTCTGTATGTTTGACCCACTCCAGGTTTTGGCTTACAAATACTGATGTGAAATACTGACTAAATACTGATAGTGTGGCCGTAGCCTACTGCAGATATTAAGCGGTTCTTTTCTCTGGAACACCAAGGCGTTTCAGAGTTAGTCATATGGTTTAAATGATGCTGCCAGTGTCTGATACATGCGACCTGTGGTTCGGGCAGCATGCTTCAGCTGTTGGGTTCCCTTTAAATCAGTTCCTAAGTCCGTGGATCCTTTCCTGATTTATAGGTGATGTTTTTATCCAGCAACTATTGTACACGTTCTGTATGCAGCCTTTGATCTAATGTCCTTTGGAGTCAACAAACGAATATCCACGCTGATCCATGCATACTTATGTAGGGGACGTGCCTCATTGTGGAGCCCAACAAGCATTAGGTGTGTGCGTGTGCGCGTCATTGGATATTAATGGGAAACTGCTCAGCGCAAATAGATTAGAAGCATTTTCTTACGTAACTCTAACAAAACAGAAGAGCATGTTTGGTTTTGTAGCCATCACATGTGACCCACAGAGGGGAGTCGGGGGTTATCAACTTTTCTAGCAATCACATTCAGCACAGAAAAGAAAGCGCCACAGCCGAAACAGATTTTCCTTTTCAAGTAAATAAAGGCACTTCATACGGCGCCTCAATTTTCACAGTCGTTTAATAGATTAGAAAGCAATTGTAAACAGCAAAACTCGCATTATCAGCTCCCTCTAAGAGATTCTCGTTCCGAGCCTCTTGCTTTCTACTTTGTCTCCTATTTTTGGACATATTTATGTTACCGCTGTTCGTATGAAATGGCAGCAGAAATGATTGCATCAGGAGGAGCGCGCTGCATTTATGTGCTGTGTACCAGACATGCTAATTCTGCAGACGTACACCGGAGCTTGTCATTTTGGAGAGATGCAACAATGGAAGTATTAGACAAATGTATTACGCATTGTTACATTATCGGAACATGTTCTGAATGCTCGTTTCCATGCGGGAAGCTTGTGTTGGTCGTGGAGTGTAACTATCAGCTGAGCATTATAGTGTGCGGGGAAACAGATCGCTCGTGTGGACTTGTGTTTAATTTCAGATATACTTGCTTTTTTGTCTGTCCCTACCATTTACAGCATTGTACAGGGTATTACCAGCAGATCAATAACATTACATAGAATCTCTGAAACCCTGTGCAACATCACTGCTATTAGGCCCCGTTCACATACTCTGTATTTCGCATCGGTATTTGGTCAGTATGTTACATCGGTATTTGGTCAGTATGTTACATCGGTATTTGGTCAGTATGTTACATCGGTATTTGGTCAGTATGTTACATCGGTATTTGGTCAGTATGTTACATCGGTATTTGGTCAGTATGTTACATCGGTATTTGGTCAGTATGTTACATCGGTATTTGGTCAGTATGGTACATCGGTATATGGTCAGTATGTTACATCGGTATTTGGTCAGTATGGTACATCGGTATTTGGTCAGTATGGTACATCGGTATATGGTCAGTATGGTAAATCGGTATATGGTCAGTATGGTACATCGGTATTTGGTCAGTATGTTACATCGGTATTTGGTCAGTATGGTACATCGGTATTTGGTCAGTATGGTACATCGGTATTTGGTCAGTATGGTACATCGGTATTTGGTCAGTATGGTACATCGGTATTTGGTCAGTATGGTACATCGGTATTTGGTCAGTATGGTACATCGGTATTTGGTCAGTATGGTACATCGGTATATGGTCAGTATGTTACATCGGTATTTGGTCAGTACGGTACATCGGTATATGGTCAGTATGTTACATCGGTATTTGGTCAGTATGGTACATCGGTATTTGGTCAGTATGGTACATCGGTATATGGTCAGTATGGTACATCGGTATATGGTCAGTATGGTACATCGGTATTTGGTCAGTATGTTACATCGGTATTTGGTCAGTATGGTACATCGGTATATGGTCAGTATGGTACATCGGTATATGGTCAGTATGTTACATCGGTATTTGGTCAGTACGGTACATCGGTATTTGGTCAGTATGTTACATCGGTATTTGGTCAGTATGGTACATCGGTATATGGTCAGTATGTTACATCGGTATATGGTCAGTATGGTACATCGGTATTTGGTCAGTATGGTACATCGGTATTTGGTCAGTATGGTACATCGGTATATGGTCAGTATGGTACATCGGTATATGGTCAGTATGTTACATCGGTATTTGGTCAGTACGGTACATCGGTATTTGGTCAGTATGTTACATCGGTATTTGGTCAGTATGGTACATCGGTATATGGTCAGTATGTTACATCGGTATATGGTCAGTATGTTACATCGGTATTTGGTCAGTATGGTACATCGGTATATTGTCAGTATGTTACATCGGTATTTGGTCAGTATGGTACATCGGTATTTGGTCAGTATGTTACATCGGTATTTGGTCAGTATGGTACATCGGTATTTGGTCAGTATGGTACATCGGTATTTGGTCAGTATGTTACATCGGTATTTGGTCAGTATGGTACATCGGTATTTGGTCAGTATGGTACATCGGTATTTGGTCAGTATGTTACATCGGTATTTGGTCAGTATGTTACATCGGTATTTGGTCAGTATGTTACATCGGTATTTGGTCAGTATGGTACATCGGTATTTGGTCAGTATGTTACATCGGAAATTGGTCAGTATGTTACATCGGTATTTGGTTAGTATGTTACATCAGTATCTGTAAGCTAAAACCAGGAGTGGGTGATAAATACAGAAGTGGTGATGTGTTTCTGTTAAACTTTTCCTTGGCTTGTTCCACCCCTGGTTTTGGCTTTCAAATACTGAGCGTGTGAATGTGATCTCAGGCTAAGTTCAGATGAGGGCCGACCATTACAGACCTGACTGTATCTTTGTGCAGCTCGTGTGCTCCTCCACATAGTAGACAGCTATTATTTATTCTGGACCTTAAAATAGCTTGGCACCAGGTCAAAAGTGCCCAGTCTATTTCATTCACACCACCTGACGGAGGAGTATGCTGGGGGTTTTACTTTTTTTTTTTTTTTCCCCATGCGCAGTCATGCAGAGTGACTGCAGGCTTATAGCTTAAAGGCGGACGACCCCATTGACCCCTTCACTACTTAGCAATTTTCCATTTTTCTTTTCCTTTTTGGTTTATCCCTCCCCTTCTTTAAAGAGCCATAACTTATTTATTTTTCTGGGAATATAGCCATATGATTGCTTGTTTTTGTGCGGGAGATGGTGTACTTTTGAACGACACCATACATTTTACCATACAGCTTTAAGCCCCCGTCACACATAGCGATCTCGCTAGCGAGATCGCTGCTGAGTCACAAGTTTTGTGACGCAACAGCGATCTCACCAGCGAGATCGCTGTGTGTGACACTGACCAGCGACCGGCCCCCCCTGCCGGTATCGCTGATCGTTGATGGAAAGCCCTGGACATATTTTTGGTCTCTGGTCTCCCACTGGCCAGCACGCATCGCTGCGTGTGACAGGCGGGAGACCAGCGATCAGCGCGCTGGTAACTAAGGTAAACGCAGGGTTTCTAAGCACCGGGTTTCTCAAAAACCCGATGTGTACCATAGTTACCAGTGCGCTGATGCAGGGAGCTGGTAACCAAGGTACACATCGGGTTTCTAAGTGACGCACGCCCCTTAGAAACCCGAGGTGTACCTTAGTTACCAGCTCCCTGCATCAGCGCACTAGTTAATAAAGTACACAGCGACGCCGCGCGGTCGGCGTCGCTGGTGCTGATCGCTGGTGAAGCTGTCTGACAGCTCACCAGTGATCATGTAGCGACTCACCAGCAATCCTGACAAGTTGATATCGTTGTTGGGATCGCTGGTGAGTCGCTATGTGTGACGGGGCCCAAAGGAAAACAGGAAGTGCTTTAAAATTGCAAAAAAAGTGCAGTTCCACATTTTTTTTTGTTATGTACCATGTTCACCATATGGTAAAACTGACCTGACAATATGATTCCCCAGGTCAGTACCAATAGATAAGTACCAAACATATATAGTTTTTTTTTTTTTTATTAACGTGGTAAAAAATAATGTGGAAATTTGGGCTGGATGAAGGCTTACTTTATGACCTTTTTATTGATACAATTTTGGGGTATATACGATCTTTTGATCGCCTGTCATTGCATTTTACTGTAATGTTTCAGCAGCCAAAAATAGCGTAATTCTGGCTTTTTGATTTTTTTTTTTCAGCGCGCCATTTACAGATCAAATTAATTTATTTTATATTTTGGCAGATCGGAAATTTTTGAACACAGCGATACCGAATGCGTATTAATTTACGGTAATTGTTTTATTTTTAATGGGGCAAAAGGAGGTGATTTGAACGCGTTTTAACTTTTTTTTTTCAGATTTTTAAAAACTTTATTTACGGAACTTCTTTCTGTCTTCAATAGTCTCCTAAGTAGACTTGAATCTGCGATCGTCCAGTCGCCTGTGCTATACGTAGCAGTGATAGTCCATGGCAAGAGCTTCTTTTTGTTATTCTTTTTACTTAGTTTTAATAAGTTGCTCAATTTGTTGGCTGTTAAGTCATCCGGTCATCGTGGTGTCCCAACACCACACTGTATAGCTTGTCGCTAGGTGAGCACTGCTTTTTACTGAGACATTCTGGCAGTAACGTATGGAGTCACAAGTACCAATATGTTGTAGTCTCTTAGGCTCCTCGGGGGGCACGATCACACCATGTCAAGGCTCTGTGTTCAGTATTCTGTCGGGGGCTGCATATCATTACCTGAAAGGTAAGGATTCAAATAGGGGCTAAAAGCTTTTAGGGATTTGACCATGACCCACCCATGAGGTATTGCTGAATGTAGAGCCTAGCAAGTATTTGGGAAGCAGGGAAGACATGAGCAGACAGGCACATTATCCGCATGTAGGGTATCAGTCATTTTGACCTTGTAGTTGATATAAGGGGTGGCATATTTGATACATTTGCACCACAATACAATCTTTACAGAGGTTCAAATGTATAATGGGTACTTATATTCTCACATAAACCATAACGACTGGTAGAATATGGAGTATTTCTTTTGAAGCTGTTCTATTTTCATTACTGAGCTTGTGAAGATGATGTGACACATTCAGGTGCAGTCCGGAAACCATAACTTGTGCTCACATATAACCCCTACCATACCAGTTTAGTCCTACATGAATCTGCCTGAATTCCCCCGGTATGTACCTACAGAAATATGAGAAACAAAAATAGCCGTAGCAAAACACATCACATTTTATAGATTATGGTTTATCTGCGGAATAAAACTTCTCCTACAATTTTCACTTATTTATGACTATATATAGAGAAGTCACAGCTCAACGGATATATCTCATTTCTGCTAATGCTGCCCTGTAAACTATGGCTATCTCTCCAAACCGGTTATCATTTGTAACCTTATTTAGGAAAGTCACAGATGAATGTATGTTTCCACGTAGTGGAAATGTAGCAGATTTTCCACTGCAGATTCACAGTGTTGTAAATAAGATTTAATTAAATCTGCTGAAAAAATCCACTGCAATAATTGACCTGCGTTACTTACTGAAATCCACAACATGTCACTTTGTATCATTGTCTATTTCACCATTGACAATGCTTACTACAAAATACGTAAATGCTGCTCCTTTTTTGTAGAGGATATGCCAAATGGCAACACACCTTAGAGCAGGAATGTCAAATTCAAATACACAGAGGGCCAACATTAAAAACTTGTCAAAGTCACGGGCCAACCAGTATACAGTATAATGTACCCCACAAAGTCCTCCATACAGAATAATGGGCCCCACATAGTCCTCCATACAGAATAATGAGCCCCACATAGTCCTCCATACAGAATAATAGACACCACATAGGGGTGGTGGTTTTGGTGTCACGGGCCAAATAAAACCACCCTAACGGCCAGATTCAACCCATGGGCCAGAGTTTAACATGTGTGCCTTAGAGGGATATTCTCCCCCCATCAATGGATTCATTCTGACAGGAAAGGTTGTAATGCCCACGTAGTTGGCTAGGTGCTGTACTCCTGCGCTCTCGAGGAGTCTGCCATGGGCTCTGTCATATAGTGGTGGCTTACCTCCCAAAGACCAGAATGATCGCTGTTGGAAATCCATCTTCCCTGATCCTTCTCTCCCCCGACATCATCTGGTGGGGAGGCCACTATACATGTTAGGCTGTGCTGTGATATCAGTGTGTTTGGGGGACTTTACGCTAAAGTGCATGGGGGTCAAAACTACCAAAAACCACAAATGCGACATAACTTAAAAGTGATCAGAAGTCAGCCAGGAGGACCTCAGAAGTAGACAGATGGAAATGACAAACTCTCCTGTTAAATTGCGCTGAAGGACGCATAGTTAATTAACTCATTATGTAGCCACCAATAGACTGTCCAACACAAAGGCTACAGACGGCAAATGGTGCAACGTTACACCTGAATAAAACATTTTTTTGCTCAACAAACATGCATTTGAGTAGGGAAAAAAAATGCCTCCAGAAGTGTTACCGCATTTTTCGGATCATAAGATGCACCTAGGTTTTAGAGGAGGAAATTAGAAAAAAAAGCAAAAACTATGGTCAATTCTGTCCTAATATCCCCTATCCTGGTATATATGTGTCCCCAATCCAGGTATACATGGTCACCTCATCCCTATTCTGTTATGCATGGCTCCCTCATCCCCATCCTGGTATGTATGGCCCCTCATCCCTATCCTTGTATGCATAGCCTCCTCATCCCTTTCCTGGTATGCATGGCCCCATCCCCATCCTGATATGCATGGCCTTTTCATCCTAGCCTAGTAGGCATAGCCCTGTCTTCCCTATCCTGGTAAGCATGGTCCCCTCATCCCTATCCTGGTAGGCATGGCCACCTCATCCCTATCCTGGTAGGCAAGGCCCCCTCATCACCTATCCTGGTATGAATGCACCCCATCTCTGTGCTGGTATGCATGGCCCCATCCTGGTTTGAATGGCCCCTCATCCGTACCCTGGTAAGCAGGGCCACTTTTCCATCCTGGTATGCATGGCCCCATCAGAAAACATTAAAAAACATAAGCCATTCTACTTACCTTCCTGCGCTCCCTCGCAGCTTCCTGTTCCGATGCCAGCAGCTTATTTATGCTTATAAGCAGTGCATGGCAGTTACAGTTGTGGCCAAAAGTATTGACACCCCTGCAATTTTGTCAAATAATACTCAGTTTCTTCCTGAAAATGATTGCAAACACAAATTATTTGGTATTATCTTCATTTAATTTGTATTGAATGAAAAAACACAAAAAGAATTGTCTTAAAGCCAAATTGGATATAATTCCACACCAAACATAAAAAAGAGGGTGGACAAAAGTATTGGCACTGTTAGAAAAATCATGTGATGCTTCTCTAATTTGTGTAATTAACAGCACCTGTAACTTACCTGTGGCACCTAACAGGTGTTGGCAATAATTAAATCACACTTGCAGCCAGTTGACATGGATTAAAGTTGACTCAACCTCTGTCCTGTGTCCTTGTGTGTACCTCATTGAGCATGGAGAAAAGAAAGAAGACCAAAGAACTGTCTGAGGACTTGAGAAACCAAATTGTGAGGAAGCATGAGCAATCTCAAGGCTACAAGTCCATCTCCAAAGACCTGAATGTTCCTGTGTCTACCGTGCGCAGTGTCATCAAGAAGTTTAAAGCCCATGGCACTGTGGCTAACCTCCCTACTGTAGATGTGGACGGAAAAGAAAAATTGACAAGAGATTTCAACGCAAGATTGTGCGGATGTTGGATAAAGAACCTCGACTAACATCCAAACAAGTTCAAGCTGCCCTGCAGTCCGAGGGTACAACAGTGTCAACCCGTACTATCCGTCGGCGTCTGAATGAAAAGGGAATGCATGGTAGGAGACCCAGGAAGACCCCACTTCTTACCCCGAGACATAAAAAAGGCAGGCTGGAGTTTGCCAAAACTTACCTGAAAAAGCCTAAAACGTTTTGGAAGAATGTTCTCTGGTCAGATGAGACAAAAGTAGAGCTTTTTGGGCAAAGGCATCAACATAGAGTTTAC
This sequence comes from Dendrobates tinctorius, assembly GCF_039654945.1. Lineage (NCBI taxonomy): Eukaryota > Metazoa > Chordata > Amphibia > Anura > Dendrobatidae > Dendrobates > Dendrobates tinctorius. Next base: position 28,989,569 of record NW_027361732.1, on the reverse strand, counting down.
AGGAGAAAAAAAGAGGCATTCAAAGAAAAAACACGGTCCCTATAGTCAAACATGGCAGAGGTTCCCTGATGTTTTGGGTTTGCTTTGCTGCCTCTGGCACTGGACTGCTTGACCGTGTGCATGACATTATGAAGTCTGAAGACTACCAGCAAATTTTGCAGCATAATGTAGGGCCCAGTGTGAGAAAGCTGGGTCTCCCTCAGAGGTCATAGGTCTTCCAGCAGGGCAATGACCCAAAACACACTTCAAAAAACACTAGAAAATGGTATGAGAGAAAACACTGGAGACTTCTAAGGTGGCCTGCATCCCATAGAACACCTGTGGAGAGATCTAAAAATGGCAGTTTGGAGAAGGCACCTTTCGAATATCAGGGACCTGGAGTAGTTTGCCAAAGAAGAATGGTCTAAAATTCCAGCAGAGCATTGTAAGAAACTCATTGATGGTTACCGGAAGTGGTTGGTCCCAGTTATTTTGGCTAAAGGTTGTGCAACCAAGTATTAGGCTGAGGGTGCCAATATTTTGTCTGGCCCATTTTTGGAGTTTTGTGTGAAATGATCAATGTTTTGCTTTTTGCTTCATTCTCTTTTGTGTTTTTTCATTTAAGACAAATTAAATGAAGATAATACCAAAGAATTTGTGTTTGCAATCATTTTCAGCAAGAAACTGAGTATTATCTGACAAAATTGCAGGGATGTCAATACTTTTGGCCACAACTGTATGTTATGTGCTGCCTACAAGCAGAGAACAGCTGCCGGAATATAGGCGTGTGGAGCAGTGAATATTCACTGATCTTTAATAGCGGGCACAGTGTTCGCTGCAACTGCTGGACGCTCACGTGTGCCCTCTACTAAAGGGAATGAATATTCATTGAGAGCACACGTGATCGCCCGATGGCTGCTTATCCTGTACCGCTATTACAGATCAATGAGCATTCACTGCTCTCCACGCCTGTGGAAGTGGAGAGCAGTGAATATTCATTCCCTTAAGTAGAAGGCCCGGCAGATGCAGGAAGCTGGCGGCTAACAGCATATCCCCTGTTGAAGAAAAATGTATATTCACTGCTCTCCACTCCCGTGGGCGTAGAGAGAAGTGAATATTCATTTTTCTTTAGCAGCGAGCACAGGAGTTAGCCGCAGCCGCTGGCTCCTTCCTCCTGTGACCTGCTGTTCTGCCGTTGCTGTTCCCCCACCTCCCCATCCACAGCCAGAGCAGGTACATCCGGACTTTAAGATGTAGCCCCCATTTTCCTCCACATTTTTGGAGGAAAAAGTGTGTATTATAATTTTCGTGGCTTATTACTGTACACCCGACCTTTCAAAAAAAATACGGTATATCCTTTAAACCCATGGGAATGTACAACCCAGTAACTGATCTAAGTAGCTTTACTTCACTAAATGGTGAAAATACTAAAAATAAATATATATATGTGTATATATATGTATATACACAGGATATATAAACAATAGTGTACATTAATTTTCTGTGATAAAAGCATACACATTTACTGACCATTTCAGAAGAGCTAAATCAAATTAAAGGGGTCTGCAGTGTTCTGCATATATTGGAATATGGACAAATTGCACGGTACAGGATATGCCTCATATACACCGTCCCCCTCTTCTACGGAACTGCATTTTATTAAAGCCTATAGGCAGGAGTTTAGAGCAGTACATGTTCTTTTGGAAATATTAATAAAGGGCCCTTTAAGCGCTAAATCTGTGAATCATATTAACCTTTCTGAAAGAGAACCAATATGCAGTCTTGTTATTTATAATGGGATGTTATGACAAATAATTTCAGAAGTGACAGGGAGACGTATTTCCAAATAAATGTGAGGAAATGAAATGTACTCTTCATAAAGCAAGCCGAGCATTTACTTATTTTTTATGTTTGTTTATTGAGAATTTTGAGCGGTTTTCATATTCACACATACTGATCTCTGCCGAGATGTAAAATATGTATGGAGTCCCGTATGTAATGTATGTCTGGCCGTAATGGGATGTTTTTATCTCTGGATTTCACATACACATTTTTTTAGTGGCGATTTCTCATTTTTTAACTATGAAAATAACATTGCCTTTGATAAAGTAGGTGATATAGGTCAGCCTCTGCAATCCATTAGCATTCTATTGATTTTAGAATTGCACTACATTGTTCCCAACGGAGTCATAGAGAGGCAGACATAGTCATTTGTCTCCAAACTTGTACCAAAATCAACTATTTGTTGAGTCCCTTTCAGTTTCTAGGGCATTAAATGTTATTACTTACATGAATCACTCAAACTTGGAAGGAACGTTTTGCTATAAAATCCTCTACTTGTGAACTTGCAGGACGGCGATTTTAATTCTCTCGATCTGGGAGGTTTCTTATTTCTTTTGTACATATGGATACTAAAGGAAGAACCTACAACAGCCTCCTCCGTGCAGTGAGGCGACAATTGGGTGTAATTCTGGCCATTATTAGTCGCTGCTGTGGTTTATGGCTTTAATCCGTTTATGTGAGTGTTTGTCTGTACATTAAAAATGCAGTTGCCGTAATTGAAGCATCTGATCTGCCTTCAAGCGTCACTTTTGTCTTATTGTGACATGTCGTCAGTGTGTGTCCCTGGGAATTCCCAGAAGAGGTTGTGCTGTGATAAAAGATCAATTTATCTGAAAGGGAAGGTATCATCTATGGGGGGTCTTTTTCTCAATTCGAGTTCTTCTGTTAAACAATTTTTTTTAAAAAGTTTTTCCTTATCTTTTTCATTTCAATATATATATATATAACTAAATTATTGCTTTTCTCGTGCCACCTTTGCATCCAATGGTTTATTCTTAATGCGTTGGGTGCGATCACACTAGTGTTTTTTGCTGAGTTTTCAGTGCAGAATTTCTGCAATCAAAACTCATATTATTTTAGCTCCTTGTGGGTTTTTGGAGAGTTTCTACTGTGAAAATTCAGCAAAACAACTCTGTGTCAACATGTGCATACACACACGATATCTATTTCAAGTGGATAACACCTGAAAAAGAGCTGCAAAAATATAATGAACGTGGTGTACAGAAAAACAGTGTAAAAACTAGACTGTTGTGCACATGGTCAGGGTTCGGAAACTATGACATGGATAAAAGAAGCAGCTTGTTAATTCTTTGGCTGACATCCTCTAGGAAGTTTCTCAATAGTTCTGCAGGGCGATTCACTCTCTTCACTCTCTACTTTACCCGGAAAAAGAGACGATCTATCGTACTGAAATTTGGACTGTACATACTTTGGTTCATGAGAAATGACGTTTTAAAGAAGGTTTTGAACATGTGCACCGTCCTTATCCAAGCACACCTGTATGTGCCGTTCCATAGTCTTGAATGTTTTCCGCAGGACATTTGGGGTCTTGGCATAATTTATTGCTGTATGTTCTCCGAGTGCTGTAAGGGTACCGTTACACTTAGCGATGCACCAGCGATCCCGACAATGATATGACCCGGTCAGGATCGCTGGTGCATCGCTAAGTGGTCGCTAGTGAGCTGCCAAACAGGCAGATCTCACCAGCGACATAGCAGCGGTCGACGGTCGCTACTTACCTGTCAGACGAGGCGATGAAGACGTTCTCCCGCCCGCGTCCACTCGTCGCCACAGCAGGAAGCCCAGCAGGAAGCTGACGACGAGAAACGGTCCAGGCCGTACTCGCTCGATCAGCGATAACCAGCGGGGGAGCCGGTCGGAGGTAAGTATCACACATAGCGATATCACTAGCAATATCGCTGCTGCGTCACAAAATCAGTGACGTTATAGCGATGTTGCTAGCGATATCGCTTAGTGTAACGGGCCCTTTATGTTCGTGGCTTGTTACTGTACTGTCGGGGTAGCTATTTAGGGAGGGCTAAATTAACCCTTCACGGTTGAGCCAGTGATGTCCAAATTATTCCACAGAGTGTTGCTAGCAACTCAAATGACCACACGGAGACTGGGGTCTCTGTACGGGAGGATCGAGACAGATCACTAGTCCCCTTTATTTTAGTCACTTCTTTTATAATCTTTTGCTTAATTATGCAATGTTCTCAACTACCAATAGCATCATTTCACTTTATAAGCCAATAATATTGCAAGAAAACTGGAAACTACATATATGTCCGTATCCAAAAGTAGTATAATGGCATATTCTTCAGAGTAGTACACCCCCGGTTCCCTTATCTTGCACCTGATGGGAACAGTCTGGTTTCATGACAGCTAATCCCAATTACAAAAATTTATCTTACAGCAACAAAAATGGAGAAACAAAACCTTCAGAGAATGGACAAAACGAAACTTCAGCTTTGATTTTAGTTTTAACCCTTCCCCTTTCCCCCCTAGATAAATTTTTTTAACACATATGCAGCATCAGAGGGGCTATCCCAAGCTAACAGCTTAAGGGGTACTGGTCTTCACATGACTGATGCCGTATTACCAGTCATGGCTGTCGCGGCGCACCCGTCCCCCCTGTATACTGCAATTCACGAATAACAATTTTTGATGACGGTGGTGGAGATCTTTTGTAGGTGGCCATGCGCTTGGCTTCAACATCTTTATCAAATAGCCTTTTGAGATCGGTGCAGAGAAGAGCAGAGGCAACAACGTCTTTGGTATCATCATTAGCTGTCTTAGTGCAGAATTTCCTAATACATACAGAAATACACCAAAGAACAAGTTTTAGTATCACATATACAACAAGGATACAGGCAGCAATATGCAACAAGCTTTGTAAGATCCCAGCTCCCAATTCCCCTAACCAATTGGCTGGATTGAGAAAGGAGAAAGTGTCTGACCACCAACTGTCCTTATTACGATCATTGTCTTTATCGTATTGATCTCTGAGTCTTTGAATATCTTCTAACTTCAATTTCTACTAATAATAATATGGAAAATGCGAAAAACCAAAACATTATGCCCCTTTATTTGCTATTGGCGTGTTGGGTGATGAGGAGAACTTGATAGGGACCGTCATACAAGGGTTCTAGTCCGTGCTTCCTGACATGCCTTTTCACGACTACCAAATCACCAGGCTTCAGGTTATGACAGGTGTCGGTTTCTGCTGGATCTGGAAAAGAAGAGGAAACCAGAACATAGGTGTTAGCAAAAATCTTGCTAAGCTGAATAACATATTGAACAGCACGGTCAGTTTCTTCTGATAACTGCTGAGGCTGGAAATTTGCAACTGGGGGCCTAGCACCAAACAATATCTCGTATGGGGACATGTTATGAATGAGTCACCGTAGGAGGCAAAAACAGAAATACTAGCTAAGTCCAGAAAACCAGAGAAGTTGGCAGCTATCAGATTGCAGACCCCTGAACATAACAACAACAACTAGCAGTAGCCGTGGGGGGTTCCTATGGTACCCTAGACACCTCGATCACAGCCGGAGAACTACATAGCCTAAAGACAGAAAGGGAAATCTAAACTGCCCCAGAGCAGACCCCAAAGCAATAGGCAGCCCCCAACATATGACGGTGAAGCAAGATGAAAAATCACTCACACAGATTGAAAGATAGGCTGAGCAAATGATGGGGCCCAAGCTAACTAAATAGGACAGAATAGAAAAGCTGCTGTCTGCAATCCGCCAAAACCCTCTCAAAAACAAGAGCCAGCAGACTGATAGGGAAAAAAGCCCTGAAGACGCTAGGCTTCAAAAAGACTATATCAGTACTCAGGTATTATCTGAAGACAGAGCAAAAAGGAATTCAACTTACCCAGCAGGGAAAGGCAGAAATCCAGAAAAACAAGGCAAAACAAAACCAAAACACAAATGCAAAAAGTAGAGCAGCAAACTTAGCTTTTGAGGAGCAGGAATCAGACTGGTCTCCAAGAATCCCTCAGAGTAATCACCTGCAAGGCAGAAGGGCGTCGGCTGCCTTATATCCAGTCAGCAATCCCAGTCACCATCATTCTGCTCAGGTGCTTTGTAATCAGCCTCACTACCTTCCTTCACCAGAAGAGGGAGTTCATCAGACCTCAATGGTGAAGGGGAAAATGAACCCACAACAGGGACAAGCCATGTTTTGTAATAGGGGTAGTACGAATATGGTATAGTTCAATGGGTAGGATCTCTGGCCATGGAACCGTAATCTCCTGCATCATTTTGGTCAATTGTCCCCTCAGTGTGCCGTTCAGCCTCTCAACTTTCCCACTGGATTGTGGGTGGTACAGAGTATGGAGGGCTACAGTGGATCCAAGCATTGTCAGAACTTCTTGGTACACATGAGAAGAAAAGGCCGGACCTTGATCACTTTCAACAACTTCTGGAACCCCATATCTGCATATAACGTCCATCACCAGTTTCTTCGCTGTGTTCTTTGCAGTCATGTTGGTAACAGGGAATGCTTTCAGCAAACTGGAGAATCGGGGCCCAGTAGAATTTTTGCACCAGTGTGAGGGCCTGATTCTTTCCTCGATGTGTAGGCCCATGTTGGCAATAGCAGGGTACATCCGCTTAGGGAGACACACGAGTTGGTCCTTTTTCCAGAGACCATTATCCATACGTGCCCCATCAGTCTTCCATTGCTTCACCTCTTCCTTTGGAGACATTCTCTGCATCGTCATTAAGCGGTCTTGCGGGGTCCGACAGAAAACTTCAGTGTGTTGTAGATCTTCAGGTTCTTGTAGGGTCAATGCTTCTTGTAACTGTTTACGCTGAGAGCGTGTGGTCACCATAGCTGGTATGGTTTGTTCAAAGGGTAAAAGAGCGGCGGCTTTTGCTTGCATATCCGCAAATGTGTTGCCAACAGTCTGTGAACTGGTCCTAGGACTGTGCGCCTTAACTTTGATAATACCCACCTGAGTAGGTAATTTGATCGAGTCCATGAGGGTTTTAACAGCTTCAGCATTTTCACTGGAGTTCCGGCAGTAGTAATTATCCCTCGATTGGCCCATAGAGTCCCAAAATCGTGAGCAATACCAAATGCATACCGTGAGTCCTTGTATTAGCCCGTCTGTTCTTGACCAAAGTACATGCAGTAGACAGAGCCTGGAGTTCTGCTTCTTGTGCTGACTGTGAGGGCGGGAGCGCAGCGGCGTGCACTACAGTGTCCTCTGTGGTAACAGCATATCCCGTGTGGAATCTACCAAACTCGTCAGCATATCTTGAACCATCCGTGTATAACACCAGATCAGGATTTGGGAGTGAATTCTCACTGACATTTGGTGGAGTAGCTGTTTCTTCAGTCAGAAATTGGTAATAATCATGTTGGAGGTAATCCTCATCACTGCCATCTTTCCTTATAATTTATTATACCGTCTTTCAAGGCATTGTAAAGGGGTTGCATTATGCGGGATGCATCTGGTATCCACTGACAAAAATAAATGCATGGTCCAAGAAAACCCTGGAGTTCAGTTTCATCTAGTTTCATCTTTTGGGAAAGGAAGGGAGCTGACAGCTATTTTTCTTTCTTCTGCGAGGTGTCTGACACCCTGAAGGAGACAGTGACCCAAGAATATCACTTGACCAAGGCAGAACTATCAAGGCCGAAACCCGACAGTTCAGTGCTGCCAGATGCTTGAGGAGGCTAACAGTGGCAACAATGGCAAAAGACACCTGCTAATATTAATTTTTTTTTTTTTTTTTTGCAAACTGGTTGGGACTGTTTTGGGCCCCTTGTGGCATAACTGTGGGAAAGGCATGCAAAATTCAGATTTCCTCACTGTCTTCATCTACATAGGGATTATATAACGTAAGAACCATCTGACCATCATCTTGGAATTGTATTCTGGAGCTGAACTGTGATAATAAATCTGCCCCTAGTAAATTTACTGGACATGTGGGAGAGATTACAAACTGAGTAGTAACCTCGGGGAAGGGTCCCACAGGGATGGGGTTTATAAAAGTATATTAATTGGGTCTGCCATCTACTCCGATTAAAACAGCAGCCTGTATGACAATCTCTCTGAAAGTGTCCGAATCAGGCACAGCGCCAGAATTGCAGACAAGAATTAGCAGGGAGGGGCTGGTGTTTGCTGTGTGTGAACGAGCTACAGTGGGGGCGATGTGGGAGGGAGAGCTGGGATTGGAGGGAGAACTGGAGCAGCTGCAGTTGCTAGGTTGCTTTTTTTCCCTACTGATACAGAGCTGGTTAAAGTCTTCTGAAAACTTTTTTTTTCTGGATCTGGAAGGGGGTGTATACTCATAACCACTAGCAATATTAGGCATAATAGGGACTGAGGCTGGCGGCGGTGGCTGATAATAGATACCGTGAGCGTTTAACATAGAAAAGGTGGGGGCTGCGACTCTTGTACAATTGTCGTCTAGAAGGGAGACCTCTTCTTTCAAATCATCACTTTTAACTTTATCTGCCTGACACATTAGTCTCGATCTCAGTTCCTTCTTTAATCACTTTCTCACACCACAGTCACTTTCGTGAACCACAATACATCCAATCCTTGCCATAATAATAGACAATTTTTCCTTCTTCAACATAGCAGTAACAGAAACAATCAGAATTCACTTTCTCTGTTCTTCCTAACACCTTTGTCACACAATTCATATGCCAAGCCACAAAATTATTTTCCTTCCACGGATTCTCTCATTTAGAGCTAAATATCCTTACTTCAGTTGTGCACAGATCTGGCGGCCGTTTCAGTCTCTGTTCCACTGGGTCAACCCCCTCTGGGAAGCCCAAAATTCAAAGCAGTACTCGGTGAAAGGAGGAGGGCGTCTCAGACTATCCCTCCGGACACCTCTGGTTATATCTATCTATCTATATATACCTGAGTTACGTATCCTACCCAGTGTTCGATCACATGACCACGCCCGATTCTAACAGTGAATTCAGGATTTCAGGATATTTTGACTTTAAAGAGAGCCACAATCACTGGTCAATCCGGGGTGTCCGTCCCTTATGAGGTGCGGTTCGAGCACTGGGCCCCCAATGGGACTGCACCTCTATATGATTCCACCCATGAATCACTCCACCACGGGGACAAACCTCAGATCCTCTTTGCAGCAACAAGCACAGGAAAACCACACCAACGGTCAATCTGAACAGTATAACTGCCAACTTACCGTGGTTGTTGTGGGGGATGATCAGTCCCAATTTTCCAGCAGCTGTGACCGCTCCGAGGGTCCTTTGTCTTGTTGCCCTCCGGAGGCAGAGGCGTCCCTGTTCGGGGGCCCCACGTTGGGCGGCCAGCTGTCGGGGTAGCTATTTAGGGAGGGCTAAATTAACCCTTCACGGTTGAGCCAGTGATGTCCAAATTATTCCACAGAGTGTTGCTAGCAACTCAAATGACCACACGGAGATGGGGGTCTCTGTACGGGAGGATCGAGACAGATCACTAGTCCCCTTTATTTTAGTCACTTCTTTTATAATCGTTTGCTTAATTATGCAATGTTCTCAACTACCAATAGCATCATTTCACTTTATAAGCCAATAATATTGCAAGAAATCCGGAAACTACATATATGTCCGTATCCAAAAGTAGTATAATGGCATATTCTTCAGAGTAGTACACCCCCGGTTCCCTTATCTTGCACCTGATGGGAACAGTCTGGTTTCACGACAGCCCATCTCAATTACAAAAATTTATCTTACAGCAACAAAAATGGAGAAACAAAACCTTCAGAGAATGGATAAAACTTCAGCTTTGATTTTAGTTTTAACCCTTCACAGTACACTCGACCTATCAAATGCCCCCCCCAAGAATCCAGTGTTGTTAAATTAGGTGATCTTGGTGGCCACAGTTCCTTGGAGATTACTCTGTCATCATTGACATGTGAAATACGACACCCCTGTCTTCTGGGAAAGCCTGGGCAGCGATTTATGTGAAAATGCCATAATTTGCTGGTTCACATCTTGAATTTTTTCCTCAGACATTTTATTTTCGGCATCAAGCCTACCTACCCAGTAATGTTCCTGTATGTTCCAGCTTATTCCCCAATGACAGAATACACGTTTTGGACAGCGGATTGCGACCTCCAAACTTCTTTAGAAACTCATTTGGCACCTCTTTAATGACTCAGTTTCCATTAAGTTTTCACAATGAAAGCATTCTCTTCCAAACTGTGTCTGTACATTGTTATCAAATGAAGAAGGAATTCATCAGGAGTGAAATTAAAGAACAACACAAACTACCGACAGGCAGGAACTCTATCTCGTAGTGGAGACGACCAGCGGGGCGACAAGTTGGCAAGGCCAAACGGCACCTGATGTTTCTCGTCGATGAGGTTATTTGCTCTCCCACTTCTCTTTAACCACAGTATGTACAGTCCGAATTTCAGTACAGTCGATTGTCTGTTTTAGAAGTTACAGCAATTTTTCCTGGTAAAGTAAAGAGTGAATCACCTTCTAATGTAAAGTATAGGAAAAAAATTCCAGCAGCAAAGCTGCCAGTGAAGCCACTTGAGGACAAAGACCAGCAACTTCTAGGAAAACATTGGTGGGTCCACCGTCATCTTAGAGATTCTGTGTGCACATACCCAAAAAAGGGATTCAGACAAACAGCTGTTGTAGTCGTAGTATGACATGAACGAATTTCAAATGAACTCAGTCTGAGGTTTTCTCTGTCTTTAAGGGTCAGTACTTACTTGGGATTGCTGTCATCGATGGCGCTAGAGACCCTGTTCTATCATTTTCACACAGCGTTCCTGTGAATATTATGTCAATGAGAATGAGCCGTGATTTACAATTGTTCTCAGTATATGCAACCTTCATAATGGGATAACTTGGCATATGCCTTGGTCCTTATATATGCCCCTGACACATAGATGATAGTCTACATATTGATACCTCTGAACAGAATGTCAGAATTAGGGGCTAATGTCCTTATGATGGAGGACCTTGAATATTCCTATCCTGCTGGATTTTTCTGATAAAATAAATAATTTCTATGTTTCCAGAAATGACACAATTCAGGTAGTCTGTAGTGTATTTTTGGGCTTCTTTGTGCATTTTTTAATAGGAACTAAAATAATTAGTCTAGGCCAGGGCTGTATAATCAAAGGATCTGGTGGCTTTCTCGAATGATAAAATATGAATGCAACAAATTTCCCTCTCTTTAATGAGGCCGGTGAATGAGATTTTCTACGGAGAATCTTGCTATCATTTTTTCATAAATAGGGATGTAGGTGTTTAACAAGCATCAAGCATTAGATTCCAGATGTAGGAGGCCTGCAACATTGTTCATTTCACATGTTGACAGCTGAGAAAGCAGCCGCTCTCATGACGAAGATGAGATGGTAACGTGAAGGCGAGGTGGAGGATGACGCCTATTCTGTATTTAAATTTAGTGCCTGTCTGAGATGTGTAATCATGAGGATGAGTGAAAAACAGCAAGATAGCGAGGTCAAACATTGGTTTGAAGGTTTTTTGTTTTTTTTTAAAAAAAAAGGTGTTGAGATGTGAAATGTAAACACTTACTTTTACTGTAACGACAAATTTAAAATGATATTCGTTGTTATCAAGTCATCTCTCTGAAGAGCTGATGCCAAGGTAGTCCTCCCAGTAATGTGCTTTTATTATTAGATCACAGTAGTTTGATAGGGTCTTAATGTGTCACTTATTATTGCATACATTTAACACCAGAGAGTATATCGCCTATATTATTTGGTAATAATGAAGTTGTGCCTAAAGTTTGGCATCTTCACATCAGTGTCTTCCAGCTAAGCTGAAATGGGCGATCAAAATATCGTATATGCACCAAAATAGTATCAATTATAATGTCAGGTCAGCGCAGAAAAAGTAAGCTCTCACCCGGCCCCAGGTCCCAAAAAAATGGAAACGCTACGGGTATTGGAAAATGGCGCAATTTTTTTTTTTTATTTTTTTTTTTTTTACAAAGTTTGGAATTTTTTTTCACCACTCAGATAAAAAAGGCCCTGAACATGTTTGGTGTCTATGAACTCGTAATGACCTGGAGAATCATAATGGCAGATCAGTTTTAGTATTTAGTGAACCTAGTAAAAAATAGCCAAACAAAAAACAAGTGTGGAATTGCACTTTTTTTTGCAATTTCACCGCACTTGGAATTTTTTTCCCATTTTCTAGTAAACGACATGGTAAAACCAATGGCTCTGGGAAGAAGGGGAGCAAAAAATGAAAATGCAAAACCAAAAATACCTCTGGTCGTTAAGGGGTTAAAGGGGTTTTCCCATGAGCAAAAGTTGATTTTAATCAATAGATCTTGGAATAATAATAACAACTTTCACAGTTGGATGTGTTTAAATAAAATGTTCCTGTGCTGAGATAATCTTATAAATGTGCTCCTGCTGTGTACTGCGTAATGGCTGTGTCTGACCGTGCAGGAACATGGTCTGATCATACCACATCTCCTAGGCATGTGGTGCTCTGATTAGCTATTCATAATGAAGACTGCTGACAGGTCACTGATCCCTCAATGACCTGCTTCCTAATTAACATAATGAGTATTATATATACAGGGTGGGCCATTTATATGGATACACCTAAATAAAATGGGAATGGTTGATATCAACTTACTGTTTCTATGAATAAATACTGTAGGAACAAGTAAAGCGCAATAGGGTCTTATCTGGGTTGACAATGAAAGAATCATAAAGGATACACTCACCCTTTCCAGGAGAGAATACAGCTTGTAAGATCCGAGGTCAGTTTGCTGCACGTCCAAAGGTCAGAGACCGCCAAAGTATCAACTTCTTATGGAGCGAGTTTATGGACTTTAGTGCGCTGCTCGACCAAATAATGAATCCAGGTTGAGTTGAAAAATTTTTCAACTCAACCTGGATTCATTATTTGGTCGAGCAGCGCACTAAAGTCCATAAACTAGCTCCATAAGAAGTTGAAACTTCCTGTTTCTGGCACATTAGAATATGGGAGGAGGGGAACTTTTAAAGATGGGTGGTGACCAGGGCTGTGGAGTCGGAGTCTGTATAAAATGGACCGACTCCTAAAATATATAATAAATTGGGTACAATAGTTCAATGCAGAATGTGCTGAATATTTTTTCATAGGAATTTGGGAAAGTTATGAAATGTCCTATAAATGGCTGTTCTATTCCTGATCTAAGGCTACATTCACACACAGTGTTTTTGCTGTGTTTTTTGAAGATATGTTTTTCAGCTGCAAAAGCAAATCAGCTCTTTAAAAAACCTGAAAAGTTTTTGAGATTATAGATAATGTTTTCAATAGCAAAAGCAGATTAGAAAAACGCCGCACAAAAGGCCCCGTTACACTTAACGATGTTCCAGCGATCTCACCGATGATCTGACATGGATGGGATCGCTGGGACATCGTTAGGCTGATCGCTGGTGAGCTGTCACATAGACAGCCCCTCCAGCGATCAGGACAAGCGAGCAAGCTGGTATCTAAGGTAAACAGTGGGTTTCTAAGGCCTGTTTCACACTTCCGTTTTTTTTTACATCAATCAAAATCCACCAATTTTCGAAAAAAAACGGATCCGCCAAAAAAGGGGCGGATCCATTTTTCCACCATAGACTTACATTAGTGGCTGATCTTGACTGACGGTCGTCCGTCCCACCCGTTTTTTGACGGATCCATCAAAATTTTAGAGTCTCCCGGGCGGATGGGACGGACTCTGCAACGTTTTTTCTGAGCGATGGTCCGCTAATTTATATTGCGCATGCCTGGCAGATTCACTGGAGTAGGGCTTTTAACCCCTGAGTAGTGCTCCGGAACAGCCGTGCAAAGAAAAAAAAGGCTCCCTCTCTTTTTCCCCAGACTCGTTTTCCTTTAAATTTCAGTCACTACCTGCTAAAGCGGATCCGTGCAAAAACAGATCCGGTGGCATCCGTTTGTCACAACGCTGACGGATCCGTTTTTTTTACAACCTGGCGGATTTGAACTGACGACAAATAACTGAAATGTGAAACAGGTTTAAGAGCCGCGCGGCTCTTAGAAACCCGCTGTTTACCTTAGATACCAGCGTGCAGCGTCGCTGATCATTGCTCTCCCGCTGCCACACGCTGGCCAGCGATGCGTGCTGGCCAGCGGGAGAAGAACGATCAAAAAATGGCCCAGGACGATCCTGCATGATCAGCGATACCCGGCGGGGGAGCCGGTCACTGATGTGTGTCACACACAGCGATGTCGCTGGCGAGATCGCTGATGCGTCACAAAATCAGTGATCTCGCTGTGTTTGACGGGGCCTAAACTGACATGCTCATTCAGCCCAAAAACGGATCCTCACAAAACAAGGTGTCTGAATGTCATATCTTGAAACCCATTGACTTTGCTGGGACTGCAAAAGACGGATCCGCAAAAATGCTGTGTGTGAATCTTGGCCGTAGCCAGCGAGGGGCAGCTGCCCCCCCTAGAAGCAGGAGGACACACCTATCAAAACTCACTTGTATGCTGCAGTGCTCCTGTCCTGCACTGGCTCCAGACTGCAGTGGGCAATCTCCCCTCGGTCCTGTCTTCTGCTGTCTTCACCAGAGAGAGGAGGGGTAGGGGTGCCTGCCCTGCACAGGATCCGATTCCTGTGCCCCGAGCTGGAGAAAGTGAGAAAGTTGTGCACATACTGCAGCTGGCAATAAGAGAATAGTCTGCAAGAGGGACATGCTGGAAATCTGATTGGAAAAGTGAGGAAATTGGTTATTGCCGCCAGAACCCCTAAGATTGATTCCATCTTGAAGAGACGTGCTGGGAAAGGGGCAATTGTCGATCAAGCCACTCGGTGGGGCAGCACTTAATTAATGATTGAGCGATTGCTTGAACTTAAACCGTTTCTTATAGATATGGCGAACCCACAGGGAGCCCTAAATGAAGGTCAATGGACACAGGTGGCTGAATTGAAGGAATTGCTTAATCACCAATTTATAGTGACTAAAAAATTGCAAGCTGAGGATTTAACTCCTGGCATTTTCATAAGAGAGTGGAAGAACTTGCTATTTTGCCTGTCCCAAAGAGGAGGTTTAATTTCAGATGGCATTTCTGCTTCAATGAAACGGAGAGAGACACAGCTATTGGAAAATAAAATTTTTCTGGCAGCTGTTTATGTGGACCCAAGTCATCGTATACTGCTTGATGATCAACAGCTTTCTAAAGGAAAAGAAGCTCTGACTGAGGTAGCCATTAGGATGAGTGGCCTACAGGAGAACTGCCAGGTGTAAGATGACTTGGGTCCTGACACTGCTACTGCTGCCATATCTTCATCCTCATCAGATGAGGAGTTTGACTTTGACAAGTATTTGGATGACATGGAGCTGGCAAAGAGTTGCCGCAAGGAAAAAGATTTCACTCCATCTCCTATAGCAAGCAGATTGACCATATTTCAGCAAAATGTTTCACTTGCTCTCAAAGAAATAGAAAAATTCAACCGTTCATCAAAACTGACTGTGTATGAGGCAATTCCTTTATACCCGGAAATTGTTAGAGATGTTGCCCATGTGGTTACGGCTTTGCTTCCAACCCACGTTAGTGTAGAGAGATTGTTCTCTAGCCTTAAAATTATTAGGTCAGATTTGAGGTAATCTATGAAGGAGGATCTGATGGAGGCAATTCTATTTCTTAAAACAAATTCATAGACTGCACAAATGTTTAGTATGTTTTTGTTGAAAACTGCTTTTTGCCACTTACATAGTTTATTACATAGTGTTTTATATATATATATATATATATATATATATATATATATATATATATATATATATATATATCTAATATCTAAAGCTCAAGTGTATGTATGTGTGTATGTCCGGGATTGGCATCCGCACCGTCGCAGCTACAGCCACAAAATTTGGCACAGTCACACGTCTGGACCCCGAGAGTGTCCTAGGCTGTGTTGTGAGGCGAAATTTTAACCCCGCGCGTTCCAATTCACCAAACAATTTTGCCCCTATCTACATAATGGGGAAAAAGTGTGTGTGCCAAGCCCCGCCCCTCATTATGAAGTCATAATGGTTGCCATGGCGATGCTGATGTCATCATAGGTTGCAAGCCCCGCCGCTCATTATGATGTCATAATGGTTGACTATGGGATGGAGGATGTGTGATGGGTATATGGGCACTGGACTATGGGATGGAGCATATGTATGATGGGTATATGTGCACGAGACTATGGGATGGAGGATGTGTGATGGGTATATGGGCACTGGACTATGGGATGAGGATATGTATGACGGGTATATGGGCACGGGACTATGGGATGGCGGATCTGTATGATGGGTATATGGGCACTCGACTATGGGATGGAGGATATGTATGATGGGTATATGGGCACGGGCCTATGGGATCGTGGATATTTATGATGGGTATATGGGCACGGGACTATGGGATGAAGAATAATTATAATTCGCTATACCTAACCACAGTTAATTACTGTGCCCGGGCAGCGCCGGGCTCTTCAGCTAGTATGTGTGTGTATATATATATATATATATATATATATATGTGTATATATATATATATATATATATATATATATATACATACACATGCAGTGCCTTGCGAAAGTATTCGGCCCCCTGGAACTTTTCAACCTTTTCACACATATCATGATACCAAATGTAAATTTTTGATGAAGAATCAACAACAAGTGGAATACAATTGTGGAGTTGAACGAAATTTATTGGTTATTTTAAATTTTTGTGGAAGGTCAAAAACTGAAAAGTGGGGGCGTGCAATATTATTCAGCCCCTGTACTTTTGGTGCAGAAACTCACTCCAGAAGTTCATTGTGGATCTCTGAATGATCCAATGCTGTCCTAAATGACTAATGATGATAAATATAATCCACCTGTGTGTAATCAAGTGTCAGTATAAATGCACCTGCTCTGTGATAGTCTCAGGGTTCTGTTTGAAGCACAGAGAGCATCATGAAGACCAAGGAACACAACAGGCAGGTCCGTGATACTGTTGTGGAGAAGATTAATGCCGGATTTGGATACAAAATGATTTCCAAAACTTTAAACATCCCAAGGAGCACTGTGCAAGTGATCATATTGAAATGGAAGGAGTATCATACCACTGCAAATCTACCAAGACCCAGCCATCTCTCTAAACTTTCATCTCAAACAAGGAGAAGTCTGATCAGAGATGCAGCCAAGAGGCCCATGATCACTCTGGATGAACTGCAGAGATCTACAGCTGAGGTGGGACAGTCTGTCCATAGGACAGCAATCAGTCGTACACGGCACAAATCTGGCCATTATGGAAGAGTGGCAAGAAGAAAGCCATTTCTCAAAGATATCCATAAAAAGTGTCGTTTAAAGTTTGCAACAAGCCACCTGGGAGACACACCAAACATGTGGAAGAAGGTGCTCTGGTCAGATGAAACCAAAATCGAACTTTTTGGCAACAATGCCAAACGATATATTTGGCGTAAAGGCAACACAGCTCATCACTCTGAACACACCATCTGCACTGTCAAACATGGTGGTGGCAGCATCATGGTTTGTGCCTGCTTTTCTTCAGCAGGGACAGGGAAGATGGTTAAAATTGATGGGAAGATGGATGGAGTCAAATACAGGACCATTCTTGAAGAAAACCTGTTGGAGTCTGCAAAAGACCTGAGACTGGGATGGAGATTTGTCTTCCAACAAGACAATGATCCCAAACATAAAGCAAAATCTACAATGGAATGGTTCACAAATAAACGTATCCAGGTGTTAGAATGGCCAAGTCAAAGTCCAGACCTGAATCCAATCGAGAATCTGTGGAAAGAGCTGAAAAATGCTGTTAACAAACGATCTCCATCAAACCTCACTGAACAGTTTGCCAAGGAAGAATGGGCAAGAATTAAAGTCTCTCGATGTACAAAACTAATAGAGACATACCCCAAGCAACTTGCAGCTGTAATCGCAGCAAAAGATGGAGCAGCAAAGTATTAAGTTAAAGGGGCCGAATAATATTGCCTGCCCCACTTTTCAGTTTTTGACTTTCCACAAAAATTTAAAATAACAAATACATTTCGTTCAACTTCACAATTGTGTTCCACTTGTTGTTGATTCTTCACCAAAAACTTATGTTTGGTATCTTTATGTTTGAAGCATGATATGTGGGAAAAGGTTGAAAAGTTCCAGGGGGCCGAATACTTTCACAAGGCACTGTATATATATGTAATCGATATTACATAGTGTATTAGATATTTACAATTTATTACAGTTTGTGTTCTAAAGTTGTATTCCAATAAATATTATTATGTTCTAAATATCTTGATTATTGTATCATAAAAATGATTAAATGTCTGATGTTCACATTGTACTGCAATACATTTTTCACTTAAATATAAGCAATATATGTGGGAGTCGGAGTCGCAGGTTTGGCTTACCGACTCCACAGCCCTGGTGGTGACCATGGTGGCCATTTTGAAGTCGGCCATTTTGGATCCAAATTTATTTTTTTCAATGGGAAGGTCGTCATGTGACGTATCAAACTTATTGAGAATTTAACAAGAAAAACAATGGTTTTCTTGGATTTACTGTAACTTTATTCTTTCATGAGTTATTTACAAGTTTATGACCATGTTCAAAGTGCTGCCCATTGTGTTGGATTGTCAATGAAATCCTCTTCTCCCACTCTTGACACACTGATAGCAATACCGCAGTAGAAATGCTAGTCTAAGGGGGTCAGATTCCTTGTAGGAATGCTCGGACCTGACACCCATATTGTGGTGGTGCACCATCTTGCTGGAACGTGCTATCTTCAGTGCATAGAGGGCAACACATCATGTAGCAATTTCAGATATCCAGTGGAATTGAGGTTTCCATTGATGAAGAATGTCCCCACTATCTTTGTACCCCATATACCACACCATACCATCAATTATTGGTGTCGGGTCCGAGCATTCCTACATAACCAGTTTCCTGGAAAGTGGATTGGTCATCATGGGCCAGTTGAATGGCCACCAAAGTCTCCCGATCTGTCCCCCTTAGAACTTTTATCTTTGGGGTCATCTGAAGGCAATTGTCTATGCTGTGAAGATACGAGATGTGCAGCATCTGAAACAACGGATACTGGAAGCCTGTGTTTGCATTTCTTCTGCGGTGTTGCCATCAGTGTGTCAAGAGTGGGATAAGAGGGTTGCATTGACAATCCAACACAATAGGCAGCACTTTGAATGTATTTTATAAGTGGTCATAAACTTGTAAATAACTCATGAAAGAATAAAGTTCTGTTAAAACCAAGCACACCATTGTTTTTCTTGTGAAATTCTCAATAAGTTTGATGTGTCACATGACCACCTTCCCACTGAAAAAAATAAATTTGGATCCAAAATGGCCGACATGGTCACCACTCATCTTGAAAAGTTTCCCCCCCTCCCATATACTAATGTGCCACAAGCAGGAAGTTGATATCACCAACCATTGCCATTTTTTATTTAGGTGTATCCACATAAATGGCCCACCCTGTACATACTGAAAAAATAAAACCCCTTCTGCAGTCAGGTGGCACCTGTGCTGCCGCATAATCGAATATGCAATGTGCATATAATTATTATGGTTGAGGTTAACCTGATATTTTTTTTTTTTTAAAATCCATTTGAAAATGGTGCCCGCCACTCCTGCGCAGCAGCAGCTATTGGTGTATATAGAGGTGATCTGATAGCTGCTATTGCGCAAGCGCCAGCAGTGCCGTATTGAAAAAAATAAAAAGCATTCCTCCTCCAAGATGATGCCGCCAAGTCTGTGCAGTAGCAGCTATCGGCAATCGCTAGTCGTTGCTCCTGCACATGCGCCCGCGGCGCTATCTTGGAGGAGGCATTTTTTTCTTCTCTAGCAAGATGGTGTGGGGCAGGTGCAGTAACAGCTATCGGATCACCTCTATATACACCGATAGTTGCTACTGTGCAGGCGCCATTTTCAAATGTTTTTTTTTTTAAATAGGATAACCTCAGCCATAATTATTATATGCACAGTACACATGCGATTATGCTGCAGCGCAGGTGCCACGGCTGGCATCTGCCTGCAGAAGAGTTTTTTTTTATTTTAGTATGTATATATAATATGTTAACTAGGGGGCAGGTCACTGATGGATCAGTGACCTGTCGGCAGTCTTCATTATGAATAGCTAATCAGAGCACCACATGAAGACCCCCCCCACAGGCCGCCCCGGGGCACGGACATATCATTAACTAAAAACTGAAAATAAAGATTAAACAACAACTACAAGACAGATTTCATCAACCAAGGTAGCATTTTAATCGGTATAACGGCGCCGATCCAACACTGTCTGTAGGTTACACAGCACAATCCTGCTGACAGGTTCCCTTTAACGGAAATATAGGAGGATTTCATGGTACTGGTAGTACAAAGGCTCTGGAAAAGCAAAATGGCTCCTCACCCTCTAAAACAAATTCAGCAAATTCTGCACTCCCAAATCCAAATGCCCCCCTCCCTTCTGAGCCCCACAGTGTACGTAAACCACTTATAGCGTCCACATGTTTGTGAGAGCCCACCTAACAGGTGCATATCTCCAGAAGCACGGGCTGGGAATAACGTGTACTGGTAACTACAATATACTGGTCACTACAGCGGCAGTTTGCAATTTTCACTCGGCAACCTTCATTGCTGCTTGTTTCTAAAAATACCCATGAATTCAAAATCGTTACTACACCTGTAGATAAATTCCCGAAGGGGTATAATTTAAAAAATGGGGTCCCTTGATGGGGGATTCTGCTCTTCTAGCAATTAGGGGTACTGTACAGCCACATATGGGGTAATGCCACATTCAGTAGAAATTGTAAGACCAATTATGGTGGCATTTTTACTCATTTTTTTGCGTGACAATGTAAAATCTGGGGCTAAAACAAAATTTTGGTGGTAAAAATGTAGTTATTTTTTCTCCACTGCCCAATGGGATAAAATTCTGTAACACCCGGGGTGTCAATATGATCACTGCACCCCAAGATGAATTCATTGAGAGGTGTAGTTTGTAAAATGGGGTCACTTATGGGGGGTTCTGCGGTGTTGGCACCTCATGGACTGTCCCAGTGGTTCATGGCACCCGCAAACCATAACAGTAAAATGTGCACTATAGTATGGTGTGCTTTACAATATGGGGTCACTTGTGGGTGTTTCCACTGTTTAGGCACATCAGGGCCTCTCCAAACGAGACATGACGTCCGCTAATGATTCCCGGAAATTTTACATTCAAAAAGTCAAATGAAGCTCCTTCCCTTCCAAGCCCTGCCGTTCACCCAAATAGTAGTTTTCTCCCTCATATAGGGTATTGGCGTACTTAGGAGACATTGCACAACAAATTGTATAGTGCAGTTTCTCCTGTTAATCTTATGAAAATGCAAAAATTTGGGGCTAAAATAACATCTTTGTAGACAAAATGTGATTTTTTTTTTTATTTTCAAGTGTCAACGTTGTAAACTTCTGTGAAGCACCTGGGGGTTCAAGGTGCTAACCACACATCTAAATACATTCCTTGAGGGGTCTAGTTCCCAATATGGGGTCACTTGTGGGGGTACATCAGGGGCTCTCCAAACGGGACATGACGTCCGCTATTGATTCCAGGAAATTTTGCATTCAATAAATCAAATGATGCTTCTTCCTTTCCGAGCCCTGCTGTGCGCCCAAACAGTAGTTTTCTCCCTCATATAGGGTATCGCATGCTCAGGAGTGATTGCACAACAAATTTTAGGGTCAATTTTTTTCCTGTTACCCATGTCAAAATAAAAAAAATTGGATCTGAAGTAATTTTTTTGTGAAAAAAAAGTTAAATGTTTTTTTTTTTTTTGTATATGCCAAAAATTCCTGTGAAGCACCTGAAGGGTTAATAAACTTCTTGAATATGGTTTTGAGCACCTTGAGGGGTGCAGTTTTTAGAATGGAGTCACTTTGGGGTATTTTCTATCATCTAGACCCCTCAAAGTGTCTTCAAATGTGAAGCGGTCCCTAAAAAATGGTTTTGTAAATTTTGTTGGAAAAAGGAGAAATCGCTTGTCAACTTTTAACCCTTATAGCTTCCTAACAAAAAAAAAAGTTTCAAAAATTGTGCTCATGTAAAGTAGACATGTGGGAAATGTTATTTTTTAACTATTTTTTGTGACACATCTCTCTGATTTAAGGGCATAAGAATTCAAAGTTTGAAAATTGCAAAATTTTCCAATTTTTAGCCAGGTTTCCATTTTTTTCACAAATAAAGTTGTTATATCGAAGAAATTTTACCACTAACATGAAGTACACTATGTCACGAAAAAGCATTCTCAGAATAAGTGGGATTCATTGAAGCGGTTCAGAGTTATTACCTCATAAAGTGACAGTGGTCAGAATTTTTTTAGAGAGAATATTAAAAAAGTCACCAGCAAGGGGGGCAATTCACCCCCCTCCCTCCGCCATAAAGAATGAGGGAATTACATATAGTTATAAAGTGGACCAGCCTAATTAACATGCAAGCAGTCCCTTTTAGAACACGTGCAGTGTCAAGGAGGATGTCTTTGGTGCGTGAGACAGAGGTATATAGATTGGACAAATAATCAAGACTGGAAAGGGTTGGAACAAAGGTACCTGTGCTTATGGAAACATCCTAAATGCCATACACTACCAGAACCAGGCCTCCAGTCAGCCTGTATAAATGACTGGTGGTGGCAGTGAGTAATCTGGAGTGGAATTCGCAGTGACGGTGTTGGTAGTATATACATATATTCCATGTTTGAAATCGGAGGTGTATTTACCATATGCTCACTGTTAGTTTCTCGATAACTGGCCTATTAGTGGAAACTGCTTGCTGCATACTTAAGGCCCCGTCACACATAGCGATCTCGCTAGCGAGATCCCTGCCGGTATCGCTGATTGGAAACGCTCTTGGAAACCTCTGAACATTTCTTCCATCGCTGGTCTCCCGCTGGCCCGCACGCATCACTGCGTGTGACAGGCGGGAGACCAGCAATCAGCTGGTAACTAACGTACACATCGGGTATCCAAGGGACGTGCGTCCCTTAGAAACCCGATGTGTTCGTAGTTACCAGCGTGCTGATGCAGGGAGCTGGTAACTAACGTACACATCGGGTATCTAACGGACGCACATCCCATAGATACCCGATGTGTACCTTATTTACCAGATCCCTGGTAACTACGAACACAGCGACGCCGCACGCTCGGCGTCGCTGTGCTGATCGCTGGTGAAGCTGTCTGTTTGACAGCTCACCAGCGATCATGTAGCGATCCTGACACGTTGATATCGTTGTCGGGATCGCTGGTGAGTCGCTATGTGTGACTCCAGCTTTAGACACAAAGATCACAGTGGGTGGTTCTGCGTGACCTTCCCGGGCTGTGATCTTTTACAATTGACTGCAAGCGGTGAGATATTGCAAAAAATCAGTGACCTAATTTGAGAAATCATTCCAGTCACTGAAAACCTGCACAGTTCTTGCGAGAATTCTGTGCTGAGTTTTGAAGAATCAGACTGTTATATTATTTATTTTGGGGTTTTTTTCTGGGACAATGCTGTATGCGTGGCAGTTACACCCCCCCCCTTCTCTTGTTTTTCTGTCTAATCATTAATTTGGCTGATGATGGCTACAGTTGGGGATTCCTGGTACAACCAGCAGTCCAAGGATACTTTTATTGCCCTCTCTACACTGAGAGAGAGATTGACCCAACTGGCAAAACAAGGCACAAAATGATTGCTGAACTGTTGCAAGGTGCCGCAGAGCCAGTCCGGCACCAGAGCCCTGATAAAGGGGAAGGCCAGCCAAGGTGCAAGTGGCGCTGCAGAGATTCCACCTATGAATGCCAGCCATACCTACAACCAGATGGCCTTGGAGCAACTTGATGCAGACAATCATGAGGGACATCTGAACATGATTCAGCCGTGCTGAGAGGCTGAGAGAGCTTGGCGTTAAGCCGAGCTCCAAAGATAGTGAGTGGATCTGATCTACGACACCCTGGCTGTGATCTTTGGCATATTTATGTATATGCAATATGTGTGTGTAGGTACAGTGTATGTATATATATAGTGGTGTACTAACCACTGAGTCCGCTAGGGGGCGCTGTGTGGATGTCCCAGGAGAAAGGATGAATGGCAGAATACGGAATGGCCATTATGTATCCCAAAGTGGGTGGCTTTGGGATGGAGACTTGTGTTGTTCAGCAATGATATTGCTGAGGTGTTGTTTCAATGTGTAAGGGAGAAGTCTCCAGGTAACTAGAGAGATGGGCGGGCCTGGTTACCTACAAACCCACCCAGGGGGTATGTTTAAAGCACTGTTGGAAAGAGTGTGTAAATGCTTGAAGGACCTGTGATGAGGTCAGAGTCATGTGACCCGGTGGGCGTGGCTATGAACCATATAATGTGGCAAGGGTAGGTCACAGGTGGTGAATGCTGGGACCTGGTTGGTCCAGTGTGGAAGGTCCCTGTCTGAGTCAGATGGGGCTGCCTTCTGACAGCAGTGAACGCTGTGTTAATGGCTGCACGTGTCTGAGAGTTCCCAGGGGAGGGAATGAACGTCTGCAGTATGCTGAAGCAGCCATGAGGAGACCCGGACGTGGGTGAGATAAATGAGGCTAAGAGAGCCTGTATGCTGGACATTGCTACCGAAGTGAAGCTATAATGGACGCTATGCTGTGTTTATGAACTTTACGTTGCTTCTGTGGGTTTATGATGGATGAATAAACCTCATGGACTAAGTTATGGTTGATGAAAACCCGTGCTGGATCTGGTTTTGTGGCGGCTAAGCGAGAATCCCCTTTCTGAATGACAGCGCTACCTCACTATATATATATATATATATATATATATATATATATAAATATATACTGTATATATAATATGTCTATCACAAAAGAGTACACTTTTTACAATTTTGGAAATATTTTCTCCTTTCATAGGACAACAGTGAGGATATGACACTTTAATACAATGTAAAGTAGTCAGTGTGCAGCTTGTATAACAGTGTACATTTGGTGTGCCCTCTAAATAACTCAACCTCCATTAAAGTCTACATCGCTAGCAAAAAAATTGAGTACACCCTTCAGTGTCATCCCATGAAAAGATGAAATATTTATAAAAATATGAGGGGTGTACTCAATTTTCTGATGTAGATATATAAATCCATATACATACACACCCACGCGCGCACACATGCATATCATACAGGTGCCAGGATGGGAGGCCTTCTTATTCTTAGAATTCTACACAGTGAATTTTTTGGGAATCTCTGCAGATTTTTCATGTTGGTAATGACACATTTACTTTGGGCTTTTATTAAGGCTTTTTCCATTTACGGATGTATCTCTTCTCTTAGCTCATACATTAGAAGAGACTTCAAACCATCAATAGCAATCCTGTCTGTACGTCCTTCATATTTTACACTGATTGCAGCAGAGCTCTTAGGCTTTTTAGTGTTACGTTGGTAGCATTTGAAAGACTGAAAAAAATGAAAGGGTTAGAAAAATTCTCGCTTTCGATAACTGCAGTGGATAGTATTTAATTACAGCTCATGCATACATGCCATGTTTTATTATATTAAATAACAACCCGTATATATGAGATTTGTACCGAACAACAGGTCCAGATTCACACTGTTCTTCAGAAACTGTTGACAGTTCCAACCCATTTGATTGAATGTCTCTGGAGTGAATAGATGCATAGATGCATTTATAAATGCATCTATCACTCTTTATCTGCCCTCAACAGGGCAGATAAAGTACGCCTGCTCAGGAGCCGCGGCAGAAGTAAGAAGGAGGACATAATCGCTAGAAGATGTGAGGGACCGGACCCCTGGGTGAGTATAATCTAGTTTTTCTTATCTTTCAGGTTACATCGGGGGCTTATCTATAGCATTACAGAATGCTATAGATAAGCTCCTCATAGGCCAGTAATCAGGTGACAGATTCCCTTTAACCCCTTCACTACCAAGGGTGGTTTGCACGTTAACTCCCGGGCCAATTTTTACAATTCTGACCACTGTCCATTTATGAGGTCATAACTCTGAAACGCTTCCATGGATCCCGGTGATTCTGACATTGTTTTCTCGTGACATATTGTACTTCATGTTAGTGGTAAAATTTCATTCAAATAACTTGCGTTTATTTGTGAAAAAAATGGAAATTTGGCGAAAATTTTGAAAATTTCTCAATTTTCCAACTTTGAATTTTTATGCCCTTAAATCACAGCGATACGACACACAAAAAACTTAATACATAACATTTCCCACATGTTTACTTTACATCAGCACAATTTTGGAACCAAAATTTTTTTTTGTTAGGAAGTTATAAGGGTTAAAAATTGACCAGCGATTTCTCATTTTTGCAACACCATTTTATTTTTAGGGACCACATCACATTTGAAGCCACTTTGAGGGGTCTATATGATAGAAAATACCCTAAAGAGACACCATTCTAAAAACTGCACCCCTTAAGGTGCTTAAAACCACATTCAAGAAGTTTATTAACCCTTTAGGTGCGTCACAGGAATTTTTTGAATATTTAAAAAAAAAATGAACATTTAACTTTTTTTCACAAAAAAAAACTTCAGGTTCAATTTTCTTTATTTTACCAAGGGTAACAGGAGAAATTGGACTGCAAAAGTTATTGTGCAATTTGTCCTGAGTACGCTGATACCTGATATGTGGGGGGGAACCACTGTTTGGGCGCATGGCAGACCTCAGTAGGGAAGGAGCACCGTTTGACTTTTTCAATGCAAAATTGGCTGGAATTCAGATCGGACGCCATCTCGCGTTTGGAGAGCCCCTGATGTACCTAAACAGTGGAAACCCCCCCAAGTGACCCCTTTTTGGAAACTAGACCCCCCCAAGGAACTTATCTAAATATGTGGTGAGAACTTTGAACCCACAAGGGCTTCACAGAAGTTTATAACATACAGCGGTACAATTAAAAAATCATATTTTTTCCACAAAAATGATCTTTTCACCCCCAATTTTTATTTTTCCAAGGGTAACAGGACCCTAAAAGTTATTGTGCAATTTGTCCTGAGTGTGCTGATACCCCACATGTGGGGGTAAACCACTATTTGGGTGCATGGCAGAGCTCGGAAGGGAAGCAGCACCATTTGACGTTTTTGGCTGGAATTAAGATCGGACACCATGTTGCGTTTGGAAAGCCCCTGATGTACCAAAACAGTAGAAACCCCCCACAAATGACACCATTTTGGAAACTAGACCCCCCAAGGAACTTATCTAGATGTGTGATGAGCACTTTGAACCCCCCAGTGCTTCACAGAAGTTTATAACGCCCGGGCGTGAAAATAAAAATATCGTATTTTTTCCACAAACATCATCTTTTAGTCCCCATTTTTTTTATTTTCCCAAGGGTAACAGGAGAAATTGGACCCCAAAAGTTGTTGACCAATATGTCCTGAGTACGCTGACACCCCATATGTGGGAGAAAACTACTGTATGGGGACACGTCGGGGCTCGGAAGGGAAGTAGTGACGTTTTGGAATGCAGACTTTGATGGAATTGTCTGCGGGTGTCATGTTGCCTTTGGAGAGCCCCTAATGTACCTAAACAGTGGAAACCCCCCACAAATGACCCCATTTTGGAAACTAGACCCCCTGAGGAACTTATCTAGATGTGTGGTGAGCACTTTGAACCCCCAAGGGCTTCACAGAAGTTTATAATGCCCAGGCATGAAAATAAAAAAATCGTATTTTTTCCACAAACATGATCAATTAGTCTCCAATTTTTTTATTTTCCCAAGGGTAACAGGAGAAATTGGATCCCAAAAGTTGTTGTCCAATTTGTCCTGAGTACACTGATACCTCATATGTGGGAGAAAGCTACTGTATGGGCACACGTCGGGGCTCGGAAGGGAAGTAGTGACGTTTTGGAATGCAGACTTTGATGGCATGGTCTGCGGGTGTCATGTTGCTTTTGGAGAGCCCCTGATGTACCTAAACAGTGGAAACCCCCACAAGTGACCCCATTTTGGAAACTAGACCCCCTAATGAACTTATCTAGATGTGTGGTGAACACTTTGAACACCCCAGTGCTTCACAGAAGTTTATAACGACCGGGCGTGAAAATAAAAATATCGTATTTTTTCAACAAACATCATCTTTTAGTCCCCATTTTTTTATTTTCCCAAGGGTAACAGGAGAAATTGGACCCCAAAAGTTGTTGTCCAATTTGTCCTGAGTACGCCGATACCTCATATGTGGGAGAAAACTACTGTATGGGCACACGTCGGGGCTCGGAAGGGAAGTAGTGACGTTTTGGAATGCAGACTTTGATGGATTGGTCTGCGGGTGTCAGGTGCGTTTGGAGAGCCCCTGATGTACCTAAACTATTGAAACTCCCCACAAGTGACCCCATTTGGGAAACTAGACCCCCCCACGGAACTTATCTAGATGTGTGGTGAGCACTTTGAACCCCCAAGTGCTTCACAGAAGTTTATAACGTCTGGGTGTGAAAATAAAAAAATCATTTTTTTCCGCAAAAATGATATTTTTGCCCCCAATTTTTTATTTTCCTAAGGGTAACAGGAGAAATTGGACCCCAAAAGTTGTTTTGTAATTTGTCCTGAGTAGGCTGATACCCCATATGTGGGGGTAAAACACTGTTTGGGCGCATGGCAGCGCTTGGAAGGGAAGGAGCACCATTTGACTTTTTCAACGCAGAATTGGCTGGAATTGAGATCAGACGCCATGTTGCCTTTGGAGAGCACCTGATGTGCCCAAACAGTGGAAACCCCCCAATTATAACTCCAACCCGAACCCCAACACACCCCTAACCCTAATCTGAGCCCTAACCCTAGCCCTAACCCTAGCCCTAATGGGAAAATGGAAATAAATACATTTTCTTTTAGTTTTATTATTTTTCCCTAACTTAAGGGGGTGATAACGGGGGGTTTGATTCACTATTTATGGCGGTTTTTATGTTTGGCAGCTGTCACACGCTAAAAGACGCTTTTTATTGTAAAAATAGTTTTTGCATCACCACATATTGTGAGCTATAATTTTTCCATATTTTGATCCACCGAGTCATGTGAGGTCTTATTCTTTGCGGGACAAGTTGACGTTTTCATTGGTACCATTTTCGGGCACGTGACATTTTTTGATCGCTTTTTATTCCGATTTTTGGGACGCAGAATGAACAAAAACCAGCGTTTCATGAATTTCTTTTGGGGGGGTGCGTTTACACCGTTCCGCGTGCGATAAAATTGATAAATTGGTTTTATTCTTCGGGTCAGTACGGTTACAGCGATACCTCATTTAGGTCTTGTTTTATGTTTTGTCGGTTTTTTGCAATGAAAACAATTTTATATAAAAAATAATTATTTTTGCATCGCTTTATTCTGCGAGCTATAACTTTTTTATTTTTTTGCGGATGACGCTGTATGGCGGCTCGTTTTTTGCGGGACAAGATGATGTTTTCAGCGGTACCATGGATATTTATATGCGTCTTTTTGATCGCGCATTATTGCACTTTTTGTTCGGTGGTATGATAATAAATCATTATTTTTTGCTTCGTTTTTTATTTTTATTTTTTAAGGGGTTCGCTAAAGGGGTTAACTAATGGGACACTTTTATAGGGCGGGTCGTTACGGACGCGGAAATACCTAATATGTGTACTTTTATTGTTTTTTTTTTTATTTATTTTGAAAAAATGGATTTATTGGGGAATTTTTTTTTTTTTACTAATTTATTTAGCGATTTTTTTTTTAAATTATTTTTAACACTTTTTTTTTTTTTTTTTACTTTATTAGCTTGTCCCAGGTGGGACATCACTGTCCTGTGACAGATCGCTGATCTGTCACATCACAGATCACTGTGACAGATCAGCAATCTGTCACAGGCAGTTCTGCAGACTTCCTCATGCCTGCGCTTTGCAGGCAGTGAGGAAGTCAGCTCCCTACAGGCCCCAGAAGGCCCCCGTCGCCATCTTGGATCCGGGGGCCTGTAGGGAAAGAGACCCCCGCAGCAGCGCTGCACATTGCGCTGCCGTGGGGGGCTCAGGGAAGCAAGGAGGGAGCCCCCTCCCTGCCGATGCTTCCCTTTAACCCCCCTATACACCGCGATCGCGTTTGATCGCGGTGTACAAGGGGTTAACGTGTCGGGGGCGGTCTGTGACCACCCCTGACACATAGTGCCAGGTGTCAGCTGTGATAATCAGCTGACACCCGGCCGCGATCAGCGGCGCTCACCACGTGGGCGCCGCTGATCGCTGGGACGTAATATTCCGTCCATGGTAATTAGGTCCAGGGTCACATGGACGGAATATTACGTCCATTGTAGGTAAGGGGTTAAAGAGTTCAAGACAGGATTACTACATGCAGTCACGCTTGCATGTAGCGATGCTCACCTGATTACATAGTTTGCCATGGCAACAGATGAGCGACCTGACTTGGGTACATCGACACAGAATTTAAATTTATTAAAATTGATTTTGGAACAAGTCAAGCCAGACATGTCCCTTAAAGCAAGGATCACCAATCCATGACTCGTCTTCTTTGGACACAGAAGAGAAGAGAAGGACAATATGGTAGAAAGAACAAGGCGAAGAAGAAGACCAGCAACCCGATGGCTTGATACTATCAAGGTAACGGCGGCGTAAACCCAACAGAGCATTTGTTCATCAAGTGACCATGGATCATGATTGAGCCTAAGGCCGCTAATAATAGTAATAACCTCCACAAAATCCAAAGTAGTTAAAATCAAGAGTTTAGTTGGATTCGCACAGTTCGATTGCCAGATGTTTAAACAAACGCCATCCATCTCTTATAGCAGTGACTAGTGCTTCCTCTGCTGGTTTCTAACCCCTTAAAGTAGTGATCAACTACTTTAAAAAAAAAACCTTCTTAAATGCCTCCAAGTAAAATAAGAAAAGCTTATGCTCCCCTTCGGCACATACTAGTGATGTCTGCTGATTAGTTCTGCTCATCAGTGCTCCATCAAAATAGTAAAGACAACAGTCAGCAACCATTGATTGGTTGCAATGCTCATGAGACTTAAAGTCTCACGATCACAGGAGGGGACCCAATGCCGACATTGCTGGAACAGCCCTGGTGCGGGAGGTGATTATAAGCTTTTATTTTACTTGGGGGACTTTGCAATTTAAAAATTAACCTTTATCGGACTATGACACATCGGACCATAAAACGCACCTAGATTTTAGAGGAGGAAATTAGGGAAAAAAATTTGAAACAAAAAATGTGGTCAATTTTCTATTATTATCCCCTATCCTGGTATATATATCGCCTCATCCAGGTATACATAGTCCGCACTACCATCCTGGTATGCATGGCCCTCTCATTCCTATCCTGGTATTCATGGCCCCCTCATTCCTGTCCTGGTATTCATGGCCCTCTCATTCCTATCCTGGTATGCATGGTCCTCTGATACCCATCCTCGTATGCTTGGCTCCCTCATCCCCATCCTGGTATACATGGCCCCCTCAACCTTACCCTGGCGGCTGCTGCTCCTGTGCCCGCTATTAAAGATTAATGAATATTCACTGCTCGCCACACCTATGGGTGTGGAGAGCAGTGAATATTCATTCCCTTAACTAGTGGGCACTCTTGAAAGCCCGCCAGCTGCAGGAAGCCGGCGGCTGCAGCTAACAGCGTGTCCCCTATTAAAGAGAAATTAATATTTACTGCTCTCCACTCCCATGGGCGTGGAGAGCAGTCAATATTTCTTGTTAACAATGGGCATAGGAGTTAGCCGCAGAAGCCGTCTCCTGTAACGTGCTATTCCACCACTGCCGCTCCCCCACCTCCTCATCCACAGCCAGAGCATGTACGTCTGGACTATAAGATGCATCCCCATTTTCCTCCACATTTTTGGAGGAAAAAAATGCATCTTATAGTCCGAAAAATACGGTAGTTGACAGCCCCATTACTTAACTGCCCTGCTAAATAGTACAAGTACCTTATATGCTTGTGTATAAGCTGACCCGTGTATAAGCCGACCCCCTAATTTTGCCACACAAAACTGGGAAAACTTATTGACTCGTGTATAAGCCGAGGGTGGAATCCATAGTCTATGCCCCCATATGCTGCTCCATAGATTATGCCCCCATATGCTTCTCCATAGTTTATGCCCCCCATATGCTGCCCCATAGACTCTGCCCCCATGTACTGCTCCATAGACTATGCCCTCATGCTGCTCCATAGACTATGCCCCCATATGCTGCTCCATAGACTATGCCCCCATATGCTGCTCCACAGACTATGCCCCCATATGCTGCTCCATAGACTATGCCCCCATATGCTGCTCCATAGACTATGCCCCCATATGCTGCTCCATAGAATATGCCCCCATATGCTGCTCCATAGAATATGCCCCCATATGCTGCAAAAAAAAAGCCATACTCCCCTCTCCTGGGTTCATCGCCGCTTCTTGTGTCAGTGACTGTTCAGCCAGCAGAGGGGTGGCGTGCACTAATCACGTCACCACGCCCCCTGCTGCCTAAACGTCACTGACACAGGATGCAGCAGAGACAGCGGTGAGCAGCGATGGAGCGGGGGACAGGTGAATATCGCTATACTCATCCATCCTGCCGCAGTCTCTGCAGCCTCGCTCGCTTCTCCACTGTCTCCCTTCCCTTCCTGTCTTCAGTGGTCACGTGGTACAGCTCATTACCACTCATGAATATGCGCATATTCATGAGTGGTAATGAGCGACACCACGTGACCGCTGAAGACAGGAAGGGAGACAGTGGAGAAGCGAGCGAGGCTGCAGAGACTGCGGCAGGACAGGAAAGTATGATTTCTGACACCCCCGCTCCCCCTCCGACCCCCAGGTATATGACCAGTGTATAAGCCGAGAGGGGGACTTTCATCCCAAAAAATGGGCTGAAAATCTCAGCTTATACACAAGTATATACGGTAAAAGTTTGATGTCGCCATTGCCGCACAAGGCTTTGATCTTTGTAGGTGAGAGCTTAAAGGGATTGCCCCACGAATAAAGTTAATTTTAATCATTAGATCTTGAAATAATGATTTCCACAATTGAATGTATTTAAAAAAAATTGTTCCTGTGCTGAGATAATCTAATAAATGTGCCCCTGCTATGTACTGTGTAATGACCGTGTCTGAACGTACAGGAACATGGACTGATCATACCACATCTCCTGAGCAGGGGAGAAAGCATAACAGTATACAGACATAACAGCGCGGGATCGCAAATAAATCTTTTTTGGATGTAAAACATTTTTTAAAAACAGGCAGGGAAATGCTTTACCTCATAAAAAGAATTTGCTGTGATCCCATACTATGCTACCTGTTTACACTCATTTGCTTCCTTCCCCGGCCAGGAGATGTGATATGATCAGACCATGTCCTTGTACTGTCAGACACAGCCATTACACAGTACACAGCAGGGGCACATTTATAAAATTATCTCAGGACAGGGCCTTTTTTTTTTTTTTAAACACATTCATTTGTGGAGATTATTATTCCAAGATCAACTTTAAAATTAACTTTGTTCGTGGGAAAACTCCTTGAAGTTTGGTTTGCAAGGAGCCCCAAATAAGTGATCCACAGTGAGTGACTTTTTTTTTTTTAAAGACACACAGGAGATATAAGGAGCATAGGATATTCATGTACATTAAGATTACATGTTACCTTTCATTTAGTGTTTTTATTTGATCTATAATCTGCTTAAAATTAGATGTTTGAACTGTGTTTTATATAGAGCTTTTGATAAAAAACTACAATAAAGAAGAAATGCAGTAGTGTCTACTACATCAGCTGCAGATTAATCTACCATGACCTGTCAGATAAAAGACAGTTATTAAGTATCAGGAAGGTCAAAAGAGTCCAGTTTTTCCCAGTCTTAAATCTGAAACCCCACAGAGATTTCTTTGAGTGAAGCCCACACATGCGGGGCGACCTCTCCAATATCACTTGTTTGTTATGAGGCGTTTTCTCAAGACACACATTAGATATAACATCAATATCGAACCAGTGACCTGCAGATATTATGGCTTGGAATGAAGAGAACAGGCACTCCGTCTGCAACACACAGGCCCATTCTCCAACGGTGCGGCAGCCCCAGTTGTTGGTGAGCTGCAGCTGAGAAAGTAGTTACCATATGTAGATTCCTCTGGCTCTACCCAACAGCAATATTTTTTACAGTAGCATTTCAGTTTGTATTATTGCTCTATTGGTTCATGAGAAATAATAAATATGAATTGAGTAATGCAATCGCTTGAGACCCTGTCATCACCATGTTTTTGCTGGCATCAATGGTGGCTCTCATCATTCAGACCCCACCATCAGCTGTGATAGAACCAGTGTAACTTACTATTTATAATGTAAGTGAAGCATTATTTATTTTTTTATGCTCACTTATGTAGCACCAATATATTCCACAGCATTTTGTCCCCATCGAGGATCCCAACCTAAATTCCCTATCAATATGACTTTAGAGTGTTGGACGAACCTGAGGAAATCCGGGGAGAACATACAAACTCTGTGAAGATGTTGACACTTTAACATTTTGCTTATGTTGCTTATAATAAAATACATACCAGAATACTAGGAAATGACTTGGACTCTGGGTGGCTATATATCAGTTATATACACAAGGTGAGTTTCCTGGTATGCTTACTGCACACGTTATTAATGGCCTTTTATTAGAAACCATAAATAGTAATCTACCTGTACTGTAGCCAAGTGTTTTAGCATTTCATCATTGCAAAAAAAGATATCCCAGCATTCATGGCCTCTTCCTTATGGATGGTTGTTATGAGTATTCTTTTTATCAAGTTACCCTGGAGTCGAATAGTTTATAGTAGTGAGATTGGCTTTTTGGATAATTCCCTTTAATTACTGTAAGAATGTATATATCACAAAATGGAATGATTGCTCTTGAAGCCATAGGACTTCTGAATCTGTGAGCTGTTGGGGCAGGATGAAAGGGACGTTTATCATACTGACAAGTGTGCGTAAGACATATCTGTTAATTATCGTTACTCTCGGGTTAGATGACTTTAAAAGTTAGAATTGGAAGTAAACAAGAGCACGTAGATGAGATGCCTTCACAGTAAGTGCAGGAAATTGCAGGAGGATTTTTTGGCACTAGTTCTACTTTACTTTCCCCAGAAATAACATTAGCAAGCGAGTGCAAAATGTGGCACCATGTCATGGATGTTACAGAGGAAAGTTCAGGCAATTAAAATTAATAGGTGTCAGCATTCTTGACACCTTAAGATCCAACCTGCATGTTGGCAAAAGGAGATATTTTTAAGGCACCATTTCTTTATAAATATGCATATTGGAGATCTTGTGGTGCTTAATTCCTAAATAATTCATACTATTTATATACTAACAAGCTTGTGTATCTGGTGTTACTTTATTTTATTTTTTCCCTTTTTTTAGCCCTCCAGTCATGAGTGTCAGTTTTAAGTTCTATCTTTTCTTTATGGTTAATTTCCATATGAAGATACACATCACATTACACATCTACATAAAATTATCAGCTCATATATGCTATCCATGATTAGCAGTGGTAGGAACCATTGGCCAGCCTATTACAACCGTAGGTTGAAATAGATTGTCGACGCTTCATATGCATAGCGCCATGTAATATTACATTTCCTTTGCTGACCGGTAAACACTGACAGCACCATTTAACATGTACTTCCGGCAATCGTGCCTTAAATTCGCCAACCGGTGACCCCATCACGTGATCACAGGTCACCGATGGGTTGGCATGACAACTAGATGTCTCCTGGAGACCTCTATGGTTGTCAGTGCCGGATTCCTATGAGCGCCGCGTAGTGGTCGACGCTGATAGCAAGTCATCATTTCTGCTACATACAGGTGATCTGATCATCGCCTGTATGTAGCAGAGCCGATCAGGTTATGGCAGCTTCTAGTCTCCCATGGAGACTATTGCAGCATGCCAAAAGTGAAAAAAAAAAAGGTTTTTAAAACTATAAAAACTAAAAGTTCAAATCACCCCCCTTTTGCCCCATTCAAAATAATACAAGAAAAAAAATCAAACCTACACATATTTGGTATCGCTGCATTCAGAATCGCCCGAACTATCAATTAAAAAAGGAGTAACCTGATAGCTAAACGGTGTAGCGAGAAAAATGTCAAAATGCCAGAAATACGTTTTTTTGGTCGTCGTGACATTGCATTAAAATGCAATAATAGGCGATTAAAAGATTGTATCTGCACCTCATTGGCATCATTAAAAATGTCAGCTCGGCACGCAAAAAATAAGCCCTCACTCAAGATCACGAAAAATGGAGACGCTATGGGTATCTGAAAATGGCGCATTTTTATTTTTATTTATTTTTTTTTTTTTTTACAAAGTTTGGAATTTTTTTTCACCACTTAGCCAAAGATGTCTAGGTTATTTTTTACCTATCTGTGAACTCGTAATGACATGGAGAATCATAATGGCAGGTCAGTTTTAGCATTTAATGAACTTAGTAAAAAAGCAAACTTGTCGCATAGGGAAGCATGAAGTGCGCTAAAATTTCCTGGTAGACTGCTGCACTGACTTTGGTCTTGATACAACACAGTGGATTTACACCAGCAGATGACATGGCTCCCCAAACCATCACTGACTGGAAACTTCACACTAGACTTCAAGCAGCTTGGATTGTGTGTCTTTCCACTCTTCCTCCAGACTCTGGGACCTTGATTTCCAAGGTCTAGTGTGAAGTAGTATCCACAATCAATGATGGTTTCAGGAGCCATGTCATCTACTGGTGTAGGTCCATTGTGATTTATCAAGACCAAAGTCAGCGCAGCCATCTACCAGGAAATTTTAGAGCACTTCACTTCATGCTTCCTTCTGCCAAGAAGCTTTTTGAAGATGGAGATTTCATTCTCCAGCAGGACTTGGCACCTGTCCACACTGCCAAAAGTACCAATACCTGGTTTAAAAACAACATTATCACTGTGCTCGATTGGCCAGCAAACTCGTCTGACCTTAACCCCATAGAGAATCTACGGGGTATTGTCAAGAGGAAGATGAGAGACACCAGACCCAACAATGTAGATGAGCTGAAGGCTGCTATCAAAGCAACCTGGACTTCCATAGCACCTCAGGAGTGCCACAGGCTGATCGCCTCCATGTCACGCCGCATTGATGCAATAATTGATGCCAATGGAGCCTCGACCAAGTATTAAGTGCATTTACTGAATATACATTTC
Organism: Dendrobates tinctorius; assembly: GCF_039654945.1. Classification (NCBI taxonomy): domain Eukaryota; kingdom Metazoa; phylum Chordata; class Amphibia; order Anura; family Dendrobatidae; genus Dendrobates; species Dendrobates tinctorius. The sequence continues at coordinate 28,952,605 of NW_027361732.1, read as the reverse complement.
AGTAGGCCAACATTTCGGATTCTAAAATCATTGTTTCACACTGGTGTTATAAATTATTCTAATTTACTGAGATAATGACTTTTGGGTTTTTATTGGCTGTAAGCCATAATCATCAACATTAACTGAAATAAACACTTGAAATAGATCACTCTGCTTGTAATGACTCTATATAATATGAGTTTCACTTTTTGTATTGAAGAACTGAAATAAATTAACTTTCGATGATATTCTAATTTTGTGAGACGCACCTGTAGCAATGAGCTGGGTAAATTGTAAATGAATAAGATGCTGCCTTTGTCTGTACATAGTGATTCATGTATATTGTGCCAAGTACTGCTCATATAAGAAGAAGGTGGCCCACTCTTGCTCAGGGGCCCACCTGAGGATTCTCCTGTTTTCCTGTGGACCCGTCCTAGCCTAGGTTGGTTGATTACAGGCTATTTTAACGTATACTTTGACCCCTATTATATTTCCCAGAAGGTTATCCAAATTTTTTTGTCACTGCAGTTTTTTTTATCATTTTTTTTCTTTTTCCTTAATCAATTCTATAATGTTTTTATAATGTGTGCCAGTTACAATACAATAGATTTTTTCAAACACAGCCCTAGTGCATGGGAAAATGTCCTTCAGTGCCTACGGTCATTTCTACCTTACACATAGGCTGCAAATTTCTTAGGAGCCCTAGAAAAGTTAGATAGTGGATTACATTTAGGTGATTATATGCTTGACTAACTGGGTTCTCATTGATTTTCACTTAGGTTCGATCACTTGTGCTGATGCACATGGTTCTAAACTTTGGTGCTGACGCTGTCATCTGCATATAATACATTTCATGGGTTGCCGTTGACCCAAGAAGCTCAGAAATTGAGTCATGCATTGTGCATTGTTTTCTTAATTATTGCTTTAGTAGTTTCCTAATGTGTGATTATGTTCAGGTCTTTGCTCTGCAAGTCCGTAGAGGTGACAGCTCATGGAATAATGGTTCTCTCTGTACCTTGCTTTGTGTTCATTGTTTTTCTCTGGTTTCTGTAGCAACTGGAATGCGTATCTTTCAAACTTTATTTTTCAAGCATTTTCAATATGCAGCGTTGAAGCACATCAATTAATGTACCAGAGTAGAACACTTTCAAGCAACATCACTAAATTTTAAGAGTTGACTTTTATTTCTCAACTTTCAATCTTTCTTTCCTCCTTTTAAACTAAAATGCTGGAAAATAATATAAACCACAAACAAACACATTGACAGACCACAAGGTAAATGGATCATAAAATTAAATTGTTGCTTCAAAAGGTATACTTCAGCATTTTTGTAAGATGCATCATTTTAAATATAGTGTTCTTTTCAACAGATAGATAGTTCTCCACTGCTTACTACTTTCTTGTCAACTCTATAATAATGTGCCTATCATGTCAGTACAAAATTGTCTTTTCGTGATATAAAGCATGTCTACTTAAAGGGAAACGTGCTTGACAAGTTCGTACAAGGAAAAAAAAATCAAAAGAATTGTTTTGTAACTCTCAGAATATCTAATGCCTTATTTTATGTTGGAAATAGAGCAAGTGTAGAATGTTTTTCCATTGACTCCCACCTTGGTATTCAGGAGGCAAGTAAGGAATAATCACTGTAAGAATAATACAAGCCTGTGAACTCCTGTATATAGATAGGTCTGAACTTCTGATTGATTCTCTAGTTTTGAAGAAGATAGATCTGAAAGTATTGTAAGGATTCCCTATGCAGCGCTCTACTACGCCGACAATATTAAATATGCAGCAAGGACTTCAAGTCAAAGTGAATTCTATATGTTCCGGCTGAGCCAAAGTTTTGATTTTGTCAATACATTTCTGAGGTATCATGATTACTAAATATTTCCACCGAGTTCTACTTTATACAAAATAGTTTCTTTCTGCATTCTCAGTGAGATTTGTAAAGCAATTCAGGAGAAGCTATCACTAGATATTCACCTAATATTTAAATTTTTTAAATCTATCTTTTGTGTTTAGGTTTTTTCCATTTTTTGCCAATGTTTTTTTTCCATATCCCCATCTGTATTAAAATAAAAAAATAGAAATATTGCAGTCTTCACCAAGGCCACTGGGGCTTTTTTAGAATCTAACTTCCTGTCGTTTCAGGAAACAACACATGTACATAACATCAATGATCAGACTTCAACTTGAAGCATCTAAAGAAAATTTGTAAAAGTAATTGTGACTGGAGAAGGAAACGGGATCAGTTTTGAAAATGTTTGTTGTAAATGGTGGATTCTCTAACAGCTGTGTTACTTGCCATGGTAATCCTGCCTCTGATAATAAGGAGCCTGCTGAGCACTTTTCCTGAAAGGATAAAGTAATAGCCTTAAAAATCTCCATGTAGCAGTATATAAATTGCAACATTTGCAATTGCAACTAATTTTGTATTTTTTCAATAAAGATTGTGATATAAAAAATACACACCCACAATTTAAAACAAAATCATGAAAACAGATTTAACCCATTAGTGACAGAGCTAATTTTGACTTATTTGTTGACTTTTGTTAAGAAGCTAGAAGGGTTCAAAGTTGATCAGCAATTTCAATTTTTTCCAACAAAATTTACAAATCTTTTTTTTTTTTTTTGAAAGACCACACTACATTTGAAGTGACTTTGGGGGGGGGGGAACTATAGTGGTAGAAATACCCCGAAGTAATACCATTCTAAAAACGGTACCCCTCAAAACCACATAAAGTTTACTAATCCTTCGGGTGCTTCACAAGAAATAATGGAGTGTGGAAGGAAAAAATTAACATTTTACTTTTTTTGCTTTCACAAGGGTAAGTGGAAAAAGCGAACCCCAATCTTTGTAGTGCAATTTCTCCGGAGTACGCCGGTACCCCATATGTGGGAGAAAACTACTATTTGGGCCATGACAGGGCTCAGCAGGAAAAGTGCACCTTTTGACTTTTTGAACGCAAAATTGGCTCGAGAGCAGACGTTTGGAGAGCCCATGGTGCCTAAACAGTGGAAACCCCCCACTAGTGACCCCATTTTAGAAAATAGACCCCTCAAGTAATGTATCTAGATGTGGGGTGAGCATCTTGAACCCACAGGTGATTCACAGAAATTTATAATGTCGAACTGTGAAAGTGAAGAAAAATTTTTTTCCCACAAATATGTTGATTTGCCCCAAATTTTCCAATTTCTCAAGGGTAACGGATCAAAATAGACCATACAATTTGTTGCACAATTAGTGAGTACGCTAATACCCCATATGTGGTCAAAAACTACTTTTGAGGTACAATGCAAAGCTCAGAAGAGAAGCGCCATATTAGATAGTTACATAGGTTGAATAAAGACCTAGGTCCATCAAGCTCAACTTTTCTCCACCAACAGCACATTTTGTCATTAATTTAGCTATAGCCCGCAAAGTTGTGTGTATCGAGGAAACCGTCTAGCCCTTTTTTAAAAGCTGTTATAGTGACTACCATTACTATCTCCTGTGGTAGGACATTCCACAGTCTGACTGCTCTAACTGTGAAGAACCATTTCTTGTTTAGTTGTCGGAATCACCTTTCTTCCACCAGTAATGAGTGTCCCCTAGTCCTCAGCATGGTCCTTGGAAGGAACAAGTCATGTGCTAGTGTTTTGGACTGGCCACACATATATTTATACATGTAAATGAGATCCCCTCTGAGAGGTCTTTTTTCTAAGCTAAACAAACCCAACTTTTTCAACCTCTCCTCATATGAGAAGCCTTCCATCCCTTGTAATAATCTAGTTGCCCGTCGTTGAACTGATTCTAACTTCTGAATATCCTTTTTGAAATGTGGAGCCCAAAACTAGAGTCCATATTCTAGATGTGGTCGCACCAGTGATTTATAAAGGAGTAATAATACATTGGGATCGCGAGATTTTATCTATGTTTTTATACATCTTAAATTCTTTGCTTTTGCGGCTGCTGCTTGACATTGAGTGCTACTGCTCAGCTTACTTGTAATAAGAATCCCCAAGTCCTTCTCTTGATCTGTAGTCCCAAGTATACTCCCATTTAATGCACAGTGCCTTGCGAAAGTATTCGGCCCCCTGGAGCTTTTCAACCTTTTCCCACATATCATGCTTCAAACATAAAGATACCAAATGTAAATTTTTGGTGAAGAATTAACAACAAGTGGGACACAATTGTAAAGTTGAACGCAATTTATTGGTTATTTAAAATTTTTGTTGAAACTCAAAAACGGAAAAGTGGGGTATGCAATTTTATTCTGCCCCTTTAACTTATACTCCCCCCACTTTACAACCCCAATGCAAACAATATTTTAATGGTAAAATGGTATAACTGACTACATATAGTTCCGCTCCCAAAATTGTTACAATAATACAAAGGAAGATAGCAACAACAGGTTAATATAAGTCTCAGTTAAAGAGCTACATGTCTGAAGTCTCCTTATTTTAAGCCAAATCAAATTATAATGTAATAATCTCTGTCAGAGTCAAATCTTGTTCCACCTTTATATCGTCGTATCAGGATAGACCCAACCTGAACCAGGTCAGCTCTCTCGACGCAAGACCAGAATGATCAATCCAACATGCCCATGTTTTTTCAAATTTGGAAATAGAATCTCTCTTGCGATATATACCTTTTGCCAAATTAACTAACCAGTTAATTTTTATTACATATTCTGCAATTGAGGGGGTTTGGTGGGAGATCCAATACTGGGCTATCAATTTTCTGGCCATAAAAAGCATTCTAGATACAGCTAACTTTCGGACCTCTTCTGTTGACAAGTCTTCTATATATCCTAGGACACATACAAAGGGGGTTCTGCTCAGCTCAGCCGAATATACTCTATTAATTATCCTTATTACCAGGGCTGTGGAGTCGGTAAGCCACAGTTGCGACTCCGACTCCTGGATTTTATCAGGCTCCGACTCCGGCTCCGACTCCTTCATAAATGGCCAATTCATAACAACAAATTTACTGTTGTAAAATATTAAACATTGTGCTTATTCAGTTTCTCACCATCATATAAGTAATCAGACCACTTAGAGCAAAAACTACATTTATTAGAATACAATTAGAATATAGCAAATAACTTTTGTAAACTTTTCTAAACTGTAAGTAAATATGCAATAAACACTTTTATGCAGTTAATAAGAAGAAATCTATAAATTTGTCCTCAGAAAAAGTATTGCCTCTGTCAGATCCTCCTTCATGGATGCCCTCAAATCTGATCTAATTATTTTGAGAGCAGAGAACAACCTCTCTACACTAACTTGTGTTGGTGGCAAAGCAGTAACCACTCGGGCAACATCTCTGACAATGTCAGGATACAGAGGAATCGCTTGTTGCACTGTTATTTTTGATGAACGGTCAAATTTCTCAATTTCTTTTAGTGCACATGAAAAATTCTGCTGAAATGTACTGGCTGTGTTCCTTGATGGGGATGACTCTTCTATGCGGGAACGCTTTGCACGGTCCTTGTGATCCAAATATTTTTCGAAATTAAATTCTTCATCAGTTGATGATGAGGGTGAAGATGTGGCAGGACGACCAAATTCTTCTTGTTCCTCCTGACTGTTCTGCAACCCTTTCATCCTTACTGCTATTTCAAACAGAGCTTCTTTTCCTTTACTTAGCTGTTGATCATCTAGAAGAATCCGATGCATTGGGTCTACATAAACAGCTGCCAAAAGAATGTTATTTTGTAATAGTAGCTCCTCTCTCCGTTTCATTGATGTAGCAATGCCACTTGCAATTAACCCTCCTCTTTGGGACAGGCGAAACATCAGGTTCTTCCACTCCTTTAAGAAATTACCTGGAGTTAAGTCCTCTGCTTGTAATTTTTTAGTCACTGTAAATGGGTGCTCTAGCAATTTTTCCAGCTCAGTCACCTGATTCCACTGACTTTCATTTAGAGTCAGTTGAGGGTTAGCCATGTCTACAAGAAAGGTTTTCAGTTCAACCAAGTGCTGAATCATTAAGTAAGTACTGCCCCATCATGTGGCTTGATCAATAATTGCCCCTTTTCCAGCACGTCTCTTCAAAATTGAGTCAACGTTAGGGGTTCTGGCAACAGTAGCCAATATTCTCACCTTGCCAATCAGTGCAGCAGCATGTCCTTCTTGCAGACTGTCTCTTATAGCCAGCTGTAGCGTATGCACAACACAGCGCATGTGATGAATGAAAGAACATATTGACACAGTTTCAACAAGATCATCTAAACTATCATGTTGCTGTTCATCTGAAGCAACTTCAGTTTGCTCCTCAGTTACAATACTGTGTTCCTCTATTTCAAACATTTGTGTCTGTGGACCCAGAATGTTCTTCTAGCTGCTGGTCACCATCATTACTCTCATTCATTAGCTTAATAGTACTTATCATATTTGAAGCATTATCAGTTACGACAGAACTTGCTCTTTTTTAAGTTCATAATCTTGCAGAACCTTTTCCACCAAGACCTGGAGAAACTCACTGGTGTGATGAGCTTTGGTGTCTTTTACTGCCAATGTCTTGGTAACTATTTCATTTTTGTCACAAACAAATCGGACATTGATGGCAAAATAGTTCACTCTGTGACGTGTGCAGGCATCCATTTTAAGAAACAGAAAGCGTCCCTTGAGAGTTTTTTTAAGTTCTTCCTTTTGTTTAAAAGCTTCTTCGATTACTAATTTTCTAATACTCTCTCCAGAGAAACACCAAGCTTGCGGGCCATTTCCCCATTCAGACACATAAAAGCTGGTCGTGAAAATAATGAAATAGGCACACTATCCTTTACAACAAGCTCTATGATCTGTTTTTTAAATGTATCTACTGTCATTGTCACAGTAACTTTGTCACTGACAAAATATCTTGCAACTGATGGCTGCAAAGTTCTCTGCTCCTTTGTTTGGCTGGAAGAGCTGGGCACTGGTTCATTGGTTTGGATGCAGTCTTTCTCATCCACTGCTTTCAGTACTTCTGGATGAAAGCGCTGTAAATGTCTCTTTAGATTAGAAGCTCTGGTAGGAGCATTTTTATCTTTGCCTGAATATGCACTCATCTTGGCTTCACAGCATTTGTTTTCGTCTGGATCATTTGTCATACACTGACAGACATAATGTTTTCTATCTTGAGTGATGGTGAAATGTTCAAATACAGCTGATTTAATGTGATGCTTCTTTGACATTCTCAGGTTTTTAATTCTGCATTCACAATCCTAAAAACAATTGTACAAAATTATTGCCAGGTCGTACAACTGATATAGTGGTCAGTAATACTGTTATTATTCCTCATGTACTCACAGTTAATTGATGCAAAGTTTGTTGAAAGGATAATACTTCTTACAGTCTTCCTCTTCTGAGTAGCAGGCAGCTGTGAGATGCTTGGAAGACGCACACCTAGTATGATCTAGTCTAGAGGAGGAGCTTTACTACTAAGAATTTGCAACACATTTTCAATTTCAGTTTCATACATTGTAAGTAGGGGGGTTGGGGCAGCATGAGGTTAACCAAGTATAATATTAGATAAGGGCAGTGGAGAACAGTGACACACAAGAAGTAAGAAATGTCTCTATCTCCAGCAGAACTGCTTATCACTGTTGTTCATAGTTTGATAGAACATATATATTTGAGTAACATTTATAAAATTCATATGAAAGTTCAATTATGAAATATTAATACATTTTTTTTAAAGCTGGAGTCGGAGTCGGTACATTTCTACCGACTCCGACTCCAACCAAAACTAACTCCGACTCCACGACTCCGACTCCACAGCCCTGCTTATTACTCCACTCCAGAACGCTTCACAATTTGGACACGACCATAACATGTGCAGTAGGGTGGCTGTGTTTGTTCAACACCTTGGACAAAGAGGATCGGGCCTAACTCCAATATCGAACAAAAACTTGGGAGTGCGATAAACTTGATGAATTACATATAAATGTGACAAGCGATGGGCTTCTCCCATCGAGAGTCCGGGAACTCTTTCTAATTTTTCTGACCATAAATTGTCCTCAATAGGACCAATATCTCGCTCCCACCTCTCCTTCACACGTACAGGATGATTCAGAAGCACCAAATGCAGTATGTCCCAATATAAATGAGAAATCATCCCAGCTGTTCCTGTGGATTTTTCAATACGCTGTATAATCTTATTCTGTTGCATGGGTTTTCCTTAAGGCTTTCTGCTTGGTACGCATGTCTAAGTTGTAAATACTTGTAAAATTCTGAATTCTGGATCCCAAATTCCATATGCAAAAAAGTAAAATCTCTAATTCTATCTCCCTCCAATATATGTTCAAATCTACGTATCCCTCCTTCAGGCCCAGCTCTCAAAACCCTCCAAGTGGCTGAGATTAGAAAGGGAAGGGGTATTCCATATAGAAGTATACTGAGACACCCCATGGATATCCTGCATTTTTTTTTTAACTTTTTCCCATAGTTTGTGTATTAACAGAGAGTAGGAAATTCATGTGTTTTTGTACTAAAACACCTTGAGTCCAATACCTCGTAGAGACTATCCGAGTGAAAGTATTGTTGCACAAGTTGATGCTGAGCTCCCCCTCCCCCAGGATCATCCCAACCGCATATGTGTTGTAACTGTGCTGCCGTGTAGTAAACCCATGGGTTAGGGACAGCCAAACCCCAATTGCTTTTTTCTCTTTGCAAAAGTTCCAATCTGATCCGTGGAGGTCCTTTACCCCATATTAGCTCTCTAAATAGTGAATTTATCTTATGGAAAAATCTCTGTGGGATCCATTGTGGTGAATTGTGTAGCATATGTAGTAATTGAGGCATCCAGATCATTTTGACTAGGTTAGTTCGGCCCACCACCGATAGAGGCAAACGTAACCGGATATCTTTCTTAAGCTTAAACTTAGAAAGAATGGGGAGGAGATTAAGGCTCACATAATCACTGACCCGCGGTGTAATTTCTACCCCCAAATATTTAAATTGTGAGACCACCTGTAGGCCTGAAAAATTAATTATAATTGGATGTATTAGCCGTATTATCCACCGGTAGAAGTGCTGATTTGCCCCAGTTGATCCTCAACCCAGAATATTGTCCAAATTCCTGAATCACCCTCATGGCCTCTGGCAGCGCATGAGATGCATTAGCCAGAAAAAGCAATGTGTCATTGGCATATAAGGCAACCTTTTCCTCTAGTCCTCCTCGTTGAAACCCCGTTATTTTTGGATTAGATCTAATCATTGCTGCCATGGTTTCCATGGCCATAGCGAATAACAAAGGAGACAAGGGACACCCCTGTCGGGTACCCCTGCCCAAATGAAATGGAGTAGTGAGATGGCCATTAACTTTAATTCTTGCTTTAGGAGAGCAATATAGGAGCTTTATCCAAGAGATAAATGAATCCCCCAGCCCAAATTTATGTAGTACAGCCCAGAGAAATTCCCACTGAACAGAATCAAAGGCCTTGGCTGCATCAAGAGAGCAGACCACCCTGTCTTCCGAGTTGTCGGCCAGTAATTGTAAATTAAGATATAACCGTCAAATACTTACCGCTGTTGATCTGGAGGGCATAAATCGAGATTAATCTGTATGGATTAGGGAAGATATCACTGTTCAGTCTGGTGACTAATACTTTGGCAATAATTTTAACATCTTTAGGCAACAGAGAGATAGTTCTGTAGGAATCAGGCAGTAAAGGATCTTTGTCTGGTTTAAGGATAACTACAACTAGAGCCTCCTGCATTGATGGGGTAGAGAGCCAGTCCCAGCAGCCCCCTGAAAGGTCTTAAGTAGCTGGGGAAGTAAAACATCTGCCAACTTTTTATAAATTTCCGTAGGTATGCCATCTGAACCCGGTGATTTATTATTGGGAATAGATGCAATCGCATCTTGTAATTCTTCCAACTGTAATGGGCTATTTAAGTAAATCCTGTCCATGTCTGAAAGTGTCGGCAATGAAATACCATCCATGTAAGACATTATTTGTTCTTTGTTATATTGTAACAGAGCTGTAAAGCTCTTTATAAAATTCAGAGAAAATAGTTAAGATTTTGTCAGGACAATTAACCAATACTCCATTTTGATCCCTGAGTGCTCCAATAAATGAATTCCCCCTCTGTGCCCTAGAAATTACTACTAAGAGGTGGCCTGTCTTCTCCCCTTCTTCAAAAAATCTGTGCTGTGAAAATAATCTTTTGGTATTAGCTCTTTCTTTAATGTGAGAGTCATACGCCTTTTGTGCCTCCTTCCACTCCAACAAATTCCCCTGTTCCCCTGTAGATATGTATTTATGCTCTGTCGCCTGGACGTGTTCCCTAAGAAATACTCCAAACTGATTAGATTTAGTCTTGGACCTGCTGACGCCCTGAATTAAAGTCCCCCTCAAATAGGCTTTCATAGCATCCCATATCATATTACGCGATACCTCACCAGTACCATTTTCACGAAAATAATGTTTGAGGGCAAGAGAGATCGGCTCTATGTCTACAATCTGTAACCAAAAAGGGTTGAATGACCACAAATTACGAGAGAGACTCAAACCCGGTAGGAGGTTAAGACTAGTTAGTATGGGAGAGTGATCAGATAGTACTCTGGGTAAGTATGCAATTTTGTCCATCATGTGCAATATTTCTTACGAACCCAGGACCAAGTCTGTTCTAGATAGAGTATTATGCGTTTAGAATAGCACAAGAACTGCTTAGACTTAGGATATTTAATTCTCCACAGATCTAACAATAAGAGCTCCGCCACCATCTCCCCAAATCTAGAAATAGAGTGATGTTGTAGGCTTTTATCCACATTATGCTTATCCAGATATGTGTGAATGATGTTATTAAAATTCCCCATGCACATACCCGAACCCCAGGGGTCCTTCCAATAATAACAGCTATAATATTCATGACAGTATTATTGAAAGGGGGAGGAATATATACTATTATCAATAACAATTCCGTATTAAAAACTTTACAGTGAATACATACATATCTACCATCTTGATCTATTGTAGATGCAATCAATATAAAAGGGATAGCCCTATGGACCAAAATACTGACTCCTCTAGAATAACCCAAATATGTTGAGTGATATCCACAGCTCATCCATTCACGAGTCAAGAATGATATTTTATCATGTTCCAGATGAGTATCCTGTAGGCACACTATTGCAGGAAAATGGGGTCTAATATAATCCATAACTGCCACCCTTTTAGTAGCATCCCCAGACCGTGAACATTCCATGAAGGAAAGTTGACTTTACCTGTCATTACAGTGAGACAGATAAATGGAATAAACAAATATGACTTTCAGGTGGATCCCACCTGTTCTGGCATCTGAGAGCAGCACTAAGATCAGCAGCACATAAAAATTATGAAAAAGAAAAACCCCAGTTAGAACAGCCACCACTATACCCCTTCCCACCCTACAAACTGCAACCGCAACATGACAAAAAAGTCAATGTAAGAGCACCAGTCCATCCTGAAGCTGCAGAATGGAGCCGAGCCTACAGCTCTGAAAACAGAAAATAAAGCAATATGAAATTTAAAGCGATCCACCGGGACCGAATAATGGATAACAAAGTGGACAGTCCACTGGGCCATAGTGGTTATGTTATAGTGACAATGGCCGAACTAGTGATCCTAGATGACACATGCCATAACAAATATATTTCAGCGTCGCTGTTCTTGTCTAAGCCGTTGCTGATTCGTGTCCAGCCAATGTGAAGCATCTTAGGATTTTCAAAAAAGAATGTTTCATTCCAAGCTACCATTATGAGCCTAGCCGGATACAGCATAGAGTATGAAACTTGGAGGTTCCTCAGGCGCCTTTTCACATCTGTAAATTGAGCTCTCCTTTTGGATATTTCAACGGAGTAATCAGGAAAAAATGATATTCTGTGGCCATCTACCATTATAGAATCTTTATTTCTGGCCGCCCTCAGGATGGCATCCCGGTCTTTGTAGTGGAGTAATTTCATTTAAACTTGCCTTGGGGGAGCTCCTGGCGGAAGGTGTCTGGTAGGAACCCTATGGGCTCGTTCCACAGCATAAAGTGGGGACAGGACCTCCACACCAAAAATTTGGTGAATCCATTTCTCAAAGAATTCAGTCGGATTAGTTCCTTCTGTTTTCTCCGGCACTCCAATAACTCTTACATGATTTCTTCTTAGTCGGTTTTCCAAGTCATCAACTTTGTTAAACAGAGCTGACAGCTGCTGCTCATGTCTGCGAGAAACTCGCGATATTTGTGGTACTTTATCCTCAAGGTCACTAATCCTCCCTTCTGATGCTGCCATGCGATCATTAACTTTCTGGAGACCCTACCTCATGCCAGAGATTTCCTCTTTAAATTGACCTATTTGAGTACAGATGGATGACATGGCTGTGCCATAATGATTTACATCAGTTAGGATGTCCTTCAGTGTAGGCTCTGTACTCTGTTGGAATGTGGCTGAGATTGTCCTGTATACAGGAATGCGGTGGATAGGAGCTAGCACTACTCCCCCCATTCTCTCTAATGGCATCTTGGGAGTTAATCTGTGTGGAGTCAGATTTCTCCGGCAGCTGTTTATATGGGGCCTGGAAGCTCTTCTCTGATCCCCTGGCGTACTCTGCCAGCGTCTCCGCTACATGTAAGGCTGCAGCCCTGTCTGATTGGGTGGGTACCTGTAGTAGACGCTGCAACGCCATCTTGGAAGGCTTCTGGTTTTCCCACCGCTGCGACCTTTGACTTTTTATTTGCTCCCCTGGCCATAAAACTGTCTTCTGTGGGCACCGATACGAGCAGGATAATCTTCGGAGGTAATGAGGCTGTAAATCAACTCCTTTACGGGCCAGTGGAGTTCAGGATAAGCTATAGGTCCCGGAGCGCTCCCTCCCTGCATCTAGTCACATCCTCAGCCAGGCCACGCCCCGCTTTTTGCAAACTTTAAACGACACTTTTTACAGATATCTTTGAGAAATGTCTTTCTTCTTGCCCCTCTTCCAAAAAGACCAGATTTGTGCAGTGTACGACTGATTGCTTTCCTATGGACAGTCTGTCCCACCTCAGCTGTAGATCTCTGCAGTTCATCCACAGTGATCATGGGCCTCTTGGCTGCATCTCTGATGAGTCTTCTCCTTGTTTGAGATGAAAGTTTAGAGGGACGGACGGGTCTTGGTAGATATGCAGTGGTATGATACTCCTTCCATTTCAATATGATCACTTGCATAGTGCTCCTTTGGATGTTTAAAGTTTTGGAAATCATTTTGTATCCAAATCCGGCTTTAAACCTCTCCACAACAGTATCACAGACCTGCCTGTTGTGTTCCTTGGTCTTCCTGATGCTCTCTGTGCTTCAAACAGAACCCTGAGACTATCACAGAGCAGGTGCATTTATATGAAGGCTTGATTACACATAGGTGGATTATATTTATCATCATTAGTCATTTAGGACAACATTGGATCATTCAGAAATCCACAATGAACTTCTGGAGTGAGTTTGCTGCACTGAAAGTAAAGGGGCCGAATAATATTGCACGGCCCACTTTTCAGTTTTTGACTTTCCACAAAAATTTAAAATAACCAATAAATTTTGTTCAACTTCACAATTGTGTTCCACTTGTTGATTCTTCACCAAAATTTTGCATTTGGTATCTTTTTGTAGCATGATATGTGGGAAAAGGTTGAAAAGTTTCAGAGGGCCGAATACTTTCGCAAGGCACTGTATATGCAGCAATATTATTACTCCGTCCTAGGTGCATTATTTTACATTTATCTACATTAAATCTCATTTGCCAAGTGTTTGCCCATTCAGCCATCTTTTTCAGATCGTTTTGCAATATTATAAAGACCAGATGTTGCTGGAATGGTTGAGGGTGCCATGTCACATTTTCAGAGTCCCTGAGCTGTCAGAACAGCAGAAACCCCCCCATAAGTGATGTCATTTTACAAACTATACTTCTCAATGAATTCATCTAAGGGTTCAGTGAGCTTGTTATCACCACATGTGCCTCACAGAAATTTATACTATTGAGCAGTGAAGAAAGTATAATTACATTTTTACCTCTAAAATGTTTTTAGCCCCCATTTTTTTAATTTTATTTTTTCTAAGAGTTAATAGGCAAGAAATCGACCTCTCAATTTGTTCTGCAATTTCTCCTGAGTACAACAATCCCCTACATGTAATCGGGAACTACTTTTGAGTCAAGACTCAAAGAAGATTTTCCTGTTATGATTTGCATTACCTACTGGGAGAGTGGACTTCAAGGAGCCTATATGTATAGGAAACTCCCCAAAAGTGATACTGTAGGGGAAGTGAACTGACCTATGGACCTGTCTGCAGCAGGAGGGTAATGTACAGTGTGCTTGATGTGGACTGCTGGATATGAAGGTGGGAGACAGCTAGAAATAGGAGTAGGATGGTGAAGTACTGGGTTTGGCAACTAGGGGGAGACTAAAGACAGCAGAAACAGAAGGTGTAATACTGCAATTTGGCCACAAGATGGAAGCAGAGAGCAGTGAGAAAAGGCTTTACATCAGCTTAAGGCTACGAAACTGCAAAGTCATGGGGGCGGAGTTAAAGGAGCTCTCGAGGGGAATTCCCAGAGAGAGGGAATATAAGAAGGAGTATAGAGTTCCAGAAGGGTTCAGTCCAAGGAGAGGCGCTCAGGAGAGGAGAAGACTGAAGGGAGAGACGGACAGAGAAGAAGCTCCAGAAGGGACTGAGGAGGAAGGCAGAGGGGTGGCCCTGACAGGAGAGCCGCAGGACAGAGAAGGCCGGGGGTACCAGACGGACGGACTCTAACGGGTGAAGCGCTGTGGTGGTAGGCTTAGGGCAGCTACAGTGAAAGATCCACGAGGGACGTCAATTAGGAAAAGGAAGTGAAGGTACCCAGGCCTGAGTGCGGAGTCGAGCAGCTGCTGTGGTGCTGCGGGTCATCGAGAGGACGGCCAATAAAGAGGACCTGTTGAACGCACTTCAGTCTCTGTCTCAGTCTGTTCGCGGCAGAAGGACCACCCCCCAGTCGGCTCACGTACCTACAACACCATTTCAAAAACCGCACCCTCAAAACCTTTAAAACTGTTGTCGGAAAAAATTTTAACCCTGCAGTTGCTAGACAGGAATTACTGCAAAGTGGAATGAAAAAAATACATTTTACCTCTAAAATCTTGATTTATCCACAAATTTCTCACCTACCCTTGCAAGAGGTAACACCAAAATGTGGACCACACAGTTTACTTCCTTACGAGTACGGTGATACCCCAAAAAGTTCTGTTTGGACAAATATCAGGGCTCTAAGCAGAAGGAGCTATTTGAGAGGATAAATGGAAAAATATACAGTATCCTTATCATTGCCTTAGCTTTATAAAACTATAGAAAAACAGTCTTAACACAACTAAGTTAGGGTTAATGGGGAAGGGGAAAGAGGGGGGATGGACAATGAGTGCTGTTATTAAGAAATGAGTCGATGCGAAATAGTGGAACATTTGTTTCATGTCCTATGCTCAACAGTGATAACTATAATTATATATTACATGGATAGGGATATTATTCTAGGTAGATCATCATTGTTTTGCACCTGGATCCAAGGGATGGAGCAATATTTTAAATTTTGAAGCACAAATTTGGTTGAAAGAGATGACGGGCACCATGTTGCATTTGCAGGGGCCCTATGTGCCTAAACAGCACAAAACACCACAACTGACCCCATTTTGAAAACTGAACCTTTAAGGACTTTATCCAGGGGTATAGTGAGCATTTTTGAACCCACAGGTACCACACATAATTTGATAACATTAGGTCCTCATATTTAAATACCATACATACTCGTGTATAAGCCAAGTTTTTTCAGCACATTTTTTGTGCTGAAAATGTCCCCCTCGACCTATACACGAGTTAGTTGTCCCAGAGGGCCGGGGGGGAAGGGGGAGCGGCGGGTCATAGAAGGCAGGAGCCGGTGGCTGTAACTGTGCCCGCTGCTAAAGAGAAATTAATATTCATTTCTCTTATAGCACGCACAGTGACACCCACAGCCGCCGGCTTCCAGAAGACATCATACTCACCTTCCTGCACGCCCTCGCTGCATCTCGTTGGTTCCGGCATCAGCAGCATTTCCGGCCGAGTTATCATGTGGCCCCGCTCATTAAGGTAATGAATATGCATGACTCTCCACTCCCATAGGTGTGGAGTAAATATTCATTACTTAATGAGTGGGGTC
The DNA here is from genome assembly GCF_039654945.1 of Dendrobates tinctorius. NCBI lineage: Eukaryota > Metazoa > Chordata > Amphibia > Anura > Dendrobatidae > Dendrobates > Dendrobates tinctorius. The sequence goes on along the minus strand of NW_027361732.1, from coordinate 28,936,490 downwards.
ACGTAATTGCTCGGCAGGAAGAGCTGCTGGTGCCAGAAAGATATGCATCGAAGGCGCGCAGGAAGGTGAGAGGCATATTTGTTTTTTTGTTTTTTTTTAAGAAACATGCCTACAGGGATAGGGGATAAGGAGCCATGCATACAGGGACAGCGATGGGGGAGCCATGCATACAAGCATAGGGGATAAGGAGCCATACCTATAGGGATGAGGGAGCCATACATACAAGGACAGGGGAGGCATGCATACCAGGACAGGAATGAGGGGACAAGGCATACCCGGCTTATACTCGAGTCAATAAGCTTACCCAGTTTTTCGTGGCAAAATTAGGTGCCTAAACTTATACGGTAGTTCATTTTTTTCAGAAAAATCTTACTTTAGCCCCAAATTTTTCACTTTTGCAAGAGGTAACACCAAAAGTGGATCCCACCGTTTGTTACCCACTTTATGAGCGTGGCAATGCCCCACGTATAGTCAAAAAGTTCTGTTTGGACAAACGGTATTGTTTGCTCTGAACGGAAGGAGCAATATTTGAATTTATGTAACACAAGTTGGCTGAAATAGATTGAGGACAACATGTCACATTTGCAGGGCCCCTACAGCGCCCAAACAGCAGAATCACCCCCCCCCAACTGACCCCATTTTGGAAACTACACCCCTGAGAAGGATTTTATCCAGGGATATAGTGAGGATTTTGAACCCACAGGTATTTCTCTTCATTTGATAATGTAAGGTCGTCATATTGAATATGTTGTCGTAAGTGTTGCGCGCAAGTGCTCGCTACTCGAGTTCACTTCAGGTTCTCAGGTATGCACCGAGTATTGTGGGTGACATACTAGAATCCCCGCCTGGCATGTTTTGCAACTGTTAGACACCCCAAAAGAACACGTGGGAATTGCTCATGTATGGCAAGCAATCCCCGCATGGTTTTTTTTTAGCTGATAAACAGCCACAAAACTTTCAGGATGGAGACTTGAACATGTCACTCGAGCACCCGCGATACTCGGTGTATACCTGAGGACCCTAATGTAAACTCGAATATCGAGCTCTTGCCTCAACACTAGTCGTCATGTAATCTTCATTAATCAAATTTAATCTAAGAGAATGACACTGAGGGATGACATGCTAATTATTGGCTTTCAATCGCTGTGTTAAGGTCTATCACAGTGATCAAAAAGAATCAATAGGAAAAAAGAACACAGCTGTTGCCATGTGCTCTGTGAATGTGCCCTCCATGTTTTTCTAATGAAGAGGAGGCGGAGTGCCGTGGGACCGAGCAGGAGGGCCCGGGGGATGGTGGAGGTACCGGGTGGGTTGGGGACATAATTTCTCTCTCCTTTGGTATAGAATAATTTTATAGTGGCCACACTTTTTATTGTACATGATCGCTGTTATCCCTTTTATAACGCTACCAGTGCATGAAACCCTGGAGATATTCAGATTCTGGGGAGAGCTATACCCTAATTTCCGATCGCCGTTTTAAAATGGAGATGAGGGAATAAAGCCCCGTAGTGGTCGCTGTTTTAATGCGTATCGGAGGTCATTAAGGGATTAAATAGCAATTATGTTTTAATTTTAACTATTTTATAAAACCGGAAAAAAAAACATGAGCCCATCAAGTTTAACCTTTCTCAATTCTATATTATCTGTTGCTACATTATAATCCATAATGTCTGTAAAGCGCTGTGAAATTAATGGCGCTATATAAATGAGTAAAATGAATACAATTTGTTATGAGAAAAGCATCCAGACATTTTTTTATGCTGATATAGTTGCTGCCATTACTATCTCTTACGATAGAGCACTACACAGTGTGACCACTTTAACTGTAAAGAACACTTTCTTATATAGATGCCAGAATTGCCTTCCCTCTACATGTAAGTAATGCTCTCTGGTCATTTGTAAGGTCAATGGCAGGAATAAATGATGTGCCCGTTTTATCTAGGGCATGGGCATGTCAGCGCATAGCAGTGACGTCATAAGCTGCCACGCTGCCCCCCTGATGTTACCTTCTGGCCTCTGATTGGATTGACTGGCATTGGTATTGCTGCGCAGAGAGCTTGTCTCTGAGCGGAAATACATTTCAATTGAATGTGCATTGGAAGACAAAAATAGTGAGTATTTGACAAGGAAGGCACTCTGCTGAGGTCAACAAATGCCTATGGCACTATAGGACGGGCGTGTCATTTCAAGCAGTAGCTCTCAAGGCAGTAAGACTTGCCCAAGTTCCCTGGAACTTGTGAAGTCAATTCAGCCGAATGTGGAGTATTTCGGATGATGGCTGAGGGAACCAGACAAAGTAAGTTTGACTTACATTCATGGTATCAAAAAAAGGATTAATATCCTAAAAACATGGTGGGTGCAGCGCACTCTGGCTATGTCCACCACCAGCCTGTATTATGTTCTATAGTAAGGGATAATTCTTCTTTCTTCTCATTGTAACTTGGAACATTAGTAAGAGGACCATTTAGTTAAGTGCCTATTCACTGCCTCATAGTTCAAGCTTCCCCTTTTTTGGCTACTTTGTCTACACTATGTACTTTATAGTCTTCTTATGCAATAATTTCCACTCTGTAAATGAACAGCATTTGTTGCAATGAATCACTTGTGACTAGGAAGTCATTTGTTTTACTTTTTCCCCTCCAATTTTAATGTAGTCATTGTTGATGAAAAATAATGGGCCGTTAGGTCGGGCTGCCAAGAAAAGAGAGGCAAGGCGCAAATAATCAATGATGAATAACGGAGCAGGCAAACAGTGCAAGCTAGTTTCCGATTGAGTAAATTGCTCAATATTCGTTTACTGTGACACTGCCATTTTACATATATTTGTCGGTTATAGTTATCATTATGAACGCAAGTAAAATATATTGTTGGATGTTTGATTTTTCCTCTTCCAATGCTCCTGTTTACCATCAAACATGCCGTGATCACATTACTATTAATATTCCTCTCTTTTGTTAGGGTGTATTGGCAAACACTCGGCTAATATGGAGATGTACGATTAATGAATTTATGTCTCATTTACTCATAATGGCCTATCACATCTCTAAATGTGTTTGTGTGAGTGCTCAAGGTAAAAACAGCTACATACACCTTTTCTTTTTACTAGCCTATAAGTATTTATTAAAAACTAGATAGAGGCCTGGTGCTATCGCATCAGGAGGGCAGTAATGTCACGATGGGGGCAGGCTTTGCAGCATTGAGAATTTCTCCCCCCATGTGCTCACCCACCTATCCACTCTCTCTTTCCCCATGTGCTGACTTCTCCCGTCTGTGCTTTTTTCTTTGACCTGTCTACCCCATGTGCTATCCCCCTTGTCTGCTGTCTCTCTCATTCCTATGCTGTTCTCCCCTCATGTGCTGTCCCGTTTGAGCTATCTCCCCCCTGTGCTCTGTCTTTCTCACCCCTGTGCGCTTTCTCTCTCCCCCATCTGCTGTCTTCTCTCATGTCATCTCTTGTTTAACCTGTGTATCCCATCACTAAACAGTCAGTGCACAGCATGCCAGGAGGAATTTCTATTTAAAGGGGTTTTCCCACAAACGAAAGTTCATTTTAAAAATTGTCTGTTTCTAACCATGTACAGAACATGCCACAGCCCCAGGGCAGGGGAGGAAGCAAAAGACAATACTGACATTACAGCAGGCGATTGCAGAGGATACATTTTGTGAGGTAAAATATTGTTTCAAAACAGTCAGTTAAATATTTTACCTCACAAAATTAATCCTCTGTGATCCCCTGCTGTAATGTCAGTATTGTCTTTTGCTTCCTCCCCTGCCCAGGAGATGTGGTATGCTCCGTACACGGTCAGACACAGACAATTTTTAAAATGAACTTTCTTTCGTGAGAAACCCCTTTAATGTGACCGACTTCCTATGCCTGTAGACACGTCGCGCATCTGTCGCCCGGATCAGCGGAATGATTCACTACGTGGAATTTGCGCAGGCGCAGTTCGACAGTGTTCTGCTGGTGGTACCGCGCAAGAGGCTGGCTGAGTGTGTGTGTGGTGCGACGGTGTTCCGCTGGTTGTTATTGTCAACAGTTTAGCAAGTTGAAGATGAAATGATCTCTAAAAGGCTTAAAGTTAAAGATGACAAATTTCCTTTGTAGTTTAGGCAAAAAAATTGTATATTTTACATTTTAAAAATTACAAAAAGGAAAATGGTCTGATGCAAAAGTTTAGGTGCCCTGCATGGTTAGTACTTAGTAGCACCCCTTTTTGAAAGTATCAGAGCTTGTAAACGCTTTTTGTAGGGATTTTTATCCATTCTTCGAGTTCTGTGAGATTCGTGGGTCGTCTTGCATGCGCTTCTGTTTTGAGGTCTAGCCACAGATTTTCAATGATCAGATGGGACTGTGAGGGCCATTGTAAATCTTTCAGCTTGCGCCTTTTGAAGTAGTCTATTGTGATTTTAATGATTGTTTAGGATCATTATTCATTTGAAGAAGCCATCCTCTGTTCAACTTTCTTTTTTTTTTTTTTACAGATGGTGTTATGTTTGCATCAATAATTTGTTGAAATTTCATTAAATCCTTTTTTCTTTCTACCTGTAAAATGTTCCCCATGCCATTGGCTGCAACACAGCCCCAAAGCATGATTAATCCACCCTCATGCTTCATGGTTGGTGAGATGCTTTTCTCCTGAAATTCTGTGCCCTTTTTTCGCCACACATACTTTTGATTATTGTGGCCAAAGAGTTCTATTTTAACCTCATTGGTCCACTTGACTTTTTTTCCAAAATGCATTAGGCAGGCTTGTCTAGTGCTTTTGCAAACTTCTGATTCTGAATTTTATTGTGAGGACGCAGGAGAGGTTTTCTTCTGGTGACTCTTCCATGAAGGCCATATTTGTGCAGACGTCTCTGAACAGTAGAACAATGTACCGCAATTCCAGAGTCTGTTAAATCTTTCTGAAGGTCTTTTGCAGTCAAGCAGGGGTTCTGATTTGCCTCTCTAGCAATCCTATGAGCAACTCTCACTGAAATTTTGCTTGGCATTCCAGAACTTATCTTGATCTCCACTGTTCCTGTGTACTGCCATTTGTTTCTTAATTACATTTTGAACTGAGGAAAGGGCAACATGAAAATGCTTTGCTATCTTAGCCTTCTTGTGTTTTGTGGGCCTCCACCATTTTCATTTCAGAATGCTAGGCAGCTGCTTAGAGGAACTTAAGGCCGCTGGTTTTTGGCACAAGGTTAGAGGAGGCTAGGTTTTTATAAAGCTGGGAAATTTGCATCACCTGGCCTTTCCTAACAATGAGAGTGAACAAGCCATAACCCTAACAGACTAATTAAGGTCTGAAAGCTTGGTCAAAGTTATCTGAGCACACAAATCTCCAAGGGTACCCAACTTTTGCATCGGCCCATTTCCTTCTTTGTAATTTCTAATATGTTAAAGATGAAAATATATATATATATATATATATATATATATATATTGCCTGAAATACAAAGGAAATGTGTTCTCTTTAACTTTAGGACTTTTAGAGATCATCTCATCTTTGTCTTGCTTAACTGTTCACAATAACAGTAATTTTTACCCGGGGTGCCCAAACGTTTACATACCAATGTTGTGAAAAAAATACTAGGAATATTTACTCATATGGGAAATGTACTGAAAATATACAATATTTTGCAAGATTAAGAGAATCTCTCTATGCATACCTTGAATATTGATGAACAGGAGGGTGTAGCCACTTGCAATGTGCAACACTATATATAGTTGAAATACATTTGTGTCACTGTCAAAATAATTATGGACCTAAGTTTTGGCATGTCTCGTGTTAACTAAAACATATTCAAGATACATTTATATAATGTAGTAAGGTGAGGACAATGATGTTGATTGGACCCCGGGCACCACGTATTATACAACCACATGAGCGCCCCGGGACCACGAGTGCAGACACCGCAGGAATGGTGCTGACACAGGAGGGGGGAGTATGGGCTTTTTTACTTTATCGGTACCAAGAGTGGGCAATGAGAAGGGGGTTGTCCTATTAGTGGAAACCCCTTTAATGTTCATAAATGAGTTGAAATCCTTCAAAAGCTTATGTACAACTAGTGTTTCCTAGAAGCAGTGATTGAAATTGCAAACTTAAGGCCATAACAACAGTGAACCTTGCTTTGGCCTTATGATACTTGATATAAGTTCATTGGTAAATTGCACGAGCATCTATTATATTTATATATCATGTTTGTACAGGTGTCGCCAACACTAAAAGGAAATCAAAATTTCTGAGCTTAATTACAGCAACTTTGTATGAATTTTGTGTTTATTAGGGAGATTAGGTAGTGAGTCCTGTTGGGATAGGGATGATGTGCATTAAGAAAATTTCCATGCAGCTCTACAGAACATATTGGTACTACAAAAGCTGCCTAAATTATAAAGAGTCGAGCTGGGCAGACCCCTGGATGTTTGGATCCAGCAGGTTTAGACAAACAGTTAAAAAAGTGTTTGGGTACCAGAACAGTACCGACACCCGGACTCCATTCACTTGAATGATGGGCCTGAGCATCCAGTGTTTGCCACATTGTCATCTGCATCACAGTGCGGCAAATGCTGCTTCTGGTTGGCTGTAAGATCATTACCAACGGTCGGACAGTCAAATGACACCTTGAGCCTACAGCTCATTGGCGTCAGCTGATGGCACTACCACTCCCATCTGCTGCCGCTAATAAGGGTGAGAGCAGGCGGCGACTGATGAGAGTATTTGACAGCCGGTGCCTGAGCTGACAGCTTTAGCAAGGTTGGTTATCAAGAATAGATAGGTCTTCACGCTGGTTTTGCTTTAAATTTTTTAAATAAATAATTTAAAAAATGTGTGGGGCACCCCCCATTTTTTACAACCATCCTTGCTAAAACAGACAGCTGGGGACAATATTCTGAGACTGGTAAGGGACTATGGATATTGAACCCTTGCCTAGAAATAGTAGTAGGCAGCTGCCCAGAAAAGGCACATCTATTACCTGGCCCTTCCCACTTGCCCTGTAGCAATGGCAAGTGGGGTTCATATCTGTGGGATTGATGTCACCTTTGTATTGTCTGGTGACATCAAGCCCACAGATTAGTAATGGAGAGGCATCTATGAGACGCTATAAGATGCCTCTCCATTACTAATACTATAGTTTTATTGTAAATAAAAACACAGCAATAGTCTTTTATTTGAAAAACAAAACACACTTTTCCTTTTTTTTATTAAAAATAACAAACAGTTATACTCACCTAAAATCTAATTTCATTGAGTCCCTCGTCTCCTGTAATAAAACAAAAATAAAAAACAATATCCCTCACCTGTCTGGTGTTCTGTCCCATGCCGTAATCCATGTCTGGTGCCAAAATGCGACCATCCAGGCGGAGAACCCCTGATGAATGAGCTGCTGCGAGCGCAGCATCAGTGAGCGGCGGTAACCTCATTGAGATTACCGCCAGTCACTGAGGCTGCTTTCCTAGCCAGGCCAATGAACTACGGTGACCTCCCTCCATGATATAACTGCTATCACAGTGAGATAAAGTCTCACGGTGCAGAGGCGAGTTCACCACAGTTCAAATTGACCACAGTTAAATTCTTGCAGTGCAGAGGCGAGTTCACCGCAGTTCAAATTCACCGCAGTGAAATTCTGCCGGTGAACACAGCTCTGCACCGTGATACTTTTTCTCACAGTACTGAGGTCACCACAGTTGAGCCTGAACGGAAATACAGCCTCAGTGACCTGTGGTAACCTCAATGAGATTACCGCTAGTCACTGATCCTGTGCTCAGAGGAGCTCGCTCATTCATTAGGCTAAGTGCACACGGTGATTTTCCTCCTGCGTATTTTTCCGCGCAGATTTGAAGAAATCCGCAGGTCAAATGACCTGCATTTTTCCTGCGGATTACTTCCTTTTTTATTGTGGTTTTACTGCGGTTTTTGTGCGGTTTTCCCCCTGCGGATTTGGAGAATGGAGTAGGTGGAAAACCGCACAAAAGAAGTGACATGCTGTATTTTTTGTACCGCACAAAAACCGCAGCGTGTGCACAGCGTTTTTTTTTTTTCATTGATTTACATGCTACTGTAAATCACTTTGCTTATCTGCAGCGTTTCTGCGCGGTAAAGTCCGCTGCGGATCCGCAGGAAAAATGCATCGTGTGCACATGGCCTCAGTGGCTCTCAGCCTGGCTGATCGCATCTTTGCACCGTGCAGATTGAAAACTATGGGTATAACTGTTTGTTATTTTTCAATAAAAAAAGGAAAAATGTGTTTTGTTTTTATTTCAAATATAAGGCTTTATGCTTGCTGTGTCTTTATTTACAATATAACTATAAGATTAGGAATGGATAGACGTCTTATAGACGCCTCTTTTACTAACCCCTGGACTTGATGTCACCAGACAATACAAAGGTGACATCAACCCCACAAATATGAACCCACTTGCCACTGATACAGAGCAAGTGGGAAGAGCAGGGCAAAGCGCCAGAATTGGCACATCTAATAGATGTGCCTTTTCTGGGCAGCTGCGGGCTGCTATTTTTAGGCTGGGGGGCAATATCCATGGCCCCTTACCAACCTGAGAATTCCAACACCCAGCTCTCTGCTTTAGCTTGGCTGGCTGTAAACAATTAAGGGAACCACATAAGGTTTTTTTTTAAATGATTTATTTAAATAATTAAAAAAAACAGAGCTGGAAACCATCTATTCATGATAACCAACCTTGCTGAAACTGACAGCTGAGGGTTGCAGCCCCCAGCTGTCAGTTTTGCCCTGCTGGTTATCAAAAATATAGGAGAACCCATGCCGTTTTCTTTTTTTAATTATTTTTTTTAGAGTGCATGCGCCGACTGATGAATACTCCCATCAAAAGCCACCTGCTTTTGCTGTTATTAGCGGCAGCAGGCATCAGCTGATGGGAGCAGTAGCCCCATGATCTGACGCCAGTGACCGGAGGTAAACTTTATATCTCCGATCACAGCTGCAGGCTTATGCTGTCATTTGACAGCGTGGGAACCTCGTCTGTCTGATTGGCGGTAATGATTTTACTGCCAGTCAGAAGCAGTGTTTGCCGCTCTGTCATGCACATGACAGCGCGACAAACACCCGGTGTTCGGGGGGCTGAACCTGAACAGTAACACAGACTTCCTGGTGAAGTCCGTGTTTGGTGTCCATGCCTGAACAGAAGATGTTCAGTACGGACACCGAACTTTACTGTTCAGGTTCGACCATCTCTAAAAAAAAGAGGCTTTAGATATATAGCCAAGCAGCACCAAGGGCATACAAACCATTGGTGCAACATGTGCAGCTCCACAGGCCCCCAAGAGGAAAGGGAGCCCATTCTACTGAAAGGGGCTTATATACTGTGCTATTACAGTGATTTTCTTCTGTGTCCGCTACTGAGAAGCACATTAAAGAGGTCGTTCTCTTTGGACAATCCCTAATTATTAGATGATCCCCCAGCAATAAGTAGTTGATAAGTTGACCATTGCAGAGGCCAACAGCAGTCAGCTGGGACCAGTGGGATTTCCTCCCTGTAGTTTTTAATTTTCCTGTAAGGCTGCCTCAGGACAAACCGAGCACTACATGCCTATCTCTTCTTGAGGAAGAGGAGCTCTTAATTGCTGCTCTCTACTCTGATGCATGGATGCACAAAACCCACTTCTGTTCTAAGAACTCCTTCATAAGGTGTTTGAAAATGGGTTTACTAAACCAGACAATCCCTTTAAAGTAATTTTGCAGCAGTGGGAATTGAGGATTGTTGGATACAAAGCAGCTCTAATGCTAGAAGTAACCACAAAGCTTTTCTTTTCTTCACCTGAGCCGCAGATTTTATTGAAAACTATTTGTTAAATAAACTGCATGAAATATTAAAAACTATTCCGCTGCAAGTTTCTTTGACAAGGCCACATTCTGAAACTGCGGTTTTCTGCCATCAAACATTCCTACTGCAGGGCTCCATTTTCCTGAAGAACAAATTAAAAATAATCTCCTGTTGAGCTTTCCGAGGGCATTCAATTGGTTTATTCTGTTTTTGAAACCGGCTGTCAAACTGTTTTCTTCAAACATTGACAGATTTCCCTCTAACCACTTCTTGACTAACTCTTCACAGGTCTCCTGCTGGTGTATTTCCCGGCTTTTTGAGAGGGAGGATTGCACTTTCACCAGCTGTGCTTGTATGGTGTCAGTTTGTTTAGGGCTCCCCTGTGTATTCTACTGTATCCACTTCCTGGAAAGACAAATAAGAAGTTTCGGAAAGAAAAGCTACAATATATTTAAGAGCGAGTTCTTTATTAAAGCACGGAGTTTAGATTGCTTTCATACGACCATTTCATAAACTCTGGTGTCCCCAGTCTCTCTATGTTCATTTAATGTTTTATTTAACCCTTCTACTGACACGAATTTCACAATTCTAATCACAGCGATTGAGAGACACAACAGAGAACAAGAATGGCTGCCTTTGGCTTTTTCTTTCAATTTTCTTGCAAAGAGATAGCAATAAAATATGGTATGAATAAACACTGCAGCAGCAAATGTAAAATAACTTATATCCAGTAAAGTCTCAGGGAATAAATTTGGGTACCGGATATAAGACATTTTAACAGACATGAAATAAAGTTTGTGTAGTATTCCATTCATGTCAATAATACATTGGCTGCATCCTACATCCTCGCCTCTTTCCCTCGTCAGCTCTGGGCTTTGGCTCTGTGTGGTTTACCACTGTGCTTATGTTCTCTGTTGTGTCAGTTGTTAGTAGTCTACTCTGCAAAACAACATGTTCAGCGAATGGAGTTCACTAATTAAAGGGGTTGTCCAGGTCAGAATAATTGGAATTTACATATCATGTACTCAGTTTGGAATTTCTGTACTGCAGCAGATTATTCCCTGTGAGTTCATCTTAGAGACTACATTTATAGGGATTTTGAGGACTTTTATTACTAATAACCTATTCTCAGAATAGATCATCTTTGCGATTTCCTCTTTGCTAACATAGGCTTTGATCCTGCGTATGTTTGGAATCTCCTACATTACTGACAGACTGTTTTTTTTCTCCTTCTCTCTCGACTAGCCCCCCTTTGCCTTTAGTCCTGTGAGTAACAAGGGGGGGACCAGAGGCATAATTAGAGCCCTATGAGCCCTGGAGCAAGTTTTGGATGTATGAGCCCTTGACACTCTGCTAAGATCTACAGGGAAATAAGTCTACTTCCCATCAAAAGCATACAAAGAAAAGAAAAAAACAAATATATTAGCAAAGCAGTCTAAAATTTAGCAAACAATAGCACTATACAAGTAAATATACTACCATATTTTTAGTGAACAAAACGAACACCAATTCTACCAACAACACCGCTATAGAAGGAACAAATACCACACCATGATCACAAATACCACAGCATGATCACATATTACTGTCTTAACTGATCTTAACAAAAACAACTCTAATAAAACCGCCAAACAGTGACCATATAGTGGTAGACTGGTACACTTAAATGTTTCAGATCACCAAACAAAATTGAATATTAGACGAAGATAGAACGATTAAACACAAAATGCAGTTTTTAAATGAAGGTCTTCATTATTAAGGGAAAAAGAAATCCAACCCTACAGGAACCTGTATGAAAAACATAAATTAACTATGGTTTATCACATTTTTGGGAAGCAGAGTTCAAATTCCCTAGCCACACCGAGGCCTGATTACTCCCACACCTGTTATCAATCAAGAAATCACTTAAATAGGACCTGCTTGACAAGTGAAGAAGATGAAAGGTTCCTCAAAAGCTAGATATTCAAGAACAAATGAGAAACAAAGTAATTGAGATGTATCATATTTTTTACAAAAATTTTACTTTAGTCCCAAATTTTTTCATTTCACAAGGGTAACAAGAGAAATTGTACCATTGTCGTATTTGGAGAGCCCTTGATGTGCCCAAACCCCCCATAAGTGGTCCTGTTTTGAACTAAACCCCTCAAGGACTGTATCTAGGTGTGCTCTTTGAACCCCTAAGTGCTTCACAGAAATTTGGAACCATGAATATATAAAAAAAATCTCATTTTTACCACAAAAATGTCCTTCAACACAAATTTTTTATTTTCACAAGGGCAACAGGAGAAAATGCACAGTACAATTGTTGTGCAATTTCTTCTGTAATGATGCAAATGTAATGATGCAAACGTAAAAATGAAAAAGTGCTCCGGAGGCAAGGGGTTAAAGTATTTTGAAAGTCAGTGCCAGATTTACCCATTCCACTAATTGCTCTAATTTTGCAACCCATAACCAGTTTACAAAATTAGACTTTTTATAAATATGCCTTGTGAGGCTTAAAAGAGAAAATAGCACTTTCTAGAAAATTAATTTAGAAAGATCAAGACCATCTGAAATTTCAAAAGAGAAATCTTAAAATGCAGCTACTAAGATATGGAGATAACTTCAAACACACGTTGCAAATAATAAATCTAGATGCAGTGACATTCTCAGAAAAGCCATAAAAGTTTGACTTTCTTTTGGTCTAAGTCACATCACAACAATTCCTTTTTTCCACACGATTAATACAAAATATATTTATTGATCTGAGGAGTAAGCATTTGTATGCCAGGGATGTCCACACAGGATTGCATTCAAATATCAGACAAGCAAATAACTGGAAAATTGACAATAAAAGCATGTACATGTCTGGACTCTGAAATGTGCACTTGGATTTGCTTATTGAAATTCCAGCATCCTTCACAGGTCACTCAAGCCTGATTATGAGAAGATAAAATCAGTTGTACAGATTGACAATACCGCTTTAAACACTTTTTACTGTCATGAAAACCCCATAAGTTTGCTATTAGGCATACCAATGGTTTCGCTCTTTTTCAGCCTCATGTTCATTACTTAGAAAACTCTGTCTTGGTTTATGATTTAATTTGTTACAGAAGAGGGTGGCATGTGGAATTAGCACAATTACTTATCATAGTCTGTTATTGCACTTGTTTTACTTTTTAATGGAAAATGGATTTTATTTAATGTGGCCTGATTACCATTATGATTTGGTCAGTTTGTTACTAATGTAGCCCAGAAGTATGAATTCTCCATCAACATCTCATTAAAATGCTAATTTGGTCACGTTTGTAATATTAGGTTAAAGGGAAATGATGCCCTAAAAGATGTAGTTGGGATGAGAATAATTACTAAATCTAATAATGAGAGTCAGGCTTAAAAATACTCATGCTGTTCACCAGTACTGCACAGCTGAAAGCCTGTCTTCTGGCACGTGATCCTCTGAAATACTGGGTTGTGGGTTTATATGACTGTCATTTGGTGGAGTGGATACTATTGTCATATGTCCGCTACTCAACAACCCCCTTTTAATTGTCTACTGCCCATCATAAAATAAGAACACTGCATTGTTACCTCCCACACCGGCAGCATTCCTCTGATGGCAGCCTTGTATCTTCAAGCGGTCACTGGACACTTCCTCATTAATAACGACTATGGTGTTGGAAAGGAATAAAACTTTTTCTTTGAATCACTTATTCTATTTCATGGTTGGAGCTCTTAAAAAGGGGACAATTCACCCTTTTGAACATGTTTTACGACTTCAAATTGGATTGTGAAAATCTTATCTTTTGTTTGTGGGAAGGCCCCTTTAAGATTTCCAATTTCCATAAATCATGCGTAACTTGTTTTATCATTTATCTAGTCTGGCATCTGTCTAGTGCTGATCTTTGTCAGTTCATCTAATTATTCACATATACAGCAAAAACTTTGTGATGAACACTCAAAATTTAAATTAAAACAGTGTGTCCCTTACAAAGTAGAAGCCAGTATACCTAGAGCTATAGATATCGTAACCCCTTAATTTTATGAATTCTATTCCCCCCTACACTTCGTCTCACTTCATCACTTTTCAAACTTGACCGAGTCACAACATTTTTTTCTCGCCCTACTGCCTGCTGTAGTAACCCCTTCCAGTCCAGCTGCCCTATTTTCACTTTCCACCTTGGAAAAATATTTCACCCCTCTCTCTTTTGGTATCTTTCTTTCTTTTTTAAAACATGGCCATCATAACCCAATTACTAAGGAAGCAAATAATTCTTTTGACCTGTCCTGTTCTATGAATTACTGACATGTCTTCAATTTTCTCTTTATCTCTAAATCCCTGGAACACTTGGTCTAATCCGCCATTTTACAGATAACTTTCTTCTTGGCTCTTTACAATCTGGTTTCCAGAGTTTTCAGAAAATGCCCTGAGTAAAGTCTCTAATGATCTACTAACGGCTAAATCTTATGGTCGTTTGATTCTTTCTGATCTCTTCAGAATTTGACACCATGGACCACAAATTCCTCCTCACTATGCTCCAATTCATCATATTCAAAGATGCCTCTCTTTTGGTTCCCTCTCCACGTCTTTGTTTGCTCTTTTGGTGTATTATTTGCTGGCTGTTCTTCCTCTTCTCCTTACTTTAGGGCTTCCTCAGGAATCCATCCCAGATTCCCTCATCTTTTCTTTCTATACAGGCCCTATTAGACAAATTAGCAGATTTCCTCCATGTCTAAGCTGATGATGCCCAACAATTCTGCGCAGTATCTCCAGCAGTTAGCCCCACACTAATACAACACACCAGTGACGATATGTCTGCTGTATCAACATGATGTCCTCTCTCTTTCTGAAACAGAATGCAGAAAAATGACAAACTCTTTTTAAAAATTTGATTTGAACAATGAAAGCTTTATTTTTCAAGGTTTGGTGGAAATTTCAGCAGTTCAGCAGTCTTAACCCAACCAATAACAAAGTGATTGCATTTCCTAGTCATTTTTGTGGGAAGACCTCTTTAAATGATCGTAATGGTTATGCTGCATTTACAGAAAACGTTGAAGCGGATTAATCCAGCACAGAGCTTCATGATCATTTTAATTTTAACTAAAAATATTTTATATATTCTTCCCAACCATCCCATAATCTGGATGAAAGTAGTTTCACTAGACTATTTGATATCTTACAATTTCCGTGTTTAAGAATATCTTGTGAGGAAGTGGAGTAATTCTAAGTTTGTGTGCTGCATTTGTCGAAGAATATAAGAATTAGCATCACTCTTATTTTTTTTTTTCCTTATCAGAAAGTAGTTTTTCCTTACACAAGCAAGACCAGATCTTAAATTTGTAATTCAATTATAGGTTAATGAAGCATTGTAAGCACTATTTATAACTGCATTTTTAAAAAGTCACAAGCCAATTATGCAAAATGTCTATATAACTTTCCTCACCTAGCAATGTAAATAGATTTAACCTTTCTATTAATTACTTGTTCACGCAGAGCACGGCTTTCAATAAAGCAGCATTTCCTGTAATAGCATTATTTTTCAAAGGCATGACTTTTTCAAAATTTACACAATTTTAATGAAAAAATGTAACCCTTTTCTTTGCCCACTGCTCATTACCGCACCAATATGCTGCGAGCCCCTACCACGTGCGGATGAAATTCATTTCTTTATGGCATTTGGCTGGTTCAGGCTTCCATCTCTTCCTTCTTTATGATGATGTGTGCTCATACTGTATTCAATATACTCTGGAAAAAGCCATTATTATGAATACCACAACCTTGAATCTCTCCAAAGGGACTCAGGGTTAATGTAATAGATCAAAGGTCATGAATCTGCTAAATGCAGTATAGGATGATTTATAGCATTCTCTTTCTCTTTATTTCTTTTCAGCACTGCATTGCATCTTATTTTACCCATTTCATGTTTTAGACTAGGTTTAATTGGTCATTAATTGGTGGAAGTTAACTGTGATTACTTCCAGCATTTCAATGGGTAATGTAGCCTGAACGGCTAATGGCTGGTGTGTTAGATAGTATATAGTATAAATGGAAATTCAGAAATGTCATAAAATGACATTGTTAGAAATTCACTTGAGTAAAATGTGTTCAAACTGTCTTGCTTCCTGTTGATGAAATAGGATTAATCTGCAAATCATGCCAAATCTGATTTGGCATTGTTTTCTGCCATTTCCCTACTTAGAATGTCCATTGATCCGTCACGCACATCATGACTCGGAAGCTCTTGCCATTCTTTCAGATGGCTTGACTTTGAGCGTTGATATTATAAGTCTGGCCCGTTGTATGTTTTAGTTAACAGTACTAATTTATACAATATTTCAAATCTTATTATTTTGAACTGACATTTATAATTATAAAAAAGAGAGAGAAGCCAGCGCTGCCTAAGGTTAGAACGCAATACATAAAGTGTATATACACGTATTAATTTCTAACTGTACTTTAAAATGAGACATTTAGCAAATAATTGATCATTTTTTTGAGCCACCCCGCCATGTCAAGGCATTCTCATATGGGGCAGTCCTACTCTACGTTTTTAAAATTTATAATTGTTCACTTTTTTTTTTACTCTAATTCTCTGTGCCGAGATTTCTCAGTCTAGTTCTGAATCGTCAGTTCCCTTCTCCATATATGCAGCAAAAACTTTGTGATGAACACACAATATTGAACTGAAGCATTGTGTTGTCCTCAAGCAAACTGCTAATATACATAGCAAGTAAAAGAACTGAAAATGTGTTACATTAAATGCATTCAACGTCAGAGGTGGCCTTTGGAAAAGTTTCACTGTGCTCGACCACTAACTGATAAAGTGAATAACAATGATTATGTTGTGACAAGTGGTGGGATGTACGGGCAGGAAATGAAGGGTCATACATTTGAAAAGACAACCTGTTATCCAGAGCAAACTTTCAATGGCAAATATAATGTCAAGCATACTAAAAAATATATATATATATATAAAGAAATCATTGTGGGGCATCTGTGGTAAATATTAGTCACTTTGTTGGACGCCAGACTAGAAGAACTTTTTTAAACCCATTGCATGTCAAACAATTTGGTAAGTCTCTCTGGCTGACAAATAATCCTGAGCATCAGTATATTCCATTCACAGCTTTATCAAAGCAGTTCTTGATAAACGTTTAATTGTATACCAAACCGTAGCACTTTAAAGAAGCACGCCCATCAAAATGTTCATGCTCTTAATATATTGCAGTCTTCATATTATATAGCTCTGTGTACTTAGAATTGCTCATTTTGCATTTCTGCCTAGATAATTCTCTTTTCCATTATGTCCATACATCATGTGACTAAAAACTGACTAGCTGAATCCTTCTAAGCTCTATGTAGAATCAGGAGGTCAACTTTGTCTGTTCAAGTTATCAGTTTCTGCAAATGTCATTGTCAAGGGGAAGAAGAGCCGCTTTCTCAGAAGTTGAAGAGGGGAATGAGTCCTGTAGGGACAACATATTTCCTTTTTCTACATAGAGCAGACAAAAGAGAATAATTAGCTGGGTAGTAAGACAAAATGCTATATTATATGATTACAATATATTAGGAGGATACAGACTTTGATGGGAGTGCTTCTTTAAGTCACTTATGATGACTTAAGTAAAAAGAACCAATGGATGAAATATCCTGATGTCCAGAAGTATTTTTGAAATTTTGATGACCAGTTAGGACTAAGTGGGGGAGGATTTGCTGCATTATTGTAAAGTCGCACATGCTGCTTGTATATAGATTGGAAGTGCCAAAAATGGTCTTCACTCCATTGGAATCTAGTATTGCCAAATGGTAGAGGTTTTCTTGTGCAAATGACATGGTGGAAACCCTTCTATATCGCCTTTGATTGGATGTGAACAACATTATGTTGTGAGAAGCATTTACTGTTCCATCATCCCTACTGTTCCCAATGTGCCCGGATATTGAGATTTTACTAAACATCTCTTTTTCAACAAGATTGGAAAATCTATAAAATGTAATATTTGCCATAAAGCTGAAGTTTAATTTTACAGGTACATAAGATGTATTTACTACATGGTTCGTATCTGCTCTGATGTTATCCTTGACAACTCAGTAAAACATAAGTCAAGTAAATTACCTTTCTATACATCCACTAACCTAATCGCATATCTTTCCCGATATTAGTATAGGTGACAGTAATATATGTATTCTGCATATGTTGAATGGAGACACTATACTGGACATGGTTATTATCGCAAATATCAAATATTCTGCAGGGAAATCTTCTGTTTCAGCAATGCTAGTTAAATTTTACACGTCTTATTTTACAATTGAAGATGTTTTCTCCCTATTTTCTTGTAACCTAACGGTGGACATTCTGTTGGTAATTGTCGAGATTGTGTGTAGCATACTCATCCATCATTGTGAGCTCGTGGTCAAAAAATGACAATGCAGTAAATATCTTCAGCAACCACCTTTTAATGTACAAGCTGTTTTCAGTAGAAATTTTCAGCTCTCGCATAAACCACACTGTCATGAGTGACTGCCTGTGCTCCAAAGTCATTACTATTGAGATGATAGGACATCTTTCAGCTGATAACCGAAAAACTTTAAATGTCATATCAAGTTTCTGAAGACATTTTCAATCCCCCTGCTCAAGGTTGCCGGAATATTGAATATGCCAGTGTTAAGAAGCCTGCATATCTTTGGGAGGGATCATTCTTGAAAATGAGCACTAACGATTTGAGGAGTTAGCCTCAGAAAGTCACTTAATCATCCGCCAGTGTGGCCGTCTCTTTCCTCACTTGTGATAAGTCAAGATCATTGTCTCGTAATAGTCGCTTTCTAGAAAAAGATCACAATGGAGGAAAATAGATTTCTTGGGAACATTAAACTGCGGTGCTCATTTCATTGCAAATGTAAAGTTTCCTCCCGACACGGAGAGTTTATAACCAGGAAGACAAGGCTGCATATTCTTCGTAATAGATGCAAAAGAAAATAAAATATATTTACCGCTGATAAGTTCGCTTTATCAGACCTATTTTATGTGCAAATGCAAATTACCCTGATAAAAATGTATTACCGCCATCAATATCCTCCCCTTTCGGGCTGGATCCACCTATAAACTACTACTTTACAAAATCGTTTTTTTTCTAGACTGTCTTTTTAATACCACTATATATTATCCTCTACTTTTTTTTCCTCTCAATGCCGATGCACTTAATGCATATTTTTGCTTGTCCTCCTACTTTCAGCTTAAGCCTTAAATTACCTTTTCCATGTTCAATAAATTGGAAATATAATGCAAAGTATGTTTAAAATATAATTCAGTTTAATAACCTAGCATTTTACTTCTCTTTTTCACAGAAAACCAAAAACCTCAATTTGAGAGATCTCGTTCAAGACCAAATATCCACTCTACAGCTGCAAGGGCTCCAGTTGCTAAGGAACTCAGTTTTGAGTTGGAATCTCATGCTTCTGCAACAAGAAGCAAGGTTACCACTAGAAAAGAGGTGTGCAAGTCAGAAGGGCATAAAGACAAAGGGGCAGGTCACAGCACTGCTGTCAAGGCAGAGTCAATTCCAGAAGTTGAAGCTTTACTCGCAAGACTGCGAGCTCTTTAACCAAGCAGGGGGTTCTTCCTACATTTACCAAAAAAATACAAATATAAATAACGCCATGTGAGCCGAACTGCAGGTACCCAAGGAAAGCAGTTCGTGCAATGCCGAGCATTCCATAACTGCCTATTCATGTGGATTTTCTTTCTGTCGTTCCCTTTCTGGCCCCAGGTTTATAAAAAGCATAATAAAGTATACATAGTTTAACATAATAGTTAATTACTATGGTACAGTTTGCTGTTCTCTAGCCAATTTTTCCAACAGCCTTTGGACAAAAGTCTTACCTCAATCTTGTATCATATAACTGCTGCAATAGTATTTCAAGGTGTTGTCCAGTTTCTAAAATATAAAATCCACGAATGTTATAAAAAAGAAAATGAGTAGAACTCGTCTAGCCAACCTTGTGCAGATCCTGTTCACTAGACCCTGTACAGAAGACCCTGCATTCCCTCCAGTGCTTGTTGACAAGATGCCAGCACGTGGTCACTTAAAGGGAACCTGCCCCAAGGACAACTAGCAGTATTGTGTGCATATGTAGACACACTGCCTAACAGTCCCTGTATTACATTACACACACAAATAGATCTTTAGAAAAAGTATTTCTAAAGTCTGTTTATGATATGTAAATGAGGGTTTTGACTAGTCGAGGATGCGTTAGTGTCCCCAGACTAGTTAGCTCACTTAGCATGTTATCACGCCCCTGTGCGCAGCTTCTTCCCCTCATCATTGATCCTCTGAAGCCGGCACGCGTACACCCGGCTTCAGAGGCTCAGTGATGAGAGGGAAAGAAGCCGCATGCATGTGCAAGGTTTGAATAGCGCAAGCAATGTTGCCGGATTTTGTAAGTCATGTTATCACACCCACAGGGCATGATATATTCTATGTGGGCAGACTAGTCTGGGGACACTAACACCCCCCTCGACTAATCAAATCCTCATTTACATATCATAAATAGACTGTAGGAATACTTTTTCCAAAGATCTGTTTATGCCTGTAATGTAATACAGGAACTTTTAGGCAGGGAATTTATATATCTAGACACAACTGCTGGTGGTTCTGGGGGACCGGGGGACCAGACAGGTTCCCTTTAATTGCTCAGTGCTTACCATTAAAGTGAACCTATCAGCAGGATTTTTCTAAGTAAACTACAGACATTGTAATGTTGCTGCTGTTCTACTGATTAAAATGATACCTGGGCTGAAGAAATCCGTCTTGTGGTTCTTGTGTAATCAGTGTTTGAAGTTTTCAGTTAATGATCTGCCCATGCTTCCTGCTCTAAGCCAGATAAAAATGGAAAGACCTTCCCACAGGCTGTCCCCAAAGCACTTTCTAGAGGAATATGTTTGTGTTTAGTGGAGGCCTGTGGGCAGGTCTCTACTTGGTTTCTCCCCATTAGAGCAGGAAGATAAGACTCTGCCTAGAGTCGCGCCCCGGAGCATGGACATATCATTAGCTAAAAGCTTCTAACACTGATTACATAAGAACCACAAGACAGATTTCTTCACCCCATGTATCATTTTAATCAGTGTAACAGCGCCAGCCTAACAATGCCTGTAAGTTTACTTGGCAAAATCCTGCTGACAGGTTCGCTTTAATGCCAGTATTGCAGAAATTGACCACTGATTAACTGCTGAAATCATGTGCTGACAGTTTTTCAACACGTCACGTGGGATCATTAAAGCTTATCAAAGCATTAGTTCCAGGAATAAAAAAAAACCACAGGTAGTTTTTATTTCCTTAACACTTTTTGGTTCTTTAGTTTTTTATTTTTGCAAAAATTGGAAACACTCTTAAATCCAATCTTTTTCTTTTCTGGACTCTTTTATCAAACACCTGCTAGGATGGAAGTTGAAATACTCACAAAGTATCCAGTATTATCACAGTATCAGTTCCTTGGTAACATTTGGTGACAACCTTTGAATATTTTATCTTGCAGTCCTAATGATGCCACAAAGTCAGCAGTTATATTATTATGGGCTCAGCAAAAGTGCAATTCCTAGTTCTTCACATTTATATTTAAACTTATAATAAAAGATTGGCACCTTCACAAATATTAGCGGTTTAGTAACTGCTTAGTAACACACATTTTAGTGTTCATGGAATGGCTGCTTTGTCACATGTTGTATTAAATATTGCTTGTGAAGATGTGGGTTCACTTTAGAACATCTTTTTAATGTTTAAATATATTTTATTTCTTTTTCTTGCTAATCTTTTGTTATATCCTATACTATACTCCAGGTCTGCATTCACAATTCTGTATGAAAGTTGCTATAAATCCTGTCTGACCATTTGTTAACAGATACAGCTAAACTAAACATCTACAATGCTACATTGCCCTGGAAAAGTTTGTTTTTGGGCCATCATTATTACAGCATAGGAGCAACACACTTGTTCGTCAGGTGCAATGGTTTCTATGCAAGCTTAAAGATCATCTTTCTTGGCTACATATGTCCATATGTTATCAGGAGATGGGCTGCTGATAAAATAATGTTCTATGCACACAGAATGGTCATAATAAAGATTGTTCTTTGTACATAGAATGTTTGTCAGCCTGTGTAAATAAGCCATTAAAGGGGGTGTTCACTACTAGTACAGCACCTTCTCATTCCTCATGGTTCATATACTCACCTCCGGCGCCATTCCAATGATGTCGGCACTTGCGTTCCTGGGGCTCACATACGGTTATCTCACATGAGCCCTGCACCCAATCAGCGCTGGCATCACTGTTCCCACCTTTGGACAAATTAAATATCAAGAGGAAGTTTGAGAGCAGCCGAAACCCTGACTTTCTGTTGATGTTCAATATGTCCGGAGGCGGGGCCAATGACGCCAGCTTTGATTGGGTACGCTGCTTGTGTTCTGTAACAACCTCATGTGAGCCCCAGGACCGCGAGTGTCAACACTGCTGGGATGGTGCTGGCATAAGAGGGGAGTATAGGTGTTTTTATATTAATGCTGCCAAACATTAGAAATGGGAAGAGGTTGCCCTAGTAGTGGACAACCTCTTTAAGCTATTAAACGATTACTGATCGGCTTCAATGTAACTGATCTGTAGTCGCTCAACACCTGAAGTCGGCAAGTGAAAATGTTCTCTGTTATGATAACTTAGAATGTAAATAATTGTGTCATGAAATGATGCAGAACAGGCAGTAGGTGCTTAGAAAATTGAGCATGGTGGTATGCAGAATTGTGAATGCTGCTCTGGGCAATAAGAAAGGCTGTAATTGAAAATTGGTGCAAGATAATAATGGCAGTGTATTTGTAAAGTTATTATTTTTATGTATTCTAAATTGCTATGCAAACTGTAAAATGTTAAAGGTGACGCTACACAAGACAATCATTTCTTGCACATTTCCGAATTCCTTGTAATTTTTGTTCTCCCCAGTTCATTATAGTCACTCTTTTTCATTCTGCACTTGCAGTATATATTTATTGTATGATCAATGTATGAATACCAAAGTAAGGTACTACTTGTATATGGAAATTGCTTTATATATACAAAGGCACAGCGATCTGCTTTAGCGTAGTAAATCTTACAAATTGGAAATTATCTTAAAGAAGCAGAACCTGTAAATATTAAAGCTGGATGAGCACAAACCAAACCACAGGCTTTAATTAGACGTAATAGAAAACATGTTGGCGGTTAATGGAGCAGATAGAAATTAAAGAACCAAATGCAAAGGCTGAGTTTCTCTCGCCCCCCGTCAAAGCCGGCGTTCTCAGCCAAGGGTGAAGAGCACACACAACAGGTCAACAAGTCCAGTGCTGGCGAGAAATTCCACAAGGTATTAAATGACTTGTTCTAAACCTTCAAAGTACTTAGCAATTGCCGGCTGACAAGATGTCAGGACGCACCACAGCTTGCAGCAGAAAGCGCATTAGGTTAGTTTATGATATATTTGTAAGAAATAAGGTAATATATGGCAGAATGCTGGTTATAGAGAAAATCGCCTTCATTTAAAGAGCATGTCTACTATAAATATTTTTATATACCAATCTGGATCTTCTCATATTACCATCATCATTCTCCAAGTCTTGCTTTTTTAATTTCCATTGTGCATTACATTCTATAAACACTACATGCTAATAAACTTACAAATACCTCTTCCATTTCACTCGTCCGTCCAGCCTCCTCCTATGGCAAGAGTTGTGTCATGCTCCGTCTGATCACCGATACTCTGCGTGTGCACACAGGTCAGCTTTAATGAGGCCTTGTGATTCCCTAAGCAGTTGATAGATATAATTCCTTATTGTAACATTGTGCCTGATTATGTTATCAAATCACTGCTCAGAAAACACATGGAAAAGTCTTATGCCGCTTAACATTCCAACCACCAGCAGCAACTCATGTGTTCCACACTTACTGAAGCTCTGGGTATAATTTCATAGCTGACCACTGTAAATACCAATCTCAAATAAAGATGGGAGTTTGTACCAAAGCTGGTGTCTGTGTATTTTCTATAGTAAAAGTGATCAGAGCATTGTGTTGTAAGCACATCATCTGGGTAAATGGGAAACTTCACACCTGATGGGCAGCATGCAAGTTAACGTATTTTTTAGAAATAAAATTACTCCATAATATTGCCGATATTCACACGTGGCGTTTTGGTAGCGTTTTTGTCAAAGCTATGAGATTTTAGAAATGTCATGCCCACGCTTGTTTTTTATTTGTGTTATATATATATATATATATATATATATATATATATATATATATATATATATATATATATATTTGTTACAGTAGGTTGAGTGTTCTGTCTCCAACATCTAATTTATCTCTGATTTGTTTGCATAATGCCGCAGGTTATTCATTAGTATGAATATAGAAAACTTGCTTATTCACAAGTTAAATAATCTTTCTTTTATCTGTAGTGTTTTGGCTCCCTCTAGCGGCCAGAGTCATGTTTATGGTCCTATTTTCTATGTCTTATGTCTGATTCCCCTCCCCTTTACAATGCATTATGGTAGTTCAGCCTCCATTTCCTTCACCCTGCATTCAAGAAGAGACTCCTTCATTATATTCCCCTTGCGATTGCATTACTGGTATGTATATATGCTTTCTATAGTTGATTTCTGCTCTGTTAGCCTAGCTTAGTCAGTTGTACCCCTGGGTCAGTTACTAGGTTTGTAAACCTTCATGCACAATATATAATATGTATTTCTGCTGTATCATGCACGCATTGTATGCCTTATGATTGTTTACAGTTTCACCGTACCAATATACTATCACATTCAATAAAAGCACAGACTCAACCACCGTCTCGTTATTAGACCCCAGTATAGCGGTTTATCTGCCTGCTACATGAGCCTGGCTCATTTACTGAGTACAGAACATTGGGTCATGGAGCACAGGCATCATCACAGAAGGGTGTATCTCCCCATTTTTAAAGACAGAGAGAGGGATATGCTTTGCAACACTTACAGAATAATTTTGCCCTTATTGAGGCCCCTTAGTGTCCTCACCTACTAAAATACAATTTTCATGGTATCCATAAAGTATACTGCTTGCAGAAATGCCACCCAAACACAGTATGTTGCACGCACAGTATGACGACTCCACAGTGCCTTGACAGTGATTTTCTCACAAGCTTCCACAAACACATAATGAGGCCCTCAGTGACTCCAATACAGTTTGTTGGTCCCCACAGATCCATAACACAGTATGATGTCCCGAACAGTCCCAAGACACAGTACGATGACCCTCATAGTCATGCAACACAGTATTCGGCCATCCATGCATTAGGACACCCATAGCTTTTCACACAAAATAATTGTCAAAGCACAGTATAATGCCTTCCACACAGTTTAAAAGCCTCCACACAGCCCTCCATACTGTATTATTGCCACCACAGCACATCACAGTTTGATCACCCCCACTGTCTCAACATGTAGAATAAATGGCTCCCAAAGCTCCCCTTACTCTCTGATGGCCCCACATCCCACCTGCAGTATGTTTGCTGAACATTAATTCTGACACACTGTATATCTCCACACAGATAATGGCAGCCCCATTCAAGTAAAATAAATGCTTGCCTCTCCCTGCTGCTCCAATTTCTGCAGCATGTGTTCTGAAGCTTCACTCAGCGGGCATGTTGTAATAATGCTATCGCACCTGCTTCATTGAGACTCAGAGCTGTATTGTATTTATCTGTATCATTGATGCAGATGCCACTGAAAATGTGAAGCAGGGCAATCCCCCTTGCCACCAACTCATATTCAGGAAACATATATTTTTCCTCAAAGTTTTGGAGGAAAATGGGGTTGCGTCTTACAATCTGAATTCAGCTTTACGGGGGGTTGGCTACTGTGGAGCGGGTATCACAGGAGGCAGGGTCGCTGCAGGAAGATGGCAGTGGCAGGAGTGGGGTGAGGATTCGGGCCATGGGCTGTGAGAAGGGGTGCTCGGCAGTGCAAGTCTGCGGTGGACCCCAGACATTCACAAAACGGGCAGATCCGAGATCTCAGCTCCCAAGATTTCAACTTGCGCATGTGCCGCCTCTGATGACCATTTTCCCAAAGTCCATTTCAGTGAAAACAATGGGAAGGGGACTCCACCAACATTTTCTGAAAACCCGGGACCTGCCGCATCTGCCACGATCGGTATTGGCACCGACTATGGTCGTTTAGGCTGGTTTCACACTTGCGTTTTTTTGCGCTGCGTTTTTGCGCATACATGCACATGCTTTTTTTCCCCCTATATTTAACATGGGTGCGCATTGTCATGCGTTTGTACGCGCATGCGTTTTTTGTAGTGTGTGTACAAAATGCAACCTGTTGCATTTTTGGTGCGTCCGACCTGTCTCAAAAAAGCACATGCACACGGAATTCACCCAAACACATTAAAGTCTATGGGAACGCTGACGTGCGCATGGTCATGCGCAAGTCAGTGTTTAAAAATGCATGCCTTTTTTGTAAAAACCATGCGCAAAAAACAAGGAAACACATTAAAAACGCATGATGTGTTCTTTATGCGCGTTTGCACTGTGCGCGCAGCGCAAAAAAACGCAAGTGTGAAAGCCTTAGCCCCTTAAATGCTGCTGTCAATCGTGATTACAGCATCGAAATGGTTAACAGAGTGTAGAGGCTTCCTCTTTAAACTCATTGGCACCCTGAGTTCTTGATTGTTTAGTCCTCTCAGCCAAATAGCAACCTTAAAGTTTGCCAGCTATAGTGGCATGTTCACAAAATTTAAGTGGTAAAGATAAACTTTATCATTCCTGTTATGCCAATTTGCATTAATTCCTGAAAAGCACCTGAAGTGTTTATGAACTACCTGAAAGCAATTTTGAATACGCTGAGGGATGCAATTTTTAAAATGGTATCACTTTGGGGGTTTCCAGTACATAGGACCCCCAAAGTCACCTCAAAACTGAACTGAATACAAAGGTGACATAAATCCCACAAATATGAGTCCCACTTGCCACCGCTATAGGGCAAGTGGGAAGAACCAGGCAAAGAGCCAGAATTGGCGCATCTAATAGATGTGACTTTTCTGGGCAGCTGCCAGCTGCTATTTTTAGGCTGGGGGGGCAATATCCATGGCCCCTTACCAGACTGACAATGCCAGCCCCCAGCTGTCTGCTTTAGCAAGCCTAGTTGTCAAAAATGGGGGACCCCACGCTGTTTTTTTAAAATTATTTAAATAATTTAAAAAACAGCATGGCGACCCCTCTATTCTTGATAACCAACCTTGCTAAAGTTGATAGCTGAGGGTTGCATCCCACATCTGTCTCTTTTGCCTGGCTGGTTATCAGGAATACTTTCATCAGCCACCATCTACTCACTGTTATTAGCAACAGCAGGCGTAGGCTGATGGGAATAGTAGGTCCCATCAGCTGACACCAGTGACCGGAGTTATACTTTTTACCTCAGATCACAGCCTTGATCTCACTCTGTCATTTGGCAGCATGGGAACTGCGGCTGTCTGGCAGTATTATTTTACTGCACATCAAAAGCAGTGTTTGCCGCCCTGTCATACATATGACAGCTCTACAAGCACCCGGTGTTCTGGATGCCAAACCTATCTGTGCCCGAACAGTAGGTGTTGGTATGGACGCCGAACTTTACTGTTTGGGTTCGCATATCTCTTCATTTTTTTGTATTTTCTTTTTCTTTTATTTCTTCCAGTTTCTGTCCAATCATAGAATAAAAGAAAAATATTTTTGTCTGTCTTTTTTTCTATGTGCAGTAAACATATTTTGGATCTCTACTTTGCTATATATTTTCTTTCTTTTTACTCTCAGCTCCATTAAAATGTGACATTTCCAAACAATAAATAATTGAAAACAGTAGATTTATGTTTTGCCAAATATAATAACATGCAATTGTTTGAATTAGAGGTTCTGTTTGAATTCTACATTTTATGTTCTGCATTAGTTATTTAAATATTCTTCTTATCGTGTCAGTGTACATTAATCCCCACCAACATTTAGGGTATAAATAATTTATTTGATGTTACAGTTAATATTCTCTGATGTATCAATCCTGTCTTTTAGGTGGGTGTGTTTAGATAACTTTGATTAATAGTGGTTCTACATAAAACGTAGACGCTGGAGAGAGAATAACCTCCTGAAACCCTGAGTAGATATGTAATACTTTTTCTTTTTTTTTATTTTGTTTTGCTTTATTCCTCAGAAACTAGATCTACTGACAAAATCTTTTAATGTCCTCTATTCAAAATTTTCACTATAGAACACGTAAAAAGGATTGACAAAATCATATTGTTAGCTAAACCCTGTGCCCTTGATCTACATGTTTTTCTACTTCTGTTTTCCATTATCATGAGACCTATTGAGAACACTTTTTATTTAAAAGCAAAATGTAATGTGAATTAGTTGCTGACATTTTTGAGTGTTAGCCATTAACCAAAGTACAAGACCGTAATAAAATGCTGCACTGTTCTGATCTTTGGTCTAAATCCACTGCACCACTACTTCTCATTACAATTATAAAAATATTGCGGGCCAATGTTGGTAACCTGCTTTTGGTATTGCTTGTGTTCACTCGTCTTTCAATTGGAAGAAAAACTGGTGTACTACAAAGAAGAATCTAATTCAAAATAACAAAAAGTACCAGGATTAAAGTAAATACAAATATTAAAAATATGTCTACAAAATTAACCCCTTAGTGACCGAGCAAATTTTGACCTTAATAACTAAGGGTGATTTTTTTTTTTTAAATCTGACAACTATCACTTTAAGTGGTAATAACTCTGGAACGCTTCAACGGATCCCACTGATTCTCAGATTGTTTTCGTGACATATTGTACTTCATAATAGTTGTAAAATTTATTTGATATGACTTGCATTTATTTGTGATAATATTGGAAATTTGGTGAAAATTTCACAATTTTCAAACGTTTAATACCCTTAAACCAGAGAGTTATGTTACACAAAATAGTTAATAAATAACATTTCCCACATGTCTACTTTACATCAGCACAATTTTATAAACATGTTTTCTCCAGTCACCTTCCACGACAGCCACCTTGGAGGTTGTCTCCCCGCCCTAATAGGGGACAGGAACACACAGAGGTTAAATAACCCTCCCCTTCCTGCTCCCTCAGTGTTTTTCCTGTCCCCTATCGGGGCATGAAGAGGTCACAAGGGGCTGCCGTGGCCAGCGAACCGAGCATACTTGAAGCTGGGCAGCCAAGGTCGGGGGGTTCGCCTCTCCTCCTCAGGACGCTGCTCCCGTCTCCACCGCTGGAGTGACTCAGGACTTCCTCCGCCCCTCCCGCGCCCTCCGGGGTAAAGCGGGGCGGTATGGTGCCGGCCGGGGTCCTGTGCAGCTCCCCGGCATCCTTCCTCTCTCCAGCGCTGCGTGGTGAGGCCGGCGCGCGCGCCAGAGGAGGCGGGCAGTGGACCTGAAGTGGCGATGACGCACTTCCGGTTTGCGGCCTCTGGCGTCGAGGAAATGCACGCCGGCGCCCAGGGGACCCGGCAATGGATCCCACGACAGCGGGGGTCGACTAGCGTCCTCTCCAAGGACAAGGAGAGAGGGGGAGCACCAGAAAATTGAACGCCAGCAACACCCTCATTAAAGGGTGCACTAGCTCCAGGTAAGCAGAGTGTGTGTGCAGTATGGATGGTGAGAAGCCCTCAACTGCAGCATCTGCGGAGCCCAGCGTTCCCCCTCCTGTGAGTAGCAGGGCCAGTCCCTTTCCTGTCAAACAAGCTGGTGGCACTGGTCCGAGCAAGCTTTCTCTTCTCTTGTAGGAAGACAAAGCCTCGGCCCCCAAAAACCTCCGCAAGTGTGGTATATGTGGTGCCAGGTTCCCTTCGGATTACAGAAAGAAGCTATGCCAGCCATGTACACAGAATATCCTGCGTACCGAGCAACCCTCACTGCTTGACAGCATAAAGACACTCATTAGACAGGAGGTTCAGACCTCCGTAGCGGCCCAAACCCCGGCCCAGGGCCCTGCCCCAAAAAGAGGAAGAGGGCGCCTATAGAAGCCGACTCAGACTCTGGAGAGATCCGTTCCTCTGGGTCGGAGGAGGTTTGGGAGGATGAGGGCTCCATTTCCACCTTCAGTCATGATACAAAAAAATATTTTTTCTCAGAGGATATGGAGGAGTTAATTTCCATGGTAAGAAATACCATGGGCTTGGAGGAGGAGGAGGAGGTTAAACTCTCAGTCCAGGACAAGATGTTTGGAGGGTTGAAACCCAGAGGCAAGAAGGGTTTCCCGGTTCATGAGGTCATACAGGATTTAATAACTCAGGAATGGGCCTCCCCCGAGAAAGCACTTATGGTGCCCTCTGAGTTAATTAAAAAATCTGTTCACCCTAGAAGGAGAGAGTTCCATTTGGGAGATCCCTAAAATAGACATCCAGGTGTCTATGGTCACTAAAAAGACGTCCTTGCCCTTTGAGGATGCCTCCCAATTAAAGGATCCGATGGATCGCAAAATAGAGAGCCATCTTAAAAAATCCTGGGAAGCCTCTACGAACTTGCTCAAATCAAATATCGCATCCACCTGCGTAGCCAGATCGTTGTTTTTCTGGCTACGAACGTTGGAAGACCACCTGTCGGGGGGCACTCCAAGGGAGGAGATCTTAGACTCCCTGTCAATTCTTCAAAAAGCAACAGGCTACTTAGCTGACGCTTCGGGAGAATCGGTATGGGTGGCAGCAAGGTCCCTAGTTCTCTCAAACTCGGCCAGGAGAGCCTTGTGGCTGAAGTCATGGGGAGGCGACATCACTTCCAAAATGAAACTTTGTGCCATCCCCTTCCAGGGACACCACGTGTTCGGGCCGGTCCTCGATGACATTCTCGAGAAGGCTTCGGACAAGAATAGATCACTGCCGGAACAGAAACCCACAAAAAGGCGTTTTTTTCGCCCCTCAAGGGAACAGACTTCTCAGAGGACGTTTAGAGGGAAGGGGAAAAAACGGGTCGATGGAGCTACACGAAAGGGGGTAAAGGAAGAAACATCCTTGTGCCCCAACAGCAGCAGCCCCCTGAGAAGCAGTGACTCCTGGGTAGGGGGTCGTCTCACAGTTTTTTGCCCAATGGCAGGCCACGACCTCGAACCAGTGGGTCCTGCACACTATACAATTTGGGTTAAAACTGGAGTTCGAGCAACCCCCCCGCATGCCCTAAGGATTACCCCAGCGCATTCCCCAAACCTGCAGAAAGTTCTGTGGCTTCAGATAGAAGAGCTGCTACGCGAACAAGTGGTCTCGTATGTACCTTGTCAAGAGAAGGGCAGGGGGCATTATTCTCGCCTGTTCCTGGTAAAAAAAAAACCCCTCAGGAAAGCACAGGCTCATTATAAATCTAAAACCCCTGAAGTGCTTCATCAGGTACCGTCGATTCAAGATGGAGTCTGTAAGATCAGTGATTCCTCTTATCGGAAGAGGCTGGCAGATGGCGACAATAGACCTAAGAGATGCGTATTACCACGTACCCATTCATCCGGACCACCGAAAATTTCTGAGGTTTGCAGTTACCCACGACCGAGGAATCAGCCATCTTCAGTTCAACGCCCTGCCGTTTGGGGTATCGCCAGCACCAAGGGTATTTACGAAAATCATGAAAGAGGCGGTCATCTTCATTCGGCTTCAGGGGATATGCATCGTACCATATCTGGACGATCTACTTATAGTTGCCCCATCAATAAACAGATTGAACCAGGATATAACAAAAACCCTACAGATTCTCGAAGCTTTAGGGTGGATACCAAATCTCCAGAAGTCGGCCCTCTGTCCTTCCCCGAGGAAAAAATTCCTGGGAATCCTCTTGGATTCAGTGAACAGGACGTCCATTCTTCCCGAAGACCGCCAGAAAGATCTTCAGCAAAAAATAACCCGGTTCAGAGACCAGAGAGCGCCGACACTGAGAGACGCCATGTCCATCCTAGGCTCTCTGACAGTGTGCATTCAGGCAGTATCATGGGCACAAGCTCACACGTGAGTCCTCCAGTCGCATGTCCTGACAAATTTGAAAAAGTATCCAAACAACCTGTTAAAACGGGTTCTACTTCCAGGACATGTAAAATTGGCCCTAGGCTGGTGGCTGAGCTACAAAAACCTGAGACGAGGAGTAAGCTGGGATCAGCTTCCTCTAAGAATACTATGCACCGATGCCAGCCTGAGGGGCTGGGGAGCTGTGGTCGAGGATTTATACTTCCAGGGACAGTGGCCCCAGAATATAAGAACGGGGTCATCAAACCTAAGAGAGCTAACAGCAGTAGAGGAGTCACTGAAGGCTGCAAAAGTCCTTGTCAAGAACCATGTCCGGATATACTCCGACAATGTGACCACGGTGGTGTATCTGAGGCATCAGGGGGGCACAAGATACGCCAGCCTAAAGAAAGTGGCAGCAAGGATCTTCCTCTGGGCAGAGTAGCACCTTTTATCCATTTCTGCGGTACACCTCAAGGGATCTGAAAACGTCCAGGCAGACTTCCTGAGCAGGAGGGACGTCCATCCAGGGGAGTGGTGTCTGAGCCAAGAGGTGTTCCAGGCCCTAGTCTCAAGATGCGGGAATCCAGAAGTCGACCTGTTTGCAAATGCACAAAACACGAAGGTTGCGACTTATTTTTCCCTCAGTCCCACGTACGAAGCCAGGGGGACGGATGCATTTCCCCATCCATGGGTCTTCAGACTGGCCTACGCCTTCCCACCAATCCCGATGTTGGCAAAGACCCTACAAAAAATCAGAGCAGACGGGGTCAAGACGATCCTGGTGGCTCTGATGTGGCCAGGACGAAGCTGGTACAGCGCGCTGTTGGACATGGCCCAGAAAGGTCCCTGGCTATTACCCCAGAAGGCCGACCTTCTGTATCAGGGTCCGTTGCTACACCCGGACCCAGCCAAACTATCCCTAGCAGCCTGGTTGTTGAGGACAACGTGTTGAAGGCCAAAGGGGTGTCGGATGAGGTAATCCGGACCCTTCAAAAGAGTAGAAAGCCAATAACAAATGCAATTTATGGGAAAATATGGAAAAGATTTTCCTCCTGGTGCCTCCCGAAGGTCCCTGACCCCGCCCACCCAAATATTGCCCAAATTCTAGACTTCCTACAGAGGGGGTTAGAGTTAGGACTCACTCCAAGTACACTAAAGGTACAAGTGTCTGCCCTGAGTGCCTGTTTTGACCATGACCTAGCCAAACATCGCTGGGTCAAGAGGTTCATGATAGCAGCAGGCAGGATTCGCCCTTCGCTCCCTAGTCGGGTTCCCCCCTGGGATCTCAATATAGTGCTTAACAGCCTAACACAGGCCCCGTTTGAGCCCCTGTCAGAAGTTCCATTGAAAATGCTCACACTCAGAACAGCATTTCTTGTGGCAATCACATCAGCTAGATGGGTGGGGGAGCTACAGGCCCTTTCAGTACAGGAACCTTATCTCCTACTTAATTCAGACAGCATAGTATTACGCCTAGACCCCTCCTTTATGCCCAGACTTTCATAGAAGCCAGGATATCGTGTTGCCCTCATTCTGCCCAAATCCTTCTAACCCGAAGGAAGCGAGATTTCATACCCTGGATGTTCGCAGGGTAGTTCTCCGTTACCTCGAAGCAACCAAGGATTGGAGACTGGACCAGAACCTGTTCCTCCAGTTTTCAGGAAGAAATAAAGGGAAGAAGGCAGCAAAGAACACGATAGCAGGCTGGATCAAACAGTCCATCTCTCTGGCATATTCTGCAAGACATCTCCTCCAGAGTCGGTGAAGGCCCACTCCACTCGATCAGTCGCTACGTCCTGGGCAGCAAGGGGGAATACGTCATCGGAGCAGATATGCAAGGCGGCCACCTGGTCCTCTGTGCACACCTTTACTAGACACTATAGACTAGATTTCAATAGGGATCTGACGTTCGGCAGACACGTCTTGCAAGCCGTAGTCCCTCCCTAAAAAAGTTAATGTTGGTATAACTCCAAGGTGGCTGTCGTGGAAGGTGACTGGAGAAAATAGAATTAGACTTACCGGTAATTCGGTTTCTAGGAACCTTCCACGACAGCACTAATTTCCCTCCCTATATGATGTATTTACCCGATGATTCCTGCTCTACTGGCGGTAACTATTCATGCTAGTATATTCAGAAAAAACACTGAGGGAGCAGGAAGGGGAGGGTTATTTAACCTCTGTGTGTTCCTGTCCCCTATTAGGGCGGGGAGACAACCTCCAAGGTGGCTGTCGTGGAAGGTTCCTAGAAACCAAATTACCGGTAAGTCTAATTCTATTTTTTAGAAGGGTTAAAAGTTCAGCATTTTCTCATTTTTTCCAGCAAAATTTGCAAAGCCATTTTAGGGACCCCATCACATGCTTTGTGAGGCCTATGTGACAGAAAATACCCAAAAGGGACATCATTCTAAAACTGCACCTTTCAAAGTCCCCGATATCACATTCAAGAAGTTTATTAACCCTTCAGTTGCTTCACAGAGAGTAAAGCAGTGTAGCATAAAAAATGAACATTTAACCTTTTTTCCACAAAAATTTGAGTTTAGCCACAAATTTTTGTTTTCACAAGGCTAACAGGAGAAAATGGACAAAAAAAATTTGTTTAATATTTGAGTGTGAATCAAAATAATTCCCCCTAAAATGCATATAGTAATTAAGACATATAAAGCTTACCCACCAAACACCTGAAGCGCGTTTCACAAATGCTTTGTTATGGGTGAACCTCGGCCTCACCGAAACATGGCTGACACACTTCAACACAACCTCCCCTGCTGCACTGGGTTACGGTGGCCTCCACTTCACCCAAACTCCTTGCCCTTGCAATAGACATTATGGTGGAGTTGGGCTTCTTTCTAACAACTGCATTTTCAATGCAATCCCACCTCTACCCTCCATTATCCTCTATTTTTTCAACTACACTCTGTCCATTTCCACTCTCCCTCCAAGTGATCAATTAGCCCTGCCATACCACTGCCTTTCTTGATCACTTCTCCACCTGGATTCTTCAATTTCTCTCTGCTGACATTCCCACCATCATCATGAGTGACTTCAACATCCCCACTGACACTCGCCAGTCGGCAGCCTCCAAACTCCTTAGAATCATAGAATCGTAGAGTTGGAAGGGACCTCCTGGGCCATCTGGTCCAACCCCCTGCTCAAAGCAGGATTCGCTAAATCATCCCAGTCAGATGTCTGTCCAGCCTCTGTTTGAAGACTTCCATTGAAGGAGAACTCACCACTTCTCGTGGCAGCCTGTTCCACTCATTGATCACTCTAACTGTCAAAAAGTTTTTTCTAATATCTAATCTGTGTCTCCTCCCATTCAGCTTCATCCCATTGCTTCTAGTCTTTCCTTGTGCAAATGAGAATAAAGTTGATCCTTCTACAATGTGACAGCCCTTTAGATATTTGTAGACAGCTATTAAGTCTCCTCTCAGTCTTCTCTTTTGCAAACTAAACATTCCCAAATCCTGCAACCTTTCCTCATAAGACAGGGTTTGCAGACCGGTCACCATTCTGGTCGCTCTTTTCTGAACTTGCTCCAGTTTGTTGATGTCTTTTTTAAAATGTGGTGCCCAAAATTGGACACAATATTCCAGATGAAGTCTGACCAAAGAGGAGTAGAGGGAAATAATTACTTCACGTGATCTAGACTGTATGCTTCTGTTAATACATCCTAGAATTGCATTTGCCTTTTTTGCTGCTGCATCACACTGTTGACTCATATTCAGTCTGTGATCTATTAGTATACCCAAGTCTTTTTCACATGTGCTGTCACTTAGCCCTATTCCTCCCATTCTATATATGCTTTTTTCATTTTTATTGCCCAGATGTAGTACTTTGCATTTCTCCCTGTTAAAAACCATTCTGTTAGTTGCTGCCCACTTCTCCAGTTTATTTAAATCTTTTTGAATCCTCTCTCTCTCTTCTCTAGTATTAGCTATCCCTCCTAGCTTTGTGTCATCAGCAAATTTAATCAGTTTACCCTCAATTCCTTCATCTAAATCGTTGATAAAGATGTTGAACAATACAGGGCCCAGGACAGAGCCCTGTGGTACCCCACTTGAGACATTCTTCCAACTGGATGTGCAGCCATTTACGACCACTCTTTGGGTCCGATCACTAAGCCAGTTATGAATCCACCTAACAGTTGCCTTGTCCATTCCATACTTAGTCATTTTTTCAATAAGGATTGTATGAGAGACTTTGTCAAATGCTTTGCTGAAGTCAAGATATACTATATCTACAGCATTTCCTTGATCCACCCAATCAGTAATACCATCATAGAAGGAAATTAAATTAGTCTGACATGACTTATTAGTTACAAACCCATGCTGACTCTGTTTAATCACTTCATTCTTATCCAGGTATTGACATACATGTTGTTTAATAATTTGTTCAAAGATCTTTCCTGGTATAGAAGTCAGACTCACCGGCCTATAGTTGCCTGGGTCCACCTTCTTCCCCTTTTTGAAGATAGGAACAACATTTGCTCTTCTCCAGTCTTCTGGCACTTCTCCTGTTCTCCAAGAATTTTCAAAGATTATGGAGAGGGGTTCAAAAATTTCTTCTGCTATCTCCTTCAGTACTCTGGGGTGTAATTCATCTGGACCTGGAGACTTGAATACATTTAGGTTAGCTAAGTGTTTCCTCACTATCTTTCTGTTTATAGATATCCTGGATTCTTCTATTCCCTTAATAGGACAGTGAATAACAGTTGATGTTACATTTCCTTTCTGAGAGAAAACAGATGCAAAATAGGAATTTAAAAGTTCAGCCTTCTCAACATCCTGTCTTACCATTTCATCATTTTCATCCTGTAAAAATCCTATAGCATCTTTGACTTTTCTTTTACTTTTGACATATCCCCAAAATCCTTTATTATTGCTTTTGACATCTCTTGCAAGCCTCAATTCATTTTCAGCTTTAGATAATCTGATTTGTGCCTTCCACTAGCTTCATCTTTTGGACTTCACAGCTGCCCCCACAGATGGATATACATTAGACCTTCTCTTCACTTGCCTCTGCTCCATATCTAACCTCACCTCTCCCTCTAACTGACCACCATCTACTTATTTTCCTATACCTTTCCCAGCAACTAGCACATCACCATAGAAATCTCACAAGCATAGTCATTCACATACTCTCTGATTCACTCACCACTGTCCTCCATATCTTCACTACACTACCATGTAGTGACCGTGCCACCATCTTCAACACCCAATTTGCATCAGCTATTGACTCCGTCGCCACTCTCGCGCATGTCAGAGTGCAACAAATCAGTAAGCAACCCTGTCACATCAACCTCATTAATACTGTAAGCTTCAGCAAGTGTCCAGGGTGGCTGAGTGATGCTGGAAGAAAACACATTCGCAGGAAGGCTTCACATTCAAACATGCAACTTTCACTATCTGCTGAACAGAACTATTTCAGAAATCGCATACCTTCTTTATGCCACAACCCCAGTTATTCAACACATTTCACTCCCTCCTCCATCTACCACCCCCTCTAAACCCATTCATCTGTGAAGAATTTTCAAAACTTTTCAAACACATGATTGACCAAATCAGTCTTTACTAATCAACCACCATAACACCCATATAACAGACCAATGCAATAACCTTCCTCCCCACCATCACTAAAGGAAAGGTTACTCATCTTCTCTCCAAGTATTTTCTCACCAATTGTGCACTTGATTTGATCCATCTCCTCAACCACAACACGTAAACCAGCCCTCACCTATCAGTAAATTCTGGTACCTTTCCTTCTGCTTTCAAACATGCCGCAATCATCTATCCTAAAGAAACATCCTTTGACCCAATCTCTACATCCACCTATTGTCTAAATTTATGCTTCTGTTCACCTCCAAACCCACTGAACTTTCCTCCTATGTCTCATCACACTTCGACAACTTGCACACTGGCTTCCTTCCCCACCACTCCACTTAGACTCCTCTACCCAAAATTGTTAACAACTTATTGCCATAGCTTTCAAATAATTCTGTATACTCCTCCTTCTAGACCTGTGTTCTGCCTTCGACCACTCCCTCCAACTACAGATCCTCTTCCCTTAATGTCAAAGACTCTCCTGCATCTCATATCTTTCTAACCACACATTTCGCGCCTCCCATTCACATACTTTCTCCTCATCTCATCCACTCTCTTGGTGTCCCCCAAGGCTCTGTCTTGGGACCCCTACTCTTCTGCAATTATACTTTTCGCCTTAGATAACTCAAAGTCCCATGACTTTCCGTACCACCTATGCGCTGATGACACTCAGACCTACCTGTCTGGTCCAAATATCAAACCTACCTCTCTGGTCCGAATATCAAACCTCTGCTGTCCAGAATCTCAGTGTCTATTAGCCATATTCTCTTTCTTCTCTAGGTTCCTAAAGCTTATTGTGAACAACACTAAACTTATCATCTTTCCTCCATCTCACTTCTTTCCCTTACTTGATCCATCTATCACAATAAATGAGATCCCTGTATCGGAAGTCTGCTGCTTCAGAGTAACCTTTGGCTGCCTTGTCTTTCAATTGGCCCTTCCAATCTTTTACCAGCTCTTACTTCCTCTGACTAAAAAATAATTCCAAAATCTGTCCTTTTCTCAACCCTGAATCTGATAAAATGATAGTACATGTCCTCATCATCGCCATCCTCGATTACTTCAACATTCTCCTCTGTGGTGTTCCTTCTAAAGCTCTTGCTCCTCTCAAGTCTGTATTTAAGTCTGCTCCCAGACAAATTGACCTGTCTGATCATTACTCTTCCACTTCTCCCCTCTGCATTTCCTTCACTGGCTCCCAATTTCCCAACTTATCCAGCTCAAACTACTGACATTGATCTACAAAGCCATAATCTGCCTCCTCCATATATCTTCAAACTAATCTCTCAATATCTTCCCATATGTTATCTCCTGTCCTCACAAGAGCATCTTCTCTCCTCCACACTAGTGCATCCCTCAGCCAATCGCCTCCAAGACTACTTTTGAGTATCCCCAATTCTTTGGAATTCTATGCCCCAACACGTCTGATTATCCACCACATTCAGAACTTTCACACGGAACTTGAAAACCCATCTCTTTAAGAAACCTAAGAGTCTGCAATGACCCCGCTGCCACCTCACTTCCATCAAAGTTGCTGCAATCCCCAACCTTCTATCTTCCCCCATTATCCTGCATATTGTAAGCTTGCAAGGGCAGGGCCCTCTCCTTTCTGTACCAGTCTGTAATTCTTAGTTTGTTAACAGTAATTTATGTTTATATTTTGAATGTAAGCTCTTTTCATGTGTATAGCACCATGGAATCAGTGGTGCTCTAAAAATAAGTAGTAATAACAATAATCCCCTAAAGGACCAGCCACTTAAAGAACAGGTTTAAATTATGACAATACATGCTCAGTAAGGGAATCAAAATTTATAAACTGTGCCAATGTACCTCAGGGTACACCCAGATTTAAGGGTTTATGAAGCAAGGGACATCTGAATTGAATCCTCTTTATGGCCCCCTGATTTCGGAATGTGTGGCAA
The DNA here is from genome assembly GCF_039654945.1 of Dendrobates tinctorius. Classification (NCBI taxonomy): domain Eukaryota; kingdom Metazoa; phylum Chordata; class Amphibia; order Anura; family Dendrobatidae; genus Dendrobates; species Dendrobates tinctorius. Next base: position 28,897,192 of record NW_027361732.1, on the reverse strand, counting down.
AATTGTTTTGCAATTAGTCCACCCACTGCTGGACGAGCGCCACCACCACTATTTGGATAACTTCTACACCAGCATCCCATTCTTCAAGCCTTCCTCTGTCAGAGGAAGGCAGCATGTGGTACTGTGCACAAAATCCAGAGGGGGTTTCCCTTGATCATTAATTAGAAATGGTGAGGGCAGAAACCCAATGTAGCAAAAAACTTTCTGGTGGCCAAGTATAAGAGCAAGAGAGATGTCCTTATGTTGAACAAAATTATTTAAAACGGCGGCACCCCTAATGCTGTGTGAGGTACCTCTTCAAAGACCAAAATCTAACCACACTGTGTCTTGCAGTAAAGTAATAACATGGAACGAGTTCTCCTTACAGTGTCATGCAGAAAGCAAAAGTGTGGTACAGAAAGCTGGCTGAGCATATCGTACAGATGGTACTGTATAATGCTTACATGCTATGACAATGTGCAGGGCAAATGGGTATATTTCTTTTGTTTTAGGAGATAGTAATCAAGGCCCTAATATTGGGAAAATCAGGAACAGAAGGGCACTGCTATGTCTGAAACTAAAGGCGCCTGCATTGTACCAGGGCAACATTTTCTCTATAATGTCCTCCAAATGTCAAAGAAAGGAAGGCTGGAAAAATGTGCAGATTGTGTTAAAAAGGATAAAAAAGGACACCATTTTTATGTGCAACACCTACTCCGACAAACCTGTGCTGTGCCTAAGGAATATTTCAAAGTGTACCACACATCTATTTATTATTTATTTTTCTTATCTACACTATTACACCATACTATTACTCTCTGATGTACTATGCACTATTTATAGCGGATTTTAAAATGCCAGATTTGTCATGTAAAAAAAATGTTGCTAATAAAAATAATTTCAGAACTTTTTCCAATTATGAAGTGACCCAAAATCTGTGCAAATTCTTTGAGAAACTCAAATCACTTGAGGAAGAAAATACAAAACTAAAATAAGGTGGTTAAATAAGTGTGAGCACTGTCTTATAATTGAGGACGAGGTTGTGTTCAGAATTAGCCAATCACATTTAAATTCATTGTTAAATAGTAGTCCTTACACCGCTGCCACCATTTAAAGTGATTCTGAAAAACCCCATATAAAGTTTAGCTGTTCTAGAAGGATTTTCCTGATATTTTCTTAGGTGCATTTTAAAGCAAAAGTCATGGTCTTTAAACAGCTTACAACACAGCAATAGGATCTCATTGTTCTAAGTTATTATGTAGAATAGTATAAGACATTCTCCAAGACATTAGGCATAACATGGAATACTGTGAAGATGGTGTTCAAGCAGTGGCTAAAATCTGGCATAACAGTGACATTACTTAAGGGGGTTTTACACTAAGCGATATCGCTAGCAATATCGCTAAAACGTCACTGGTTTTGTGACGTTATAGCGATATTGCTAGCGATATCGCTATGTGTGATACTTACCAACGACCGGCTCCCCCGCTGTCCATCGCTGATCGCGCGAGAATGTCCGGCTCCATTTCTCGTCGGGCGCTTCCTGCTGTGATGACGAGCGACGCGTGGACGCGGGCGGGAGGACGTCAGGATCGCTGTGTGTGAAAGGTGAGTATCGTGCGCTGCGTCGCTGCTGCATCGCTGTGAGATCTTTCTGTATGAAAGCTCACTAGCGATCATTTAGCGATGCACCAGCGATCCTGACCGGGTCGGATCGCTGGTCGGATCGCTGGTGCATCGCTAACTGTAAAAGGGCCTTAAGACCTGGATGCCTCTCAAAAAGTGCTGAAAAGACCAGAAGAAAACAGGAGACAATCAAGAGTCCTTCAGCAACATTTAACGAGCTGCAGGAATATCTGGAAAATGCTGTCTGGGTACTGCATGTGACAACTCTCAAGTATTCTTCATGTGTCTGTCTGGTGAGGTAGAGTGGCAAGATGGTATTCTTTTCTTACAAAGTAAAACATCCAAACCCAGCTATGTTTTGCTAAAACCTACAGCAAGTCTGCCAAAATTATGTGGGAACTGTGTTTTGATCTGCTGAGTCCAAGGTAGAATTTTTGACCATAATTCCAAAAGCATGTTTGGTGCAAAACCAACAATGTGCATCACCTAAAGAACCATATACACACAGTGTGGAAACATGGTGGAAGAAAAACTATGCTTTGTCTGGTTTTTGGCAGCTGGAACTGGGTCTTTAGTCAATGTGTAGGGAATTATGAACAGCTCAATATATCAGACAATTTTGCAACAAAACCTCTGCTCAAAAGATGAAGAGGAAATTTTTCACCTTACAACATGACAACCTTAGGCATATCTTCAAATGAACATAAGAATGGCTTCACCAGAATAAGATCAAAGTTTTGGAATGACCAAAATGTAAATCCAATTGAAAATCTATGGGTTGACCTGTAAAGGGCTGTACAAAAGATGTACCTTCGCACTCCGACTTTGGAGCGCTAATTCAAAGATGAGTGGACAAAGATTGACAATTCTAGATGTGACATACTGAAAGACTCCTACTCAAAAATACTGATTGCTGTCATACATTCAAAGGGTACTTCAACAAACTGTTAGTTTGTGTCTGTTGGTTTTTATATCCATGGTGCATATACCGCCACATAATAAATTCAAACACCAATCTCATTACACCCCTTTATTAATTTATTGAAGAATAATATTTGTGATTTGGTAAATCCACCTGGGGAAGCTAGTGAAACGCATAGTGGTTTAATAAAAGGTTTGATCACTATTAACCTATTGCAGTGTGCTCAATAGCCATAGCGCTCCATAAATTGACCACATACATATTTTTTTCAAAAAACGATATTCCCCTTGAGGGATTGTGGCTGGAGCAGCTTGAGGGCTGCATAGAGTATCTCTAGGAGTAGGACCTGATGTGACGTCACATCCTCTGAAGTGGTATCACATGACTGCATCTTGTGTCCACGTGACCAGACCAGGAAGCACAGCACAGGAGCAGTCCCAGAGCAACACAGTAGGAGTATATGGAAATACCCACTGCCGAGGTTGTGCAGGGGTGCACAACCCTTCCAAGTGAGAAGCTAATCCCCCCACCTTACATTGAAATATCCCCAACAAACCACCAGGTGCTTCTCATGCTGCGCTCTTCCATGTCCATTGTTTTACAACTACATATTGTTAAAGGTGAAATTGCATAACAAATTGTAATGTCCATTTTCTCATGATACGCTTGAGAAAATGCAAAATTTGAATCAAAATCAACATTTTTTTTGGAAAACAATTTTCATTTTTACAGTTCAGTATTAAACTGTTGTGAAGCTCTTGTTTGCTTAAAATGGTCACTACACCCCTGGATAAATTTCTTAAGGAGTGTTGCTTCCATTACAATCACAAAATGAGTTCAGTTGTGGTTTTCTCTTATGATAGTGTTGCAACTCGTTAAAATAGGGAACACATTAAAAATTGCAACTGACACTGCCAGTTCTTGTACAAACTAGATATCGTGACCCCACAGTACCTAGAGGTTCCTGAATGAGCTGAGATGGCACTAAATATAGACTAGACAATTTGAACTAAGACCTATGCTACCTGAAAGTCTGTTGTAAGCCTCTTGCTCCTTCTAAAGAACCAGAGGGCAGAGCAGAATGCAAATTACTTACAGAATGAAAAGTGTGCTTAAACAAAAAGAGATTCTTGAGTCAGTAAAACAAACCACGAAATAGAAAATAAAGGATTAAGTACCTACTGTTAGACTAAATGACATCTACTTCATAATAAGAAAAAGAAGATGGGTTTAGGGTAAACAGCAGAGAGATGAATCCTAGCTGGTCTTTCATCTGGTTTAATCTACAGAAGTATGGCTGGACATACAAATGACACTAACACCAGCAGAGAGAAAGTATATAAAATCACACCTGAAAGATGATAGAGTAAACAAATGAGTTAATGAAAGCACCCGACTGAAGCAATGATAACAGAAACTAAATGTCCTGAGAAAAGGTCTGTGTGCTGTGGCTCGGCGGGCAGAGATGCCAACCACAAAGCACAGGCTCAAGTGTTAGGACCCAGACGCATGATAGTTCCTGCAGATTTAGGATTGCGTCAGTTTTGGGATTTTCTAAGGATTATTTTTGTCTTTAATGCTAAAAAGCTTACACCCACAGTTAGTTATGTATCTTGCAGAGTTCTTTCAAAAACTGCAAGTGTACCTAGATAAAATATACTTTTAAAATGAAGGAAAATAGAGAACGAATTTACAAACTCAAGTGAGCCCATCATCCACAACAAAGCATACCTATCTTTGATGGGACTCTAAACCTTATATTTATGACACATGCTTCTCCTGGACAAAAAACTTATAAAGTTAATGGGAAGGTGAAAGCCAGTACCAATTTAAAACTTAATTGGCAAATTTCTTATATTCAATTTTGGAAACACGGTGTACACAATTATTAGGAAAGTGAGTGTTTTGAACATTTCATCACATTTATGCATATTTTCTAACTTCAAACTATATAAACGTAAATGCTTATTGGAGGAATCATATCAGGCGATGAGTATTTGTGTTAAGAGGGAAGGCTAGGGCCTAAGTGTATCAACACTTTATCAAGGTGTGCAAAATTATTAGACAGTTTGTTTTATCTTAGGCAAAATGGGCAAATAAAGAGATTTAACTGAGTCTATAAGTCAAAAATTTATAAAATTCTTACGGAGGGATGCAGGACTCTTGAAATTGCTAAGATATTGGAGCATGATTACAGAACCTTCAAAAATGTTGCAAATTGTTTACAGAATTTTGTTGAGAAAACAATATACAGTGGGGGAAATAAGTATTTGATCCCTTGCTGATTTTGTAAGTTTGCCCACTGACAAAGTCATGAGCAATCTATAATTTTAAGGGTTGGTTAATTTTAATCAACTCCCAAACCTACTGCCAGTTTTTTAGAAAATGCTTTCTTCAATCAATGGTACAGGAAAATGTCTGCTTCTTTGAAGAAAACCATTATTTTTAGGCAGGACAAGGCTCTATCATATGCATTTGTCATGTTCGGGACGAGAGGACGGGGCTTAGCTTGGTTAGCTTAGCTTATGCTTATGCGTGCGTCCCAGGTATCTATCAGATTAATGATAGATGCTACTGCTCAGTCGTGGCCGGCGTCATTGTGAGAAATAATTTTTTTCTAAAGAAATTTATATCACCAAATAAAATAAATGGATATTATAGATGCGATCATGCTATAGTGCAGGCGCTGCTGCCTGCCTGCTGAATGTGAATTTTTTTTTCAAACCATATTATATTCAGTATGTAAAACAGGGGGCAGGTCAATGATGGATCTGTGACCTGTCATAAGCCATAAAGATGAATATGTATGCAGCGCACCACATTAGACCCACCACAGGCCGCCCCGAAACACGAGAATCTCATTAACTGAAAACTGCAACTAAAGATTAAACAACCACAAGACAGATTTAAACACCCAAGGTATCATTTTAATCAGTATAACAGCTCCAACCAGACACTGTGTAGTTTACTGAGCACAATCCTGCTGATAGGTTCCCTTTAACAGATGAAAATAAACAATTGAGAATTTTCTGTTTTTCAGTTTTAGTTGCTTAATAATTCTGTACAATAATAGTTGCCCAATAATTTTGCATACATATATTCTCTTAAGAAAGACAAAACTTTTACTTAAATATTTAGGTTCAATAACCTTTTGGCTTGACCAACAGCAAAACATATGATAGGAAAATAGCCTCACCAAAACCTTGTCAAATGACAAATGTACTAGCAGGATGCAGCAGGCTTGGTGTACTGGGGCATCTGTCACTGTGTGGTGCATGTACAGTTGTGGCCAAAAGTATTGACACCCCTGCATGTCTGTCATAATACTCAGTTTCTTCCTGAAAATGATTGCAAACACAAATTCTTTGGTATTATTATCTTCATTTAATTTGTCTAAAATGAAAAAACAAAAGAGAATGAAGCAAAACATTGATCATTTCACACACGACTCCAAAAATAGGCCAGACAAAAGTATTGGCACCCTCAGCCTAATACTTGGTTGCACAACCTTTAGCCAACTGCGGCCAACCGCTTCCGGTAACAATGAGTTTCTTACAATGCTCTGCTGGAATTTTAGACCATTCTTCTTTGGCAAACTGCTCCAGGTCCCTGATATTTGAAGGGTGCCTTCTCCAAACTGCCATTTTTAGATCTCTCCACAGGTGTTCTATGGGATTCAGGTCTGGACTCATTGCTGGCCACCTTAGAAGTCTCCAGTGCTTTCTCTCAAACCATTTTCTAGTGCTTTTTGAAGTGTGTTTTGGGTCATTGTCCTGCTGGAAGACCCATGACCTGTGTGGGAGACCCAGCTTTCTCACACGGCCCTACATTATGCTGCAAAATTTGTTGGTAGTCTTCAGACTTCATAATGCCATGCACACGGTCAAGCAGTCCAGTGCCAGAGGCAGCAAAGCAACCCCAAAACATCAAGGAACCTCCGCCATGTTTGACTGTAGGGATCGTGTTCTTTTCTTTGAATGCCTCTTTTTTTCTACTGTAAACTCTATGTTGATGCCTTTGCCCAAAAAGCTCTACAGCTTGTCTCATCTGACCAGAGAACATTCTTCCAAAACGTTTTAGGCTTTTTCAGGTAAGTTTTGGCAAACTCCAGCCTGACTTTTTTATGTCTCGGGGTAAGAAGTGGGGTCTTCCTGGGTCTCGTACCATACAGTCCCTTTTCATTCAGACTCTGATGGATAGTACGGGTTGACACTGTTGTACCCTCGGACTGCAGGGCAGCTTGAACTTGTTTGGATGTTAGTCGAGGTTCTTTATCCAACATCCGCACAATCTTGCGTTGAAATCTCTTGTCAATTTTTTGTTTCCGTCCACATCTAGGGAGGTTAGCCACAGTGCCATGGGCTTTAAACTTCTTGATGACACTGCGCACGGTAGACACAGGAACATTCAGGTCTTTGGAGATGGACTTGTAGCCTTGAGATTGCTCATGCTTCCTCACAATTTGGTTTCTCAAGTCCTCAGACAGTTCTTTGGTCTTCTTTCTTTTCTCCATGGTCAATGTGGTACACACAAGGACACAGGACAGAGGTTGAGTCAACTTTAATCCATGTCAACTGGCTGCAAGTGTGATTTAGTTATTGCCAACACCTGTTAGGTGCCACAGGTAAGTTACAGGTGCTGTTAATTACACAAATTAGAGAAGCATCACATGATTTTTCGAACAGTGCCAATACTTTTATCCACCATCTTTTTTATGTTTAGTGTGGAATTATATCCAATTTGGCTTTAGGACAATTCTTTTTGTGCTTTTTCATTTAAGACAAATTAAATGAAGATAATAATACCAAAGAATTTGTGTTTGCAATCATTTTCAGGAAGAAACTGAGTATTATCTGACAGAATTGCAGGGGTGTCAATACTTTTGGCCACAACTATATGCATATATAGTGCTGGACAGCCGGCCTGCTAATACTATGGGTGTGATCAATAGGCTGTTATCCAGACACTTTGCATCACACATACCTGTGTGACTGTCATTCTATGCAAGCCCTATTTTTGTGAATTTTTGCTACTAGGCAGCCAACCCCTCCATAATTTGCCAGGTGAGTGGGCAACTGTTTTTATCAGTAGCTTGCTCCTGTGCTGCCCCAGCCTTTATCAGTGGGGGCCTGCTGCATTCTGCTAGTGCATTTGTCATTTGGCAAGGTTTTGGTGAGGCTATTTTTCTATGGTATGTTTTTCTGAATTTTTCTATATTCATTGTTGTTGACCAACAGCACCCTAGTTGTTCAATAATAAAATCAATCGTCAAACACAAATTTACTAATAACTGCACACAGTGAACATCTTAGCACATACAAAGTATTCCTATATTATTAAGTTTGTATATTATGAGGTTAGAAACTTGCACCTGTGTTCACATTTGCTTTATCCTGTCTGGAAGTGAGATGCTGCACGTGTGTGTGTGTATATATATATATATATGTGTATACAATAGGTAGGTATATATACAGTGGCATGTAAAAGTTTGGGCACCCTTGGTCAAACTGGTTAGATGTTCTTTCACGATAGGACTGGCGAGTAAACTGGGACCAGGGGCACCTTTCCTGGCCCTAACACTAGGGGGCACCTTAACTCGCCCTGTTCCCCGGGATACCTCAGATGGCGAGGATGCCGGGGCCTCCACCCTTGCCCTGTCTCATAGCTGCAGCCTTGCATCTGTCCCCTTCCCCCACCCGGGGAAGAGAGGCACTACCATGTACCGCAGTACACCAACACGACAGACAGGGGAACAAAGACAAGTGTAAAAGAAAATTCCACTCACATAAAATATACTCTCACAAATAACAGGTATACACCAGGGTGTGAAGGAAGGGGGAAGAAAATAATGCAGGTAAGGATAAGGAATTTCCAAGCTTACAAACCAAGCAACAGTCACACAATAAACTTCTCCAGCTCTCCCAACACCAGATTTTCCCTCTCCAGATCTATGTAGCAAGTGCTAACTCAGACAAAGACCTGGCCAGCAGGCCTAGCTTTTATAGGAGAGAGGATTGGCTAACCAAGCACAGCTGAATGCAGGGATTTCCACATGGCTGATTAACCCCTGTCCCGCTGAAAGAAAACAAACACATTTAATACACCAGAGAAGTGCTTCTCAGCGGTGAAGCAGGAGCCATCAGACGCTGCGGTCTTCTGGCTCTGCTCTGTTGTGGTAACCCCATGATATGTTCTTTTGCATACTTCTGATACTGAATTCTATGGTCAGTACGCAGACGAGGTTTTATTCTGATGACTGTCCCATGGAAGTCATATTTGTGCAAGTGTGTCTGAACAGTAGAACAATGTACCACAACTCCAAAGTCTGATAAATCTTTCTCAAGGTCTTTTGTAATCAAGAGAGGATTCTGATTTGCCTCTCTAACAAGACCTTATCTTGACCTCATCTGTTCCTGTTAACCCCTTAATGTCCACTGACGTGCATAGTCCGTCATGGCATGAGGTAGCTTCCAGCACCAGGACTGACTGTGCACGTCATGGCTTTGAACTGCCACCGTGTCTATGACAGCTGACAGGCATGGCAAGGGGTGCAGGGACCCTTGCAGTCAGTCTGTGCACCCCAAGTGCTGTGTCTAGCCAGTCAATCTAACTGACCAAACAGCAGCTAAAATGTCAGCCTCTCCTGCCCGATGATCAGTGCAGGAACTTAGCGCTGCAGTGGCTGAGCGTCCTGCACTGACAGCTGGGGGCGGTGCCCCCACCACCCCCCGCTGTTAACCCCCTCACTGCTGCGATCGAGCGCGATCGCAGCGTTCAGAGAGTGAGGCAGAGGGTAGGGGGGCCCAACCTGTGCCATGGTGTAACCATTGTGACCATTGTAATGTATTATACCAAAAGTGAAAGTCCCATAAAGGGACAAGGTAAAAAAAAATTAAAAAAATTATTTAAAAAAATCCCCTAAAATTCCTCTAAAAATACATTTTTGTGTAAAAAATAATATAAACAAAAAAATACACGTTTCGTATCACCGCATCCGTAAAAATCCCATCTGTAAAAGCGTCACCCTAGTTAACCCCTTCAGTGAAGGCCGTAGAAAAACACACAAAAAAATAGCAAATTATATTTTTTCAAGCGGTATCATAATACCGCTTGGAAAAAGTGCAATAACACATGATCTAAAAGACAGTTATGAATAAACATGGTACCGCTGAAAACGTCAAATTGTCCCGCAAAAAACAAGCTGCCATACAGCTCCATCAGCAGAAAAATAAAAAAGTTATAGCTCGCAGAATAAAGTGATGCAAAAATAATTATTTTTTTCTATAAAAGTTTTTATTGTGTAAAAACCACCAAAACATAAAAAAAATATAAATGAGGTATCGCTGTAATCGTACCAACCCGAGTAATAAAGTCACCATATCACTAATACCGCATGAGGAACGGTGTAAAAAATCAAACCAATTCTTCACCTTTTGCGGATTTGTGCATTCTGCCTCCCAAGGATCGCAGTAAGGCAATCACAGTGGTTTACCCCCACATATGGGGTATCAGCGTACTCAAGACAAATTGCACAACAACTTTTGGGGTCTAATTTCTCCTGTTACCCTTGTGAAAAAAAAATTGGGGGGCAAAAAGATCATTTTTGTGGAAAAAAAAGATTTATTTTCACGGCTCTACATTATAAACTTCTGTGAAGCACTTGGGGATTTAAAGTGTTCACCACACATCTAGATAAGCTCCTTGGGGGGGTCTAGTTTCCAAAATGGTGTCACTTGTGGGGGGTTTCCACAGTTTAGGCACACCAGGGGCTCTGCAAACGCAACATGACACCCGCAGACCATTCCATCAAAGTCTGCATTTCAAAACGGCGCTCCTTCTATTCTGAGCTCCGCCATTCACACACACAGTGGTTTACCCCCCACATATGGGGTATCTGCATACTCAGGACAAATTGCACAACAACTTTTGGCATCCTTTTACCCTTTGGAATATAAAAATTGGGGATGAAAAGATCATTTTTGAGGAAAAAATATGATTTTTTAATTTTACGGCTCTATGTTATAAACTTCTGTGAAGCCCTTGAGGGTTCAAAGTGCTCACCACACATCTAGATAAGTTCCTTGGGGAGTCTAGTTTCTGAAATGGGGTCACTTGTGGGGGGTTTCCACTGTTTAGGCACATCAGGGGATCTCCAAATGCGACATGGCATCCGATCTCAATTCCAACCAAAAAAGTCAAATGGCGCTGCTGTCCTTCTGAGTGGTTTACCCCCACATATGGGGTATCAGTGTACTCAGGACAAATTGCACAATAAATTTTGGTGTCCTGTTACCCTTGGGAAAATAAAAATTGGGGGTGAAAAGATCATTTTTGTGGAAAAAATATTATTTTTTAATTTTATTGTTCTACGTTATAACCTTCTGTAAAGACCTTGGGAGTTCAAAGTGCTCACCACACATTTAGATAAGTTCCTTGGGGGGGTCTAGTTTCCAAAATTGGGTCACTTATGTGACATTTCCACTGTTTAGGTACATCAGGGGCTTTAGATTCCAGCCAATTTGACATTCAAAATCTCAAATGATGGTCCTTCCCTTCTGAGCACTGCCGCGCGCCTAAAGATTGGTCTTCCTCCACACATGGGGTATCAGTATACTCAGGAGAAATTGCACAACAAATATTGTGGTTCATTTTCTCCTGAAACCCTTGACAAAATAAAAAAAATTGTGTCCAATTATAAATTTTGGGGAAAAAAGTTAAATGTTCATTTCTCTAGCAACCTTCCACGACAGCATAGAAGGGTGTCTCCATGCCCTAATAGGGGACAGGAAGTACAAAGAGGTTAAAAGGCCCCTCCCACCTCCCTCTCACCAGTGTCTTTCCTGTCCTCCATGGGGCATGGAGAGGTTTAGGTATGCTGCGTGGCTGGCTGCTGCAGTGTACCTGATGGATTTCAATAGCCGGGCAGTGGTGGTCGGTGGCTCTGCCTTCCCTCCTCCATCCTGCTCCCATCTTCCTTTGAATTCGGGACCTTCCTGGCCCACCTGCGTTCCTTGGGGGGAAAAGCGGGCCAGTGATCCCCGACCGGAGGCCTCCCGCAGCTCTCCGGTCTCTCCTCCTGCATGCACGTGTTGTGAGCTCATTTTCTGCTCTTTCTGGTGGTGACAGGAGGTAGTGAGGTTGGTTTAAGTGGTTGTGATCTGCCACCTGATGAGAGGGATAACGGTTGGATCTCTGGAGTATCAGACTGGATATAATACAGCCTATGCCCTATCCTGCTGCTGGTGATTCAGTCTGCTTCTCAGGTCTTGGACTTTGGCTCTCTTCCAGTCTTCTTAAATTGAGTTTGTTTTTTTGCTGATGTTCACACTTGCGCTTGTTGGTCAATTCAGTTTCTTGTGTGGTCAGCTTGCCCCTGCTGGGGCTATGCTGAACTTCCACTCCTACTTATCTGTATTTGCCTTTTTGTCCCTTATTAGATTGGCCTCTTTTTGCTCTGTTTCAGAATGTTTCAGAGTGCTGATATAGTGGGAGAAGTCTAGTGACTTCAGGGTTAATTTTGCTGTCAGATGTGTTGGACATTATTTTTGGTAGGTTTTTTTTGGCAGATTGCAGACAGTGGCTTTCCTTTCCTGTCCTTTCTAGTTGGTTGGGCCCTGTCGTTTGCTCAGCCTATTTTCCTGCCTGTGTATGTGTTTTAATCTTGCTTCACCGTCAATACATGTGTGGGGGCTGTCTTTTTCTTTGGGGTCTGCTCTGGGGCAGTTAGTTTTCCCTTTTCTTGCTTTGGGTTTATGTGGTCCTCCGGCGGTGACGAGGCATCTGGGAACAGCGTAGGAGCGCTCCACTGCTGCTGTTAGTTGTGTGGTTGGGATCAGGGATCTGCAGTCTGCATGGTGACCAACCTCTCTGGTTTTCTGGGACTTAGCTTTTTGTTGTTCCTCCTCGGTGATCCATTCATAACAGAATCACCAGCCATACCGCAGTTTCTAGGGTACTCAAAAGCAGGGAAAGATTGTTTAAGGGAAAAGGAAAAAAAAAAGAAAAAGTGTCAATTTCTTTTTTTTTTTTTCTGGGGCCGTAGGAGGATTTTTTTTTTTCTAATGGAGATTAAGCAATTGTCTGATCATGTGGAGCAACTTGCTGCTGAAGTGCAGGGAATTTCCACCTACCTCATTCAGTCACATGCTGCTGAATCTAAGATTCCTACTCCTGATGTGTTTTCTGGGGATCGGTCTAAATTTCTGAATTTTAAGAATAATTGTAAATTATTTATTGCCTTGAAGCCTAATTCATCGGGGAGCTCTGTGCAGCAGGTTAAAATTGTCATCTCCTTGCTGCGTGGCGATCCCCAGGATTGGGCTTTTTCTCTGACACCTGAAAATCCTATTTTGACTAATGTGGATGCATTTTTCAAGCCTTGGGGGTTGTTGTATGATGAACCTAATGCTGTTGATCAAGCTGAGAGAACCCTGTTGGCATTAGACCAGGGTCAGGATCCTGCAGAGTTGTACTGTCAAAAATTCTGAAAGTGGGCGGTCCTTACTACATGGAATGATAGTGCATTGGCGGCTCTTTTTCGGAAAGGTTTGTCAGAGACCGTAAAAGATGTTATGGTGGGATTTCCTGTTCCTTCTGATCTGGATGGCTCTATGTCATTAGCCTTTCAAGTTGATCGGCATTTACGTGAACGTAAAACTACACTGGAGGCGCTGCCACCTTTTGAACAGATGTCTGAACCTATACAATGTGATGGGGTTTTGTCTAGGGCACAACGTCGGTAGTTTAGAAGGCGTAATAAGCTGTGTTTTTTCTGTGGAGACGCCTCTCATAATATTTTTGTCTGCCCTAAACGAGAGAAACGTTTTGCACACACATTTGCTGTGGGCAGTATACAACCTAAGTTCCTTTTGGCAATTACTCTGATCTGCTCCTTGTCCACATTCTCCATTAAGGCTTTTGTGGATTCAGGAGCAGCTCTGAGTCTGATGGATTTGGACTTTGCTAAACGTTGTGGTTTGTCCATGACGCCTCTGCAGATGCCTATTCCTTTGAGGGGTATTGATGCCACTCCTTTGGCGGAGAATAAACCTCAGTTTTGGACTTAGGTGATAATGCGAGTTGCCCTAGACCACCAAGAAAACGGTAAATTTTTGGTGCTGCATAATTTGCACGATACTATTGTTCTGGGGTTCCCCTGGTTGCAAACTCATAACCCAGTTTTGGATTGGAAATCTGTCTCTGTGGTGAGTTGGGGTTGTCAGTGTGTTCTTAGGGACGCTCCTGTTTTCTCCACCTCTCCTCAGTCTCATGATGTTCCTGATTATCTGGCTGATTTCTCTGATGTATTTAGTGAGAGTAAAGGGCATGTCACACTAAGAGATATCGCTAGCAATATCGCTATAACTAGTGACGTTATAGTGATATTGCTAGCGATATCGCTATGTCTGATACTTACCTCCGACCGGCTCCCCCGCTGGTTATCGCTGATCGCGCGAGAACGTTCAGGACTGTTTCTCGTCGTCAGCTTCCTGCGGCGTTTCCTGCTGTGAAGACGAGCGACGCGTGGAGCCGGGCGGGAGGACGCAGGATCGCCTAGTGTGACAGGTAAGTAGCGATCCCCGTCCCCAGCGATGTTGCTAGTGAGATCTGCCTGTGTGGCAGCTCACTAGCGACCACTTAGCGATGCACCAGCGATCCTGACCGCGTCATATCGCTGGTCGGGATCGCTGGTACATCGCTAAGTGTGACAGCACCTTTAGTCTGCATCTTTGCCTCCTCATAGAAGTTATGACTATGCAATTGACTTGCTACCTGGGTGTAAATTTCCCAAGTGTCGGCTTTTCAACTTATCTGTACCCGAACATGAAGCTATGTGATCCTATATTAAGGAGTCGTTGGAGAAGGGTCATATTAGACCATCCTCGTCACCTTTAGGTGCTGTTTTTTTTTGTGGCCAAGAAAGATGGTTCATTAAGACCGTGTATTGATTATCGTTCCCTTAACAAGATTACGGTTAAATATCAGTACCCGTTACCTCTGATGTCTGATTTATTCTCCAGAGTTAAGAGTGCCTGCTGGTTTACTAAGCTTGACCTCAGGGGGCGTATAACCTTATTCGCATCAAGCACGGGGATGAATGGAAGACTGCGTTTAATACTCCGGAGGGACATTTTGAGTACCTGGTGATGCCTCTTGGGCTCACTAATGCCCCTTCTGTCTTCCAGTGCTTCATGAACGATATTTTCCGAGATTTTGTCGATAAGTTTTTGATCATCTATCTGGATGATATTTTGATCTTTTCTAGTGATTGGGATTCCCATGTGGAACATGTCCGGACTGTGTTCCGGATTTTGAGGGAGAATTCCCTGTTTGTTAAGGGATCGAAGTGCCTCTTTGGTGTACAGAGGATTTCATTTTTGGGATTTATCTTGTCTCCATCGACTATTGAAATGGACTTGGCCAAGGTACAGACCATTTATGATTGGGTTCAGCCTACTTGTTTGAAGGCTCTCCAGAAGTTTTTGGGTTTTTCTAATTTTTATCGTAAATTTATAGGTAATTTTTCTAGTATTGTCAAACCACTGACTGATCTGACCAAGAAGGGAGCTGATGTGCTGAATTGGTCTCCTGAGGCTGTCTCAGCATTTCAGGAGCTTAAGCGGAGATTTACTTCAGCTCCACTTTTACGGCAACCTGATGTCTCACTTCCATTTCAAGTGGAGGTAGACGCTTCTGAGATTGGTGCAGGAACTGTTTTGTCCCAAAAAGATCCTGTGACTTCTAAGATGAATCCCTGTGCCTTCTTTTCTCGAAAGTTTTCCCCATCTGAACGCAACTATGACGTGGGGTATCGGGGATTGTTGGCCATGAAATGGGCACTTGAGGAGTGGAGGCATTGGTTGGAGGGAGCTAGACATCAATTTGTGGTCCTCGCCGATCACAAGAATCTGATTTATCTGGAGTCGGCCAAACGCTTGAATCCTAGACAGGCTAGATGGGCCTTGTTTTTCACGCGTTTTAATTTTGTGGTCTCTTTTCTTCCTGGCACTAAGAATGTTAAGGCAGACGCCCTTTCTTGGAGTTTATTTGCTGATTCTCTTAATGTGACCGAGCCTACTACTATCCTAGGTGAGGGGGTAGTTCTTTCTGCCATTTTGCCCGATTTGAGACGCGCCCTGGAGGAATTTCAAGAGGATAAACCTGAGCGTTGCCCTATGGGAAGATTGTATGTTCCTGACCAGTGGAGAAAGAGAGTGATGTCTGAAGTCCATTGCTCCGCATTGGCTGGTCATCCGGGTATTTTTGGTACCAGAGATTTGGTGAGTCGGTCATTTTGGTGGCCTGCCTTATCTTGTGATGTCAGGAATTTTGTACAGACCTGTGGGACTTGTTCTCGGTCTAAACCCTGTTCTCGTTCTAGTGAGTTGCTAATGCCCCTGCCGGTGCCAAAGAGGCCATGGACCCATATCTCAATGGATTTTATTTCTGATCTTCCTGTCTCTGAGAATGACTGTTATCTGGGTGATTTGTGATAGATTTTCGAAGATGGTCCATCTTGTACCACTCCCAAAGTTGCCATCTTCCGCTGAGTTGGTACCCTTGTTTTTACAACAGGTGGTTCGGTTGCATGGGATTCCTGAGAACAATGTGTCCGACAGAGGAGTCCAGTTTGTTTCCAGATTCTGGAAAGACTTTTGTTCCAATCTGGGAATCCAGTTTGTTTCCAGATTCTGGAAAGACTTTTGTTCCAATCTGGGAATCCAGTTATCCTTCTCCTCCGCGTTTCATCCCCAGACCAATGGACAGACTGAGAGAACAAACCAGACCTTGGAGTCTTATTTAAGATGTTTTATATCTGCTGATCAGGATGATTGGGTCTCATTTTTGCCCTTGGCCGAATTCGCACTGAACAATAGAGCTAGTTCTGCCACTTTGATGTCACCCTTTTTCTGTAATTTTGGGTTTCATCCTCGATTCTCTTCAGGGCAAGTGGAATCTTTGTCCTGCCCAGGTGTGGACACTGTGGTTGAGAGAATGCAGCAGATATGGAACCAAGTGATGGATAAGTTGTCACTTTCTCAGGAAAAGGCACAGCGATTTTGCAACCGACATAGGACCATTGGTCCCCGGTTTAAAGTGGGTGATATGGTTTGGTTGTCGTCTAAGAATATTCCTATGAAGGTTGCATCTCCCAAATTTAAGCCAAGCTTTATTGGACCTTATAAGATTTTGGAGATTCTTAATCCTGTTTCTTTTCGATTGGCTCTTCCAGTTACGTTCAAGATCCATAACGTATTTCACAAGTCTCTGTTGAAGAGGTTTGTTGAGCCAGTGTTTCCTATGGCAGCACCTCCTGACCTTGTGTTGGTTGAAGGCAATGTGGAATATGAGGTAGAGAAAATATTGGATTCTCGTTTGGTTAGACGGAGACTCCAGTATTTGGTCAAATGGAAGGGTTATGGCTAGGAGGATAATTCTTGGGTCTCTGCCTCTGATATTCATGCCAATAAATTGGTTCGTGCTTTTCACCGGGCCCATCCTGATCGGCCTGGTGGCATGGATGAGGGTTCGGTGACCCCTCCTCAAGGGGGGGTACTGTTGTGAGTTCATTTTCCGGTCCACCAGTTGTGAGTTCTCCTTCCAGGCTCCCTCTGGTGGTAACTGGAGGTACTGAGGCTGATTTAATCAGTAGAGATCTGCCACCTGATAATTATGATGACGATTGGACCTCAGGAATCTCAGACTGGATTTAAGACAGCCGACGACCTATTCTGGTGCTGGTGATTCCTTCTGGCTTTTCAGGTCCTGGTTTTCAGCTCTGTTCCAAACATTTCAAGCTAAGTTTTTCTGCTAATGTTCACACTTGATTTTGTTGGTCTATTCAGTTTTTTGTGTGGTCAGCCAGCCCCGGCTGGGGCTGTGCTGAATTTCCACTCTTATTTATCTGTATTTGCCAATTTGCTTTTTTGTCCCTTATTAGATTGGCCTCTTTTTGCTCTGTCTCAGAATATTTCAGAGTGCTGATATAGTGGGAGAAGTCTAGTGACTTCAGGGTTAATTTTGCTATCAGAAGTGTTGGACATTATTTTTGTAGGGTTTTTGGCAGATTGCAGACAGTGTCTTTCCTTTGGGGCCTGCTCTGGGGCAGTTAGTTTTCCCCTTTTCTTGCTTTAGGCTTATTTAGTCCTCCGGCTGTGACGAAGCATCTAGGACCATCGTAGGTACGCTCCACTGCTGCTGCTAGTTGTGTGGTTAGGATCAGGGATCTGCAATCTGCATAGTTACCAACCTCTCTGGTCTTCTGTGACTTAGCTTGTTTAGTCTTTTTCTCCTCTGTGACCCATTCATAACAGCCAAGGGTCTATCAGAGGCGGTAGTTGAGACCCTTTAGAAATCAAGAAAGCCAGTCACCAATGCCATATACAACAAAGTATGTAAGAGATTTTCATCATGGTGTCTGCCGAATCCTCCTGACCCATCATATCCTGGATTTCTTACAGAAGGGGCTCGAGTTAGGCCTAAAGCCTAGCACCCTGAAGGTACAGCTCCATGTTCAACTGCGACTTAGCCAGCCACCGGTGCATAAGAAGGTTCATGACATCAGCCACTAGGCTACATCCAAAAAACAAATGGTCATTCCACCATGGGACTTAAATGTGGTGCTTAAGGGGCTCACGCAATTCCACTTTGAGCCCCTATCATCTTATACTTCTCAGCTCCTCTCCTTTAAAGCAGCCTTCCTTGTAAGTAATAACTTCAGCAATGCGTATAGGAGAGCTCCAGGCTCTTTCAATTAGAGAACCCTACCTAACCATTAGGGATGATTCCCTAGTTCTCTCCCTTGATCCATCCTTTCTCCTGAAGGTCGTGTCTAACTTTAATAGGTCACAGAATATAATTCTTCCCTCATTTTGCCAGAACCCAGCAAATCCTAAAAACAAAATGTTTCATACGCTTGGTGTAAGGCGCATAATCCTTCACTACTTGAGTTGTACTAAGCCCTATAGAATGAAGTAAAAGAACAGAATAATCCAGCTCACCGCACTGCCTTGCTGGTAGGATCCAAATCCTGAGCACGGATTTGACTAGGCAGTCAATCAATAGTAGAAAAAAGGGAAGAAAGTTCCAGCGCCAGGAATGGAAAATTAAAAATCCATTTTATTGTGCCAATGCATATTAAAATTCCAGCAGGTACAGCATATCAGTCGGATGACTGCAGAACAACGCGTTTCGACGCCTCAGGTCTTAATCATGTTCTGACATTAAATGCAACCAACTTCCTTATGTTGGATTCTCCCACCTCCAATAATCAGAAACAGATGTGTGGACTGCTCCAAAGGAGCTCCTGATATGGTAATGGTAGGAGAGCCAAACAGAATGGAAGGAAAAACAGTCAATGTAGACAACATAACATAAATAACATGCATAATATATAATATTCTTTATCTTTTTTTTTTCTCTTTCTTTCCTTTCCCCTCTTTCTCCCTTTACCTTTTTCCTTTTAAAAGGAGATATGAAAACTCCTAATGTAAAATAAAAAAGATGAATATGAAAATCAATAATTGCAACAACATATTTTAAAGTACATATCACATATTCATGTCCCATAAATAATGTACCATAAATTATACTACAAAAGGATATGTACAAAAAAAAAACCAAAAAAAAAACCACAATCAAATATATGGGTAAATTCAGTATCCACCAAGACATCATCCCATCATTATTAGGAACAATTCCTGAGAGAGATTTTTTATCCAAATTAAATAAGTATGATGTTTACTGGATACACAAAAATCACATCATCTGAACTGTATCAAAGAGCAGTCTTTTCTCTTCCCTATTTCTCTCCTCCTACCCCTTCTTCCTTTCCTCATTCCTTTCTTTATCCTATTTTTATTTATCAGATTAATATGAAGGAAAAAAAAAAAATCCAAAAATTTTTTCTCTTTTTTTTCTTTCTTTTCTCCCTTCCCTTCCTTTTTATTTTATATAAAAATATTTAATAAATCTCTAAATGAGAAAACCCCAACCAATACACAACAAACGATCCATACAATATATTACAACCCCTGAATGAAAATCAGGGATAAACATATTTAATAATGCAATATAAGATCTTGTCGGCTATTCATTCCATCTGGATATCTAGTGCCCAGGGTGAAGATCCAGAAGGACTCCCTGTTCAAGAGTTTCCTTCTGTGATCTCCACCCCGAATCGGTCTGTGCACCTGTTCTATTCCCATGAAGTAAAAGCCACTAACATCCCCCTTGTGAACTGTGGCAAAGTGCTTTGAAACTGCCGAAACCGCAACAGCATTATGATTAGACACATCTGAGAGATGCCTCCTGGTTCTGACCTTCAGGGGTCCCGTGGTGCAACCAGTGTATTGGAAGTTACAAATTCTGCATGATATTAAATATACAATGTAGGAGGAATTACAATTTATTAAATTTTTAATGGTAAATGTTTTTTTATTTACCATAGAAAAAAATGTTTTTCCTTTTTGTGCAAAATTACAGGTTTTACATCTAGCTGCACCACATTTATAAAAACCCTTTAGTGTCATCCATGAGGATCCTTCTGTCTGGCCACTCTCACTTGTAAAAAAACTGGGGGAAAGAATAGTGCTAAGTGTAGGTGCCCGTTTGGCAACATACCTAATATTATTCTGAATCACCTGTTTTAGAATGGGATCCTCATTAAGGATTGGTAGGTATTTTCTCACAATGCTAGTAACCGTATTATACTGATTACTGTAATTGGTTGAAAAGACAATATTATTATTAGTTTTATTTTTCAGATAAGATGATTTATGTTTAAACAGTAAGTCTTCCCTGTTGATTTCACGTACAATTGATTTAGCTCTATTGAGAATCCAGGGACGATACCCCCTCTTGGAAAGCCTGCTACAAACCTGACTTTCTTCCCTATTGTAATCACTGGATTGGGAGCAGTTTCGTTTTATTCGAATCAGTTCCCCCACCGGAATATTATTCTTGGTCTGTATCGCATGGCAGGAATCTGCCGTTAAGATGGAATTAGTGGCAGTGGGTTTGCGGTAAGGAGTGACTATGACCACATCCGAATCACTAATAGATAAGGTGACGTCCAAAAAATTCATTGTGGTCAAATGATGATAAGAGGTAAATTTTAGATTAAATTCATTAGTATTCAAATATGAAACAAACCCCTGTATACTATCTTCTGGACCACACCAAATCATCAGCAGATAGTCCAAATATCTGCCATACCATAGCAGGCATTTGGAAAATGGATTCTCATCCGAATACAGGAAATCCTCCCACCTCGCCATAACGATATTTGCAAGGGAGGGGGAGAAGCGAGCTCCCATACTAACTCCTCTGCACTGCAAATAAAAAATTTTATCAAAAGAAAAATAATTATGTTTTAGGAGAAAATCAATACATGAGACTATAAAATCTTTTAAACATGTGTCATAGTCACTAAATCTGTCTAGATGTTGGGATAGGCAGCGTAATGCAACGTTATGAGGTATAGATGGATATAAAGATATCACGTCGCATGAGAGCCAGGAATAATGAGATTTCCAACAAAAATTGTCCAGAGCCTTAACCACCTCTTTTGTATCCCTGATATAACCTGGTATATCAAGAATCAAAGGTTGAAGAAAATGATCTATCCAGACTCCCAAATTCTCACCCAATGAGCCAATGCCTGAAACTATTGGTCTCAGTGGGGGAGGAAAAATGTTTTTATGAACTTTTAGGAGACAATGGTAAATCGGAACCACAGGGTTCTAATTAAATAAAAAATCCTTAGTTTTCTCACTAATAGCACCCACACAGACTCCCTCCTCTAGATTTTTCAATAATAAATTATTATAATGTCTAGTGGGGTCCTGATCTAACTCTATATAGGTGTCTATATCCTGTAGGTCCTGAAGAATCAATTTTTTATATAAACCTGAATTCAACAGTACAATGGCACCCCCCTTGTCAGCTTCCCTGATTATAAGATCAGGGTTAAGTTTTAACTCTTTCAGAGCCAATCTTTCCCTGTGTGTTAGATTATCCTTAGGGGGAACCATTGTATCATTCAATTCTATAAGTTCAGTGACCATAAGCTCCTGGAACAAATCCAGTATTGGGGGTCGTGATTGTACCGGATAATATTCCCGATTAGAAAGTGCAGGTTGAGCAAGCATGGTGGACTTAACCAAGGCAGTATCACAATTGGCAGAAAGGAGTCTAAGATCCATTACAGCTTTCTGTTCACAAAAGGAAAAAAAAGTGTTACTACAATTAGGAATAACCATATCAGTATTAATATTGACATCAACGTCCTGTGGGGGGATCCCATTGTTGTTGTCAAAAAAATGCCGTTTTAATGTGATGTTACGTGCAAATTTATTCAAGTCCAATATAGTCTGGAAAATGTTGAAATTTGTATTAGGGGCAAATCCCAAACCCCTACTCAACAAAGAAATCTGCTCTTCAGATAGCACGTAACTAGACAAATTCCACACAGGAAGGGTTAATGTCTCTGATGTTGATGGTATACACGAAAGGCATTGTTTCTGGTGTTTCCTGCCCGCTCTTCTGGTACGTTTTTTGACTTATTTTTTTGGAACACTTGTGCTGGATTCTTGTTAATATATTGTTTAGATCTAGTAGTGATGCCAGATATGTCCAATGAGGAATTGGAAAAATCAGTTACTCCATCTGAGGTGGAGGGCAGAGATGTATCACCTGTAGAGTCAGAGTTGTCAAAATTGACTCGATTAAAACTGGAGTGACGTCTCCTTCTAATAATCGATCTTGGTTTATAGTTCCAGGTGTAAATATCATTTTTGGCATAATCTGTGGAGTCTCTCATAAACTTCTTCTTTTTAATCTCCATAATATTTCTCTCCAATTTTGACATTTTTGTTTGTATTTTGTCATAGGAGATTTTATATGAGTCCAAGTTATTAAATTTCTTGAGAGAATCCTTTATATTAAGTATATTGGATTTTGTCTGCACCAATTCCAGTTCCTCCTGTTTAACAATTAAATGCATCAATTTAATGGAACAGTCACTTAGTATATTATTCCAGTTTGTAATGAACTCGGTGTTGTATTTAGTAGTGGGAAATTTTCTTAAACGTAAGCCTCTAGGTATCATACCTTTATCGATGTACGTCTTTAAAGAGGTAGAATCCCACCAAATCTTGAGTTCTTTGACCATGTTCCGTTCAAGATCCAGCATGTGTTCTGGGAATGAATCCTGTTCAGATGATGGTAATGCGTTTTCCGTTGCATTAAAAATTGATGCCAATTTGGAAAGTCTAGTAGTGTATTCATCTTGATCCATAGGAGGATCTACACCAGGATCCGACATTTAGATGGTAAAAGTATGCAATTCCAATATGACAAAATCCTCAGTCGGGAGCACGAGATTCAAAGCCAAGGTAAATGAAGTAAAAGAACAGAATAATCCAGCTCACCGCACTGCCTTGCTGGTAGGATCCAAATCCTGCGCACGGATTTGACTAGGCAGTCAATCAATAGTAGAAAAAAGGGAAGAAAGTTCCAGCGCCAGGAATGGAAAATTAAAAATCCATTTTATTGTGCCAATGCATATTAAAATTCCAGCAGGTACAGCATATCAGTCGGATGACTGCAGAACAATGCGTTTCGACGCCTCAGGTCTTAATCATGTTCTGACATTAAATGCAACCAACTTCCTTATGTTGGATTCTCCCACCTCCAATAATCAGAAACAGATGTGTGGACTGCTCCAAAGGAGCTCCTGATATGGTAATGGTAGGAGAGCCAAACAGAATGGAAGGAAAAACAGTCAATGTAGACAACATAACATAAATAACATGCATAATATATAATATTCTTTATCTTTTTTTTTTCTCTTTCTTTCCTTTCCCCTCTTTCTCCCTTTACCTTTTTCCTTTTAAAAGGAGATATGAAAACTCCTAATGTAAAATAAAAAAGATGAATATGAAAATCAATAATTGCAACAACATATTTTAAAGTACATATCACATATTCATGTCCCATAAATAATGTACCATAAATTATACTACAAAAGGATATGTACCAAAAAAAAAAACAAAAAAAAACCACAATCAAATATATGGGTAAATTCAGTATCCACCAAGACATCATCCCATCATTATTAGGAACAATTCCTGAGAGAGATTTTTTATCCAAATTAAATAAGTATGATGTCTACTGGATACACAAAAATCACATCATCTGA
The DNA here is from genome assembly GCF_039654945.1 of Dendrobates tinctorius. Taxonomy (NCBI): domain Eukaryota; kingdom Metazoa; phylum Chordata; class Amphibia; order Anura; family Dendrobatidae; genus Dendrobates; species Dendrobates tinctorius. The sequence continues at coordinate 28,873,463 of NW_027361732.1, read as the reverse complement.
ACTGTATCAAAGAGCAGTCTTTTCTCTTCCCTATTTCTCTCCTCCTACCCCTTCTTCCTTTCCTCATTCCTTTCTTTATCCTATTTTTATTTATCAGATTAAAATGAAGGAAAAAAAAAAAAAGCCCTATAGAATCGACCACAACCTGTTTATCCATTCGTCGGGTGCAAATAAAGGAAAGAAGGTGACAAAAAAACATCATTGCCAACTGGATCAAGAAGGTCATCTCTGATACATATCTAGCGCAGAACATCACACCCCTTATGGCAATCAGGGCTCATTCAACACGGTCTATTTCTGTCTCATGAGCTAAGAGGTCAGGTGCATCCTCCAAGCGGATCTGCAGGGCTGCAACTTGGTCCTCGTTACATACCTTTACTAAAAACTATAGGTTGGACCTTGGTCCAGCAGGGATTTAATCTTTGGCCGAAAAGTTCTTCAGGCCGTTGTCCCACCCTAGGTGCAGTATAGGTTGGTATGCCTCCTATGCTGTCGTGGAAGGTTGCTAGAGAAAATAGAGACTTACCGGTAATTCAGTTTCTAGAAACCTTCCACGACAGCACTATTTCCCTCCCTGTATTCTTGGACAAATTCTGAGAATCTTAAGGTAACCGGTGCTACGGAGTTCAGTTTTAAGTCACTGGTGAGAGGGAGGTGGGAGGGGCCTTTTAACTTCTTTGTATTTCCTGTCCCCTATTAGGGCGTGGAGACAACCTCCTATGCTGTCATGGAAGGTTTCTAGAAACCGAATTACCGGTAAGTCTAATTCTATTTTTTTCCTTCCACATTGCTTCAATTCTTGTGAAGTACCTAAAGGGTTAATAAACTTCTTGAATGTGGTTTTGAATACCTAGAGGGGTGCAGTTTTTAGAATGGTGTCACTTTTGGGTACTTTCTGTCATATTGACCCCTCCAAGTGACTTCAAATGTGATGTGGTTCCTAAAAGAATGGTTTTGTAAATTTTGTTGTCAAAATGAGAAATCGCTGGTCAACTTTTAACACTTATAACTTCCTAACAAAAAATTTTGGTTCCAAAATTGTGCTGATGTAAAGTAGACATGTGGGAAATGTTATTTATGAACTATTTTTGTGACATATCTCTCTGATTTAAGAGCATAAAAATTAAAAGTTTGAAAATTGCAAAATGTAAAAATTTTCGCCATATTTCCATTTTTTTCATAAATAAACGCAAATCATATCAAAGAAATTTTACCACTAACATGAAGTATATGTCACGAAAAAACATTCTCAGAATCAGCAGGATCCGTTGAAGCCTTCCAGAGTTATAAGCACATAAGCACATAAGGCCTGGTCTTTAACCAACAAAATGGCTTGGTCGTTAAGGGGTTAACTGCCATTTTTTTAATTACATTTTGAGCTGAGGAAAGGGCAACTTGAAAATGCTTTTTCTATGTTATTATAACTCCTGCTTTGTGGGCCTCCACTATTTTAATTTTGAAAGTTTTAGGCAGCTGCTTAGAAGAACCCAGGATCACTGTTTTTTGGTCCAAGATTAGAGTAAGTTGGCTTATTATAAAGCTGGGAAATTTGCATCACCTGGCCTTTCCCAAGGATGATAGGAACAAGCCATAACCCTATTAGGCTAATTAACTTTGATCAAGGTTTCAGAACTTATCTGAGCACACAAATCTCCAAGGGTGCCCAAATATTTGCATCGGCCCATTTTCCTTTTTTTAATTTTTAAAATGTAAACAATTACGATATATATTTTTTGCCTAAAATACAAATAAATTGTGTAATCTTTAACTTTAGCCCTTACAGAGATAATTTAATCTTCATCTTGCTTATCTGTTCACATTAACAGTAATTTTGAACAGGGAAGCCCAAACTTTTATATTTATACAGTTGTGGCCAAAATTATTGACACCCCTGCAATTCTGTCAGATAATACTCAGTTTCTTCCTGAAAATGATTGCAAACACAAATTCTTTGGTATTATTATCTTCATTTAATTTGTCTTAAATGAAAAAGCACAAAAAGAATTGTCCTAAAGCCAAATTGGATATAATTCCACACCAAACATAAAAAAGAGGGTGGATAAAAGTATTGGCACTGTTCGAAAAATCATGTGATGCTTCTCTAATTTGTGTAATTAACAGCACCTGTAACTTACCTGTGGCACCTAACAGGTGTTGGCAATAACTAAATCACACTTGCAGCCAGTTGACATGGATTAAAGTTGACTCAACCTCTGTCCTGTGTCCTTGTGTGTACCACATTGACCATGGAGAAAAGAAAGAAGACCAAAGAACTGTCTGAGGACTTGAGTAACCAAATTGTGAGGAAGCATGAGCAATCTCAAGGCTACAAGTCCATCTCCAAAGACCTGAATGTTCCTGTGTCTACCGTGCGCAGTGTCATCAAGAAGTTTAAAGCCTATGGCACTGTGGCTAACCTCCCTAGATGTGGACGGAAACGAAAAATTGACAAGAGATTTCAACGCACGATTGTGCGGATGTTGGATAAAAAAACCTCGACTAACATCCAAACAAGTTCAAGCTGCCCTGCAGTCCGAGGGTACAACAGTGTCAACCCATACTATCCGTCGGCGTCTGAATGAAAAAGGACTGTATGGTAGGAGACCCAGGAAGACCCCACTTCTTACCCCGAGACATAAAAAAGCCAGGCTGGAGTTTGCCAAAACTTACCTGAAAAAGCCTAAAACATTTTGTAAGAATGTTCTCTGGTCAGATGAGACAAAAGTAGAGCTTTTTGGGCAAAGGCATCAACATAGAGTTTACAAGAGAAAAAAAGAGGCATTCAAACATGGCGGAGGTTCCCTGATGTTTTGGGGTTGCTTTGCTGCCTCTGGCACTGGACTGCTTGACCGTGTGCATGGCATTGTGAAGTCTGAAGACTACCAACAAATTTTGCAGCATAATGTAGGGCCCAGTGTGAGAAAGCTGGGTCTCCCTCACAGGTCATGGGTCTTCCAGCAGGACAATGACCCAAAACACACTTCAAAAAGCACTAGAAAATGGTTTGAGAGAAAGCACTGGAGACTTCTAAGTTGGCCAGCAATGAGTCCAGACCTGAATCCCATAGAACACCTGTGGAGAGATCTAAAAATGGCAGTTTGGAGAAGGCACCCTTCAAATATCAGGGACCTGGAGCAGTTTGCCAAAGAAGAATGGTCTTAAATTCCAGCAGAGCATTGTAAGAAACTCATTGATGGTTACCGGAAGCGGTTGGTCGCAGTTATTTTGGCTAAAGGTTGTGCAACCAAGTATTAGGCTGAGGGTGCCAATACTTTTGTCTGGCCCATTTTTGGAGTTTTGTGTGAAATGATCAATGTTTTGCTTTTTGCGTCATTCTCTTTTGTGTTTTTTCATTTAAGACAAATTAAATGAAGATAATAATACCAAAGAATTTGTGTTTGCAATCATTTTCAGGAAGAAACTGAGTATTATCTGACAGAATTGCAGGGGTGTCAATACTTTTGGCCACAACTGTATATATATATTCTTTAATTTTCAAAGTTTTTGCCAAAAGTATAAAGATCTGTAAGTGATATTTTTAATGCATTTCAATTTATTAAATTGGTATCTTCAATAATTCATCATTTATAAGATAACATTATGTGACATTTTGAACTTTTGAAGTTTATTAATTGTAATGAGTGTCAAATATGATGTGTTAAGTGCAGTTAACTTCATTATCTCTGAAATTTATATTCACATGTTTTTGACACTATTCGCTATAAGTCTACTATTATACTGTACGTGTCTTCATACTTAATTTTTGTAATATACAGTTTAATCTTCCTTTTCCATCTCATCTAATGTGACCACAGGAAAAATAGTCTGTGACTGCAATAAAATATATGCTCTGTTTATGTTACTAATAACTGGGATCTCTTGTAATTCTGTGATTTCTGAAGTTGTTGTCCACTTACTCTACAGACAGTGAGTGCAGTAACTGTATATAAACTACGTCTATTAAAAACTGTCTAATACCTGTCAAGAACTTTTTGTAATATGTCAGTATCAAGATCATCATAAGCACTGCCCCCAGGGACATCAATTAAACCTCAATGACCACTATTTTTATTTTGCCATTCTCACCTTTTCAACAGTCATACCTTTTATTTTGTCTATAACGTGGCAGCATGAGGCTTTGATCTATGGGCGAGAAACAAACAAGCAGTGTATTATTTTCACTTTTCACGCAATGCTTTGGGCTATAAATAGTGACATTTAATCTATTGTATATAATTTTTTTTTGCGCCACACATGTTAACAAAAAAACCCTCACTTTTTTAATATTTCACTCAAAATAACCATCTGTATGAATTCTCCAGGTTATTACTGTTTTTTTTTATACCTAATGTGCGTAAGTTCTTGTTTTTTTCTGACTTATATGTTATAACATGTATTTTATAGGACACAGAAACCTATTTTGTTCTTCATATACTGTGTGTGTGTATATATATATACTGTATATATACACACACACATATATATATATATACAGTATATGGAGAAAAAAAAAGTCTTTGGAAAAAATACAAACTGATCAACTGAATTTTATCGGTTGGGTGTATATACAAATTGAAGGTAGTTTTATTTTATTTTAAAATTTGAATTTTATTGCCGAATATGTGCGGGTTACCTGTCCCTTTTGTGCACATAAAAAACATGAAGATGAATTCATCAAATGTGTGTAAACTAGTCACTTTGGCAGGATTCACCTTTTAGTTGGGAGAGAGAGTTTCCCCCAACAACAATTTTTCCTCCTGATATTGTATTAACTCCTGGAAACTATAAGTCATCCATGAATTATATTAGATGACAGTTCAAAGATTCTACAGTATATATGTTATTTATACCTTTATAAATTTTATTATATTCACATTTACATTTCCTGTGGTGTGCTTTTTTCATTTTGTTGTCATTACATTAAAATTCCCTAATCGTTTATTCGTTTTGGGGCAACTGTCATAAGGGCAGATAACACTCTTCTAGTTTCATGAAGTTACCTCCCCTTTTTGGATAAATGAGAGATTTTCTAGATACAGTGCGGGATCTGGGAAATATGATCAATATTTACCAGTGAGTTTGATTCCAAACAGGTGGCAATGGTCAAAAAATTACCGACAGACAAAGTTACTCCTACAAACAGCTTTGTAAAATCAAAATTAAAAGAAGAGTATATAAAAATAGGATCATAAATTAATTTATTAATACAGTGGGGGGAAAAAGTATTTAGTCAGCCACCAATTGTGCAAGTTCTCCCACTTAAACAGATGAGCGAGGCCTGTAATTGACATCATAGATAGACCACAACTATGAGAGTCAAAATGAGAAAACAAATCCAGAAAATCACTTTGTCTGATTTGGCAAGATTTTATTTTGCAAATTATGGTGGAAAATAATTATTTGTACACCTAAAAACATGCAATATTTCTGGCTCTCACAGACCTGTAACTTCTTCTTTAAGAGGCTCGTCTGTCCTCCACTCATTACCTGTAGTAATGGCACCGGTTTGAACATCTTGTCAGTATAAAAGACAACTGTCCACAACATCAGACAGTCACACTTCAAACTCCACTATGGTGAAGACCAAAGAGCTGTCGAAGAACACCAGAAAAAAAATTGTAGCCCTGCACCAGGCTGGGAAGACTGGGAGCAATAATAAGAAAATGGAAGACATACAAGACCACTGATAATCTCCCTCGATCTGGGACTTCACGCAAGACTTCACGCAAGATCTCACCCCGTGGGTTCAAAATGATCACAAGAACGATGAGCAAGAATCCCAGAACCACAAGAGGGGACCCTAGTGAATGACCTGCATAGAGCTGGGACCATTTTAACAAAGGCTACCATCAGTAACACACTATGCCGCAGGGACCAAATCATCAAAAGAACAAAAGTAAACTGTCTAAAATGTATCAAATTTTATTGAAATTACGTTAAAATACATTAAGCAAAAAGGGGATTGTTTTAATCTAAAAAAGTGCAGACACTATGACAATGAAAGCCAGACCTTAACAGTAATGTGCAAAACTTGTAAGAATGCCTATAAAGCAAGCATCTCATAAAGTGCATCACAGATTGGATAATCAATAGAAAAAGGGGCTATGCAAGGGGCTAAATATAACCTCCTATTGTATTCCCTAATCTCAGTGGATCATGGAAACCACAAGCAAATCATATCGTGAGAGCCAATGCTTATATATAACTTAAGTGAAAAATAGACATAAATATTGATAAAATAACAGCAATGAATAATTGTTAGCTGGTGCAAGGCTAGTGCTAAATATGCAGATAGATAGTGGCAGTGATCATTAGTTGTTTGCTAGTGCAAAGCGTAAAGTATGCATGGTATGCAAGCAGGAGATGGAAATGTCCTATGAAACTAATATAACACTCAATGCATAAAAGGACAGGTAAGTTCACAAGGGCACATTACCTCAAAGGTGCTGGCTGGAGACCCTGACACGCATTTTGTATGTGATTTTCTCACTTTATGAGATGCTTGAATTTGAGTTATGAGTTTAATTAAACAGAGCTGGACTCCAATGAAGTAATAGAATCATCTCAAGGAGGATCACAAGGAAATGGACAGCTCACGACTTGAATGAGTGTCTGAGCAAATGGTCTGAATACTTATGACTATGTGATATTTCAGTTTTTCTTTTTGAATAAGTTTGCAAAAAATTCTACATTTCTGTTTTTTTTTTCAGTTAAGATGGGGTGCAGAGTGTACATTTAATGATAGAAAATTAACTTTTTTTCATTTACCAAATGGCTGCAATGAAACAGAGTGAAAAATTTAAAGGGGTCTGAATACTTTCTGTACCCACTGTATATATTCACATGCTATTTAAGAAAGAAATAAACTAAGGAAAGGTGTAGAAAAAAGAAAAAGTGAGGGAACACTAAAATACCACTTCCTAGATATCTCTGATTTCATTCCAGTTGCAAATTTTTATTAATTGCATAGTGGAATGTGTTCAGAGCAATAAAACATAACAATTATCAATGTAAATCAAAATGAATATCCCATGGAGGTCTGGATTTGGAATGATAATCAAAATCAAAGTGGAAAATCAAATTACAGGCTGATCCAAACGCCTCATAACAACGAAAAAAAAGCTTAGTATTGTGTGTGGCCTCCACATACCTGTATGACCTCACTACTGACAATGCCTGGGCATGCTCCTGATGAGGCGGCAGATGGTCTTCTGAGGGATCTCCTGCCAGACCTGGACTAAAGTATCCACCAACTCCTGGACAGTCTGTGGTGAAACGTGACGTTGGTGGATGGAGCGAGACATGATGTCCCAGATGTGCTCAATCGGATTCAGGTCTGGGGAACGGACAGGCCAGTCAATAGCTTCAAAGCCTTCATCTTCCAGGATCTGTTGACACACTCCAGCCACATGAGGTCTGGCATTGCCCTGCATTAGAAGGAACCCAGGGCCAACTGCACCAGCACAAGGGGTCTGAGGATCTCATCTCCGGACCTAATGGCAGTCAGGCTACCTCTGGTGAGCACATGGAGGGCTGTGCGGCCCTCCAAAGAAATGCCACCCCATACCATTACTGACCCACTGCCAAACCGGTCATGCTGAAGGATGTTGCAGGCAGCAGTTTGCTCTCCATGGCGTCTCCAGACTCTTTCACATTTGTCACATGTGCTCAGTGTGAACCTGCTTTCATCTGTGAAGAGCACAGGGCGCCAGTGGCGAATTTGCCAATCCTAGTGTTCTGTGGCAAATGCCAAGCATCCTGCATGGTGTTGGGCTGTGAGCACAACCTTCATCTGTGGACCTCGGGCCCTCTGACCATCCTCATGGAGTCAGTTTCTAATCATTCTAACAAGCACATTTGTTGCCTGCTGGAGGTCATTTTGCAGGGCTCTGGCAGTGCTCCTCCTGTTCCTCCTTACAAAAAGGCGGAGGTAGCAGTTCTGCTGCTGGGTTGTTGCCCTCCTACAGCTTCCTCCACATCTCGTGGTGTACTGGCCTGTCTCCTGGTAGTGCCTTGAGCCTCTGGACACTACGCTGACAGACACAGCAAACCTTCTTGCCACAGCTCGCATTGATGTGCCATCCTGGATCAGCTGCACTACCTGAGCCATTTGTGTGGGTGGTAGAGTCCGTCTCATGCTACCATGAGTGCGAAAGCATAACCAACATTCAAAAGTGACCAAAACATCAGCCAGAAAGCATTGGTACTTGTTAGGAATGGCGGAATGCACTAAATAAAAATAACAAAGTGCGCTTGCCGCTCAGGGTCCACCGTGCAGTAGGTGTGACAACCGCTGCTGAGTAATGGCAGACTAGCAATATGGCGATATAATGCACACGGGTTCAACTTCACCCGAAGTGCGCAGAGCGGGCTCTGTTCCCACACAGAGGCGCCGCAACAAAAACATACAAAAGGCTGAGCCTGTTAGAGTCACAGGCCTCAGGTAAATGCACACACGGTATAAGGTCACAGGAGCAGGAACTAAGACAGAGGGGCTGCGTCCATCTAGACCTACCGTGTGTGTGGCATCGCTACTGCGAACGCCAAGAAGGGCTGCAACTGCAGCGCAGGACATTGCCGCTGGACAACACAGCTACAAAGCAGGCGCTATGTCGGATGCAAGCGCAGAGGTGCGGTGTGCACAGTGGCCTAAAGCTTGCCACAGACTGTCACAGACTACTGAACTAATTCCCTAACCGCATGCGTAATATCAGAGGGAAGGGGTTTCATAATAAGTCAGTCACCAGAATCATACATCCGTCACCATTCACACATAGCAGTATAGTCTATACTAGCGCATGGCGGAACGGCCATGCACACTTTTTATAGCGTGCGGGACCTTCCAGATCTCCGAGATGGACCAATGAGATCTGGAACAGGACCTGGACACATGATTCCCGATCTCCAATGGGAGATCATCTCGTGAGCATGTCCAGTAGGAGCACAGAGGGACTTAAGCCCCCGTTACACACTGAGATATCGCTAGCAATATCGCTGTAAAGTCACCGATTTTGTGACGTTACAGCAATATTGCTAGCGATATCGCTGCATGTGATACTTACCTCCGACCGGCTCCCCCGCTGGTTATCGCTGGTCGCGCGAGAAGCTCCTGGACCATTCCTCGTCGTCAACTTCCTGCTGGGCTTCCTGCTGTGACGACGAGCGACGCGTGGAGCCGGGCGGGAGGACGCAGGATCGCCGCGTCTGACAGGTAAGTAGCGACCCCCGTCCCCAGCGATGTCGCTGGTGAGATCTGCCTGAGTGGCAGCTCACTAGCGACCACCTAGCGATTCACCAGCGATCCTGACCGCGTCATATCGCTGGTCGGGATCGCTGGTGAGTCGCTAGGTGTAATGGTACCCTTAGTCTCTGGAGCGGTCTGCTGCAAAGTAATCTCCTCTGCAGTAGAAAGACAGCAGGAGACCGCAGAATGAGAGGCTCTGGATTCCTGCAGAGCAGACGCAGAAAACTGACGCCTAACAGGTACTGAGATGTTGTCTGTGGTCCCCACCTGCAAAACCACTCCTTTATTGAGGGTGTCTTGATAATGGCCAATAATTTTCATCTGTTTCTATTCCATTTGCACAACAGCATATGAAATTGTTTGTCAATCAGTGTTGCTTCCTAAGTGGACAGTTTGATTTCACAGAAGTTTGATTTACTTGGAGTTATATTCTGTTTAAGTGTTCCCTTTATTTTTTTGAGCAGTGTTTAAGAGGCATTTTTCATTATTGAGCTATTCACCTGATGAAGCCGAAGTGCAATGTGTTTTTATCTTTGTATTTAAATAAACTGTGTTGAAGAATCATGGAAACACAGAGTGGAAGCACCAATTGCTTTTATTTTTTCTAAAAAAACATTTTGGCACTTTGTAACCTCTTGAAGGACCCGCAACGGTTTAACAAGGTGGGAGCAGACCACTCACAAGGATTTATATGGAATGCACGCTATCTTAAAATTGTGCCTGTATGCACAATCATATACTATAAGGTAAGCAAAATCTTTCAATTGCTACCAATCATGATATAATCTAATACTACAATTAGATAGTGCTCCCTTGCAATCTAAGTTACACCCTGCAATAAATAGTTAAATTGAATTTTATGGTGTGAAATAAGTATTTGATTACCTACCAACCAGCAAGAATTCTGGTTCTAACAGACCTGTAAGTTTTTCTTTAATAAGCCCTGGTAGTCTGCACTCATTACCTGTATTAATTGCACCTGTTTGAACTCATTACGTGTATAAAAGACACCTGTCCACACACTCAATCAATCACACTCCAACATCTCCACTATGGCCAAGACCAAAGAGCTGTCTAAGAACATTGGGGACAAAATTGTAGACCTGCACAAGGCTGGGATCGGCTACAGGACAATAGGCAAGTGGCCTGAGAAGGCAACAACTGTTGGCGAAATTATTAGAAAATGGAAGAAATTCAGTGATGACTGTCAATCTTCATTGGTCTGGGTCACCATGCAAGATCTTGCCTCGAGGGGTAAGGAAGATTCTGACAAAGGTCAGGAATCAGCCCAGATCTACACGGGAGGAACTGGTCAATGACCTAAAGAGAAATGGAGGACTATAGCCTCAAACATTACCGTATGGTAACACACTACGCTGTCATAAAAATCCTGCAGGGCACGCAAAGTTCCCCTGCTCTTGCCAACACATATCCAGGCCTGTTTGTAGTTCACCAATGATCACCTCGATAATCCAGACGAATCATGGGAAAAGGTCATGTGGTCATATGAGACCAAAATAGAACTTTTTAGTATCAACTCTACTCGCTGTGTTTAGAGAAAGAAGAATCATGAGTACAACCCCAATAATAACCTCCCAACAATGAAGCGTGGTGGAGAAAACATCATACTTAGGCTGTGCTTTTCTGCAAATGAGAAAGGATGACAGCACCATGTTGAAGGAAGGATGGAGGGGGTCATGTATTGTGAGATTTTGGCCAGCAACCTCCTTCCCTCAGTAAGAGTATTGAAGATGGATCATGGCTGAGCCTTCCAGCATGACAATAACCCAAAACATACAGCTAGGGCAACTAAGGAGTGGCTCCCTAAGAAGCATTTCAAGGACCTGGAGAGGCCTAGCCAGTCTCCAGACTTGAGCCCAATAGAAAATCTTTGGAAGCAGCTGAAACTCAATGTTGCTCAGCAACAACCTCAAAACCTGAATGATCTGGAAAAGATCTGTATGGAGGGGTGGGACAAAATCCCTGCTGCATTGTGTGCAAACATGGTCAAAATCTACAGGAACTGCATACAATATATTGCAAATTAATTATGTAAAAATCATGCAATGTGATTTTCGGGATTTTTTTAACTTTTGCTTCTCACAGTTGAAGTGTACCTTCTATAAAAATTATAGGCCTCTCCATTGTATGCAGGTCAATATAGTTGCAAAATCAGCAGGCTATCAAATAAATACTGTCTCTACTTTATAGATATATACAGTTTTGTGAAAAATTGTTTGCCCCTTCCTGATTTTCTAGTCTTTTTGCATGTTTGTCACACTTACAGTTGTGGCTAAAAGTATTGACACCACTGCAATTCTGTCAGATAATACTCAGTTTCTTCCTGAAAATGATTGCAAACACAAATTGTTTAGTATTATTATCTTCATTTAATTTGTCTTAAATGAAAAAACACAAAAGCGAATGAAGCAAAAAGCAAAACATTGATCATTTCACACAAAACTTCAAAAATGGGCCAAACAAAAGTATTGGCACCATCAGCCTAATACTTGGTTGCACAACCTTTAGCCAAAATAACTGGGACCAACCGCTTCCGGTAACCATCAATGAGTTTCTTACAATGCTCTGCTGGAATTTAAGACCATTCTTCTTTGGCAAACTGCTCCAGGTCCCTGATATTTGAAGGGTGTCTTCTCCAAACTGCCATTTTTAGATCTCTCCACAGGTGTTCTATGGTATTCAGGTCTGGACTCATTGCTGGCCACCTTAGAAGTCTCCAGTGCTTTCTCTCAAACCATTTTCTAGTGCTTTTTGAAGTGTGTTTTGGGTCATTGTCCTGCTGGAAGACCCATGACCTCTGAGGGAGACCCAGCTTTCTCACACTGGGCCCTACATTATGCTGCAAAATTTGTTGGCAGTCTTCAGACTTCATAATGCCATGCACACGGTCAAGCAGTCCAGTGCCAGAGGCAGCAAAGCAACCCCAAAACATCAGGGAACCTCCGCCATGTTTGACTGTAGGGACCGTGCTTTTTTCTTTGAATGCCTCTTTTTTTCTCCTATAAACTCTATGTTGATGCCTTTGCCCAAAAAGCTCTACTTTTGTCTCATCTGACCAGAGAACATTCTTCCAAAACGTTTTAGGCTTTTTCAGGTAAGTTTTGGCAAACTCCAGCCTGGCTTTTTTATGTCTCGGGGTAAGAAGTGGGGTCTTCCTGGGTCTCCTACCATACAGTCCCTTTTCATTCAGACGCCGACGGATAGTATGGGTTGACACTGTTGTACCCTCGGACTGCAGGGCAGCTTGAACTTGTTTGGATGTTAGTCGAGGTTCTTTATCCAACATCCGCACAATCTTGCGTTGAAATCTCTTGTCAATTTTTCGTTTCCGTCCACATCTAGGGAGGTTAGTCACAGTGCCATGGGCTTTAAACTTCTTGATGACACTGTGCACGATAGACACAGGAACATTCAGGTCTTTGGAGATGGACTTGTAGCCTTGAGAATGCTCATGCTTCTTCACAATTTGGTTTCTCAAGTCCTCAGACAGTTCTTTGGTCTTCTTTCTTTTCTCCATGCTCAATGTGGTACACACAAGGACACAGGACAGAGGTTGAGTCAACTTTAATCCATGTCAACTGGCTGCAAGTGTGATTTAGTTATTGCCAACACCTGTTAGGTGTCACAGGTAAGTTAAAGGTGCTGTTAATTACACAAATTAGAGAAGCATCACATGATTTTTCAAACAGTGCCAATACTTTTTGTCCACCCTCTTTTTTATGTTGGTGTGGAATTATATCCAATTTGGCTTTAGGTCAATTCTTTTTGTGTTTTTTCATTTAAGACAAATTAAATGAAGATAATAATACCAAAGAATTTGCGTTTGCAATCATTTTCAGGAAGAAACTGAGTATTATCTGACAGAATTGCAGGGGTGTCAATACTTTTGGCCATAACTGTAAATGTTGCAGATCAGCAAACAAATTTAAATATTAGACAAAAGTATCACAAGTAAACACAAAATGCAGTTTTGAATTAAAGTCTTTATTATTAAGAGAAAAATAAATCCAAACCCTACAGGGCCCTGTGTGAAAAAGTGATTGCCCCCACTTAAAACATAAATGTTATCACATCTTCGGGAAGCTTAGTTTAAATTCCCCAGCAACATCCAGGCCTGATTCCTGCCACACCTGTTTTCAGTCAAGAAATCACTTAAATAGGACTTCCCTGACAAAGTGAAACAGAGAGAAAGATCCTCAAAAGCTAGACATCATGCCTTGATCCAAAGAAGTTCTGGAACAAATGAGAAACAAAGTAAATGAGATCTATCAGTCTGGAAAAGGTTATAAAAATCAGTGTTCATGACTCCACCATAAGAAAAAGACTTGCCAATAATGGCCTGCATGGGAGATTCCAAGATGAAAACCACTGCTAATCAATAAGAACTTAAAGACTTTTCTCAATTTTGCCAGAAAACATCTTGTTGATCCCCCACATTTTTTTGAAGAATACTCTGTGGACTGACGATACAAAAGTTGAACTTTTTGGAAGGTTATGTCTCATTACATCTGGCATAGAAGTAACACAGCAGTTCAGAAAAGGAACATCATACCAACAGTAAAATGTGGTGGTGGTAGTGTGATGGTGTGGGGCTGTTTAGCGGCTTCAGGACCTGGAATACTTGCTGTGGTAAATGGAACCATGAGTTCTGCTGTCTACCAAAAAACACTGAAGGAGAATGTCCGGCAATCTGTTTGTGACCTCAAACTGAAGCGCACTTGGGTTGTGCCGCAGGGCAAAACAAAATAAACCAGCAAGTCCAACTCTTAATGGCTTATGAAAAATAAAATTAAGAATTTGCAGTGGCCTAGTCAAAGTTCTGTCCTTAATCCAATTGAGATGCTGTAGCATGACCTTAAAAAGGCAGTTCATACTCAGAAACCCTCCAATTTGGCTGTATTACAACAATTCTGCAAAGATGAGATGGCCAAAATTCTTCCAGAGCATTGTAAAAGATTAATTGTCAGTTATCGGAAACGCTTGATTTCAGTTGTTGCTGCAAAGGGTGGCTCAACCAGTTATTAGATAACGGGTTAATCACTTCTTCACACAGGGCCCTGTAGGTTTGGATTTATTTTTCCCTTAAGAACAAAGACCTTCATTTAAAAACTGCATTTTGTGTTTACTTGTGTTATCTTTGTCTAATATTTAAATTTGTTTGGTGAACTAAAACATTTGGCCTGGGTCAGACTTGTGAGTGTGATGCGTGAAACTCGCATCAATACCCGGCACTGCCGCCGGCATTCGGGACCAGAGCGTGCGGCTGCATGTATTTCTATGCAGCCGCACACTGTGGTCCCGAGTAGCGGTGGCAGTTTCAATTATTGATGTGAGAGACTCTCGCAAGTTTCTCGCATTGCACACGCAAGTCTTAGCCCGGCCCTTAAGTATGACAAACATGCAAAAGAATAGGAAATCAGTAAGGGGAAAATAGTTTTTCACACAACTTTATAGTGTGGAAAATAAGCAAATCTGCGCATGCGCTGCCCCCTGCGGACATGTTCCCGGAGGCCACCGCATTGCAGCAATAGAGCTGCGGGGGCCTCTGGGCTTTGAGGAAATGCTGGCGGAGCCCCCCATGCTGCACAAACAGCAGCCAGCAGAGCCCCCCATGCTGCACAAAGAACCGCCGCCGCCCCCCAGCACAAAGAGCCACACAGAGCACTGATGCCACAAGGAGGTAATAGCGATAGCTCATTGATACCTTCCCGGTGAGGCACCCCCTCACCTTGTCATCGGGACCACTCCTCTGACCCACCCTATAAGACGATACCTGGCGTATAAGACGACCCCAGACTGTTAAGAAGATTTTCAGGTGTTAAAAAGTCATCTTATATGCTGGAAAATATGGTGCATATATATACTGTATATTTTAGAGACCATCACATCAAAACCCTGCCATGGGCAGCCCATTCTCCAGACTTGAACCCCATTAAAAACCTCTAGAATGTAATGAAGAGGAGGATGGATAGTCACAAGCCATCAAACAAAGAAGAACTGCTTACATTTTTGCACCAGAAGCAGTGTGAAAGTTTGGTGGCAAGCATGCCAAGATGCATTGAAGTTTTTATAAATCATGGTTATTCCACAAAATATTGATTTCTGAACTCTTTTTGAGTTAAAACATTAGTATTGTTGTTTCTAAATGATTATGAACTTGTTTTCTTAGCATTATTTGAGGTCTGAAAGCACTGTTTTGTTTTGTTTCTTTAATTTTGACCATTTCTCCTTTTCAGAAAAAAATTACAAAATTTATTGCTTGGAAATTCAGAGACATGTTGTCAGAAGTTTGTAGACTAAAAGAACAATTTACGTTTTACTCAAAAATATACCTATAAAGAGAAAAATCAGACAAACTGAACATTTGAAAGTGCTCTCTTAATTTTTGCCAGAGCTGTATACACTACACAATTTGCTCACAACATCATCAAAGACCTATGGATAACTTTTTTCTATTTTTTTTACTCTAATAACCTGATCCTGCAAGATTGCAAGAGCAGGAGCTTTATCCCTGCACCATAAATTTACAATACCTTGAGTATAAAGCACAGGACCAAGTGCCATAAATTTGATAAAGCTTGTACAGAGTGACTTAACCTTGCAAACGCCCAACCTTCTATACTAGACAAACCTCTTTTGTACAAGCAAGCAATAAAGTCTTTTTTTTTTTTTAAAGAAAAATTACAAATCAACTTGGGCTACTAAGGAATCACACAGTGGTAGCGTGCGAGTTTTATATAGATAGGTTAAGTATGGTTCAAACAGCTTCCTACGTCATTGATTGGTTTAAGAACATCATTGAACTGTAAAATTATTTAACATTTTTTAAAGGTTATTATTATTTGTAGAGTTGAGCGACTTTTGTTTTTTTAGGGTCGCGTTTCGTTTCGTGAAACCCGACTTTTCCAAAAGTCGGGTCGAGCAAGATCGTCCGATTATAGGGAAAAGTCGGGGTCGTCCCGAAACATGAAACCCAATGTAAGTCAATGGGGAATAAAAGTCGGCAGTGAGAGGAGGACAGGAAACACACCTACAGTGCCCATTTGAATGCCAAAAGCATCAATTCTTCTTACTTAAGCTTGTCAACCTTAATTAACTTCATAATACAAGTTACGCACTGAAAAATGGGGGTTATTTGGCTACAGTTGTGGGGGGGAGGGCTGGCTCCAGGTTTTCATGTGCCCTGGGCGAAAGAGCGCCCCTTTAACACATACCACAACTCATCATGCTCCGATACGGCAGAGAAATAGCGGTATAGTACAATGAAAAATACTTCACTTTTTACATCTCATGACGAGGCCCATCTATTTCTCCATACAGAATCACTGGTCCCATATAATGTTTGAAACAGTATATGATGAGCTCCACATAATGCTACAGTATATGTTGGTCCCCATGGATGAAGCTCCACTGTCTTATGGGCCCAAATAATGCTCCAAACATAATGGGCCCCATTTCTAATGCTCTAGTGTATAATGGGCCCTGTAAATGCTGCTCCAGTGTCTGATGTCCACCTTTGGAATGTTCCAGTGTATGGTGGGCCCCATCTATCATTCTCCAGAGTATAGTGCTCCCCAAAAATTGCTGTCCCAACATTGAAAACAATCAAATAAGTCTCCTCGCTAGGGAATCCCTGTACTTGTCTGGACTCCTCGTCGTCCCCATCTTCCATCTCACTGCACAGTATTTAAACTTTGCAAGTGCTGTGATCCTGGGCAAGCAGGGGGGGCCCACTCGTTGGCGACGGCACTGGCACAGGGCCCCTGATAGTACGGTGGTGTGTCTGATGGCGGGTGGGCGGAACCTGCACTTTCATCTGCAGCTTCCTCTTTGTCACCGTGTAAGATGGAACTGTATATGGGAAGGGTAACCTGAGTTTCATCAGGGTCAGATTCAGGCCGTGTAGCATGCGAGGGGAATGTAGTGGTCTGGGTCAATGTACCAGCAGATTCATCGAGCAGTGGCTGGGCATCAGTGCACTTGTGTCGCCCCCAGGAGTACGGTCGCCACAGTGGCATTACCTTCCTCCTAGGGAGTGTGATGTCATGCTTGGGAGCAACAAAGGATCTCTCTAGCAGGTTAACTGATTGGGCGGCGTTATTCCCACGAGTCATGACCCTCCAAACAGCGTTCATGAAGGCAAAGTGTTTGTTTTACGTGGGCAGTATGGTTGCAAAGCTGAACCTTAAAGGAATGTCCAGAAGGGCACCACCAGGAGTGGAGCCTACGGTTAAATTCGACTCCACCTGGGAAACCTCAACCATGCCAGCTACAGAACAGATGCACACATTGCAAGCTTAATTCCGTTAACGAACGAGACTCCGTCATGCCCCGCGGTCCGAGTCCGGCTTACTAGAGGGACACGTGAGGCTCTGGCACATGAGATTGGCCAATAACTGGTGTGTCATGCCCTTACATGTCCGTGGCTGCATGTGCGCTACACTGAAAGGGCCAGCGTTTGTCGCTAACAGGTGCAGATAACCCGCTGAACAACGATAGTGATGGGGATCACTGATTACAATTATTACCCGCGAACAATGATTTCCCAGTAAGTGCAGGTCAACCGCAGTTCCGGAATTAGGCCTAACCGTCATTCCTGAAAAAATGAAAAACTTACGTGTGCAAACCACAGGTGCTGTAGCTTGCTTAACAGCTCGCCAGCCGTTCTCACGCCCAGTATGGATTACACGTGATTGCACAAAGGTGAGAAAGGGTGCCGTATCCCCAGATAACATGTATGGATAGCGTACACATTCAAAATATATGTCTATACATCAGGAGGCAGGCTCAAACGGTGTCAGGCCCAGTATGGATTGCACGTGATTGCACAAAGGTTAGAAAGGGTACCGTATCCCCGGATAACATGTATGGATAGCGTACACATTCAAAATATATGTCTATACATCAGGAGGCAGGCTCAGACAGTGTTAGGCCCAGTATGGATTGCACGTGATTGCACAAAGGTTAGAAAGGGTACCGTATCCCCGGATAACATGTATGGATAGCGTACACATTCAAAATATATGTCTATACATCAGGAGGCAGGCTCAGACGGTGTTAGGCCCAGTATGGATTGCACGTGATTGCACAAAGGTTAGAAAGGGTACCGTATCCCCGGATAACATGTATGGATAGCGTACACATTCAAAATATATGTCTATACATCAGGAGGCAGGCTCAGACGGTGTTAGGCCCAGTATGGATTGCACGTGATTGCACAAAGGTTAGAAAGGGTACTGTATCCCCGGATAACATGTATGGATAGCATAGCGTACACATTCAAAATATATGTCTATACATCAGGAGGCAGGCTCAGACGGTGTTAGGCCCAGTATGGATTGCACGTGATTGCACAAAGGTTAGAAAGGGTACCGTATCCCCGGATAACATGTATGGATAGCGTACACATTCAAAATATATGTCTATACATCAGGAGGCAGGCTCAGACGGTGTTAGGCCCAGTATGGATTGCACATGATTGCACAAAGGTTAGAAAGGGTACCGTATCCCCAGATAACATGTATGGATAGCGTACACATTCAAAATATATGTCTATACATCAGGAGGCAGGCTCAGACGGTGTTAGGCCCAGTATGGATTGCACATGATTGCACAAAGGTTAGAAAGGGTACCGTATCCCCAGATAACATGTATGGATAGCGTACACATTCAAAATATATGTCTATACATCAGGAGGCAGGCTCAGACGGTGTTAGGCCCAGTATGGATTGCACGTGATTGCACAAAGGTTAGAAAGGGTACCGTATCCCCGGATAACATGTATGGATAGCGTACACATTCAAAATATGTCTATACATCAGGAGGCAGGCTCAGACGGTGTTAGGCCCAGTATGGATTGCACATGATTGCACAAAGATTAGAAAGGGTACCGTATCCCCAGATAACATGTATGGATAGCGTACACATTCAAAATATATGTCTATACATCAGGAGGCAGGCTCAGACGGTGTTAGGCCCAGTATGGATTGCACGTGATTGCACAAAGGTTAGAAAGGGTAACGTATCCCCGGATAACATGTATGGATAGCGTACACATTCAAAATATATGTCTATACATCAGGAGGCAGACTCAGACGGTGTTAGGCCCAGTATGGATTGCACGTGATTGCACAAAGGTTAGAAAGGGTACCGTATCCCCGGATAACATGTATGGATAGCGTACACATTCAAAATATATGTCTATACATCAGGAGGCAGGCTCAGACGGTGTTAGGCCCAGTATGGATTGCACATGATTGCACAAAGGTTAGAAAGGGTACCGTATCCCCGGATAACATGTATGGGTAGCGTACACATTCAAAATATATGTCTATACATCAGGAGGCAGGCTCAGACGGTGTTAGGCCCAGTATGGATTGCACGTGATTGCACAAAGGTTAGAAAGGGTACCGTATCCCCGGATAACATGTATGGATAGCGTACACATTCAAAATATGTGTCTATACATCAGGAGGCAGGCTCAAACAGTGTCAGGCACTGTATGGATTTAACGGCCCAGACTACACAGCGGAGGAGCAGGGAGAGGTAAAGATTGCAAATGCTGGGGCCCTGCCCAAGCAAGGGGGGCCCACTCGTGGGCGTCGGTACTGGTACTGGGCCCCTCATAGTACGGCGGTGTGTCTGACGGCAGGTGTGCACCACCACCGTCAGAGACACTTGATTGCACTATGAGGGACCCTGTGCCAGTGCCCGCGCCCAAGAGTCGGCCTACCCACCTGTCCAGGGCAACGGCACTCGCACAGTGTCATGCGCTAGGTGGTGACCCCGGCCATGGGGGGGAGGCAGCACAGTTAGGGAGTTTTAGAAAGTGGCATATGTTGATGTTAGACATTCAGCTGATGCAAAAGGTGAAATAGGTCAAGTCCCTGGAAGAGGTGGACCAAAGCAAGCCATTTTTCTGTCACCCTATGTGTCACCAGGGGAAGGTGGGACAAAATCCTTGGAAACCCATGCGTGGTTCATTTTAATGAAGGTTAGATTATCCACATTTTGGGTTGACAGACGGGTCCTTTTTTCTGTCAGGATTGATCCAGCTGCACTGAAGACTCTTTCCGATAGCACACTTGCAGCTGGGCAAGCGAGCTCCTGTAAGGCATATTGTGCCAATTCAGGCCAGGTGTCCAGTTTAGCGGCCCAATAGTCAAAGGGGAATGACCTGTGTGGGAGAACATTGATATGGGAGGAAAAGTAGTTTGTAACCATAGTTGACAACTGCTGTCTCCTGTCACTTTCCATCGATGCAGTATTACCAGTTGTGTGAGCGGTACTTGAAAAATCAGTCCACAACATTGTCAT
The DNA here is from genome assembly GCF_039654945.1 of Dendrobates tinctorius. Lineage (NCBI taxonomy): Eukaryota > Metazoa > Chordata > Amphibia > Anura > Dendrobatidae > Dendrobates > Dendrobates tinctorius. The sequence goes on along the minus strand of NW_027361732.1, from coordinate 28,852,882 downwards.
GAAACCCCTGTCTCCAACGCCACTTCTGCTGTGTGCACCACGAACACCTCTGGCAAGCTGCCCCCGGCCCGTACGGCTCGTGTGAGAACCATCACCGCTGCTGTGTGCTGGGAATGCCTCAAGCAACCGATTTACCAGAGTTGCTTGTTTATTAGCCAATATTAGGTCAAGGTTCTCCTGTGGCATGATGTTTTGTAATTTGCCTTTATAGCGTGGATCCAGGATGCTGGCCAACCAGTAGTCGTCATCGTTCATCATTTTGGCAATGCGGGGGTCCCTTTTTAGGATCTGCAAGGCATAATCTGACATGTGGGCCAATGTTCCCGGTGTCAATGATGCACTGCGAGTGCTGGTTGGAGGAGCACTTTCTGGCAAATCCACATCCCTCCAGTCACGCACAAACCCTGTACCAGACCTTGCCACGCCAACATTTTCACTTGCCCCACGAGATGCATCCTCCTCCCCTAAGTAATCATCCCCATCATCCTCCTCCTCCTCCTCCTCCTCTTCTTCCTCCACCTCGTCCAGGAGAGGTCCCTGAGCAGACAATGACTGAATGTCATCAAGGATTCCCTCCTCCTCTTCCTCCTCATCAACATTGGCTGCAGAAGCCTGCTCCTTAAGGTGCGTCAAAGTTTGCATGAGCAGACGCATAAGTGGGATGCTCATGCTTAGGATGGCGTTGTCTGCGCTTACCAGCCGTGTGCATTCCTCAAAACACTGAAGGACTTTACAGAGGTCTTTCAGCTTCGACCACTGCACACCTGTCAACTCCATGTCTGCTCTCAAAGTGCCTGGCCGTGTATCCTCCCACAAATGCATTATGGCCTGCCTCTGCTCGCACAGCCGCTCCACCATGTGCAGGGTGGAGTTCCACCTTGTTGCAATGTCGATAATGATGCAGTGGTTGGGAAGGTGGAGCAATCGCTGCAGCTTCTGCATACGAACGGAGTGTACAGGCGACCGGCGGATGTGCGCGCACAGTCTTCGCACCTTCTGGAGCAGGGCTGTTAACTCCGGATAATTTTTGAGGAAGCACTGCACCACCAGGTTCAAGGTGTGAGCCAAGCAAGGTATGTGGCTGAGTTTTGAAAGGGCTATGGCTGCCCCAAAATTACGGCCGTTATCACTAACTACCTTGCCTGCCTCAAGATGTACACTGCCCAGCCATGACTCAGTTTGTCGCTTCAAGTACTCGGCCAGCACCTCGGCAGTGTGTCTGTCGCCCAAACACATCATCTGCAACACAGCCTGCTGACGCTTTCCACTAGCTGCTCGATAGGGGGACACCTTGTGTGCAACAGTGGCAGCTGCAGATGGAGTGCTCGTACGACTGCGCTCTGTGGACGAGCTTTCGCTTCTGGAGGAGGAGGAGGAGGGTCGAACGCCTACAGCCAACTGTTTCCTATACCGTGGGCTAGGCAGCACTGTCCCACCACCGCTGTCCCCTGTGGACCCTGCATCCACCACATTAACCCAGTGCGCAGTGATGGACACGTAACGGCCCTGGCCATGCCGACTGGACCATGCATCAGTTGTGAGGTGCACCTTTCCGCTCACTGACTGCTTGAGTGCATGGACAATGCGGTCTTTCACATGATGGTGGAGGGCTGGGATGGCTTTGCGAGAGAAGAAGTGGCGACTGGGTAGGTCATAGCGTGGTACTGCATAGGCCATGAGTTCGCGGAAAGCTGCGCTTTCCACCAACCGAAAGGGCATCATCTCAAACGAGATTAGTTTGGCAATGTGGGCGTTCAAACCCAGTGTACGCGGATGAGAGACTGAGTACTTTCTTGACCTACTCATAGTGTCTGGGAGGGTGAGCTGGACTTGAGAGCTGCATATGGTGGAAGTAGCGGTGGACAGGGCGGACAGAGAGGGTTGATGATGGTGATGGAGTTGGTGTTCTTTCTGATGGCCTAGAATCAGTCTTTCGTTGATATAACAGTGGGATTCCCTGACTGCTGTGGCCTTGCAACGACACCTCAACATTTGCTGCTGTGCTAACCGGTGGGCTTACAGTGGGGGAAACAATGTAGCGTTGCTGACTACCTTCGTTGTGATCAGTTGCACATGTGGCACTTGAGGTTTGGTGTTGTGTCCACGCTTGCAAGTGCATGGTGTTTAAATGTCTAAGCATGCAACTGGTATTCAAATTTTTCAGATTTTTCCCTCGGCTAAAGGTCTTTGCGCACTTCTTACAGATAACCTTGGCCTGATCATGAGGATTTTGTTCAAAAAAGTGCCACACTGCACTCTTCCTACTTTGGCAGACATTTTGCGGCCTAGCACGCTGTGATGTTTTGACCCTCTGGACAAGCTGTCCAGCAACTCTTTTGATTTTTGGAACCTGTCTTTGGAGTGCTCCGGGCCTGCCAGATAACAGCTGTTGCGATGTCGATGTCTGCTGTGGATGCTCCTCATCTGAGCTATTGTAAGCAGCACCCTCTTCCCCCAATGGATGCCAATCTGGGTCAACAACTGGGTCATCCATCACCTCCTCTTCAATGTCATGTGCACCTTCCTCTGTGTCACCGTGTATGGTGGTATAGTGTGCGGGAAGGGGCACCTGAGTCTCATCAGGGTCACAATCTGGCTCTGTACACTGCGAGGACAATGTAGTGCTCTGAGTGAATGTACCAGCAGAATCATCCATCAGCGGCTGTGCATCAGTGCACTCCATGTCAGATTCATCTTGGCCTGGGTAATTCACCATTTGACTTGATAATCCAGGCATGATATGTGAAAACAGCTCCATGGAGTAATCAGTAGTATGACCTGCGTCATCCTTCAATCTTGGTTGGGGTGAAGGACACAAGGAAAGGTGTGGTTCATGAACATGAGCCTCCAATGACGACTCAGTGCTTTTACTTTTTACAACTGAAGAAGAGGAGGCGATAGAGCTGGAGGCTGAGTCAGCAATGTAAGACAAAACTTTTTCCTGATGCTCTGGCTTTAAAAGCGGTTTGCCAACTCCTAGAAAACTAAGCCTTCGAAGCCTTATGGAGCCAGACAATGACGCAGGCTCAACACCTCCTGCATTCGGTCCTATTTTGCTCTTGCCACTACCATCAGATCCACCACCAACACCATCATTACCAGCTGCCAACCCCCGCCCAATTCCACGGCCTCTTCCACCAGCCTTCCTCATTTTTGGTAGAAATGTAGATAAAATCCAACAAACTATATAGTAATGTAAAACAAGGTACAAGGTGTCTATAGGACAGGGGAGATTTTGAATTTCTGCTCACACTAGTGGACACTGGACACTTTTGGATTGTGTGAGGCCCACTGAATATCACAGCGCTATGTCACAGGCAGAAATTGGCTAGTGTATCACAAACTACAAGGTGTATGTAGAATTGGGCAGAGTAGGAATCTCCCTAGAGTGCAGGTCTGTAAGAACGGAACATGTCCTCGACTTATTCTCACAGAATGACACAGATAGCTTCACTGTGGCTGTGATAACAGCCGTTACACGGTACTGTGTGAGGAGCGTACACCGCTGTATGGTGTGAAAAAATGCACGCTCAGTACCTCAGCAGGACAAAAAAAAAAAATTGAGATTGCTTTTAAAAAAGCAGTTTGCAGCTCAGTACCTCAGCAGGACAAAAAAAAAATTGGGATTGCTTTTAAAAAAGCAGTTTGCAGAGCAGTGGGTAAACAGCAATGCAGCTGTCAGGAAGCCTTAGAAGGCAGCCCAACAACCAACACCACTGATACACCACAATATAGCCTCCCCTTGCACTGCACACACAGTGACTGGTGTGTTGTACAGGCACAATCGCTAGCAGCAGAAGCAGTTATCTTTTCTTCTTCCCTGCCTAACGCTCTCCCTACAGAATCAGCAGCAACCTCTCCCTATGCTAAGATCGGCAGAAGTAAGATGGCGGTCGGCGTGCACGCCCTTTTATACCCCCTGTGACGCCCACCAAAGCAAGCCAATCACTTGCATGCCCTTCTGAAAGATGGTGGTGACCCGTGCCTATGTCATCACATTGCCCACAGTGTCCGTGGATCCTGATTGGCTGAAAAAGAGTGCAAAACAAATTTTTGAAATGCGACTTTGGTGCGTAAGTCGCCGACCTCGTGGCCGACCTCATCCTAGGGTCGGGTTTCGTTTCATGAAACCCGACTTTGCCAAAAGTCGGCGACTTTTGAAATTTTTCGACCCGTTTCGCTCAACTCTAATTATTTGTTCTAGAAACATTTTGTTAATCTCTTATTTTAGGTAAGGTATTTAGAAAAACGTCCTAGAACTTTGTTGAAGTAAAACATACATTGGAAAATACAGACATATGTTAACGTGAGAATAAACAGAAGATTTAATCTATTATTGTTTTACATGAAAGCGAAACAATGCTTTTTTTTTTTTTTTACAATTGAAACATGGAATACAAATTGAGTTAGTGTGAGGCAGTTAGAAAATATAGCATGCAGCAGCCTTGGCATCTTCTGAAATAATGCATATATTTAGTACAGATGGTCAAATTCAGCACCATTGTACTATGCGACAACAACACCTGGCACTTTTATCGCCACTTTTTTTGGATTGGTGTAATTTTCTATGTAAATGAAATGAATCATGTGTTTACTTTGCATAAAAGAAACTTAAAGGGACCAGTTTGCTTTAACCTGGGCATTCATAGTTAATTGTGTATTTAGTGTGTCATTTGAAATGAGGTTGCTCTCTATTCTAAAGAGTCAGACAACTCTGGAATTAGAGCTTTAATACATACAGTTGGCAAATTATTGTTTAACCCCTTTCTGACATCAGACGTACTATCCCGTCCATGGGACCCGGGCCCCTATGCCCATGGACGGGATAGTACGTCTAGCGCGATCAGCGGCGCCCACGTGGTGACTGTGACGATCGCGGCAGGGTGTCAGCTGATTATCACAGCTGACACCAGGCACAATGTGTCAGGGGCGGTCACGGACCGCCCCCGACACGTTAACCCCTTGCACACCGCGATCAAACACGATCGCGGTGTACCGGGGGTTAAAGGGAAGCATCGGAAGGGAGGGGGCTCCCCCGTGCTTCCCTGAGCCCCCCGCAGCACGCAATGTGCAGCGCTGCTGCGGGGGGCTCTTTCCCTGCAGGTCCTCGGATCCAAGATGGTGATAGGGACCTTTGGGGGCCTGCAGGGAGCTGGCTTCCTCAGTGTCTGCAAAGCGCAGGCAAGGAGGAAACCTGCACACTGCCTGTGACAGATTGCTGATCTGTCACAGTGATCTGTGATGTGACAGATCAGCGATCTGTCACAGGACAGTGATGTCCCCCCTGGGACAACCTAATAAAGTTAAAAAAAAAGTGTAAAAATAATTTTAAAAAAATCACTAAATAAATTAAAAAAAAAATATTCCCTAATAAATTTTATATTTTGGAAATAAAAAAACAAAAGTACACATATTTGGTATTGCCGTGTCCATAACGACCCACCCTATAAAACTGTCCCATTAGTTAACCCCTTTAGCGAACTCCGTAAAAAAATAAAAATAAAAAACGAAACAAAAAATAATGATTTATTATCATACCGCCGAACAAAAAGTGCAATAACGCGCAATCAAAAAGACAAATATAAATATCCATGGTACCGCTGAAAACGTCATCTTGTCCCGCAAAAAATGAGCTGCCACGCAGCATCATCAGAGAAAAAATAAAAAAGTTATAGCTCGCAGAATAAAGCGATGCAAAAATAATTATTTTTTATATAAAATTATTTTTATTGCATAAAAGCGCCAAAACATAAAAAAATGACTTAAATGAGGTATCGCTGTAACTGTACTGACCCGAAGAATAAAACCGCTTTATCAATTTTACCGCACGTGGAACGGTGAAAACGCACCCCCCAAAAGAAATTCATGAAATGCTGGTTTTTGTTCATTCTGCGTCCCAAAAATTGGAATAAAAAGCGATCAAAAATGTCACGTGCCCGAACATGATACCAATAAAAACATCAACTCGTCCCGCAAAAAATAAGACCTCACATGACTCAGTGGGTCAAAATACGGAAAAATTATAGCTCTCAATATGTGGTGATGCAAAAACTATTTTTACATTAAAAAGCGTCTTTTAGCGTGTGACAGCTGCCAAAAATAAAAACCGCCATAGTAATAGTAAATCAAACCCCCCGTTATCATCCCCTTAGTTAGGGAAAAATAATAAAATTAAAAAATGTATTTATTTCTCAATTCCAGCCAAAAAAGTCAAATGGCGCTGCTTCCCTTCCGAGCTCTGCCATGCGCCCAAATAGTCGTTTACACCCACATATGGGGTATCAGCGTACTCAGGACAAATTGCACAATATCTTCTAGGGTCCTGTTACCTGAAAAATAAAAATTGGGGGTGAAAAGATCATTTTTGTGGAAAAAATATGATTTCTTAATTGTACCGTTGTACGTTATAAACTTCTGTGAAGCCCTTGTGGGTTCAAAGTTCTCACCACATATCTAGATAAGTTCCTTGGCAGGTCTAGTTTCCAAAATGGGGTCACTTGTGGGGGGTTTCCACTGTTTAGGTACATCAGGGGTTCTCCAAACGTGACATGGCGTCCGATCAGAATTCCAGCCAATTTTGCATTGAAAAAGTCAAACGGCGCTCCTTCCCTTCTGAACTCTGCCATGCGCCGAAACAGTGGTGCCCCCCACATATCAGGTATCAACATACTCAGGACAAATTGCACAATAACTTTTCCATTCCAATTTCTCCTTTTACCCTTGGTAAAATAAAAAAAATTGAACCTGGAATATTTTTTTTGTGAAAAAAAGTTAAATGTTCATTTTTTTTAAATATTCAAAAAATTCCTGTGAAGCACCTGAAGGGTTAATAAACTTCTTGAATGTTGTTTTGAGCACCTAGAGGGGTGCAGTTTTTAGAATGGTGTCACTTTTGGGGATTTTCTATCACATAGACCCCTCAAAGTCGCTTCAAATGTGATGTGGTCCGTAAAAATAAAATGGTGTTGTAAAAATGAGAAATCGCTGGTCAACTTTTAACCCTTATAACTTCCTAACAAAAAAAATTTTGGTTCCAAAATTGTGCTGATGTAAAGTAAACATGTGGGAAATGTTACTTATCAAGTTTTTTGCGTGCCGTATCTCTGTGATTTAAGGGCATAAAATTCAAAGTTGGAAAATTGCAAAATTTTCAAAATTTTTGCCAAATTTCCATTTTTTTCACAAATAAACGCAAGTTATATGAATGAAATTTTACGACTAACATGAAGTACAATATGTCATGAGAAAACAACGTCAGAATCACCGGGATCCATGGAAGCGTTTCAGAGTTATTACCTCATAAATGGACAGTGGTCAGAATTGTAAAAATTGGCCCGGTCATGAACGTGCAAACCACCCTTGGGGGGTGAAGGGGTTAAGCACCATAAACTTGAAGTTACAGCCCAGCAAGCTCGTCTGCATTTGGACTCATAAGGGGGCATCATACATAGCGATATCGCAAGCAATATTGCTAAAGCGTCACCGATTTTGTGACGCAGGAGCGATATTGCTAGCGATATTGCTATGTGTGACACTAACCTCTGACTTGCTCCCCTTTGCTGGCTATCGCTGATCGCACCAGAAGGTCCTGGGCCGTTTCTCTGCGGCGGCGGCTTCCTGCTGGCACCGACGAGCGACGCGTGGATGCGGGAGGAGGACTTCATCATCGCTGCGTGAGACAGGTAAGTATCGACCGCTGCTGCATCGCTGGTGAGAGCTGCCTGTTTGGCAGCTCACTAGCGACCATTTAGCGATGCACCAGCGATCCCGATAATGATACGACCCTGTCAGGATCGCTGGTGCATCGCTAATTATAACGGGACCCATAGACCGTATTTTCTGTCCGAGTCCTGTCTGTGGAAAAAATGGACAGCACTTGAACCAATGTTATTCAATGGGGCAGTACAGATGAGTGATTTTTTTCACTGACCTTATCTGTGTGTGAAAAAGAATCGCAGCCTGCACTAGCTTCTTCCGTAGATCGGATGAGACTTACCCATTCAAGTTTATGGGTGCATGAAAAACGTCAGACAGCCACAGTTTTTATGGGTACATACATAGCATAAACTATATATGGTCTTATAAATGATCAATACTAACTATTGTAAAAAAAACATATTGCACACAGACGACAGTGAGAAAAAATTGTCCTTTTTTATGAACCTACCCCTTTTATGATGCCTAGGCCATATAATGTATTGGGGTGTGTTTGTGAAAACTTTCTGATGGCAGCGTCATCAGATTCTAGGTTTCATTTTAATGAAAGTTACAAGGTAGAAATGGAATGCTTGACTTCCTTGCATTAGTTTTCATATATGACCCCCAGTGTTTAGTAAGCACAATTCTGTATCCTTGAGGTCCCAATCATTTCAACAAATGGGTCGCTTTAATTATCACAGCATCATTCGTTTTAGAGATGCAATAGAGATGAGTGGATCAGGCAAAATTCAAGTTCTGTGCATATTTTTTTGGTCTCCCTTTTTCATCTCTACCTCATCTGGTCCTGATCTAGAAACTCCACTGCAGCATGTGGTCTGCAGAGGTGTATAACCAAGGTAACAGCAGGTGGGTTGTGCATGATGCTCCCCTCACCCACAACTACCTCCCTGCACCATGTTCTATGTCAGTGAGGGAGAATGAGAAGAAACTTAGTAGCAAAACAGCCCAAAAGGAGGGAGAATTGTATAATGAAATAAGCTATATAGAGAGCGCTGGGGTGGCTATTAGAGTGATTCAGCAAAAAGAAACTTCAGAAGATCTTCAGAATGAGGGTATGTGCACATGCTGCGGATTGTGGTGCGGATCCGCAGCGGATTTGGCCCTGTGGGTCCGCAGCAGATTCTGTTGCGTTGCACAGTACCTTTATTTCCTATGGAAAAAAAAAACGAAGTGCACATGCTGCGGATTTTTCCACGGGTTGCAATCCGCAGCATGTCAATTCTTTGTGCGGTTTCAGCTGCGGTTTCACACCTTATCATTATGAGGTGTGAAACCGCAGGCTAATCCGCAGATAAACCGGAGGACTTTTGTCCTGCGGATTTTTCAAAAAAATCCGCACAACCTTAAAACTACGTGGGCACATAGCCTTAAGGCCCCGTCACACATGATGATTTACCAGCGATCCCGACAACGATATCAACGTGTCAGGATCGCTCGTAAGTCGCTATGTGATCACTGGTGAGCTGTCAAACAGACAGCTTCACCAGCGATTAGCACAGCGATGTCGAGCGCGCGGCATCGCTGTGTTCTGTTAGTTACCAGCGCGCTGATGCAGGCAGCTGGTAACTAACGTACACATCGGGTATCCAAGGGACGTGCGTCCCTTGGATACCCGATGTGTACTTTAGTTACCAGGTACCTGCATCAGCGCGCTTGGTAACTAACTGAACAATCCTCCCACAATCCTCCGCGCACTGCAGGGGCGTAACCAGAAGATCCCGGGGAAATTCAGAGGCCCGTTTGCGCCGCTGCGCCTGGTACCATGGCAACTACCAGCACAACCGGGGCCCCCAGGGGCCAGCCGCGCAGCCCGGTGCAGGCGTCCATTCCCGGGTGTAGGGGTGTATAGCACAGGCTGGTGCTATACATCCGAGGGAGCAGAAGTCACAGCCTGCCCGCCAGGCCTGCATCAGCGCTCTTGGTAACTAATGTACACATCGGGTATCCAAGGGACGCATGTCCCTTGGATACCCGATGTGTACATTAGTTTCCAGCTGATCGCTGGGCTCCCGCCGGTCACACGCAGCGATGCGTGCTGGCCAGCGGGAGTCCAACGACCAAAGAAATGTCCTGGGCTTTCCTGTAGCGATCAGCGATACCAGCAGAGAGGCCGGTCGCTGATCGCTGTCACACACAGCGATCTCGCTGGTGAGATCGCTGTTATGTCACAAAACTTGTGACTCAGCAGCGATCTCGCTAGCGAGATCGCTATGTGTGACTGGGCCTTTAGAGTGAAATCACTGGTTAGTCAGACATAGTGATTGATAGCTTAGTGTGTGCCTGAAGACAGCCAGAAAAAGGGCACACTTGTCTGTGAGCTAGCATCACAAGATTCCTGCTTCATACTTCCCTCTAATTTTGTCTTGCAAGGAGAGAGAAACATTGTAACAGGTGGCTCTGAAAAAAAACTGACTGGGAACCACTCACTGGTGAATATTGGTTGGTGACTTCTGAAAAGTGGAGGAATGGCCTGGAGTTGACACAGAGTGTAATATGGCTGGTGGTTACAAGCTATGTTGTTGGCTGAGCTAGCAAAGAAAACTGTTGCCCATACCAGGATACCTGAAGAGAGGATGTGCATTTCCAAAACTAATTGGGTACTTTATCTGTGAGAATGCATTCTGGACAGCTGCTAGCTGTCACAATAACATATTACATTGTCATTTTGAGAAATTACAGCCCTTGATGAAATTTGAAAAGAGTTAAGGTTGACATATTTGTGGATATGGTCCCACTTCGGAGACGTATTCACATATTGCTAGGATGAGGTCATGTGTGTGATGATTGTGCATAGCTTGTGTCAATAGAATTCAGTAGAGAAGTGGCTTCACTTGTATATGGCCCTTTTCATGTATTTGTTGTTACATCTAATAGGCATGGGTCACAAACTTGGGACTTTTCATGTACCGCAAATACAAGCACTCCATGAATTATCCCTGGTCATTCTCAAGCTAAGCTCAATTGTTGACTCTCTTATTAACCAATCCTTATACCAATCATTTGCTATTTGTTCACAGCTTAGCCTTTTCAAGTGTGGTACCATTGTGGTATTATAATACTGTTGTCATTAATAACCATTTCTTGTCTTCATCATTCCAAACCATACTGCTGTTAGCTATTAGCAAGGCATTTGCTTATTTCTTCTGCTTCATTTACCTGTAAATCCTGTCTGACATTGACAACCCATTCATTGCCTTAGGCTTTATTTCATCCTGGGTGTTTAATATACTGTGATGAGTTGTCATCTTATCCAGATTAGCATGTTGACTAAGGTTAAAGTGCTTGTCAAGGGGTGTGATAATTTGTATAGTATAATCAATATGCAAACAGTATCAAGGAAACAAGCAACAACCGAAAAATTAGCAATACTAATAAATGCATTGTACCAGGGACTATTAGCCCTTACTTTTATCAGTGCTTCTTTCTGTTGCTTGACCTAAATGACCTCTGTCTTTCATTATCTATTATTTTCACTAAAGGGTTGAAACAAAAGCGCAATAGGGTCTTATCCGGGTAAAATGTACAAATACTGAAAATATTAAACTCACCTTCTCAAAGAGAAAATAAAGCCTGTATAGTAAGTCAGCCTGCTGCACGTCCAACGGTCCACAGCGGAACCGTACCACAGTTCAATAAGGAATAAATTCTTGGACTTTGAGTGCGCTGCCAGACAGATTCAATAACCACACAAGGTTAAATAAGTTAACCCTTTAATCCCTACGCGTTTCGAAGCATAACGCTTCTTCTTCAGGGGTTGATACATGTATCAACCCCTGAAGAAGAAGCGTTATGCTTCGAAACGCGTAGGGATTAAAGGGTTAACTTATTTAACCTTGTGTGGTTATTGAATCTGTCTGGCAGCGCACTCAAAGTCCAAGAATTTATTCCTTATTGAACTTTCATTATCTATTGAAATATATTCACTTTGCAGGCCTAAAAAGCACCTGAACCTATCCTGGGGTATTCACAGTTGGTTTTGTAAATTTCCATTTTTCTATGCTCTGAAAAGCTTCCAGTCTTGTAAACAAGGAAACATTGCTGTATATCAATCTGGCAAAATACCACCATCCTTTAACAAGCCATTATCTTTGGGAAAGCAGTGCTAAAAAGACCTTCTGTCACAGAGCTTCTGATGAAACTTTTCACTCCCGGTTATCATCTCCCATGCCAGAAAAGTAAAATATGCATGGCACACAGTGATTAATAAGAATAAAACTGAACGTGTTTTTAATGAAAAATGAACTTATTCTAAATGATATTAAAAAGCTACAAGTACAGCTAGGTGTGAGAATGGAAGGCAAAGTTACGGCAAAGGAATAACATACTGTACTAAGGGTAGTTTTGAGGCAGATTTTGTTTCAGCTATTTCTGTGTTTGTCCCATTAATCTAAGTGGGATTTACGTTAATCCCAGTGCTTGACACCAAAACAATTTCATTAAGATGAGTGGAACTGATTTTCTGCCACAAAATACACAAATATGCTGCCAGAAGCGCTAATATTTAAACCCTAACTTTTTCACTTTGCTCCTAATTTGTCTAAACCATATCAAATATGACATTTTTCTTTTACATAACATGTAAAAATGTAAAAGATAAACTATTTTATATAAAACTGTGCAATATTTTTAATGACAATGTACTTTTTCTTCATGAATCTTTGTTATGCAGTGCTTTGGGGCTGTGAGTGCTAGCAAGGTCCATAGAACTAAGGGCACCTTAATCTATCCCTGTCCCCAAGATTACTCCTGAAGGTGGAGACACTGGGTTCACATGCTTTGATATGCTCCTATATTGACTCTTATCTGTCCCCTACCCCACCTAGGGATGTGGAAAGCTGAAGTGTATAAGATATCACTAACCAAACAAACAAGGGAAGACGGACCGGGATAAATTAAAATAATCATACAAAACACATTCACCAAACAACAGAATGTAGCACACGGGAGTTAAAGGAAGGAGAAACCAAATATGAGAGGATGAGGATGTGCACACAAACAAAACTCCAAGAAACAGTCTCCTGAACAAATCTCCAAATGCCAGTTCAAGCCACAAACTATACTTCCAACTCTAAACCAGGCAGTAAGAACTACACTGGCCATTTCTAAGCACTAGAGGCGTATATGTAGCAGAAGGGTGTGTCCAACACTGAACAGCTGAGACAATCCAGGTAGGAAAGTTCCAGGAGCTTCAATAGAAAAGATTAACCCTTGCACTGCCAGCCAGGAAAAATCCTGTACTGTTCAAAAAGATGGTGAAGTGTTTTTAACCAGTGCAGGAATTCGGGAAACCAGATGCAGTAGTCTTCTGGCCCTTCTCTGTCTTGGTTTCCCTGTGACACTTTAATAGTTCATGATTGTCCCTGCAGCGGTAATTTTGGACTACATTTGATACAAGACTTCAGATCTAAAGGTGCATTGACACTGACATATTGTCATGAAACAAGGGTACCTAGCAATAATCTTGAAAAAGTAAAAAGGCTGCTGACCATGAGTAAAACACTCGTCAGGTGAAATGATCTTTTGTGCTTCATAAAGGATAATTTTTCTCGGCAGCACACATCCTGTGTAAATGACTTGCACTGCCAAAAATAATGGCAGCTTATGTGCATTGAACGATCTGTTACAGATCTTTCAGTGCACATCAATAGTGCAATCTGCTTGGCTAAACAGGAAATTAAACGACTGCAAGTCGGCAAGCAAGTTAATCATTAGTGGCTATTTAGAGACACTGGTCATTAGGTGTAAATGCACTTTTAGGCCTCATTCAGACGTGTGAATTGTGCATATGTTTTTTCCCGGATACAATGTGTTCCCATTATAATATATGACTATTCATATGTCCATATTTTTCTGTCAGCGTGGATAAAAAGGGTCAATAGAAGTCTATGGCTCTGTGAAAAATACGTATGGCACGTGTACCATCCGTGTGCTGTCTGTGTTTAACATTGCAAAGTATAGGAGAAGCTTTGGAATTTATTTCTTCATCCATCTGTGAAAAAACACTGATGGTAAAAACAGACACACTGATGACACTCTGATGCACAACACTAATGACACCGGTAATATTTTTTCACAAGGCCTTAGATTGGATCATGCATGTAATTTTTGAAGAAGTTCCAGAATTTAAAAAAAAAAACAGTTAAAATAAAACATTCATATTACTTTTTGCTCTAGTTTGCTTGTACCTAAATAGTTTTTGATGCAGTTTTTTAGCCAAGTCCAGAAAAGGGTCCAAAATGTAGGAAAAGAGTAAATGAAAGCCTAACATTTCTTTCTTTTTATCCACTCCTGTGTGTTGATTCAGAGATCTGTTCCAAGAACTGCATGTGTAAATTAATAGTGAAACCATCTTTCACATGAATGAGAAATTCAGCTTAACGAAAAAAAAGTTATGTTTTGAAAGTGTCAAATTCCATCAAGCATCCATTTAGGAATATGAAGATTACATATTCTGGGGACTAATAAACTCTCCAGATTGGCTTTAGATAGGAAATAAAATGCAACAGCTGGTATATCTCTATTTTCTGCAGTGATTTTGTGATATGCTGTAAGAATAATTCAGAATCGGTGGAAAAGTAATTTTAAGCAACCTGTCAGATCCCATAGCTGTTCAAAACTGCTACGATAGCAATTCATATTCCAAATCCTGTACTCTAATATAGTGCCACCATAACACTGTCATGGTTTAGAAATAAATATTTCATCTGCAGTATCGCATATGGAAATGAAGCCGGACTAGTCCGAGAGGACGTCTCTACACCTGAACTAGTCCTGCGTCTGATCTTCTACTCACACCTCCCTGGATGTGATTGACAGTCTTGATCCAACCCTTGTTATATTTAGACTGCTGACATGTAAACGATTTGACCTGCTTCATTGGTATTTGTTACACTACAGATTAAAACTTAATATTTAAACCATAGCAGCATTACTGGTACTTAGAATACCGGATTTGGTGTATGTACCACTATAGTTATGGTTTTGAACAATTATGGAACCTAACAAGTTCCCTTTCAATGCACACTGTCCTTTGAGAAAAATTAATCTCACCTGATGCTCTCTGTGAATAGCTATCAAAATTTGAAAGTGTTTTTTTTTTTTTAACAAAAACCCCCCAAAAACAATGTTGTCACCCATTTTCCAAGAAGACGTTCCAAAATGCAGACCAATAAGTGTCTTCTTTCTGTTTATCTTGAAGTTCACTATCTTCACAAATCCAACGTTCTTCACATAATCAGACTCCATGATGCTCAGGAGTGAAAAACTCTGTAAAAAATATAATAGATTGATTTCACATATCCAAACCTCTCCGCCCCCTCCAACCTCTTTCTTTGGCACTTTATAAAGTAGGCTTGTTTGAAACAATGTAGAAAAACCCCTTCCTGGCAATTTTTTTTTTAGCAATTTGGATCAACATGGGACATTACTACTTATGAGTTACATGTAAGGGAGGGACAGGACTGTAGTCGTGACCTGAACAACCACAATATATATATGTCCAGTCCTTCCCTACAGCAAACTCTATGCATCTCCAGATTCAGCTTCCTCTGGGCACTACCCAGGCGATGACCTTCTTCAAGGCGACCCAAGTAATAGAGACACAGTCCAAGCTAACTTTAACCCCTTCATGACCAAGCCTATTTTGACCTTAATGACCAGGCCATTATTTGCAATTCTGACCAGTGTCCCTTTATGAGGTAATAACTCAGGAATGCTTCAACGGATCCTAGCAATTCTGAGACTGTTTTTTCGTGACATATTGGGCTTCATGTTAGTGGTAAATTTAGGTCGATAATTTTTGTGTTTATTTGTGAAAAAATCAGAAATTTGGCAAAAATTTAGAAAATTTTGCAATTTTCAAATTTTGAATTTTTATTCTGTTAAACCAGAGTTATATGACACAAAGTGGTTACTAAATAACATTTCCCACATGTCTACTTTACATCAGCACAATTTTGGAAACAAATTTTTTTTTTGTTAGGAAGTTATAAGGGTTAAAATTTGACCAGTGATTTCTAATTTTTACAACAAAATTTACAAAATCATTTTTTTAGGGACCACCTCACATTTGAAGTCACTTTGAGGGGTCTATATGGCAGAAAATACCCAAAAGTGACACCATTCTAAAAACTGCAACCATCAAGCAACTCAAAACTACATTCAAGAAGATTATTAACCCTTCAAGTGTTTCACAGGAACTAAAGCAATGTGGAAAGAAAAAATGGACATTTTAATTTTTCCAACAAAAATTTTCGTTTAGCATCAATTTTTTCATTTTCACATGGGCAACAGGATAAAATTGATCCTAAAATTTGTTTGGCAATTTCTCCTGAGTACACCGATACCTCATATGTGGTCATAAACCACTGTTTGGTACATGTCAGGGCTCAGAAGGGAAGGAGCACCATTTGACTTTTTGAATGGAAAACATGCTGGAATATTTAGAGGTTGCCATGTCGCGTTTGGAGAGCCCCTGTGTGCCTAAACATTGGAGCTCCCCCACAAGTGACCCCATTCTGGAAACTAGACCCCCCAAGGAACTTATCTACATGCATAGTGATCAGTTCGAACCCCCAGGTGCTTCACAAATTGATCGGTAAAAAAAAAGTACTTTTTTTCACTAAAGTTTTCTTTTAGCCTCAGTTTTTTCATTTTCACATGGGTAATGGATGCTAAAATTTGTTGGCCAATTTCTCCTGAGTACACCGATACCTCATATGTGGTCATAAACCACTGTTTGGTCGCACGGCAGGGTCCGGAAGGTAAGGAGCACCATGTCGCGTTTGGAGAGCCCCTGTGTGAGTAAACATTGGAGCTCCCCCACAAGTGACACCATTTTGGAAACTAGACCCCTTATGGAACTTATCTAGATGTGTAGTGAGCATTTTGAACCCCCAGGTGCTTCACAAAAGTTTATAACACAGAGCAGTGAAAATAAAAAAATATTTTTTTTCCTCAAAAATGATTTTTTTAGCACGCAATTTTTTATTTTCACAAGGGTAACAGTAGAAATTGGACCACAAAAGTTGTTGTTCAGTTTGGCCTGAGTATGCTGGTACCCCATATGTGGGGCGGAACCACTGTTTGGGCGCACGGCAGGGCTCAGAAGGGAAGGAGAACCATTTGACTTTTTGAAATGAAAATTACCTCTAATCGTTAGCGGACACCATGTCATGTTTGGAGAGCCCCTGTGTGCCTAAACATTGGAGCACCCCCACAAATGACCACATTTTGGAAACTAGACCCACTAAGGAACTTGTCTAGATGGATAGTGAGCACTTTGAACCCCAAGTGCTTCACAAAAGTTTATAACGCAGTGCCGTGAAAATAAAAAATATTTTTTTCCTCAAATTATTTTTTAGTGAGCAATTTTTTATTTTCACAAGGGTAACAGGATAAATTGGACCCCAAAAGTTGTTGTCCAGTTTGTCCTGAGTACGTTGGTACCCCATATGTGGGTGGGGATCACTGTTTGGGCACACGTCGGGGCTCAAAAGGGTAGCAGTGACATTATGAAATGCTGATTTTGCGGGCGTCATGTTATATTTGTAGAGCCCCTGGTGTGCCTAAACTGTGGAACCCCCCCACAAGTGACCCCATTTTGGAAACTAGACCCCCCCAAGGAACTTATCTAGATGTGTGGTGAGCACTTTGAACCGAAAAGTGCTTCACAGAAGTTTATAACGCAAAGCTGTGAAAATAAAAAAATCATTTTTTTCCTCAAAAAATTATTTTTTAGCTCGCAAATTTTTATTTTCACAAGGGTAACAGGAGAAATTGGAAAAAAAAGGGGGGAACCATTGTTTGGGCGCACGTAAGGGCTCATAGTGGAAGTAGTGATGTTTTGAAATGCAGACTTTGATGGAAAGGTCTGCGGTCGTCCTTAAGTTTGCAGAGCCCCTGATGTGCCTAAACAGTAGAAACCCCCCACAAGTGACCCCATTTTGGAAACTAGACCTTCCAAGGAACTTATCTAGATGTCTGGTGAGCACTTTGAACCCCCAAGTGCTTCACAGAAGTTTATAACGCAGAGACGTGAAAATAAAAAAATCATTTTTTTTCCACAAAAATAATTTTTAGCCCCAATTTTTATTTTCCAAGGGTAACAGGAGAAATTAGACCACCAAAGTTGTTGTGCAATTTTTCCTGAGTACGCTGATACCCCATATGATGGGGTAAACCATTGTTTGGGCACACGTCGGGGCTTGGAAGGGAGGGAGCACCGTTTAACTTTTTGAATGCAAAATTGGCTGGAATCAATGGTTGCACCATGTCACGTTTGGAGACCCCCCTGATGTGCCTAAACAGTGGAAACCCCTCAATTCTAACTCCAACCCTAACCCCAACGCACCCCTAACCACAGCCCTAACCCCAGCACATCCCTAACCCAAATCCCAACCCTAACCATAACCCTAACCCCAACACACCCCTAACCCTATCCCTAACCTTAATTCCAACCCTAACCCTAATTCCAACCCTAAACCTAGTTCTAACCCTAACCCTAATTCCAACCCTAACCCTAATTCCAACCCTAACCCTAATTTCACCCTAACCCTAATTCCACCCTATCCCTAATTCCAACCCTAACCCTAATTCCAACCCTAGCCCTAGCCCTCGCCCTATTTCCAACCCTAGCCCTAATGGAAAAATAAAAATAAAAATAATTTCTTTATTTTATTAGCTGTTCCTGCCTATGGGGGTGATAAACGGGGGGTTTATTTACTTTTCATTCTATTTTGATCACTGTGAGAGTTTATCACAGTGATCAAAATGAATGAATGAATCTGCAGCCGGTGGGTGCACTGCGCATGCGCCCACCATTTTCCAAGATGGCAGCACCCATGACGCAGGACCGCCGGACACCGGGAGCCGGGAGGGACATCGGAGGTACCGGGGGGGTGAGGCGGGGGTCGAAAGGTGGGGGGAGCCTAGAGAAGGGGGGAGGGGAGCTGATGATTGACGGCGGTGGCACATTGCCACCGTCAGTCGGTATCAGGGGCTGATCGGCCCCGTGAGTCGTGGGGGGGTCGGATCACGGTCTCCAGCCATGTCCGATGCTACTGCAGCATCGGCCATGGCTGGATTGTAATATTTCATCAATTTTCATTTATGAAATATTACTATCGCTCTGATTGGCTGTTAAAAGTGAAACAGCCAATCAGAGTGATCGTAGCCACGTGGGGGCGAAGCCACGCCCCCTGTGGTGAAGAACAAAGCCCCCTGTATCTGCGGGTCGGGTGACCTTTTAGTGACCCTGGTCACCCGACCCGCAGGGGTGCTTTAAAGTCATGACGCCACATAGGCGTCACTGGTCAGATTGTCACCAGTTTTCATGACGCCTATGTGGCGTCATTGGTAGGGAAGGGGTTAAAATTTTCTTAACTGGGTACTTCACACGTTGCATCCACAGTTGGTACATCGTGACAATTACTGGATTCCTCATCTTTCCCTCTCTGGCTGTCGCTTCTATGCAGTACACGCCCGACCAAACCATTCTAGACTGCTCCCTAGTTCTTTCCTGGCCTGACCTCACCAGGATCACAATTCCTTCTGCCTGTTTCACCCCAGACTCGAAATCATCAGTCACCAGGTTTGGTTGCCTTTGGTAAAGCATCCGGCCCATCTGTACCGATCTCATCGAAGCTCCAACTTCCTTCATCTCCTCAGTTCAACTGACTCCTGCCCTAAAAGCATCTGCCCAGGCGATAAGTCGCCGCATCTTTCCTTTCTTGTTCTGACCCACTGCTATGACACACAGTGGCCGTGGGTAATGTGGGCTGCAGAGATTTAATGTTACGTGGCTGCCAAGCTGTCTGGGCCTATAGCCCATGTGGACAATAGGGCACCCTGGCCCCATCTGATTTAACTTCCCACAAGCTTCCCTCTTACCACCTGGCAGCCCCTCCTACAATTAACCTTCTATAAACATCCTATCATCTACACCTATAAGGCCCACTAGTATGCCCCCATCTAGTGGCCCAGAACAGAACTACACTTACCCTATGTATAAGAACTATGCACTAAAGTGCCCTCCTCTAGTGTCCCAAAAGGATGCACTTACTTACCCTAAACTATACATGATCAACATACAGTTAGGTCCATATATATTTGGACAAAGACAACATTTTTCTAATTTTGGATCTAGACATTACCACAATGAATTTTAAACAAAACAATTCAGATGCAGTTGAAGTTCAGACTTTCAGCTTTCATTTGAGGGTATCCACATTAAAATTGGATGAAGGGTTTAGGAGTTTCAGCTCCTTAACATGTGCCACCCTGTTTTTAAAGGAACCAAAAGTAATTGGACAATTGACTCTAAGGCTATTTCATGGACAGGTGTGGGCAATCCCTTCGTTATGTCATTCTCAATTAAGCCGATAAAAGGCCTGGAGTTGATTTGAGGTGTGGTGCTTGCATTTGGAAGGTTTTTCTGTGAAGGAAACATGCGGTAAAAGGAGCTCTCCATGCAGGTGAAACAAGCCATCCTTAAGCTGCAAAAACAGAAAAAAACCATCCGAGAAATTGCTACAACATTAGGAGTGGCAAAATCTACAGTTTGGTACATCCTGAAAAAGAAAGAAAGCACTGGTGAACTCATCAATGCAAAAAGACCTGGGCGCCCACGGAAGACAATAGTGGTGGATGATCGCAGAGTAATCTTCATGGTGAAGAGAAACCCCTTCACAACAGCCAACCAAGTGAACAACACTCTCCATGAGGTAGGCGTATCAATATCCAAATCTACCATAAAGAGAAGACTGCATGAAAGTAAATACAGAGGGTTCACTGCACGGTGCAAGCCACTCATAAGCATCAAGAATAAAAAGGCTAGACTGGACTTTGCTGAAAAAACATCTAAAAAAGCCAGCACAGTTCTGGAAGAACATTCTTTGGACAGATGAAGCCAAGATCAACCTCTACTAGAATGATGGAAAGAGAAAAGTATGGTGAAGGCGTGGTACAGCTCATGATCCAAAGCATATCACATCATCTGTAAAACACGGCGGAGGCAGTGTGATGGCTTGGGCATGCATGGCTGCCAGTGGCACTAGGTCACTAGTGTTTATTGATGATGTGACACAGGACAGAAGCAGCCGAATGAATTCTGAGGTATTCAGAGCCATACTATGTGCTCAGATCCAGCCAAATGCAGCCAAACTGATTGTTCGTCGTTTTATACTACAGATGGACAATGACCCAAAACATAAAGCCAAAGCAACCCAGGAGTTTATTAAAGCAAAGAAGTGGAATATTCTTGAATGGCCTAGTCAGTCACCTGATCTCAACCCAATTGAGCATGCATTTCACCTGTTAAAGACTAAACTTCAGACAGAAAGGCCCACAAACAAACAGCAACTGAAAACCACCGCAGTGAATGCCTGACGGAGCATCAAAAAGGAGGAAGCACAGCGACTGGTGATGTCCATGAGTTCAAGACTTCAGGCAGTCATTGCCAACAAAGGGTTTTCAACCTGGTACTAGAAATGAACATTTTATTTACAATTATTTAATCTGTCCAATTACTTTTGGTCCCTTTAAAAACAGGGTGGCACATGTTAAGGAGCTGAAACTCCTAAAACCTTCATCCAATTTTAATGTGGATACCCTCAAATGAAAGCTGAAAGTCTGAACTTCAACTGCATCTGAATTGTTTTGTTTAAAATTCATTGTGGTAATGTCTAGAACCAAAATTAGAAAAATGTCTCTGTCCAAATATATATGGACCTAACTGTACATCACTTTATATTATATACAGTGTAGCTCTAAGGAACGCAAACTCTAAAGCATGGTAACACATATATATGTGGCAGTACCAGTAAAGTGATTGGCAATACATTTTTACATGTAGCAGTACAGCAAGCATTCAACTTATACATTATCAATATCAGCAATATGTACATATAAACAAATCAAAGGCAATTAGAGGAACAGAAGCAAGAAGAACATTATATCTCACCCCCTTACATACACTGTGAGGGTATTATTACAGGCTAAAGGACCAAGAAAGGCAGTATTATTATTGGTAGGCACAGAGGGGGAATTTTTACTGTGGAGAAGCACAGAGGAGCCATTATTACTAATGTGAGCCACACAAAACAAATGTTAGTTTTCTCCCTCCAGCAGGCTATAACCTCTGCTCCTGCCACATGTGCAGCGCACTAACCCTAGCCATCACTCTATTCTTATGTTCCGCCTTTCTCCTCCTCCATTCATATTACACATGGTAATAACAGAGGCGGGATTGTAGAACTAATGGCTTCTCATTGGGACAATGCGCTATGGGAGATCAGGGAATGGAAGTGCCCTATATGTGCACTGTTGGTGGGCTACTGACACTGCCAACATCTCCGCCACAAAAGTGATTGCCTGGCTACAAAGGAGCACAGCAGGTTTCAGGCACTGTGAGGCAGAAACAAACTAAGTAGGATTAGACAAATTATTATAATTAGGATCGTTACTTGAAAGGCAGCGGATTAATTTATTAATTGAATTCATCCAAATGACAGGTGCTCTTTATGGCTACTTCTGACATAGTTTTAAATAAATTATTTTATTTCTAATATAAAAGTCACATAAAAATGCATACGACAGTATTATTCCATGACACTTCACTGTGTAACTGTCACTTCATATAAGCCGTATCTGGGTGCATTTATGATACTAAGCATCCACCCAACCTAATTGATGCTGATAGGTATGTGATTGGTGTGGGCATCAGTATCTTGCACCTGTTCTATCTCTAGCACATGCTATTGGGGTGTGTCTGTATCCTGCAGGGATGTACTCACCATTAGCCCGATGAAAAAAAAATACACAATCACCCCACAGGAATTGAGGAACATAGAAAAATACCATTCTGTTTAAAAACTATATGATTTAGTTGAAAGTTAATTAAGCACCTAAGATCTCAAAGCTGAAGAAATGGGCTGCACCACATATTGGTTTAAGGCCGGTTTCACATTTGCGTATGGAGGAGCTGCGGAGGGCTGCAGACTTCCTCTGTGAAGCTCCGCCCACGGCCGCACCTCCTCCGATCAACTCCACCTACGTCGGCATGCGGCCTGCGTACTCTATCTTTAGCATTAGGTACGCAGGCCGTGCCAATGTATGCGGATGCCTCCGCATGCGTTGTTTTGACGGTGCGGTGACCGCACCAAAATGCAACATGTTGCGTTTGGCGCAGGTCGCCGCTCCATCAAAACGATGCATGCAGAGGCATCTGCATGCATCAGCATGACCTGCGTACCTAATGCTAAAGATAGGATATTCAGGCCGCATGCCGACGGAGGCGGAGCTGACCGGAGGAGGTGCGGCCATGGCTGGAGCTTCACGGAGGAAGTCTGCAGCCCTCCGTAGCTCCTCCATATGCAAATGTGAAACCGGCCTAAGTGCAATGTGTAGATGCACATTCACACAGATGAGCAAATGCCCTGCAGTAAGGCTACTTTCACATTAGTGTTTTTAGCGCTGTGCTTTGTGCGCAATAGAAATGCATGCAAAAAATACATCATGCGTTTTGCATGTTTTTGCTTTTTTTAGACGCATGCATTTTAACCAGTTTCTAGCCATGTTAACGCTTAAAACGCATGCGATTTTAAACACAGGTGTGCGCATGTTCATGCGCACGCCTGCGTTCCCATAGACTGTAATGTGATTTTTAATTTCTTACTTTGCAGGTCTGGATATATTTAAATAGATTTAAACACTGTGTAGCTGTAAAGGGGAATAATGAAATATCATCAGTAAGCCTGTCACTCACCTTCCTCCCATATAGATGAAGCTTGAGCCATTTACAGACATATTTAACAGGTTTTTCTTTTAGAACACTTGGCAGCAGTTGGAACATACTGCATTTCTATGATTTGGAAAATAGGAAAATGTGTTTGCGTGCAGTAAATTGTCACAAATTACATTTATCCAGGGCTCTAATTCTTGTCTTGGTAAATAAGGCTAGCTGAATCATTTCCCAGGATCCCACCAATACTCCCCCTCCTTAATTATAACTTGTGTAGTCATAACATAAACGCCTAGCGTCTATTGCAAAATGTATCTACTCAACACTATATTGCTATATAAATTTTAGACATGGTTGTAATGGCGCTGTAATGCTCATTAAAATGATACCCTACCACTTTGTAGATCCTCTTTAATTACCCTTTGAAGTTTTCTGCTAATTAGATTTCGGTGCACAGGGGCCGGACTGTATATGGGGTCTTCTACTCCCTGTCTGTGATCCCCGGCCCCTCTGCCTGCATTTAGCTTTTGAATGGCAGGTCACTGCTTTTCAGTGATCTCACATCACTGTTTGAAATCCAGCGCAGTCATTGCCATCTGTGGCACATGCGCATATTGAGTTTTTTGCTAGTCTTCAATAAAATGATGCTGTCATTGCCACCAGCAGCGCATGTGCAATCATCTCTGAAAGACATCATTCAGCTGAAGACGCAATATGCTCGTGCTCCGCTCATGGCAATGACAGTGCCAGTGCAAGATCTGAAATAGAGGAGGCAGATTACTGAAAAAGCATCATCCTGCCATTTATAGACTGTTAGCAGATAGAGGGGCCTATGAAAACCAAGTGCACAGTCCCGCCCCTGTGCACCGAAATCCAATTAGCATGAAACTTCAAATGGTGATTAAAGAAGAACAGCAATGCAGATTTCTGCACCAAATGTATCAATGTAATCAGTATTACAGTACAATTGCAGCCATGTCTTTATATAAGAATCATGCTGTCAGGCTCTCTTTAAACAGGAACTAATTTTTTTTTATATAATTTTGTCCTTGATGAAAACTATGGAATTGTGCCAATCACTTTAATAGAAAACTTGTCTTCATTCTTGTAAAAAAAAAACTGTCTTCATCTGCATTTACATCACAACACACCCATTTGGAGTACAGATAATGGCAGTGAAAGGCTCATTCCCTATCCCACTTCTGAGTGTGAACATGGTCTTTTCAGAGCAATCTCCTACAGCAGAGTTGACAGACCCTCGCTGCCCCCTATGTAGTATACTGTAATGGAAGCAT
Organism: Dendrobates tinctorius; assembly: GCF_039654945.1. Taxonomy (NCBI): domain Eukaryota; kingdom Metazoa; phylum Chordata; class Amphibia; order Anura; family Dendrobatidae; genus Dendrobates; species Dendrobates tinctorius. The sequence continues at coordinate 28,828,129 of NW_027361732.1, read as the reverse complement.
TGCATTTGCTTTTACTTTTGCCCTAATCTCTTTATGTCCTCCCCAGTGATACATTATATACAGAACTCTTGTGGATGTGGATCCAATGCTTTTATTATGTTGTACAGGTGATAGTAAGGATCTGCTTATTGACAAGGCTGCTGGCTGGGCTCACACAGTCTGAATCCAAAGAAACTAGCTTAGGGAAAAAATTTTTATAAGCAGAAAACTCAGAGAAAGACACAGGTGCTAAGCTTTTCACTGCCATCTTCTGTACTCCAACTTACTACTTTCTAATACCAATGCAGCTAAAATCAGGTAAAAATCTGGGGAAAATCAGGGGTTTGGAAGTCACTTGCATGCAATTTTTGCTAATGAAAGGAATGAAAAGCAATGCCTTAAGAAAGTGATTTGCAAAGTTTCATAACTTTTCATGCTGAACAAAATTATTTAAGAAAAAAAATAAAAGTTTACTTACTCTTTAAGGCTAGTTTCACACTTGCTTTTTTTTGCAGCGCGTTTTTCCCGCAAAAAAACGCATTGAAAAAACGCATACAAAAGCATACAACTGCTGCGTTTTTTTCAAGCATTTTTATGAGCATGCATGAAAAAAACGCAGCGTTTTTATGCGTTTGTATGCGTTTTTAATGCGTTTTTACCACGTTTGCGTTTTTTTCCAACATTTTTAGGTGGCCCCTCACACTACCCAAACCATGACTTTACTAACCCTAACCCTGACCCTAACCCTAACCCTAACCCTGACCCTAACCCTAACCCTGACCCTAACCCTTAACCAAATCATACTTAACCCTAACCCAAACCCTAAACCCTAACTAACCCTAACCCTAACCCTAACCCTAACCCTAACCCTGACCCTAACCCTAACCCTGACCCTAACCCTTAACAAAACCATACTTAACCCTAACCCTGACCCTAACCCTAACCCTGACCCTAACCCTTAACCAAACCATACTTAACCCTAATCCTGACCCTAACCCTGACCCTAACCCCAACCCTAACCCTGACCCTGACCCTAACCCTAACCCTAAACCCTCTTAACTAACCCTAACTCTAACCCAAACCCCTAAATTCCATGGTTAAAAAAAAAAAACGCATATGCAAAAAAACGCATACATGAGCATGCCAGTGCGCACATATGCGCATCCATAGGCTATAATGGCCATTTTTAGCGCAAAACGTGCGCATATGTGCGCATGCGCTTTTTTGCAGGGCCAAAAAATGCAACATGCTGCGTCTGGAAAATACAAACGCACACCCCAAAAAAACGCAGCGCATGAAAATCGCATACATGCGCTTACAAGCGCGCAGGTATGCGCACCCATGTTAAATATAGGGGAAAAAACGCATGCGCACATATGCGTTTTTTTCCAGCGCTAAAAAACGCAAATGTGAAACCAGCCTAACCCCTTTACCACCAAGCCTTCATGACCAGGCCAAGTTTTACAATTCTGACGAGTGTCACTTTATGTGCTAATAACTCTGCAATGCTTCAATGGATCCCACTGGTTCTGAGATTGTTTTTATTGTGACATATTGTACTTCATGATAGTGGCAAATTTGTTCAATATGACTCATGTTTATTTGTGAAAAAATTGGAAATTTGGAGAAAAATTAGAAAATTTGGCAATTTTCAAACTCTTAATTTTTATGCCCTTAAATCAGAGAAATGTCACACAAAATAGTTAATAAATAAAATTTCCTACATGTTTACTTTACATTTTTTTGTTAAGAAGTTAGAAGGGTTAAAAGATGACCAGCAATTTCTAAGTTTTCCAGCAACATTTACAAAAACATTTGAAGTTACTTTGGGGGGGCCTATATGACAAAAAACAAAACAAAAGTGACACCATTCTAAAATCTGCACCCCTCAAGGTGCTCAAAACTCCATACAAGAAGTTTATTAACCCTTTAGATGCTTCACAGGAATTCATGGAATGTGGAAGGAAAAAAATGAAGATTTCACTTTTCTTAAATTTAACTTTAGACCCAAATTTCTTTATTTTCACATAGGCAGCAGAAGAAAATAGACCCCAAAAATGTGCTGTGAAATTGCTCCTGAGTATGCCGATAACCCCATATATGGAGGAAAAGTACTGTTTGGACGCATGTCAGGGCTCAGAAGGGAAGACGTATCATTTGACATTTTGAATACAAAATTGGCTGGAATCAGATGCCATGTTACGTTTGAAAGCCCTTGATGGTTCTAAACAGTAGAAACCCTCCACAAGTGACCCTATTATGGAATCTAGATCCCTCAAGGAATATATTTAAATGTGTGATGAGACCTTGAACCCCCAGGTGTTTCACAGAAGTTTATAACTAGAGATGAGCAAATTTCTTCGGATTCGGTTCCGAATACGATCGCAATCAAATATTGTTTTTGCAATATTCGTCGATCACAGCCCAGCCGAACGTCATTAGAGTCAATGCGAGTAGAAATTACCAAATATGTTCAGAACTTTCCATAAGACAAGCATTCAGCATGAATAGTGTTCGAATATGGCCTGAATATGTCAAAATCAGATTTGAGGCCAAAATCCGAACAAATTCGCTCATCTCTATTTATAACGTAGAGCCATGAAAATAAAAAAAATAAAATTTTTCCTACAAAAATATTTTTAGCCCCAAATTTTTCATTTTAAAAAGGGTAACAGGAGAAAATGCAACCCAAAATTTGTTGTGCAATTTCTCTGAGTACACAGATACCTCATATATGGGGGACAACTACAGTTTGGGTGCACAGCAGGGGTCAAAAAGGAAGGAGTTATGTTTTGGAACGCAGACTTTTAGGAAATGGTGTGCGGGTGTCATGGCGGGCTTGGAGAGCCCCTGATGTGCCTAAACAGTAAAACCCCCCAAAAGTGACCCCGTTTTGGAAACTAGACCCCTCAAGTAATTTACCTAGATGTGTGTTTAGTACCTTGAGCTTACCGATGCTTCACAGAATTTTGCAACGTTGATCTATGAAAATGAAAAAAATATTGTTCCCAAAAAGATGTTGTTTTAGCCCTAATTTTTTTCATTTTCACAAGGATAGCAGGAGAAAATGGACCCTCAAATTTGTTGTGCATTTTCTCCTTACTATACCGATACCTTATATGTGGTCAAAAACCACTTTAGAGTTCAGATTTTGCTGGACTGGTTTCAGGGTGCTATGTCACATTGCTAGAGCCCCTGAGGTGTCAGAACAGCAGAGACCCCCAATAAGTGACATCATTTAAAAAATTATATCCTCCCAAAGAATTCGGGCAGTTATCGTATTGACACTATATGTGCCTCACAGAAACTTATATCCTTCGGCGGTGAAGAAAGAATAATTACATTATTACACTAAAATGTTGTTTTAGACCCAAGTTTTTAACTTTTTTAAGGGCTAGTAGGAAAAAATGGACCTGAGTTTGTTTTAAACATTTCTCCTGAGTGTGCCAATACTCTACATGTAATCAGGAAATACTTTTCAGACACAGTGCAAAGCTCAAAAGGGAAGGAGTGCCATATTATGGTGCAGATTTTACTGTAATGGTTTGCTGGTGCCATGACCCACTGGGAGAGCCTCTGGGTAGAGATAAGCAAATTTTGTTCAGTTTTTGTCCCTGAATCTGATTTTGACATATTCGAGCCAGAGCCATATTTGAACACTGTTCGTGCCGAATGTATGTTTAATGATCGTTTCCAAACATATTCGGTAATTTCTACTCCCATTGACTCTGATGACGTTCGGCTGTGTTCGATGAATATTATGAATCCGAACAAATTCATTCATCTCTGCCTCTGAGCTTCTAGAACCCCATTTGACAAACTACACCTCTCAAGAATTCATCTAGGGGTGCAGTGATCATATTGACACCACAGGTGTGTCACAGAATATTATACCATTGGGCAATGAAGGAAAAGTAATTAAATTCTTACCACCAAATTTTGTTTTAGCCCCAGATTTTACATTTTTACACTGGGAAATGGGTAAATATGGCATTACATTTGTCCTACAATTTCTGCTGAATGTTGTAATACCCCATATGTGACTGTGCAGTACTGCTTAGCCACACAATGATACTCGAGAGGGACGAAGCACTATTTGCTTCCTGGAGCACAGTCTTTCCTAGAATAGTTTGCCGACCCCATATACAGAGCCCCTTAAAAAAGCAGAAATGACCTCATTTTAGAAATTATACCCATTGGGAATTTATCTACAGGTGTAGTGATGATTTGGACTCTATGGGTGTTTTCTGTAGTGGATGTTGCTGAGTGAAAGTTGCAAACTGTCATTGTGGTGCCCAGTACATTGTAGTCACCAATATGCTCTAGTGCCCAGTACGTTGAAATGCCCAGCTTGGGCTTCTGGAGACATGCACCCGTAAACTAAGTGGGCTCCTATTTCCACAGAAATGCCAAACATGTGGATGCTAAATGTGATTTAGGCACACTGTGGGGTCCAGAAGGATTTGGGAGTGCAGAATTTGCTAAATTTCTTTTATGGGGGCGAGGAGTCATTTTGCTTTTCCAGAGCCTTTGTACCACTAGTAACGTGGAAGTGCCCTACATTTCTGATAATAGATGATGGATCTCAGTAGGGACGTGCTTTTTTTGTGGATTGATTTGAAGCTTTTGTTGAGAATATTTTACATAACATTTTATATTACATTTATTCTGCGCTCTACGCTGAGCAATTACTTTGGGGTTTCCATCTAAATCTCTGAGTGACGTGATTCAGATAAATCCCTTGAGTGAGTCACTCACTATAATGAAGCAGCAGAGTTACTCTGGACTCCGTCTGCCCTCTGTTCAGCATCGTCCTTTTCAGAAGTGCACAAAACTGTTTTGGCCCACACTTTTATACACGCCTAAAAAGATGGACACCGCCAGATCACGACGTCCACAGTGACTGCATCTGCCTCATTATAGGGAAGCTTCTGTTGGGGTTCCATCTGAATCACGTATTTTAGAGATTTACATGGAAACCCCATTGTAAACGCTCAGCACAGAGCTCAGGATAAATGTAAACTGAGCCTTATAGCGATCTTTGGGAGGCAGAATGAAAAAATCAACAGCAAGTCAAGAATTAGTTTTACCTAATTTTAGCCATTCCTCATGTGGTAAAAAATGATTAGAGTTTTTTATTCTTTGGATTGGTGCGATTACAGCGATACCAGATTTATATCATTTTTTTTATATTTGGCTGCTGTCACACACTAAAAGACGCTTTTTATTGCAAAAAACTATTTTTGCATTGCCATATTTTGATAGTTATAATTTTTTCCATATTTTGGCAGACAGAGTCATGTGAGGGCTTGTTTTTTGCGGGATAAGTTGACACTTTCTTGGCACCATTTTTGGGCACGTTAAATTTTTTGATCACTTTCTATTCTGATTTTTGGGAGGCAAAATGAACAAAAACCAACAATTCAGAATTGGTTTTTTTTGTGCCATTCCATGTGTTGTAAAATTGATAAGGCAGCTTTATTCTTGGGGTCAGTGCGATTACAGAAATAACACATTTACATAATTTTTTGTGCTTTTACACAATGAATTTTCCTATTTTATAGAAAAACTAAATAAATATTTTTGTATTACTTTATACCGCTTTTTGTTTAGCAGTATATTGATAAAACATCATGTTTTGCCTACTTTGTTATTTTTTTTTTATGTGTTCACTGAAGGGACTAACTAGTGGGACAGTTTTCTTGGTCGGGTTGTTCCGGACGTGGAGATACCAAACGTGTACTTTTTTCCCATAAAAATATTAATTTACTTTTTAATTTATTATTTTGTGAATTTTTTTTAAACCTTTTTACTTATTCCTTTTATGTGACATTCACTTTTTTAACTGCTTCCGATCGCTTATAAAGCATAGCATTGCTATGCTTTATAAACTGTCCGTGCTGCACTGATATCCAAGCTTGATGCACCATGCTCTGAGCATGGTCTAAGAGGCTTGCTAGCTCTGGTGACCAGGATATCATCATGATGACATCGGGTCACCATGGTAATGATGGCGCCTTGTGATGACATTGTGGGGGTGCCAATCGGAGAGCAGGGAGAGCTCCCTGCCTCTGCCTGACTTCTAAATGTTGCAAATGCTACTGATCTCAGCCTTTATCAAGTTAAACTGATGGGAATGGTGCAAGCTCTGCTCCTGGCAATGAGTGCCAGATGTCAACTGTCATATCCGTTGAACACCCGGTGATGATTGCGCGTGCACAACCCCTGTGCACGCAAAATCTCCATGATGTACTGACCCACCTGGACGTATTGATACGTCCAAGGTCATGCAGGGGTTAAAGGATCCTTTCCTGCATTTAAAATCAAAGAACTTTGGCTTCCTATACACATGATGCTTTACTTTGACCACTTCTTTAACCCCTTCCCGACCAATGACACCACATAGGTGTCATGAAAACTGGTGCCAATCTGACCAGTGACGCCTATGTGGTGTCATGACTTTAAAGTCCCCCTGCGGGTCGGGTGACCGGGGTCACTAAAAGGTTACCTGACCCACAGATACAGGGGGGCTTTGTTCTTCACCACAGGGGGCATGGCTTCACCCCCACATGGCTACGACCGCTCTGATTGGCTGTTAAAAGTGAAACAGCCAATCAGAACGATAGTAATATTTCATCAATGAAAATTGATGAAATATTACAATCCAGCCATGGCCGATGCTGCAGTAGCATCGGACATGGCTGGAGACCGTGATCCGATCCCCCCCACGACTCATGGGGCCGATCGGCCCCCGATACCAACTGACGGTGGCAATGTGCTGCCGCTGTCAATCAGTTCCCCTCCCCCTTCTCTAGGCTCCCCCCACCTTCCGAGACCCCCTCACCCCCCGGTACCTCCGATGTCCCTCTCCGGCTCCCGGTGTCCTGCGGTCCTGCGTCATGGGCGCCGTCATCTTGGAAAATGGCAGTGCGCCCGCCGGCTGCAGATTCATTCATTCATTTTGATCACTGTGATAAACTCTCACAGTGATCAAAATAGAATGAAAAGTAAATAAACCCCACATTTATCACCCCCATAGGCAGGAACACCTAATAAAATAAAGAAATTATTTTTATTTTTATTTTTCCATTAGGGTTAGGGTTGGAATTAGGGTTAGGCTTGGAATTAGGGTTAGGGATAGGGTTAGGGGTGTGTTGGGGTTAGGGTTGGGATTAGGGTTAGGGAAGTGCTGGGGTTAGGGCTGTGGTTAGGGGTGTGTTGGGGTTAGGGTTGGAGTTAGAATTGAGGGGTTTCCACTGTTTAGGCACAACAGGGGTCTCCAAACGCGACATGGTGCAACCATTGATTCCAGCCAATTTTGCGTTCAAAAAGTCAAACGGTGCTCCCTCCCTTCCAAGCCCCGACGTGTGCCCAAACAGTGGTTTACCCCAACATATTGGGTATCAGGAAAAATTGCACAACAACTTTGGCGGTCTAATTCCTCCTGTTACCCTTGGGAAAATAAAAAATTGGGGGCTAAAAAATTATTTTTGTGGAAAAAATGATTTTTTTATTTTCACGTCTCTGCGTTATAAACTTCTGTGAAGCACATGGAAAAATCATTTTTTAAGGAAAAAAATGATTTTTTATTTTCACAGCTTTGCGTTATAAACTTCTGTAATGCACTTGGGGGTTCAAAGTGCTCACCACACATCTAGATAAGTTCCTTGGGGGGTCTAGTTTCCAAAATGGGGTCATTTGTGGGGGTTTCCACTGTTTAGGTACATCAGGGGCTCTGCAAATGTAACATGATGCCCGCAGACCATTCCATCAAAGACAGCATTTCAAAATGTCACTACTTCTCTTCCGAGCCCCGACGTGTGCCCAAACAGTGGTCCCTCCACATATGGGGTACCAGCGTACTCAGGACAAACTGGACAACAACTTTTGGGGTCCAGTTTCTCCTGGTACCCTTGTGAAAATAAAAAATTGCGCAGTAAAAAATAATTTTTCGAGGAAAAAATTTTTTTTTTATTTTCACGGCACTGCGTTATAAACTTTTGTGAAGCACTTGGGGGTTCAAAGTGCTCACTATGCATCTAGATAAGTTCCTTAGGGGGTCTAGTTTCCAAAATGTGGTCATTTTTGGGGGTGCTCCAATGTTTAGGCACACAGGGGCTCGCCAAACATGGCATGGTGTCCGCTAACGATTAGAGGTAATTTTCATTTCAAAAAGTCAAATGGTTCTCCTTCCCTTCTGAGCCATGCCGTGCGCCCAAACAGTGGTTCCCCCCAGATATGGGGTACCAGCGTACTCAGGCCAAACTGGACAACAACTTTTGTGGTCCAATTTCTCTTGTTCCCCTTGTGAATATAGCGTGCTAAAAATCATTTTTGAGGAAAAAAAATAATTTTTTATTTTCACTGCTCTGCGTTATAAACTTCTGTGAAGCACCTGGGGGTTCAAAGTGCTCACTACACATCTAGATAAGTTCCATAAGGGGTCTAGTTTCTAAAATTGTGTCACTTGTGGGGGTTTTTCACTGTTTAGGCACACAGGGACTCTCCAAACACGACATGGTGTCCGATAACAATTGGAGCTAATTTTCCATTCAAAAAGTCAAATAGCACTCCTTACCTTCCGTACCCTGCCATGCGCCCAAACAGTGGTTTATGACCACATATGAGGTATCGGTGTACTCAGGAGAAATTGGCCAACAAATTTTAGTATCCATTTTATCCTGTTTAGTGAAAAAAAGTACTTTATTTTACCGATCAATTTGTGAAGCACCTGGGGGTTCGAACTGATCACTATGCATGAAGATAAGTTCCTTGGGGGTCTAGTTTCCAAAATGGGGTCACTTGTGGGGGAGCTCCAATGTTTAGGCACACAGGGGCTCTCCAAACGCGACATGGCAACCGCTAAATATTCCAGCATGTTTTCCATTCAAAAAGTCAAATGGCGCTCCTTCCCTTCTGAGCCCTGCCATGTACCCAAACAGTGGTTTATGACCACATATGAGGTATCGGTGTGCTCAGGAGAAATTGCCCAACAAATTTTAGGATCCATTTTATCCTGTTGCCCATGTGAAAATGAAAAAATTGATGCTAAACGAAAATTTTTGTTGGAAATTTTTGTTTTCTTTCCACATTGCTTTAGTTCCTGTGAAACACCTGAAGGGTTAATAATCTTCTTGAATGTAGTTTTGAGTTGCTTGATGGTTGCAGTTTTTAGAATGGTTTCACGTTTGGGTATTTTCTGCCATATAGACCCCTCAAAGTGACTTCAAATGTGAGGTGGTCCCTAAAAAAAATGATTTTGTAAATTTTGTTGTAAAAATTAGAAATCACTGGTCAACTTTTAACCCTTATAACTTCCTAACAAAAAAAAAATTTGTTTCCAAAATTGTGCTGATGTAAAGTAGACATGTGGGAAATGTTATTTAGTAACCACTTTGTGTCACATAACTCTCTGGTTTAACAGAATAAAAATTCAAAATTTGAAAATTGCGAAATTTTCTAAATTTTTGCCAAATTTCTGATTTTTTTCACAAATAAACGCAAAAATTATCGTCCTAAATTTACCACTAAGATGAAGCCCAATATGTCACGAAAAAACAGTCTCAGAATCGCTAGGATCTGTTGAATCGTTCCTGAGTTATTACCTCATAAAGGGACACTGGTCAGAATTGCAAAAAATGGCCTGGTCATTAAGGTCAAAATAGGCTTGGTCATGAAGGGGTTAAAATGTGCTAGGGCATGGCTGCCAAAGAAATATACTGTCGAAGCACTGAACACTTGTAAAGTTTTCAATTTGGCGGCCAAAACTGAATCTTTGTCTCAGGTGAAGAAAATCCATATGACTGTCTAACGGGAGCTTCGTAGCTCTTTTATCTGTCTTTTTCTGAGCTCCTGTCAGCTGATTTATGACAACAGACCACATAAAGTTAAAGCAAAAAGCCTGCTAAAGTGTGAATTTTTTTTAATTAAACCCAATTGCAAAAATGATTTTTAGCCCAAAATAAAGAAATTTAAGTTAAAAAAGTCCTCTAAGATGGACAACCCCTTTACGTCTGAACATATAATTGAAATTCTGTCAGTGAATTATCTTTCTCAAACCTTATTTTCCATGGTTGCATTTACTATGTGCTTTTAAACTTTTTTATTTACAACACCCATCCATTTTCAAGATGTTATTATGACATATATCGGTAGTAACAATGGCAATGTGGAATTGCTCACCATGGATTTCATATATGCAATGTGTATTTTGACTATACGATAGCATTATAATGGACTGCACCTGGGAAACAGCATATGGATCATTAACCATCTACAAAAGGATTTGCAGAAAATTTTCTGCATAGCAATATTAGCTCTAAAATAAAATGTAGGAAAATACCAGTTTAATTCACACATTACCACACATCCTATACTGGTAATGGACATGTAAAAACTATAGATGGCACCTTTTTTTTAATTGAGCAGTTGTATGGTTATTATATTCTGTATTATATTGCTTTGTGTAGAAGTCTGAAATTGAAGAAATTAAGTTCTAAAATATAATGGCGTAATTATAGTGCCTGCAAGCTAATTCTGGTGTTACACATATTAAATTGTTTTGCCTTTTTATGGCTATCTCTCCATAATAGCACTCACTTTTTATCAAGGGATTCATTTGAGAATTAAAAAGAAGTGGATATGTTAGCCTAAAGTTAAAGCTAGTCAAATTATGTTATAAATTGGAACATCACTTTATTTCCATATAGCCAATGTATACCAAAGAAGGATTTCCACATGATTATCCATAGTATTCAAGTAAAAATAATTGCTTATGTTCATGGCTGTTTTTGGCTTGTTTGCCAGTCTGGCTTCACATTGTATAAAGTTCATCAGGCAGAATAATATCAAATTATAACTATGGTTTTTATGTTAAATCATTCATCCAGTGGCCCGTAAACAGCGCTCACTAAAAGTTTTGTGTTATAATGGAGCTGGCAGGAGTCTGGCGCCTGACATCTCAGCCTATGAGGATTTTCTGTAAAACTGTTTTACATATGAAGATGAGGTGTAGAGATCGGAAGCCACATGATGGCACAAGCACAGGAATCATAAAAATGCACAGCTTGTTGTTTGTTCTTTGAACACTGCCGCACTTCACATGCATATGAAGATTGGAGCTGGGCAAAATTTAAGGCAGCCATCCAGTTGATTCCACAGTAAACAAAAAATAAATTGCACATTACTGTATCAATGGCCTTTGTGGTCTGTCAGAAGAATATCGCCATGTACAGTAGATGGCAATTGCACCCTACTGGGCAGTCAGATCTTTATCCTTCCAAATCTTTGGAATGAGCAACTTCAAAACAAAATCTGAACATATGGCATTCCAGGCAGATACATTTATCCAAAAATACATAAAAGCCTTTTCAATACACTCACATACATCTATTTCAATAAATGCTCAGAAAACACTAAAAACAAGGCACTCCCAACCTACCTTGGTTGTCCCCTGAAGGCGTCTTCCTGGCTCAATTTTGTAACATTTATTGAAATAAATTTATGTAAATGTAATAAAAAGTCTTTTCTAGCATATCTGGGATGTAGTAAAAGAAGCATAGAGTCTAGATCACGTGATCTAGATCTAGTATAGCCCCCAACTCCTCCTTGGTCAGACCTTATCTGCAATATTGTGTCCAGTTCTGGAGACCACATTTCAAAAAAGACAGAAGAACTAGAGCAAGTTCAGCCGACTGCAAACTATGTCCTACGAGGAACGGTTAAAGGATCTGGGAATGTTTAGCTTACAAAAAAGACTAAGAGAAGGCTTAATAGCTGTCTACAAATATCTGAACAGATGTCACAGTGTAGAGGGATCATTATTTTCTTGTACACATAGAAATACGAGTAGCAATGGAATTAAACTGAAAGGGAGAAGATACAGATTAGATATTAGAAAAACTTTTTGACAGTGAGGGTGATCAATGTGTGAAACAGGCTGCCACGAGAGGTGGTGAGTTCTCCATCAATGGAAGCCTTCAAACAGAGGCTGGACAGACACCTGTCTGAGATGGTTTAGTTAATCCTGAACTGCATTGAACATGGGTTGGACATGATGACTCTGAAGGTTCCTTCCAACTCTAACATTCTATGATTCTGAAATAATTTTGGAGATGGGAAACGAAGATATCAAAACTAACATAATGTGGTTGAATAAGTGTGAATTTCACTTTATTTTTCAAATATGCTATACCGATTATGGGTGACATTAAGGGCTTGTGCACACAATGCAGATTTGTCGCTTTGTCTGGCACACCTCTCCCAGCCCTGATAATTGTTATGATTTTCCTTAATATTACTTCACCTTAATTCTTATCACTTTTTTTGTTATTTGAAGTAATACATATTCAGAACCATCATGCTCTATAGGGTATCTGGCCACTTTCTATCTACCACTGTTAATGCTACCTATATGGATCACCTATTGTCCACGAATGCTTCAAGTATTAATTATCTTTTTACCTTGCACATTCTGTGAAGATATATATATATATATATATATATATATATATATATATATATATATATATTCTCACAATTTATCAATTGCTGTGATTGTTGCCTTTTTATTTTTTGGTCCGTTTGTATTCATATATATTTTTTTAAAATTATCAAATAAAGATTTATATGTAACATGGCATTACATAAGGGGCAGTTGGCCGGTCCCGTGTGCACTACCGGGGTGGACAAAAAATGACTGGGGCTGATGGAGTCAGCGGACTTGGGGATAACCCAGAATGAATGTGTGGCAGAACAGAAGAGGAGTTGTGCTAAGGGTGTGTGCACACGTTGTGGATTCTGCTGCGGATCCGCAGCGGAATTGGCCCTACGGATCCGCAGCAGTTTCTGCTGCGTTGTACAGTACCCTTTTAGTCTATGGGAAATTAAATCCACAGTGCACGCGGTGCGGAATTTTCTGCACAGATTTGCTGCGGATTTAAATCCGCAGCATGTCAACTCTTTGTGCGGATTCCGCAGCGGTTTGGCACCTGCTCCATTTCAGGTGTCAAACCGCAAGGAAAACCCGCAGGCTAATCGGCAGAAAATCCGCAGATAAACCGCAGGTCTTTTGACCTGCGGATTTAGACAAATCCGCGCGGAAAATTCCGCAGCAGAATCCGCAGCGTGTGCACACACCCTAAAGAGAAGGAAGTGTGATTCGCTGGGCCCTATCACTCCCTGAACTCACCTGATCAATTTGGACTGTTTAGTAAAAGTTTGGCTGTTGCAAAGAACCTGGTGTCCCATGCATTGTGTGCAGAGGCTCCTGAGGACGCAAGCCTGGAGGCAGGGGAGACATGCATCCTTCTAGTGAGTGTGATATACCCCGCACCCTACAGCACACTGGGACTGGAACACCCCTTGTCTGTTCCCATGTGCAACTGGACAGCAGCTTGGTCGCAACCAACTACCGCTCTGCAGCACTTTACACATCTTCTGTAATAACCCCTTCATGACTAGGCCAATTTAATTTTTGCATTTTTGTTTTATCTTCCCCTTCTTCCTAGAGCCATAACTTTCTTGGTTTTCTGTTCAAATAGACATATGAAGGCTTGTTTTTTGTAGGACAATTTGTACCTTTTAATGTCACCATATGATGTACTGGAAAATTGGAAAAAAAAATCCAAGTTGGGAGGAATTGTGAAAAAAATGCAATTCTGACATAGTTTTTGGGAATTGTTTTTATAGTGTACATTTTGTGGTTGAAATGACCTTGTAGAATGATTCTGCTCATCGGTATGATTATGGTGATACCAAACATGTCCAGAAGTTTTAAAAATAAAATTTGGGGATTTGTGTAGCCATTGAATAACTCACCTCATGCCGGTGAGTGCTAAATGCCATTGTCAGAGGTAAACAGAGGCATTTAACAGGTTAACAATTGCGAGCGGAGCACCGCTCTGCTCCATCCACGATTGTCAGAAGGGAAGTCCTGGCTTTAACACAGAGCCAAGATTTGCCAGTTATGGGGCAAGTCTTGGTTGTATGGATTGCTGGGTATGGGGCAAATCTTGGCTGTATGGCTTGCTGGGTATGGGGGCATGTCACACCTGCTTCCAACTTGTGTCATAAATGTACGGCGGATGTCATGAAGGAGTTAATAAAACTTTTTTTGCAGTGTTGAACTTTTTATTTTTTTATCTCATATACTGGCAATGTCTGAGATCATGGGAAGGGAGGAGAATGCTATTTCTCTAATTGAGGAACTGTGGCTACTACAAGCCTCTCTGACTTCCACTTATTGTCATTATTATTATTCATTGTAATGAGCTAAACCTGCTGGGGATGAAATTTCAGACTCTATAAAGGAGCCCTCTGTCCTCTCAGAGACTAGAAATAGAAAAATAACAAATTAGTTATTTTCTACTAGTATCCTCACTGATGAATGCTCTCTTCACTGCACATTAGCCTGAACATAACAGCTAGCTCCAGTCCTTGGCTCTGATAGCTGATCCTCATATGCAGGGAATGCCATACTTAGGTATCTGAAGTAGCTTCATGAAGCTGCGATATAATCAATAAGTATAGGACATTCATTCACTAAGTACTATTAGTATCTCTGGAATTTGTTAAGAGCATGTCTGAGTTTCTTAGGCTGTTTATTCTTGATTATTGAGCTCGAAAAACCTTAGGAACTTATAAAAGGCATGTAAACGCTCAGTGAGTTCAATCTATTGTCCTACAAGATGAATCCACCATCCCAACATGCTGTGGCTGAAAGTCTCATTCATCGAACACTGGGAAATAAGCTATTCTTGACTGATCTTTTCTTCATTCATTATTTTTCTATCTCACCATATAAAGCACATTTGAGATAGATAATAAAAATCAAACAATTTGTACTTGTTCTCCTAATTAAATATTCTGATTTTTGCAATAAACTTTAAGCACTTTACTATGTGACCAAAAGTTTGGTGGCATCCCCTAATCGTGTTTCACCTATAAGCATTGCGAATAGATAAACATAGGTAGCATTAGCTGGACTTACATAAAGTATGCCACCACTGGAGTAATGGAAATGTGTTCTCTGGCATCATGGATCATGCTTTACTATGTGAGAGCTTGGCGGAGAAATGCAGGTTTTGCCGATGCCCACTGCTTATCAGAATTCCCAAAGCCCAGGGACATTGGGTCAGAAAAGATCAGATGCCTAAGCCTGGAGGCAAACATGTTGCTACCACCCCTGTACCTCCTCCAAAACAAGCAAAGAAACAGATAACTTCTGAATACAGACAATGTAGATACAACCTGCATTCCACTGTGTGTCTAAAGACGCTGTTGTACTGTGCAGTATTGGTTCATTTCTTCTATACAAGTTTCTATATGGAGCATCAAAGAAACGTAGGAAAAAAACTTGCTGTTCCATTTGCAAGTGTAGAATGAAAACCAAATATTAATCAAATAAGGGGGAAAATGCATAAAAAAAGTAGTAAAAACTCAATAATTAGAAAAGTTTGTTGTTGCGTCATGTGGCAAAGAAACGTGCAGAGAACAAGCAGTAGAAATAATTTTATATGAAGAAAATAATCATATTTTTATTTGTACTGTGATACAAGTACATAGAAATACACTGCTATATACAGATGTATCTAAATTTTTCAGTCTAATTTGCCTGTGAGTTCAGAGCCTACAAAGCAGCTTTAGGTATACAAAATTCTCCCATACTTATCAGTGCAAGTTACGGCTCACAGCTTTAGCTGCTGCTTGCAATGATACAGGTTGTCAGTTCAATTCCCATAGAGACCAGAGCCAAAGAAAAGAAGATAATTTTCTTTAATTAATTGTAAGTGAGAGCAGTCATGCTGGCTCACCCCTATCCCCAAGTCCATACCTCCCAACTTTTGAAGAAGGGAAAGAGGGACAAAGGCTGCAGTGCATGCAGTGCATTGAGAATGCCATGGAAAATTTTAGGCCACACCTGACCACACCCATTTTACAACTATTCACACCCATGTCTGCACCCCAGCCGCACCCATTTAGCACTGATGATCACGCTGTCTGGTACTGAGGGCACAGTGGCTGGCATTATGGGCACACTGACTGGTACTGAGGAAATTAAAGAAAGAACAGAGAGAGAGAAAAAAGAAAACACCAGAGAGAAAGAAAAAAAGAAAGGAGGGTGAAAAATAAGGAACAGAGAGAGAAAGAAAGAACAGACAGAGAGAAAAGAGAAAGAATTAACAAAGAGAAAAAAGAGCAAGGAGAGAAAGGAAGGACAGAGAGAGAAAGAAAGAGAATGAACAGAGAGAGAAAGAAAGAACGAACAGAGAGACAAAGAAAGAACAGAGAAAGAAAGAACAGAGATAGAGAAAGAAAGAGGGGAGGGGAAGGAAAGAAAGAAAGAAAGAACAGAGAAAGAAAGAAGGGAAAGAAAGCAAGAACAGTGAGACAGAAAGAAACAGAGAAAGAAAGAGGGGAAAGAAATAGAGAACAGAGAGATAGAAAGAAAGAATAGAGAGAGAAAGAAAGAGGGGAAAGAAAGAACAGAGAGAAAGAGAAAAGAGTGAGAAATAAAGAGGGGAAAGAAAGAACAGAGCAAGAGAAAGAAAGAACAGAGAGAAAGAAAGAAAGAACAGAGAGAAAGGAAGAACAAAGAGAGAAAGAAAGAGGGGAAAGAAAGAACAGAGAGAGAGAAAAAAGAGGGGAAAGAAAGAACAGAGAGAGAAAGAACAGAAATAAAGAACAGAGAGAAAAAGAGGGGACAGAAGAAAGAGGGGAAAGAAAGAACGAACAGAGAGAGAGAAAAATAAAGAAATAACAGAGAGTGTGAAAAAGACTTGGGTATACTAATAGATCACAGACTGAATATGAGTCAACAGTGTGATGCAGCAGCAAAAAAGGCAAATGCAATTCTAGGATGTATTAACAGAAGCATACAGTCTAGATCACGTGAAGTCATTATTTCCCTCTACTCCTCTTTGGTCAGACCTCATCTGGAATATTGTGTCCAGTTTTGGGCACCACATTTTAAAAAAGACATCAACAAACTGGAGCAAGTTCAGAAAAGAGCGACCAGAATGGTGACCGGTCTGCAAACCCTGTCTTATGAGGAAAGGTTGCAGGATTTGGGAATGTTTAGTTTGCAAAAGAGAAGACTGAGAGGAGACTTAATAGCTGTCTACAAATATCTAAAGGGCTGTCACATTGTAGAAGGATCAACTTTATTCTCATTTGCACAAGGAAAGACTAGAAGCAATGGGATGAAACTGAATGGGAGGAGACACAGATTAGATATTAGAAAAAACTTTTTGACAGTTAGTGATCAATGAGTGGAACAGGCTGCCACGAGAAGTGGTGAGTTCTCCTTCAATGGAAGTCTTCAAACAGAGGCTGGACAGACATCTGACTGGGATGATTTAGCGAATCCTGCTTTGAGCAGGGGGTTGGACCAGATGGCCCAGGAGGTCCCTTCCAACTCTACGATTCTATGATTCTATGAGTGAGAGAGAAAGAAAGAACAGCGAGGGATGGAGAGCAAGAAAGAACAGAGAGAGAAAGAAAGAGGAGAAAGAAAGAACAGAGCGAGAAAGAAAGAGGGTAAAGAACAGAGAGAGAGAAATAAAGAGAAAGAAAGAACAGAGAGGGAGAGAGAAAGAACAGAGAGAAAAAGAGCAGAGAGAGAATGAAAGCAGGCAAAGAAAGAAAGAACAGAGAGCGAATGAAAACAGAGAGAGAGAATGAAAGTGGGGAAGAGAACAGAGAGATAAAGAAAGAACAGAGAGAGAAAGAAAGAGGGGAAAGAAACAAAAGAGGGAGAGAGCAAGAAAGAAAGAACACAGAAAAAGAGAACAGAGAGAGAGAATGGAAGAACAGAGAAAAAGAAAGAGGGGAAAGAAAGAACAAAGAGAGAAAGAAAGAGAACAGAGAGAGAAAGAAAGGAGAAAGAACAGAGAGAAAAAAGAAAGAGGAAAGAAAGAACAGAGAAAAAAGAAAAAGAGAGGAAAGAAAGAACAGAGAGAGATAGAAAGAGGAGAAAGAAAGAACAGAGAGAGAGGGAAAGAAAGAGCAGAGAGAGAGAGAAAAAGAACAGAGAGGGAGCAAGAAAGAAAGGGGAAAGAAACAACAGAGAGAGGGAATGAAAGAAAGAAAAAAAAGAGGGGAAAGAAAAAAGAACAGAGAGATAGAGAGAAAAAAAGAGAGAAAGAACAGAGAGAAATAAAGAGGGGATAGAAATAGAATAGAGAGAGAAAGAAAGAAAAAGGGGGAAGAGAACAGAGAGAGAAAGAAAGAACAGAGAGAAAAAGGGGAAAGAAAGAACAGAGAGCGAAAAAGAAAGAACAGAGATAGAGAGAAAGAACAGAGAGAGAAAGAAAAAACAGAAAGAGAAAGAAAGAGATTAGAGAGGGAAAGAAAGAACAGAGAGAGAGAAAGAAACAGAGAGAGAAAGAAAGAAAAAATCTTTAAAGACACTATAGCAGCCTGGCTCCCATTGTAGTGTCCACTTGGGCCTCCCGGTGCAGGACAAAACATGATCCGCTCACATGACCGGCATCCCCGATTCCAAGGCGATCCCCTGTCCGCACTGTCGGAGGAGGACACGGTGATGGATCTGAAGCATTCCCTGAAGTGCCTCCATGGTTCCATCACAATCTCCTCCCAAAATTACCTCATTTCTGGTCTGCTTCCAGCACATCACTTCAGGTGTAACGTCACATGCGAGTTTTAAAGTGCTCCTCGGGGCTCCGCCGTGTATTCAGGAAAAGTAAGCTCCCGGCCGGGTTGTGCATCAGCACAACCCCCATCTGTGGATGTTGAGTCCTCAGACCATCCTCATGGAGACGGTTTCTAACCATTTGTGCAGACACATGCACATTTGTGGCCTGCTGGAGGTCATTTTGCAGGGCTCTAGCAGTGCTCCTCCTGTTCCTCCTTGCACAAAGGCTGAGGTTGCCCTCCTACAGCCCTCTCCACATCTCCTGGTGTACTGGCCTGTCTCCTGGGAGTGCCTCCAGCCTCTGGACACTACGCTGATAGACACAGCAAACCTTCTTGCCACAGCTCGCATTGATATGCCATCCTGGATGAGCTGCACTACCTGACCAACTTGTGTGGGTTGTAGATTCCGTCTCATGATACCACAAGTGTGAAAGCACAACCAACATTCAAAAGTGATCAAAACATCAGCCAGAAAGCTTTGGTACTGAGATGTGGTCTGTGGTCCCCACCTGCAGAACCACTCATTTATTGAGGGTGTCTTGATAATTGCCAATAATTTCCATCCATTGTCTATTCCATTTGCACAACAGCATGTGAAATTGATTGTCAATCAGTGTTGCTTCCTAAGTGGACAGTTTGATTTCACAGAAGTTTGATTTACTTGGAGTTATATTCTGTTGTTTAAGTGTTCCCTTTATTTTTTGAGCAGTGTATGTATTCTATGTGTATATATCTGTTCTATCTATTCTATTCTAACCTGGCACTCTGTGATTATACTGTGCGAGGTGGATCATTTGCCGGCTTTTCTTCTATCTATCTAGCAGAGGGAATCACCCCCCCTATATTTAGCTATACAAAAAAAACCTGACAAGCACTTTCCAAGTGTGAATAGGTGCAAGCTGCAGTGACTGCAAAACATATATAAAAAAAAGGCACAGCAGCACCCTGTGAATGCCAAGACATATGATGTCAATGGAAATAAAAACTTCCAAGCGCTCTGTCCCAAAGCAAGATGTACTTACAAAAGCGAAGGTTCTTAGCGCATGATTTGGCCAATTCATGTGTGCCCGTCAACCGCGGCAAGGTGACACTTCTTTGACGGGTCCTGTCTGAACCCTACCATATCCTACTATATATGCCACTTTCAGGTTAAAAAAAACCTACTATAAAGGACAAACATGTCTCTCCTGGGCTGCAAGCCTACAAGTGAATGGGCTAGTAGAACTGGTTGAGAACACCTGCAGGTTAACGGGAGGCGTGCAAGGGTCAAGCAGAGGGAGTCACACCCCTCTATATTTAGCTATACAAAAAAACCTGACCAGCACTTTCCAAGTGTGAATAGGTGCAAGCTGCAGTGACTGCAAAACATATATAAAAAAGCACAGCAGCACCCTGTGAATGCCAAGACATATGATGTCAATGGAAATAAAATCTTCCAAACGCTCTGTCCCTCAGCAAGATGTACTTACAAAAGCGAATGTTCTTAGCGCATGATTTGGCCAGTTCATGTGTGCCCGTCAACCGCGGCAAGGTGACACTTCTCTGACGGGTCCTGTCTGAACCCTACCATATCCTACTATATATGCCACTTTCAGGTTAAAAAAACCTACTATAAAGGACAAACATGTCTCTCCTGGGCTGCAAGCCTACAAGTGAATGGGCTAGTAGAACTGGTTGAGAACACCTGCAGATTAACGGGAGGAGTGCAAGGGTCAAGCAGAGGGAGTCACACCCCCCTATATTTAGCTATACAAAAAAAACCTGACCAGCACTTTCCAAGTGTGAATAGGTGCAAGCTGCAGTGCCTGCAAAACATATATAAAAAAAGCACAGCAGCACCCTGTGAATGCCAAGACATATGATGTCAATGGAAATAAAAAACTTCCAAACGCTCTGTCCCTCAGCAAGATGTACTTACAAAAGCGAAGGTTCTTAGCGCATGATTTGGCCATTTCATGTGTGCCCATCAACCGCGGCAAGGTGACACTTCTCTGACGGGTCCTGTCTGAACCCTACCATATCCTACTATATATGCCACTTTCAGGTTAAAAAAACCTACTATAAAGGACAAACATGTCTCTCCTGGGCTGCAAGCCTACAAGTGAATGGGCAAGTAGAACTGGTTGAGAACACCTGCAGGTTAATGGGAGGAGTGCTAAGGTCAAGCAGAGGGAGTCACACCCCCCTATATTTAGCTATACAAAAAACCTGACCAGCACTTTCCAAGTGTGAATAGGTGCAATACTATTTGGAAGCCTATGGGGAATGGATTATACTATATATATGCCTATGAGAAGTGCATTATACTATATGGAGGCCTATGGGGAGTGCACTATACAAAATGGAGGCTTATTGGAAGTGCATTATACTATATGGAGGTGTATGGTGAGTGCATTATACTATATATAGGCCTATGGGAGTGCATTATTTAACATCCCTGCTGGCATCACTGCATGACTCCCATCTTACTCACCACTCTGGGCCATTCTGTGAGTTCTTGCTGCATACTTCCTGGCTGTATGCTTAGGGCGGCAGTCCCGGCACTTCCTGAGTCTTATAGAGACAGTGTGGACACTCATAATTTGTCCCCAGCCTATTGCCAATAGGTATAGGGTCCTTAAGGCATCTCCACCCATTGGGCGATGCCTGAGCAACAAACTCTCTAAGTCTGCTTCCTGCTAATGAGTTGCCAGGTCCTGAACTGTTTTCTTTCACCCTGGGGGCTGTATTCCCAGGCCCATATCTGTATTCTTTGTGTCTCATTTCTGCCTTCCTGGGGGCTGCATACTTGGGCCCATACCTGTATTTTATGTGTCTTTCTTATGTCACCCTGGGGGCTGTATACCCAGGCCTGAATCCTTTGCCCTACTCTTGTTCCCTTGTCTGTCCTTGTCTGTGCCAAGTCTGTTTCCTATACCTGTTGTATCCTTGTCTGTTGCTTTCCCAACTCTGCTGTGTTTATCCTTGTTTGCTCATTCTCCACTCTGCACCCTGTGGCTCTGCTTTGCTTCCGCTCTGTGCCCTGTGGCTCTGCTCTGCTTCCACTCCGTACCCTGTGGCTTTGCTCTGCTCCTGCTCCACACCCTGTGGCTCTGCTCCCGCTCTGCACCCTGCGCCTCTGCTCTGCTTCTGCTCCGCTCTCTGCAGCTCTGCTCTTGCTTCACACCCTGCAGCTCTGCTCTGGCTTTGCATCCTGCGGTTCTGTTCTGCTTCCTCTCCTCACCCTGCGGTTCTTTGTCCCTATAGTCTGCACTGGTTGTTAGCGGTTCATTTATCCCTCTAGTCTGAACTGGTTCCTACTTGTTCCTATATCCCACTTGCATCTGCCCATGTTCCTGTCCTTCCCAAAACAGTTCCTATTCCTCCAGGCTGAACTAGTTTCTACCTGTTCCCATATCCTACTCATCCCTGCCTGTGTTCCTGCCCCACCTGAAGTGGACCTGGTTCCTCCAAGTCTGAGCCATGCCCGCCTGTCTGCCAGAGTGCCAGCCATGCCCGCCTGCGTTCCAGAGTGCCAGCCGTGCCCACCTGCCTGCCAGAGTGCCAGCTATGCCTGCCTGCCAGAGTGCCAGCCATGCCCGACAGAGGACCAATCATGCACATCAGAACAAGTCTCTACCTGTCATTAGTGTTCTGTCCCCCTGTGGGATCAGCTGCTACTGCCAGACACAGCCCTGGTGGTGCCTGGCAAATACCTGCCGCACAGGCCTGATCTCACCACTAGAGGCTCCAGTGAACATCAAGGTAGCTGCTTAGTCACGCCCCTCCAGGGTAGTCTGATTTGTGGCACAGTGTTCCATAATCCTCAATCGCGCCATCTAGTTTGGGCGCAAGCGTTACACATTATGCTATAAAGAGGCCTATGAGGAGTGCATTATACTATATGTAGGCCTATGCGGAGTGCATTACACAATATAGAGGCATATGGGGAGTGCAATATAATATATATAGGCCTATGGTGAGTGCATTATAGAATATGGAGGCTTATGGGGACTGCAGTATACTATATAGAGGCCTATGGGGCGTGCATAGTACATTATGGGGGACTATGGGGAATGCATTATACCATATATAGGCCTATGAGGAGTGCAATATTCTACATAGAGGTCTATGGGGGGTGCATTATACAGGGTGGGACATTTATATGGATACACCTAAATAAAATGTGAATGCTTGGTGATATCAACTTCCTGTTTGGTGGCACATTAGTATATGGGAGGTGAGAAACTTTTCAAGATGGGTGGTGACCATGGCAGCCATTTTGAAGTCAGTCATTTTGGATCCACTTTATTTTTTTCAATGGGAAGAGGGTCATGTGACACATCAAACTTAATGAGAATTTCATTATAAAAACAATGGTTGCTTTGTTTTAACGTAACTTTATTCTTTCATGAGTTATTTACAAGCTTATGACCACTTATAAAATGTGTTCAAAGTGCTTCCCAGTGTGTTGGATTGTCAATGCAACCCTCTTCTCCCACTCTTGACACACTGATAACAACACCACCACAACATCACTCCTATGGGGAGTGCATTATACTATATGGAGGCCTATAGGGAGTGCATTATACTATATATAGGGCTATGGGGAGTGCATTATACTATATTGAGGCTTATAGGGAGTGCATTATACTACATATAGGCCTTTTGGGAGTGCATTATACAGTACTATACATAGGCCTTTGAAGAGTGCATTATACTATATAGTGACCTATGGGGAGTACATTATACTGTATAGAGACCAATGGGAAGTACATTATACTGTATAGAAGCTTACGGGGAGTGCATTATACTACATTTAGGCCTATGTAGTGCATTATACTATATGGAGGCCTTTGGTGACAACATTATACTATCTAGAGGTCTATGGGGAATGCATTATATTATATAGAGTCTGTCTATGGGGAGTGCATTATACTCTACAGAGGCCTATGGAGGGTGCATTATACTATATGGAGGCCTATGGGTAGTGTATTATACAATATGGAGGCCTATGGGGAGTGCATTATACTATATATAGGCCTATTGGAAGTGCATTATACTATTTAAAAGCTTATGAGTGGATTATACTGTATCTAATATATAAAGCTCAAAGTGTGTATGTATGTGTAAAAAATTGTTCCTTCACTGTCTAAATCTATTGCTGCATTTGCGAGAAATCATCCTTTATACAAATCTAATATATAAAGCTCAAAGTGTGTACGTATGTGTGTATGTATGTGTGTATGTGTGTGTGTGTGTATGTCCGGGATAGGCATCCGCACCGTCGCAGCTACAGCCACAAAATTTGGCACAGTCACACGTCTGGACCCTGAGAGCGTCCTAAGCTATGTTGTGAGGCAAAATTTTAACCCTGCGCCTTCCAATTCACAAACAATTTTACCCCTATCTACGTACTGGGGGAAAAAGTGTGTGTGTGTCAAGCCCCTCCCCTCATTGTGATGTCATAATGCCCCTATTTGCATACTGGGGAAGCAGTGTGTGCGTATCAAGCCCCGCCCCTCATTATGATGTCACAACGGTTGCCATGGCGACGCTGATGTCATCATAAGTCGCAAGCCCCGCCGCCGCTCATTATGATGTCATAATGGTTGACTATGGGATGGAGGATGTGTGATGGGTATACTGTATGGGCACTGGACTATGGGATGGAGGATATGTTTGACGGGTACATGGGCACGGGACTATGGGATGGCGGATATGTATATGGGCACGGGACTATGGGATGGAGGATATGTATGATGGGTATATGGGCATGGGCCTATGGGATCGTGGATACGTATAATGGGTATATGGGCATGGGAGTATGGGATGGAGGATGTGTGATGGGTATATGGGCATTCGACTATGGGATGGAGGATATGTATGATGGGTATATGGGCACGGGACTATGGGATGGAGGATGTGATGGGCATATGGGCACTGGACTATGGGATGGCAAATATGTATGATGGGTATATGGGTATGGGATTATGGGATGGAGAATATGTATGATAGGTTTATGGGCACGGGACTATGGGATGGAGGATATGTATGATGGGTATATGGGCACGGGACTATGGGATGGAGGATGTGATGGGCATATGGGCACTGGACTATGGGATGGAGGATATGTATGATGGGTATATGGGCACAGGACTATGGGATGAAGGATGTGTATGATGGTTATATGGGCATGGGACTATGGGATGGAGGATATGTATGATGGGTATATGGGCACTCGACTATGGGATGGAGGATATGTATGATGGGTATGTGGGCACGGGACTATGGGATGGAGGATGTGATAGGCATATGGGCACTGGACTATGGGATGGAGGATATGTATGATGGGTATATGGGCACTGGACTATGGGATGGAGGATATGTATGACGGGTATATGGGCACGGGACTATGGGATGGCGGATATGTATGATGGGTATATAGGCACGGGACTATGGGATGGAGGATATGTATGATGGGTATATGGGAATGGGACTATGAGATGAAGGATGTATGATGGGTATATGGATACTCGACTATGGGATGGAGGATATGTATGATGGGTATATGGGAATGGTCCTATGAGATGGTGGATATGTATGATGGGTATATGGGCATGGGACTATGGGATGGAGGATGTGTAATGGGTATATGGGCACGAGACTATGGGATGGAGGATGTGTGATGGGTATATGGGCACTGGACTATGGGATGGAGGATATGTATGATGGGTATATGGGCATGGGACTATGGGATGGTGGATATGTATGATGGGTATATGGGCATGGGACTATGGGATGGAGGATGTGTGATGGGTATATGGGCACTCGACTATGGGATGGAGGATATGTATGATGGGTATATGGGCACTGGACTATGGGATGGAGGATATGTATGATGGGTATATGGGCATGGGCCTATGGGATGGTGGATATGTATGATGGGTATATGGGCATGGGACTATAGGATGGAGGATGTGTAATGGGTATATGGGCACGAGACTATGGGATGGAGGATGTGTGATGGGTATATGGGCACTGGACTATGGGATGGAGGATATGTATGATGGGTATATGGGCATGGGACTATGCGATCAAGGATGTGTGATGGGTATATGGGCATGGGACTATGGGATGGAGGATGTGTGATGGGTATATGGGCACTTGACTATGGGATGGAGGATATGTATGATGGGTATATGGGCACTGGACTATGGGATGGAAGATATGTATGATGGGTATATGGGCATGGGCCTATGGGATGGTGGATATGTATGATGGGTATATGGGCATGGGACTATGGGATGGAGGATGTGTAATGGGTATATGGGCACGAGACTATGGGATGGAGGATGTGTGATGGGTATATGGGCACTGGACTATGGGATGGAGGATATGTATGATGGGTGCATGGGACTATGCGATCAAGGATGTGTGATGGGTATATGGGCATGGGACTATGGGATGGAGGATGTGTAATGGGTATATGGGCACTCGACTATGGGATGGAGGATATGTATGATGGGTATATGGGCACTGGACTATGGGATGGAGGATATGTATGATGGGTATATGGGCATGGGACTATGGGATGGAGGATGTGTAATGGGTATATGGGCACGGGACTATGGGATGGAGGATATGTATTATGGGTATATGGGCACGGGACTATTGGATGGAGGATAATTATAATTTGTTATAACTAACCACAGTTAGTTACTATGCCCGGGCAGCGCCGGGCTCTTCAGCTAGTACTGTATAAAAGCCTATGGGGAGTGCATTACACTATATGCAGGCCTACGGAGAAGTGCATTATACTTTTTAGAGGCCTATGGGGAGTGCAATATACTATATAGAGACTTATGGGGAGTGCGTCCTACTATATGAGGCCTATTGGAGTGCATTATACTATATGGAGGCCTATGGAGAGTGCTTCATACTATATGAAGTACTGTAGGCTGTATTATAGTATATGGAGTTTTTATTATTTTTAGTAGCAGTGCGGTCATCTGCTCAGGTTCTCCTACATCCATTATTGGGGTGCACCTGGTTAGGGGCCCACTCAGAAGTTTAACGATCCCTGAATCAAAACCCTAGTTATGCTTCTGGTGACATTACTCAATTCACTTCCATGGGAGCAGTGGTGTAATGTTTAACCCTGCTCCATCCACTATATTACTACTCCCATAGAAGTGGACGAAGCAGGGTCACGCATTACACTACTGATCAAATAGAGCCTTTCCAGCCTGATAATACAAAGCCTCCATCTGTCTGCTTTACCTTGCCTGGTTATCAAAAATAGGGATGGGACCCCACATAGTTTTTCTCATTTATTTATTAGGGTAAACACCCTTTATTGCCACATGAAAGGCACTAAAGGATGCAAGTTTATTATATGTAGGGCGCTTGTGGAATTATATATCTACAGGATGTTTGTTCTATTTATCTATTCTATTAGACCCCTGCCCCCATAGAAGTGGACAGATCAGAGTTACACATTTCTAAGGGAGCATTGGTGTAATGTGTGACACCACTCTGTCCACTTGTATGAGAGCAGTGGTGTAATATGTGACTCTGTTCTGTCCATTTCTATGGGAGCAGTATGGTGGAATGAGGGTTACTGCAGGTTGTACACTTGTTGGAAGAGGTAGGTCTTCAGGTTCCTTTTGAAGGTTTGCACGGTAGGCGAGAGTCTGATATGTTGGGGTAGAGAGTTTCAGAGTAGGGGGATGCATGGGAGAAATCTTGTATGCGATTGATTGAAGAAGAGATAAGAGGGGAGTAGACAAAGAGATCTTGTAGGGCCATAGGAGCATTATATGGGGCCATTATACTGTTTGGCACTCTATGAGGCCATTATACTGTGGAGCAATATGGGGGCACATTATAGCTTGGTGCACTGTATGGGACCACTACACTGTGGTGCACTATATGGGACCATACTGCTGTATGACCAGCTCTCCGCTCACCTACTGTATCCTCATCCTTCCCTTGTAGACTGTGAGCCCTTGCGGGCAGGGTCCTCTCTCCTCTTGTACCACTCGGTGACTCGTTTTGTTCAAGATTACCATCCCTACGCTCTCACGCAGCACTGCGTCCTGATTAGTGTGTTCAGGGCATAGCAGTGTGGTGCTGTGCTCTAACATGATGGCAGTGAGCAATGATCATAGCCTGTACTGTAATACAGATGACAAACTGTGATCCCTGCTTGCTGCTGCAGATACTCAGGTCACCCGAGGCAACTCCTCCCCGCCACTTGCTCTCCCCCACAATTTAGCAGTGTGTGGGAAAACAGGGGGAAAATCGAGCTTGATCCATACACTGCGGCTACAATAAAATGTCCGTGATCTGTGATTTCTGTGATTTTGTCTGTCCACCCACTTTTTGAGAATTGACCACATGTTATCACTGGACTTTAGATTTGGAGAGTTTCCAGGCCATGGATCAAAAATGTCTTCACTAATCCACTTAGTTATTACATTTACTTTTTGACATAGTGCGCTATCATGCTTAAAAAAGCATTATTCACCACCAAAATGAGCCTGGATGGTTCATTCTTAGTTATAGAGCATGGGGACCATGCCATAGAGCAGGGAAGGCTGAGTAGATTGATCTATAGTTTTATAACAAAAAATCCAGGATAACCTGTGTTTTAATAATTGAAAACTATAAGCTTTTTTTTTTTAATTTTCGACCCAGTGTGCATTCTTATCAGGGTCTGACAGCTAGCTCTGTGTGCACTCATACAAAGAAAGCTGTCAGTTACTGATAGTACCACCCATCAGACCAAAATCCAAAAAAGAAGTTTAAATGATTAAAGCGCAAGTTATATCTTTTCTCGCAAAACTATATATCCATCTACCCAGCTCTCCCTGATCTGTAGCATTGTACTTGCAGATTGGACTGCATTTTTATGGTGACAGGTTCCCTTTAACCTCAGAGTGTAGTTACTGGATATCACAATGGAGCTTTTCAAAAGACTACTCTTTTGATGATTCTGGAAGAAATTTTGGTAACCATCAACATTGATTAATAGAGCAGATAGATTCATCAGGAGACTATCCGGTTTTTATAAGGCTGCTGAAATGCATATAAAATATAAAGTACTGTAATGTCATTAGCAGGACACCACTGAGCGGGGGTTCACTTTAAACTCATGACATTATCTAAAAGCACATTACACTTTGGGATGTATTACAAAAAATAAGTCCCTGATTGGTTGGTGTGTTAACTTTTTACCCCAGCTTTGATTAATTTCCTCAAATGATAAAAAAGGAACAGTTTTACATGTTGCACTTTAATGGGTCTCCATGACAGTTTTAATTTCATGTGCTATAGCCCTGAAGCACAATAAAAAAACCTTTATTTTGTCTATTTTTAGCATATTAACCAGCCAAAGAAATAAAATATGGCTACATTGCATAAAAACTGAGAGACTGGTATCTCTATAGCGGATACTTTATTCAACAAGCATTTGCAATGAAATTTATGTTTTTCAAAAAGAGCAGCTTTAAAAGTCTGCAAAAATCCAGCTGTT
This sequence comes from Dendrobates tinctorius, assembly GCF_039654945.1. Classification (NCBI taxonomy): domain Eukaryota; kingdom Metazoa; phylum Chordata; class Amphibia; order Anura; family Dendrobatidae; genus Dendrobates; species Dendrobates tinctorius. The sequence continues at coordinate 28,798,974 of NW_027361732.1, read as the reverse complement.
TCCCTGAGATAATCACTGCTCATAACTCATCCCGTTTATATTTGGAAATGAATGAGCAATCTGTTAATTTGTCTCTGAAAATATGATAAAATTACAGTACTTGCTCTTCCATATTCATATTCTTTCTTCTTCAAATATAGATATATCCTGACTTTAGGCCCGATTCTGTAAAATCTCTAAATTTGGAGCCTATTATAATACAACTTTGTACAGCCTTTCTTTTTATTTTTTTATCATATATGGTACAAAACTGCATATTTAGCTTTAAAGGTAATTTTAGTTTTATTAAATAAATGTATGCATGTGGTAGACAAATATTGTACTGAATGTGAAAACTGGAATAATTCATTATGTGGTCACATCAGCAATAAAATATTAAAAACAAAAACAATAAAATTAACAATGTTTTAGTAGAAATTCCTGAGCTATCCCCCTAAGGACTTAGGAATTTTCAATTTTATCCTCTTCCTGCCAGAGCCATAACTTTTTTATTTTTTGAATGACATATTGTAGCCATATGAGCGTTTATTTTTTTGTTGTAGTATGTTCAGTTGCATTAATTTTTGTGTTTTGACTTGTTTTGGACAAAACGATACTAAATTTGTTATTTTTAAATAATTTTGAGGGGGGTAAAAAAGTATGATTTAAACTTTTATATTTGATTTATTTTTTATCTTCATTTGAATGCTTATACTAAATATTTCAACACAACAGTATTGCAATATATGGTGAAATCACATTTCTCCTGTAAAGTTCAGTCAGTGGCTGAGCTTCAAAGGAAGACCAATGCAAAATTTTGAGCACCCTTGGAGATTTGTGTGCTCAGATAACTTTAACCTTAATTACCTTGTTAGGGATATGGCTTGCTCACTGTCATCGTTAGGAAAGGCCAAGTGATGCAAATTTCCCAGCTTTAAAACCTAGCCTCCTGCAACCTTGTGCCAAAAAAGCAGATATGGGTTCTTCTAAGCAGCTGACTAGCACTCTGAAGATGACATGGTGGAGGCCTACAAAGCAGGAGAAGGCTATAAGAAGATAGCAAAGTGTTTTCAAGTTGCCCTTTCCTCAGTTCAAAATGTAATTAAGACATGACAGTTAAAAGGAATGTTAGCATGGCTGGTCTGGAGCCGGAATCTCCAGGAGTAGACCCTCTGGGCTGTGGCACCAAGGGGCCCTGGGCGAGCTGCCAGGTGGAACCGACCCCTATACAGGGACCATTAGGAGCAGGCTCAGGGGTTCGAGTACCACGATAGCTGGTACCAAGAGGGGCGGCTCAGGATGGACTGGAGTAGGACTGTGGAATTGAAGTGTAGATGACAGAACAGAGCTGGAACACAGGAGACAGGAGTGGAGTAAGACTGTAGATTGGAACGTGGAGGGACTGAAGTGTAGATGACAGGACAGAGCTGGAACACAGGAGACAGGAATGGAGTAAGACAGTAGACTGGAACATGGAGGGATGGCTGGAGCAGGAACACAGGAGACAGGATTAGAAGAGGGCAGAAGGACTGGAGCAGGATAGAACAGGAACATCGGAGGCAGGACTGGAGTAGGACGGAAGGACTGGAGCAGGATGGAACAGGAACACCGGAGGCAGGACTGGAGTAGGACGGCAGGACTGGAGCAGGATGGAACAGGAACACCGGAGGCAGGACTGGAGTGGGATGGCAGGACTGGAGTACAGCAGGGGACACGGATAGCCGGACTGTGAGGCTGCTGCAGGGAGCACACGAGAACGGGACTGTGAGACTGCAGAGAGCACACGAAGAAGCGAGGCCCAGTGTGCTATGAAGCACAACGATCAGGCGCCTCCCTCAGGGGGAAGCAGCCTGATATGCCCCTGTCTGGTCTGCCCTTGGTCAGGGGGTGCTTCCGGGTCAGGGCATAGCCGGAGCACAAGAAGCAGAAGGGAGGCGCGGCCTATGGCTCACGCGCATTGCATGTAAAAACGCCGTCGGCCGCACGCCTGTCAGAGGTGACCGCCATGGCTGTCGGGTGGCGAGGGGCTGCGGTGTGGGAGCGATGGCCGGGTGATTATGCAGAGACGGCATGACAAGGAACAATGTAGGTCAAGATAAGGTCTGAAAGACCAAGCAAAATTTCAGCTAAAGCTGCTCGCAGGATTTCTATAGAGACAAATCAGAACCCCCACTTGACTACAAAAGACATTCAGAGAGATTTAGCAGACTCTGGAATTGTATTACATTGTTCAACTGTGCAGAGACACCTGCACAAATATGGCCTTCATGGAAGAGTCAACAAAAGAAAACTTCTCCTGCATCCTCACCATAAAATCCAGCATCGGAAGTATGCGAAAGGACATCTAAACAAGCCTGATGCATTTTGGAAACAAGTTCTGTGGACCAATGAGGTTAAAGTAGAGCTCTTTGGCCACAATGATCAAAGATTTGTGCGGAGAAAAAAGGGCACACAATTTCAGGGAAAGAACATCTCACCAACCATTAAGCATGAGGGTTGATCAATCATGCATTGGAGTTGTGTTGCACAGGGATCATTTCATGGATAGAGGGAAACTTAATATGCACATTGTCTCTTCAGAGAAGAAGAGGACTTGAACTCTATAGCATTACCTGTTGGAAGAAGCAATCTTGAAAGTTACTATTGACCCTTTGACAAGCCTTGAAATGTAACTCAGGATAAGGGATAAAGATACCAAATGTAAATTTTTGGTGAAGAATCAACAACAAGTGTGACCCAATTGTGGAATTGAATGAAATTTATTGGTTATTTTAAATTTTTGTTAAAATTCTAAAACTGAAAATTGGGGCATGCAATATTATTTGGCCCCTTTACTTTCAGTGCAGCAAACTCATTACAGAAGTTCATTTCAGCTTCTCTACATGTCTGAAAGCCATTCCATTCCAGTGTCAGTTGAATTCCAAACAGAGTACACCTCATTCTACTTAATGTGCTTCTGATTAGGTGATCACCTGAACCAAATCTTATTTAACGAAGGAAAGTATAAAAAACCCTGCTGTGGTGTTCACAATCCTCTTGCAATAGGACAAGCTGGATGGTAAAACAAGTGCTAGTAATATCCCAAAAGTAATAGGAATAAAAAAATAACTCTTAGCCAAGCCAAAGGAGTTGAAAAGAAAAGTCTTGAGTGAGGAAAGAAAGTGCTCAATTTTGGCTTTACTTGCAGGGGATACAATGAGCATCATGTTGCCTCCATTCTTAAAATTTCTAAGATATCAGTCCATTACAACAAGGTCAAGCAGCACACATTGGGGACAACAAAGCTACAGACAGGTAGAGGGCAAAAATGACTCTCCACTGACCGGGATGACCGTCTTCTTATTCGAATGTCACTCAGCAACAGCAGGATGACATCAAGTAACCTACAAAAAGAATAGCAAATGGCAGCTGGGGTGAAGTGCATGGCAAGAACAGTTTGTAACAGGCTTCTAGAAGCAGGGCTCAAGTCATGAAAAGCTAGAAAAAAGCCTATCAATGAGAAGCAATGGAGAGCCAGGCTGAAGTTTGCCAAAGACCATAAGGATTGGACCATAGAGGACTGGTGTAAGGTTATCTTCTCTGATGAGTCTAATTTTCAGCTTTGCTCAAAACCTGGTCATCTAATAGTTAAACGGAAACCTGGAGAGGTGTACAAGCCACAGTGTCTTGCACTTACTGTGAAATTTGGTGGAATATCGGTGATGATCTGGGGATGCTTCAGCAAGGCTGGAATTGGGAAGGTTAAACTTTGCAAAGGACGTGTGAATCAAGGCGCATACAAGGTTATCCCGGAAAAAAAGTTAATTCCTTCTGCTCAGGCAATTTTCCCCAACTCTGAGGACTGTTTTGTCCAGCAGGACAATGCATCATGCCACACAGCTAGGTCAATCAATGTGTGGATGAAGGACCACCACATCAATTCACTGTCATGGACAGCCCAATCTCCAGACCTGAACCCCATTGAAAACCTCTGAAATGTAATCAAGAGGAAGATGGATAGTCACAAGCCATCAAACAGAGAACTGCTTACATTTTTGTACCAGGAATGGCATAAAGTCACCCAAAAGCAGTGTGAAAGACTGGTGGAAAGCATGCCAAGACGCATGAAAGCTGTGATTAAAATTCATGGTTATTCCACAAAATATTGATTTCTGAACACTTCCCGAGTTAAAACATTAGTATTGTTGTTTCTAAAAGATTATGAACTTGTTTTCTTAGCATCATTTGGGGTCTGCAAGCACTGCATTTTTTGTTATTTTGATCATTTCACATTTTCTGAAAATAAATACAAAATTTAGTGCTTGGAAATTCGAAGACATATTGTCAGTATTTCATAGAATAAAAGAGCAATTTACATTTTACTCAATATACTTATATAATATATATATATATTTGCCTAAAATACAAACGAAAGGTGTCAGTCAGTGAGCTATAATGCCCTTGGCCATGTATACTCATCCTAGTGTCTGTGGTGAAATGCACCCTGGCAGACATAGATTTAGTCAAAGAAAGGGTGATGTTGTCTGCGTCATTATGGTGTAGCGCAGGCACAGCTTGCTTAGAAAAGTAATGGCGACTGGGCAGATGGTACTGGGGGACTGCGAAGGCCATCAGCTTTCAGAAACATTTGTATCTACCATGCAGAAAGGCTGCATTGCTGAGAGAGGGTGGAGTACGGTGAACTGGACAAACTGCTGTACCATGAGAGAGGTGCAGGCAGAGATGTTACAGTGGATTGAGAAACTAGTGGTTTGCTCATTCTCTGAGATCGATTATAAACAGCAGACATATCTGCTTCCATTACAGCTGAAGGCGGGCTCTCAGTCAGCGTGACTGGAAAGGGTAAAGAACCCGAAGTTCTGCGGTCAAAGACCTGCATCTCAATAGTTGGTACGGTAACAGAGGAGGAAGAAGCAGCTGATGCGATTCATGGGGTGGCTGATAGTTGTTGAGGTCCACTGGTCCACATTTTTATGCAATGGGATTCCCACAGTAAAGCATGTTGATTGCGCATGTGAAGGGTCATACATGTAGTAGTCAAATTGTTGCACTTTTTACCTCGACTCAGTTTTTGTTGCAAAGTTGGCAGATTATCTGAGTTGTCTCATCCTTTGCAGTATCATAAAAGCCCAGGCTAGGCAACCCTTGCCACCCCTGCGAGCTGCAGACCCATGGACACTGCTGGTCACAGCCACAGTTGTGGCTGAAGATGCATTGCTCGTCGTGATTGCATCAGTACGTGTCTGCGATGTACGTTGCAATGTAACCTTAGAATCGTAGAGTTGGAAGGGACCTCCTGGGCCATCTGGTCCAACCCCCTGCTCAAAGCAGGATTCGCTAAATCATCCCAGTCAGATGTCTGTCCAGCCTCTGTTTGAAGACTTCTATTGAAGGAGAACTCACCACTTCTCGTGGCAGCCTGTTCCACTCATTGATCACTCTAACTGTCAAAAAGTTTTTTCTAATATCTAATCTCTGTCTCCTCCCATTCAGTTTCATCCCATTGCTTCTAGTCTTTCCTTGTGCAAATGAGAATAAAGTTGATCCTTCTACAATGTGACAGCCCTTTAGATATTTGTAGACAGCTATTAAATCTCCTCTCAGTCTTCTCTTTTGCAAACTAAACATTCCCAAATCCTGCAACCTTTCCTCATAAGACAGGGTTTGCAGACCGGTCACCATTCTGGTCGCTCTTTTCTGAACTTGCTCCAGTTTGTTGATGTCTTTTTTAAAATGTGGTGCCCAAAACTGGACACAATATTCCAGATGAGGTCTGACCAAAGAGGAGTAGAGGGAAATAATAACTTCACGTAATCTAGACTGTATGCTTCTGTTAATACATCCTAGAATTGCATTTGCCTTTTTTGCTGCTGCATCACACTGTTGACTCATATTCAGTCTGTGATCTATTAGTATACCCAAGTCTTTTTCACATGTGCTGTCACTTAGCCCTATTCCTCCCATTCTGTATAAGCTTTTTTCATTTTTATTGCCCAGATGTAGTACTTTGCATTTCTCCCTGTTAAAAACCATTCTGTTAGTTGCTGCCCACTTCTCCAGTTTATTTATATCTTTTTGAATCCTCTCTCTCTCTCTTCTCTAGTATTAGCTATCCCTCCTAGCTTTGTGTCATCAGCAAATTTAATCAGTTTACCCTCAAATCCTTCATCTAAATCGTTGATAAAGATGTTGAACAATACAGGGCCCAGGACAGAGCCCTGTGGTACCCCACTTGAGACATTCTTCCAACTGGATGTGCAGCCATTTACGACCACTCTTTGGGTCCGATCACTAAGCCAGTTATGAATCCACCTAACAGTTGCCCCTGTTCTCCAAGAATTTTCAAAGATTATGGAGAGGGGTTCAAAAATTTCTTCTGCTATCTCCTTCAGATTTCTGAATCTCATCGGGATCACCTTCCCCCAGAGGTTAATGTCTGATGACAAGGGTCAGGATGCTGTTCGGACCCTACTTCAACCTGCCCCTGATCCAAGCTAAGAAAAACTTGGGGCGTCGGTGCAGATTTCCTTCTCTTGACTCTGTAAAGCTTTTGAGTACACTTCTGATGATCATGGCATAGAATGTTTTAACAGCTCTTCAGACTCACCCATCTGTGGTTCTGTACAGTCAGTTGTATGGTTGGAGAGGAAGTGGGGAGAAGCAAGGGGAATTTGGGTACCTCCTCTGTGGACTGTATTGGGAGTGATGTTGAGGTGGAGGAAGAGGAGGAGCGGCCACTTGAAGCTGTGCTTGCCATCCACTTGAGCACATGCTCTTTCTGGACCTCATCAACAAGATATACCACTGTGCATCTGCCACAGAAAGGCAGTGGAGTTAGCCCGTCCAGTAACAGAAGTTGTCAGTTGTCTTAGCATAGGACATGACGTTGGTTCACTAGTGCTTTCACAAACACCACCTACACTGCATACACATTGAACAGCAAGCCAACAATGGGTACGGAAACTATTCAGACCCATTTAAATTTTTCACTCTTTGTTTCAGTGCAGCCATTTGGTAAATTCAAAAAAGTTCATTTTTTCTCATTAATGTACTCTGCACCCAATCTTGACTGAAAAAAAGAAATGTAAAGAAATGTAGAAATTTTTGCAAATGTATTAAAAAAAGGAAAAACTGAAATATCACATGGTCATAAATATTCAGACCCTTTGCTCAGTATTGAGTAGAAGCACCCTTTTGAGCTAGTACAGCCATGAGTCGTCTTGGGAATGATGCAACAAGTTTTTCACACCTGGATTTGGGGATCTTCTGCCATTCTTCCTTGCAGATCCTCTCCAGTTCCATCAGATTGGATGCTGAACGTTGCTGGACAGCCATTTTCAGGTCTCTCCAGAGATGCTCAATTCGGTTGGTCAGCACTCTGACTGGGACAGTCAAGAATGGTCACAGAGTTGTTCTGAAGCCACTCCTTTGTTGTTTTATCTGTGTGCTTAGGGTCATTGTCTTGTTGGAAGGTGAACCTTTGGCCAAGTCTGAGGTCCAGAGCACTCTGGAAGAGGGTTTTTATCCAGGACATCTCTGTACTTGGCCGCATTCATGTTTCCTTCAATTGCAACCAGTCATCCTGTCCTTGCAGCTGAAAAAACACTCCCATAGCATGATGATGCTGTAGGCAGGTTGCAAGATGCAGTGATAGAGAGAAATCAGAGCAAGGGTTAACCAATTTAACAGTTTTAATTTAACAGGGGGTTAACGCCTCACAGGGAGATTTAGGGTTAAATGAGGCTAAACAGTTCAATGGCAAGCAATAAGCAAAGTTAATGAGCAATAAACAAGATAACGGCAGTTCTTTAAATCACTTATAGTGTTAGAGGCTTCCCAGTCCACAACTGAAGCTTTGAAGGCAGTGGTGCAAACAACTCCTGGCGCAGTGCTATTCCAGTGGGGTCCTGCAAGCAACGGTCTGTCTTCTGGCAGCAGCGGTAGGTCTCCGGCACCTTTCACTAAACCCCTAGTCCATAAGTTGGTGCGTCCAAAGCAAACAGGGTCGCAGCACTGACAGAGTCCAATGTGGACTGGCAAGTGTCAACTGGCAAGGTAGGCCTCAAATGTCTGTTCAGTACTCGGCTTTCTCTATGTGGCACATGCTCTGTACTCACAGTCATGGAGCGCACGTGTCTCTCTCTGAGCAGCTGCCGTCACTTGAATGGCTGCTATGAACGGCTCTGCTCGGTTTGCGCTGCTCTACGCATCCACCGAAACCAGTAAATCTCTCACACAGTAAGCCTCTCACACAGCTGTCCCAGATCTGTGCACTGTGGCCAGGAACTTTTCCCAACCAACTCTCGCTCGGAGTACTCTGACCTACACGGGTGCTGCTGCACCTCTATCAGTCTTGGGGAACACACCTCAGGATCCTGCACCCGGCCCCCGTTCCTCCGCGCGAGCACCATACTCTGTACAGTCGGGCACATGGCGCTCTGCACACACACTGTCTCACCGGAGTGCCCGCTGAAGTTCTGCTGGAGCATGGCTCCACGTGTCACACACCTGCCTCCGCTCTCACTGCTGGCGGGGAACTGACCCATGACTAAGCCGCACCCCCCCTTCCTGAGTGATGGGGCCTTTCCTGTCCCCTATTCTTTCCCCCAGGCAACATGGGATGCAGCCTCAGCTGTTCTGGACCCAGCATGACGCAGGCACCTGCAGCCTAGTCTTCCTCCTTACACTGCCACCACCATGTTTTACTGTTGGGATTGTATTGGGCAGGTGATGAGCAGTGCCTGGTTTTCTCCGCACATACCGCTTAGAATTATCACCAAAAAGTTCTATCATCATCTCATCAGGCCAGAGAATCTTATTTTTCATAGTCTGGTAGTCCTTCATGTGTATTTTTAGAAAACTCTATGTGGGCTTTCATATGTCTTGCAGTGAGTAGAGGCTTCCATCTGGCCACTCTGCCAAAAAGGCCCAACTAGTGGAGGGTTGCAGTGATAGTTGACTTTGTGGAACTTTCTCCCATCTCCCTACTGCATCTGAGGAGCTCAGCCATAGTCATCTTGGGGATCTTCTTTACCTCTCTCACCAAGGCTCTTCTTCCATGATTGCTCAGATTGGATGGATGGCCAGGTCTAGGAAGACTTCTTGTGGTCCCAAACTTCTTCCATTTAAGGATTATAGAGGCAACTGTGCTCTTAGAAACCTTGAGTACTGCAGATTTTTTTTGTAACCTTGGCCAGATCTGTGCCTTGCCACAATTCTGTCTCTGAGCTCCTTGGCCAGTTTCCTTGACCTCATGATTCCCATTTGGTCTAAGATGCACAGTGAGCTGTGAGGTCTTATACAGTCAGGTGTTAGCCTTTACAAATCAAGTCCTATCAGTTTAATTAAACACACCTGGACTCCAATGAAGGAGTAGAGCCAGGATCACTAGGAAATGAACAGCATGTGACTTAAATATGAGTGTCTGAGCAAAGGGTCTGCATACTTATGCCCATGTGATATTTCAGTTTTTCTTTTTTAATGAATTTGTAAAAATTTCTACATTTGTTTTTTTTCAGTCAAGATGGGGTGCAGAGTGTAAATCAATGAAAAAAATGAACATTTTTGAATTTACAAAATGGCTGCAGTGAAACAAAGAGTGAAAAACTTAAAGGGGTCTGAATACTTTCCGCACCCACTGTAATTCCCCTTCCACCATGGCCTCAATTTTTCCCAGTCATGTTGCTCTGATAGTGTGGTAGGAGCACAGTATTTGCAACAAAAAATTAGATTTTAAACTCCACTACCACCTCTACAAATAGCTAAATTTTAGCGACAGTAAATTCCAAGGTGAAATATGGTGTGCTGTATCGTGTTAGTCACAGAATAATGAATTATTTGAGTGTGGATGAGGCCTGTATGACAAAGAAGATATGCTACAAAGAATTTGAAAGTCAGATGTCCCCTACTGTATGACGTTAGTAACAGAAGAATTTTTTGTGGCCTCTGGATCAGGCCTCTATAACACACTAGATGCTACAAACTATTTTAAAGTCAGGTCCCCTACTGTATGACGTTAGGAACACAAGAATTTTTTGTGGCCTCTTTATCAGGCCACTACAGCTTAATTTCAACCCAACAAGATGACAAAGTGTGATACAGCGGGTTGTCTAACTTTTTGCAATTGAAAAAGTTAAATGTTTTTTAATGTACAAACACCAGCGAAAAACCGACAAAAAGTCCAAAATATCAGAATTGTAAAATTTATTATATTTATTAGTATACCAGGTTAAAAAAATGATATGAAGTCACAATAAATCCATCAAATAATACATATTAAAATTACAATGGATATTTGTATGCTACGAAAAAATGGAGTACACTTATCCAGTTTATAAAAATTAATGTGGATGTATTACAGTGTAAATAATACATATATATAGGAAAGTTTATTAAAACCAGTGCCACTAGTATATATGTGATATAGATAGTGTATAAAAAAATTGCATAGGAAACAAATAAAGTGCAATGAAGTGCAAAAAATACAAAAATTGTGCACAAAATATTAAATACCCTAAGTAATATAAAAAGTGTAATAATACAGTGTAAATACAAAAATACACCACCGGGTGTCAGTATATCAAGACCACGGAATACATTGGATGACTTTTATTAATGCTGAATAAAGTGATAGTGCATATATAGATTATACCACCGAGTGTCAGTATAATAATCCTGAATAAAGTGATAGGGTGCATATATAAATGACACCACCAGGTGTCAGTATAATAATCCTGAATAAAGTGAAAGAGTGCATATGCAAAGTTTCACCACCGGGTGTCAATATAACCACATCAGACGTTCCATGACCAGGAATATATCCAGGAACAGGTAGACCATATGAAATCTTAGTGATAAATAGGTAACTTAAAAATTAATGTGGTGTACTCCTGGTGTCCTGGAAAGGCACCCTCCCCAATGCGCATTTCGGCACACTGCCTTTGTCATGTTTTTAACCCCTTCCCGACCTTTGACAACACGTATGCATCATGAAAAGTCGTGCCAATTCGACCCATGATGCCTATGTGCCGTAATGAATTGATAGACCCCCTTGCTGGTCAGGTGACCGGGGTCACTGAAAGGTCACCCGACCCGCACACACAGGACCCTTTCTACTTCACCCCAGAGGGGGTGGCTTATCCCCAACGTGGCTACGATCACTCAGATTGGCTGTTAAATGTCAAACAGCCAATCAGAGCGATTGTAATATTTCACCAATGAAATTTGGTGAAATATTACAATCCAGCCATGGCCAATGCTGCAATAGCATCTGCCATGGCTGGAGACACCGATCAAACCCTCCCCCACCAATGACAGCACCGATTGGCTGCCGCCACCGACTGATGGTGCCAATTGTCCGCCGCCATCATAATCTGCTCCCCCTCCTCTTCCCTCCACTCCCCCCACCTTCTGATCACCCCCCTCACCCTCCTCGGTGCCTCCGATGTCCCTCTGGCTGTCCCAGTGTTCCACCGTTCAGGATCATGGGCGCCACCATCTTGGAAAATGGTAGGCGCATGCACAGTGCGCCCGCTGGAATCTGCCGGCTGCAGATTAAATAATTTATTTTGATCACTGTGATAAACTGTCACAGTGATCAAAATAAAAAAGTAAATAAACCCCACGTTTATCACCCCCATAGGTAGGGACAAATAATAAAATAAAGAAAATATTTTTATTTTTCCATTAGGGTTAGAATTAGGGTTATGGTTGGAATTAGGGTTAGGGATAGAAATAGGGTTCTGGTTGGATTAGGGTTAGGGTTGAAATTAGGGTTAGGTTTGGAATTAGGATTAGGGTTGGAATTAGGGTTATGATTAGGGTTAGGGGTGGGTTGGGATTAGTTTTAGGCTTGTGGTTAGGGTCAGAGTTGGGATTAGGGTTAGGGGTGTGTTGTGGTTAGGGTTATGATTAAGGTTGGGATTAGGGTTAGAATTTGGGGGGTTTCCACTGTTTAGGCACATCATGGGGTGTCCAAATGCGACATGGCGCCACCATTTATTGCAGCCAATTTTCCGTTCAAAAAGTCAAACAGTGCTCCCTCCATTCTGAGCCCCGACGTGTGCCCAAACAGTGGTTTACCCCCACATATGTGGTATCAATGTACTCAGGGAAAATTGCACAGCAACTTTTGGTGGTCTATTGTCTCCTGTTACCCTTATGAAAATAAATAATTGGGGGCTAAAAAAATTATTTTTGTGGAAAAAAATGATTTTTTATTTTCATGTCGCTGCGTTATAAACTTCTGTGAAGCACTTGGGGGTTCAAAGTGCTCACCACACTAATAAATTAATAAGTTCCTTGGGGGGTCTAGCTTCCAAAATGGGGTCACTTGTTGGGGGTTTCCACTGTTTAGGCACATGAGGGGCTCTGCAAACGTAACATGACGCCTGGAGACCATTCCATCAAGTCGGCATTTCAAAACATCACTACTTCCCTTCCAAGCCCTGACGTGTGCCCAAACAGTGGTCCCCCCACATATGGGGTACCAGCATACTCAGGACAAACTGGACAACAACTTTTGTGGTCCAATTTCTCCTGTTAGCCTTGTGAAAATAAAAAATAGCGGGCTAAAAAAAAAATCATTTTTGAGGAAAAAAATGATTTTTTATTTTCATTGCTCTGCGTTATAAACTTCTGTGAAGCACTTGTGGGTTCAAAGTGCTCACCACACATCTAGATAAGTTCTTTCGGGGGTCTAGTTTCCAAAATGGGGTCTTTTGTGGGGGTGCTCCAATGTTTAGGCTCACAGGGGCTCTCCAAACGTGACATGATGTCCGCTAACGATTGGAGCTAATTTTCCATTCAAAAAGTCAAATGGAGCTCCTTCCCTTCCGGGCCCTGCCGTGCGCCCAAACAATAGTTTATGACCACATAGGAGGTATTGGTGTACTCAGGAGAAATTGCCCAACAAATTTTAGGATCCATTTTATCCTGTTGCCCATGTGAAAATGAAAAAAACTGAGGCTAAAAAATTTTTTCGTGAAAAAAAGTACTTTTTTTACAGATCAATTTGTGAAGCACCTGGGGGTTCAAAGTGCTCGTTATGCATCTAGATAAGTTCCTTGGGAGGTCTAGTTTCCAAAATGGGGTCACTTGTGGGGGAGCTCCAATGCTTAGGGACACAGGGACTCTCCAAATGCGACATGGCAACCGCTAAATATTCCAGTATATTTTCCATTCAAAAAGTCAAATGTCGCTCCTTCCCTTCTGAGCCCTGCTGTGCGCACAAACAGAGGTTTATGACCATATATGAGGTATCGTTGTACTCAGGAGAAATTGCCCAACAAATTTTAGGATCCATTTTATCCTGTTACCCATGTGAAAATGAAAAAATTGATGCTAAAAGAAATTTTTAGTGGAGAAAATAAAATGTCCAATTTTTCCTTTCACGGTCCTTTGGTTCCTGTGAAACAGCTGAAGGGTTAATAATCTTCTTGAATGTAGTTTTGAGTAGCTTGACGGGTGCCGTTTTTAGAATGGTGTCACTTTTGGGTATTTTCTGACATATAGACCCCTCAAAGTGACTTCAAATGTGAGGTGGTCCCTAAAAAAATGGTTTTGTAAATTTTGTTGCAAAAATGAGAAATCGCTGGTCAACTTTTAACCCTTATAACTTCCTAACAAAAAAAAAATTTGTTTCCAAAATTGTGCTGATGTAAAGTAGATATGTGGGAAATGTTATTTATTAACTATTTTGTGTCAGATAACTCTCTGGTTTAACAGAATAAAAATTCAAAATTTGAAAATTGCAAAATTTTAAAAATTTTCTCCAAATTTCCATTTTTTTCACAAACGCAAAAATTATCGACCTAAATTTAGCACTATCATGAAGCCCAATATGTCATGAAAAAACAATCTCAGAATCGCTAGGATGCCTTGAAGTGTTCCTGAGTTATTACCTCATAAAGGGACACTGGTCAGAATTGAAAAAAATGGCCTGGTCGTTAAGGTCAAAATAGGCTGGGTCATGAAGGGGTTAATGTGCATGAGGTCTGCAGATAGTTTCATATCACCACAGCACTAAATGACAAGGTGAGATACAGCAGACTGTCTTACATTTATCTAGTGAAAAAATACTATTTAGAATGCTATACTTGTGCATGGAGCACAATAGAAGCAGTGCACAACACACTTGTAGGAAACGTGCCCTGCTGGCTTTGTCTGTGGACATCAGTAATGACCCCAAAAAATGCTGGAAGGTAAATTTAACAGCCACACTGGACACTAGCTAGCTACACTATCTGACTGATATATAACCACCTAGCTAACAGCTAAAATCTTGCTGCTAACAGTGCCAGTATCAGGAGCAGCCTCTCTGCACTGTTACAGTGTCAATATGGCACTAAAACAAGATTTCCGCTATTTATATGGAGAGGGACATGTGAATTCAGCAGCCAATGACACAAACTTATTGTCAGGACATTGTGGGTGTTTCCTGTGCCACAATATGCACACATAAAGATAGGAAAAGCAAAATTGCTATTTACAAGAACGCCACGCCTCTGAGCTCTGCAAACCCCCTCCCCTCATCAAACACATGTGAAACACTCATGATGCACCACCATTATCATTGCTAAAGTGCTAAAAATACTTTTGTGGCAATGCAAATATTTTCCCGCACTTTTTACTGAATGTTACCGATTTTTACCAATTTCATAAAATTTTGCTTGTTTTTCCGATCATGAAACCGAATGAGCCATATTCATGCCGAATTTATGTTTGGTGATCAGTTTCCGAACAAATTCGCTCATCACTAGTTATTAGCAGTATGAGACATGTGAATTAGGAGAGCAGACTGTCACTCATTACATGTCTCACACTGTGAACACCCTCTTTTATATAAAATAAGCTCTGGAGGCAGATTCTCAGTTGAAGAGCTAGGTCTGGCCAATAGATCTTAACCCCTTACTGCCATTGGACGCAATAGTACTGTACATCCAATGGCAGTACCCCCGCTTTGATGAGGGCTCCAGCAGTGAGCCCGCATCAAAGCCAGGACATGTCAGCTGTTTTCAACAGCTGACATGTGCCCACAATAGGCGCAAGTGGAATTGCGATCCACCTGCGCCTATTAACTAGTTAAATCCCGCTGTCAAACGCTGACAGTGGGCTTTAATTAGACCTTTCGGCCGCGCGGTCGGAAATACGCGCATCGCTGACCCTGTCACATGATTGGGGTCAGTGATGCGTTGCCATAACAACCTGAGGTGTCCTAGAGACCTCTATGGTTGTTGATGAGGCATTGCTGTGAGTGCCACCCCGTGGTTGGCGCTCATAGCAATGATGTAATTCTGCTACATATAGGCGATCTGCTCATCACCTATATGTAGCAGAGCCGATCAAGTAATGGATGTTTCTAGTCTCCCATGGAGGCTATCGAAGCATGCCAAAATTATTTAAAAAAGTTTTAAAAAATATGAAAAAAATAAAAAAAAGTTTAAATCACCCCGCTTTCGCTCCATTCAAAATAAAACAATAAAAAAAATCACAGATGTCCATATTGGGTATCGCCGCGTTCAGAATCGCCCGATCTATCAATAAAAAAGTATTAACCCCATCACAAAACAGCGTAGGGGGAAAAAAATCAAAACACTAGAATTACTTTTTTTGATTGCCGCGACATTGCAATAAAATGCAATAACGGGCGATCAAAACATCGTTTCTGCACAAAAATGGTATCCTTAAAAAGTCAGCTCAGCATGCAAAAAATAAGTCCTCACCCAACCCCAGATCACGAAAAATGGAGACACTATGGGTATCATAAAATGGCGCAAATGTTTTTTTTTAAAGCAAACATTGGATTTTTTTTTCACCAATTAGATAACAAAGGACCGAGACATATTTGGTGTCTATGAACTCATTATGAAATGGAGAATCATAATGGCAGGTCACTTTTAGCATTTAGTGAAACTAGCAAAAAAGCTAAACAAAAAAGTGTGGGATTGCACTTTTTTGCAATTCCACCGCACTTGGAATTTTTTCCCATTTTCGAGTACTCGACATGCTAAAACCAATAAAGTTGTTCAAAAGTACAACTCGTCCCGCAAAAAATAAGCCCATACATGGCCATATTGATGGAAAAATGAAAAAAGTTATGGCTCTTCGAAGAAGGGGAGCGAAAAATGAAAACGTAAAAACGAAAATACCTCCGGGGCTTAAGGGGTTAACAGCTCATTTACATATTAAAAAATGTGTATTACTGTGGAATAAAACATTGGATTGCAGCTATAAAGGTATCACTTGACTCAGCTTTCTATGACCCGCATGCCAATATAGACAGTTTAGGAGGGTTGACCCTACTGACAGAATTCCATAAAATGCCAATATTGCTATTGAAAGTGCCATTGAGGGGTTGAACTTTCTGAATTGAAACCAATCCCAAATAATTTCAGCAAGAGTAAGATATAGAAAATCTAGATGACAAATCATGAGCAATACTGGCTATTTGAAAACATATATAGCTAAGATATGACTTAGGATAATTGTTAAGAACTTGACAGAAAAGGACTGCTCTTTATGTTAGTGGTAAATGCTCTTGAACATTAAAAAAATGGTTATCATATTGCATGTGGAAAATACAGAAGGGAATAAATCTACAGGTAGAATGGAATTTTTATCATAACTTCAAGATTTCAATGCTTTATAAATATGCACTTCAGTCGTGAATAATACAAAGACTGCAATGTTATGTTTCATTGTGACTATTATAAGAAAATATGGATTCATTGAATGAATTTCCTTTTATCTCTCTAAAGAAGGTAGAAAGCTTTAATTTCATATATAATCCCTTTCCTCCTTAAATATATAAAATATTTAATTGAATTAATTTAGACTATATTCTGAGGATACAGTATGTGAATTAGGCTGATATGTACTAAAATCTGCAAAGTAAGAATGCTTTCTAAAATAAAAAAAACATTAATAGTTCTTTTTTATCAATTAACAAAAAAGAAATCTAAATCAAGTCAGTATTTGCTGTGACCACCCTTTGCTTTCAAATCAGCATCAAAGCATCAATTCTTCTAGGCACACTTTTTTGAAGTAACTCAGCAGGTAGGTTGTTCCAAACATCTTAGAGAACTAATCACATATCTTCTATGGATATAAGCATGCCCAATGCTTTCTGTTTCTGCATTCAGCCACACACAGACTCGTTGTTAAGATCAATTATCTGTGATCAGTGATCTGGGCCATATCATAACTTACAGGCCTCCTTGTTCTTCTTTATGACAAACATACTATGGGTACAGAAAGTATTCAGACCCCTTTACATTTTTCACTCTTTGTTTCATTGCAGCCATTTGGCAAATTCAAAAAAGTTCATTTTTTTCCATTAATGTACACTCTGCACCCCATCTTGACTGAAAAAAACAGAAATGTAGAAATTTTTGCAAAATTATTAGAAAAGAAAAACTGAAATATCACATAGTCATAAGTATTCTTTGCGCAGACACTCATATTTATGTCACATGCTGTTCATTTCCTTGTGATCCTCCTTGAGATGGTTCTACTCTTTCATTGGAGTCCAACTGTGTTTATTTAAACTGATAGGACTTGATTGGTAAAGGCGCACATCTGTCTGTATAAGACATCAAAGCTCACAGTGCATGTCAGACCAAATGAGAATCATGAGGTCAAAGGAACTGGCCAAGGAGCTCAGAGACAAAATTGTGGCAAGGCACAGATCTGGCCAAGGTTACAAAAGAATTTCTGCAGTACCCAAGGTTCCTAAGAGCACAGTGGCCTCCATAATCTTTAAATGGAAGAAGTTTGGGACCACCAGAAGTCTTCCTAGACCTGGCGGTCCAGCCAAACTGAGCAATTGTGGGATAAGTGCCTTGGTGAGAGAGGTAAAGAAGAACCCCAAGATCACCACTCCACAGATGCAGTAGGGATATGGGAGAAAGTTCCACAAAGTCAACTCTCACTGCAGCCCTCCACCTGTCGGGCCTTTATGGCAGAGTGGCCCAACGGAAGCCTCTCATCAGTGCAATACATATGAAATCCCACATAAAGTTTGCTAAAAAACACATGAAGGACTCCCAGACTATGAGAAATTAGAATCTCTGGTCTGATGAGACGATGATAGAACTTTTTGGTGATAATTCTAAGCGGTATGTGTGGAGAAAAGCAGGCACTGCTCATCACCTTCCCAATACAATCCCAACAATGAAACATGGTGGTGGCAGCATCATGCTATGGGGGTCTATTTCAGCTGCAGGGACAGGACGACTGGTTGCAAATGAAGGAAACATGAATGCGGCCAAGTACAGAGATATCCTGGATGAAAACCTCTTCCAGAATGGTCTGGACCTCAGACTTGGCCAAAGATTCACCTTCCAACAAGACAATGACCCTAAACACACTGCTAAAATAACAAAGGAGTGGCTTCAGAACTTTTCTGTGACCATTCTTGACTGGTCCAGCAAGAGTCCTGACCTAAACCCAATTGAGCATCTCTGGAGAGACCTGAAAATGGCTGTCAAGCAACGTTCACCATCCAACCTGACAGAACTGGGGAGGATCTGCAAGGAAGAATATCAGAAGATCCCCAAATTCAGGTGTGAAAAACTTGTTGCATCTTTCCCAAGAAGACTCATGGCTGTACTAGCTCAAAAGGGTGATTCTACTCAATACTGAGCAAAGAGTCTGAATATTGATGACCATGTGATATTTCAGTTTTTCTTTTTTAATAAATTTGTAAAAATGTCTCCATTTCTGTTTTTTTCATTCAAGATGAGGTGCAAAGTGTACAGTAATGAGTAAAAAATAAACTTTTTTTAATTCACTAACACTAGAACTACCGGAGGGGTCATTTTGACCCTTTTGCTATTTCTTTTTCTTATAATTTCTAAAATTTTAACAAATGAGTTCTGACTTTTTGTGACTTTTATTTATTCATGGTAGTGTATATTTTAGGACACAAAAATGAATTGTAACTTTTTCAGGGGCCTGGATTTTACAATTCATACCTATAAGTACTGAAGGGGTCAATTTGACCCCATACATAAAAGTAGTAGTAGGCAAGTCACCTAATATTACAGAGTACAGAAAATCACAGTGCTTCTCTCTAGTTGTAGAGTGTAATTGTATCTTTGCATATCAGGGATGATTCAGCATTATGTTTTGTCTAAACTTGTCTGAACATGTTTGATCCATGTCTCTTGTAGCGATTCCTGTCTGCACTTCAGTAGCAAACATTACAGTTGAAGCTACAACTCTGCATGTTTGTACAGTGTCGTTTTATTACTTCTGCGATCTTACAAGTCCCTTCTTGCATCGTATATTTGAAGCATGAGTAAGCAGAGGGGTCTGACAAGTGATGAAATTTTGAAATGTCTTCAGAATTTATCTGAAAATGAGTCAGAAGAAGTGGCCCATCATCTGCAATGTCTGAACCACAAACAAAAGGACAAGAAATCCGCAAGCGTCGAAAATGTGGAGTTGGAAGATGCAATGAAAACAAAACATCTAAAACTTGCGCAAGCTGTAACAAACCAGTTTGTGGAAAATGCACTGGGAAAGTGGAAGAAAGTACTATTTGTGTTAACTGTTGGACACCGCATGCTATGACCATGTAAAAGGAAAATGCCTGCTGTACTTGATCTTAAGGCCGGAGTCACACTGGTGAGGAATACGGACGAGTGAGAGGCATTAAAAGCACGCATTACACATGGACAAATTATTCTCTATGGGGCAGCTCCCAACAGCCGTATATTTCTCGTCCGTATTCTACGGTCCCTGCCAATCGCAGCATGCTGCGATTGTCAGCGTACTACGCCCGTAATACGCCAATGCAAGTCTATGGGTGCGCTAAAAATACGCATTACACACGGACCACACATGTGACTTGCGAGAAATACGCACCCGGTGTCTTTTAGAAAAGCCGGCAATTCAGTGCGCGATACAGTAAACTCACACTGACAGGTTTAATAAAGAAACGAAAGAATAGATATATACACATAGAATACATATATATATATATACTGTACATACATGTCATTGTGACAAACATATATATATTTATATTTCACAGAGTTCTTCATAGCAGAATAGCCGCTAATTAAATTGCCGGCTTCTATCAAATCATTCCCCAACCCGATATGAAATGACACATGGTTTACATTCAGTAAAGCATTTCATTTCATGTTTTTTAATATGTCCCTGATTAACCCCTTCATGACCCAGCCTATTTTGACCTTAATGACCTGGCCATTTTTTGCAATTCTGACCAATGTCCCTTTATGAGGTAATAACTCACGAACGCTTCAACGCATCCTAGCGATTCCGAGATTGTTTTTTCGTGACATATTGGGCTTCATGATAGTGGTATATTTAGGTCGATAATTTTTGCGTTTATTTGTGAAAAAAATGGAAATTTGGCGAAAATTTTGAAAATTTTGCAATTTTCAAATTTTGAATTTTTATTCTGTTAAACCAGAGAGTTATGTGACACAAAATAGTTAATAAATAACATTTCCCACATGTCTACTTTACATCAGCACAATTTTGGAAACAACATTTTTTTCGTTAGGAAGTTATAAGGGTTAAAAGTTGACCAGCAATTTCTCATTTTTACAACAAAATTTACAAAACCATTTTTTTTATGGACCACCTCACATTTGAAGTCACTTTAAGGGGTCTATATGGCAGAAAATACCCAAAAGTGTCACCATTCTAAAAACTGCACCCCTCAAGCTACTCAAAACTACATTCAAGAAGATTATTAACCCTTCAGGTGCTTCACAGGAACTAAAGCAACATGGAATGAAAAAATGGACATTTTAATTTTTCCAACCAAAATTTTATTTTAGCATCAGTTTTTTCATTTTCACATGGGTAACAGGATAAAATGTATCCTAAAATTTGTTGGGCAATTTCTCCTGAGTACACTGATACCTCATATGTGGTCATAAACCACTATTTGTGCGCACGGCAGGGCTCAGAAGGCAAGGAGCGCCATTTTACTTTTTGAATGTAAAATATGCTTGAATGTTTAGCGGTTGCCATGTCTTGTTTTAAGAGTACCTGTGTGCCTAAACATTGGAGCTCCCCCACAAGTGAGCCCATTTTGGAAACTAGACCCTCCAAGGAACTTATCTAGATGCATAGTATGCACTTTGAACCCCCAGGTGCTTCACAAATTGATCTTTAAAAAAAAGTACTTTTTTTTTCACAAAAATTTTATTTGGCCTCAGTTTTTGCATTTTCACATGGGCAACAGGATAAAATGGATCCTAAAATTTGTTGGGCAATTTCTCCTGAGTACATCAATATCTCATATGTGGTCATAAACCACTGTTTGGGCGCACCGCAAGGCCCGGAAGGGAAGGAGCGCCATGTGACTTTTTGATTGGAAAATTAGCTCCAATCGTTAGCGGACACCATGTCGCATTTGGAGAGCCCCTGTGTGCCTAAACATTGGAGCTCTCCCACAAGTGACCCCATTTTGGAAACTAGACCCCCGAAGGAACTTATCTAGATGTGTGGTGAGCACTTTGAACCCCCAAGTGCTTCACAGAAGTTTATAACGCAGAGCAGTGAAAATAAAAAAATATTTTTTTTTCCTCAAAAATGATTTTTTAGCCCGCTATTTTTTATTTTCCCAAGGGTAACAGGATAAATTGGACCCCAAAAGTTGTTGTCCACTTTGTCCTGAGTACACTGGTACCCCATATGTGGGGGAAAACCACTGTTTGAGCGCACGGCATGACTCAGAAGGGAAGGAGCGTCATATGACTTTTTGAATGGAAAATTAGCTCCAATCGTTAGCGAACACCATGTTGTGTTTGCAGAGCCCCTGTGTGCGTAAACTTTGGAGCTCCCCCACAAATGACCCCATTTTGGAAACTTGACCCCCTAAGGAACTTATCTAGATGCATAGTGAGCACTTTGAACCCCCAGGTGCTACACAGAAGTTTATAACGCAGAGCCGTTAAAATAAAAATATTTTTTTTCCCTCAAAAAATAAATTTTTAGCCTGCTATTTTTTATTTTCACAAAGGTAACAGGATAAATTGGACCCCAAAAGTTGTTGTCCAGCTTGTCCTGAGTACGCTGGTACCACATATGTGGGGGGGACCACTGTTTGGGCACACATTGGGGCTCAGAAGGGAAGTAGTGATGTTTTGAAATGCCGACTTGATGGAATGGTCTGTGGGCGTCATGTTATGTTTGCAGAGCCCCTGATGTACCTAAACAGTGGAAACCCCCCACAAATGACCCCATTTTGGAAACTAGATCACCCAAGAAACTAATATAGATGTGTGGTGAGCACTTTGAACCCCCAAGTGCTTCACAGAAGTTTATAACGCAGAGCAGTGAAAATAAAAAAATATTTTTTTTCCTCAAAAAATTATTTTTAGTCCACTATTTTTTATTTTCACAAGGGTAACAGGATAAATTGGACCCCAAAAGTTGTTGTCCAGTGTGTCCTGAGTACGCTGGTACCCCATAAGTGGGGGGGACCACTGTTTGGGCACACGTTGGGGCTCGGAAGGGAAGTAGTGACGCTTTGAAATGAAGACTTGATGGAATGGTCTGTGGGCGTCATGCTACATTTGCAGAGCCCCTGATGTACCTAAACAGTGGAAACCCCCCACAAGTGACCCCATTTTGGAAACTATATCACCTAAGGAACTAATCTAGATGTGAGGTCAGCACTTTGAACCCCCAAGTGCTTCACAGAAGTTTATAACGCAGAGCTGTGAAAATAAAAAAATATTTTTTTTTCCTCAAAAAGTGATTTTTAGCCCACTATTTTTTATTTTCACAAGGGTAACAGGATAAATTGGACCCCAAAAGTTGTTGTCCAGTTTGTCCTGAGTACGCTGGTACCCCATATATGGGGGGGACCACTGTTTGGGCACACGTTGGGGCTCGGAAGGGAAGTAGTGATGCTTTGAAATGCCGACTTGATGGAATGGTCTGTGGGCGTCATGTTACGTTTGCAGAGCCCCTGATGTACCTAAACAGTGGAAACCCCCCACAAGTGACCCCATTTTGGAAACTAGACCCCCCAAGGAACTTATCTAGATGTGTGGTGAGCACGTTGAACCCCCAAGTGCTTCACAGAAGTTTATAACGCAGAACCGTGAAAATAAAAAATCTTTTTTTTCCACAAAAATAATTATTTTAGCCCCCATTTTTTTATTTTCCCAAGGGTAACAGGAGAAATTAGACCCCAAAGTTGTTGTGCAATTTTTCCTGAGTACCCTGATACCCCATAAGTGGGGGTACACCACTGTTTGGGCACACGTCGGGGCTCGAAATGGAGGGAGCACCGTTTGACTTTTTGAACGCAAAATTGGCTGGAATAAATGGTGGCTCCATGTCGCGTTTGGAGAGCCCCTGATGTGCCTAAACAGTGGAAACCCCTCAATTCTATCTCCAACCCTAACGCCAACACACCCCTAACCCTAATCCCAACCCTAATCATAACCCTAACCACAACCCTAATCCCAACACAGCCCTAACGAAATCCCAACTCTAACCCTAACCACAAGCCTAACCGTAATCCCAACCCCAACCCTAATCCCAATTCCAACCCTAACCCTAAATTCAACCCTAACCCTAAATTCAACCCTAACCCTTAGTCCAACCCTAACCCCTAGTCCAACCCTAACCCCTAGTCCAACCCTAACCCCTAGTCCAACCCTAACCCCTAGTCCAACCCTAACCCTTTGTCCAACCCTAACCCTAACCCTAGCCCTAACCCTAGCCCTGGACCTAACCCTAATGGAAAAAAAAAAAAAAATTTTTATTATTTGTCCCTACCTATGGGGGTGATAAGGGGGGCGGTGATTTACTTTTTATTTATTTTGATCACTATGAAAGTTTATCATAGTGATCAAAATAAATGAATGAATCTGCAGCGTTGCAGATTCGATTCGGCGCACTGCGCATGCGCCCGCCATAGTACAAGATGGCGGCGCTCATGACGCTGGACGGCAGGACACTGGGACGGATAGCGGGAGATCGGAGGCACAAAGGAGGGTGAGGGGGTGATCGGAGGGTGAGAGGGGATGATCGGAGGGCTGGGGGGGCGGAGGGAAGGCGGGGGGGCAGATCATGACGGCGGCTGCCGATCGGTGCCGTCAGAAGGTGGCGGCAGCCGATCGGTGCCGTCAGTCGGTGTGGGGGGGGTCGGGTCTCGGTGTCCAGCCATGTCCGATGCTATTTCAGCATCGGCCATGGCTGGATTGTAATATTTCACCAATTTTCATTGGTGAAATATTACAATCGCTCTGATTGGCAGTTTCACTTTTAACAGCCAATCAGAGCGATCGTAGGCACGTGGGGGCTAAGCCACACCCCCAGGTGTTAACTCTGAAGGGTCCTTTGTGTGCGGGTCGGGTGACCTTTCAGTGACCCTGGTCACCCGACCCGCAGGGGGGCTATTTATAGCATGACGCCGACGTAGGCGTCATAGGTCGTTTGGGCACTGCTTTTCATGACGCCTACGTAGGCGTCATAGGTCGTGAAGGGGTTAATAATTAGATGAGGGTTCGTATGCAAAATTTGGGAGTTGTAGTTGTTATTTTAAGTGGTTAATTCGTTGTTAAAAAATGCGTGGGCTTCCCATTGCCCTATAGTGGTGGCGAGTGGGTTAATCTAACAAAGGGTTAATGTCACCATTCGATTGTAAGGTGAAATGAAATGTTTACTGAATGTAAACCATGTGTCATTTCATGTCGGGTTGGGGAATGATTTGATGGAAGCCGGCAATTGAATTAGCGGCTATTCTGCTATGAAGAACTCTGTGAAATATATATATATATGTTTGTCTCAATGACTTGTGTGTGTATATATATATATATATTCTATGTGTCTATATCTATTATTTCGTTTCTGTTAGAAACCCTGTCATAGGGCTCCATTATATGTCCATTTTGCAAGGCGGCGAGAAAATCTCGCCATACGGATTGCATACGGATTACATATGGATGCAGACATGCGCAAAATACGCAACCACAGCTTGCTTACGGATGACATACGGAGCACTATTTAGGGGTCATTCATCCGTATTACGCCTGTAAACTACGGACCGTATTTTGCGTCAATTAGTGTGACCCCGGCCTAACACTGTTCCTACTAAGTTAAAATAAATGTTCTTTAATTTGTTGGCAACAAAAAAGTTATTTTTACTCCAGAGTCAGTACTTTTGAATGGGGGTCAAAATGACCCCTAATGGTAGTTATAGGTATTATGAAACATGCGGTAGTTCTAGTGCTAAATGGCTGCAATAACGTGCTATCCATCCATGTGACCTGGGACCTAAGTCCCAAGGACGGAATAGTACGTCTAGCGTGATCAGCTGCGCTCACGGGGGGAGCGCAGCTGATCGCGGCCGGGTGTCAGCTGATTTTCACAGCTGACACCCGGCACTATGTGTCAGGGGCGGTCACGGACCGCCCCTGACACGTTAACCCCTGGCACACTGCGATCAAACACAATCGCAGTGAACTGGGGGTTTAGGAAAGCATCAGCAGGGAGGTGGCTCCCTCCGTGCTTCCCCACAGCAGCGCAATGTGCAGCACAATGTGCAGCGCTATTGTGAGGGCCTCCTTCCCTGCAGGTCCCCCGGATCCAATATGGTGGTGGGGACCTTCGGGGGCCTGCAGGGAGCCGGCTTCCTCATGCCTGCAAAGCGCCGGCATGAGGAAGCCTCCAGCACTGTCTGTAACAGATTGCTGATCTGTCACAGTGATCTGTGATGCGACAGATCAGCGATCTGTCACATGACAGTGATGTCCCCCCTGGGACAATGTAATAAAGTAAAAAAAAAGTGTAAAAATAATTTATAAAAAAATCGCTAAATAAATTTAAAAAAAAAAAAATATTCCCTAATAAATTCATTTTTTGAAAATAAAAAAAACAATAAAAGTACACATATTTGGTATCGCCGTGTCCATAATGACCCGCCCTATAAAACTGTCCCACTAGTTAACCCCTTTAGCGAACCCCTTAAAAAATAAAAATAATAAACGAAGCAAAAAATAAAAATAAATCTTTATCATCATACTGCTGAACAAAAGTGCAATAACGCGTGATCAAAAAGACGGATATAAATAATCAAGGTACCGCTGAAACCGACATCTTGTCCTGCAAAAAACAAGCTGCCTCACAGCATCATCAGCGAAAAAATAAAAAAGTTACAGCTCGCAGAATAAAGCGATGCAAAAATAATTATTTTTTATAAAAAATTGTTTTCATTGCATAAAAGCACCAAAACATAAAAAACCGACATAATCGAGGGATCGCTGTAACCATACTGACCCGAAAAATAAAACCGCTTTATCAATTTTACCACACGTGGAACGGTGCAAACGCACCCCCCAAAAGAAATTCTGCATCCCAAAAATCGGAATAAAAAGCGATCAAAAAATGTCATTTGCCCGATAATGGTACCAATAAAAACGTCAACTCATCCCGCAAAAAATAAGACCTCACATGACTCAGTGGGTCAAAATATGGAAAAATTATAACTCTGATGATATGATATGGTGATGCATAAACTATTTTTACAATAAATGGCTTCTTTTAGCGTGCGACAGCTGCCAAAAATAAAAACCAGCTATAAATAGTAAATCAAACACCCCTTTATCACCCCCTTAGTTAGGGAAAAATAATAAAATAAAAAAAATGTATTTACCGTATTTTCATTTTCCCATTAGGACTAGGGTTAGGGCTAGGGATAGGGCTAGGGTTAGAGCAAGGGTTAGGGGTGTGTTGGGGTTAGGGTTGGAGTTAGAATTGGGGGGTTTCTATTGTTTTTGGCACATCGGGGCTTTCCAAATGCGACATGGCGTCCGATCTCAATTCCAGCCAAAAAAGTCAAATGGCACTGCTTCCCTTCTGAGCTCTGCCATGCGCCCAAATAGTGGTTTACCCTCACATATGGGGTATCAGCGTACTCAGGACACATTCCACAATAACTTTTGGGGTCCTGTTACTCTTGGGAAAATAAAAATTAGGGGTGAAAAGATCATTTTTGTGGAAAAAATATGATTTTTTAATTGTACGGCTGTACGTTATAAACTTCTGTGAAGCCCTTGGGGGTTCAAAGTACTCACCACATATCTAGATAAGTTCCTTGGGGGGTCTAGTTTCCAAAATGGGGTCACTTGTGGGGAGTTTCCACTGTTTAGGCACATCAGGAGCTCTTCAAACTTGACATGGCATCCGATCTGAATTCCAGCCAATTTTGAAGTGAAAAAGTCAAACGGCGCTCCTTCCCTTCCGAGCTCTGCCATGCGCCCAAACAGTGGTTCCCCCCCACATATCAGGTATCGGCGTACTCAGGACAAATTGCACAATAACTTTTCCAGTCCAATTTCTCCTGTTACCCTTGGTAAAATAAAAAAAATTGAACCTTAAGTAATTTTTTTGTGAAAAAAGTTAAATGTTCATTTTTTTTTTAAACATTCAAAAAATTCCTGTGGAGCATCTAAAGGGTTAATAAACTTCTTGAATGTGGTTTTTAGCACCTTGAGGGGTGCAGTTTTTAGAATAGTGTCACTTTTGGGTATTTTCTATTATATAGACCCCACAAAGTGACTTCAAGTGTGATGTGGTCCCTAAAAATAAAATGGTTTTGTAAAAATGAGAAATCGCTGGTCAATTTTTAACCCTTATAACTGCCTAACAAAAAAAAATTTTGTTCCCAAATTGTGCTGATGTAAAGTAAACATGTGGTAAATGTTACTTATTAAGTTTTTTGAGTGCCATATCTCTGTGATTTAAGAGCATAAAAATTCAAAGTTGGAAAATTGCGAAATTTTCAAAATTTTCTCCAAATTTCCATTTTTTTCACAAATAAACACAAGTTATATGAATGAAATTTTACCACTACCATGAAGTACAATATGTCACGAGAAAACTTTGTCAGAATCACTGGGATCCATGGAAGCATTCCAGAGTTATTACCTCATAAAGGGACAGTGGTCAGAATTGTAAAATTGGCCCGGGCATTAATATGCAAACCACCCTTGGGAGTAAAGGGGTTAAAGGGGTTTGAATACTTTCCGTACCCACTGTAATTCTTAATGACATTGGATATATGTTTGGGGTTGTTTTTCTGATGGAGAATAAATTTGGAGCCAATCAGACACCTCCCTGATGGTATTGTGTAATGGATAAATATCTGCCTGTGTTTCTCAGCATTGAGGGCACCATTAATCTTGACTAAATCTCCAACTCCATTTGCTGAAATATAGTCTCAAATTCGCAAAGAATCTCCCCCATGGCTTCACAGTTTCCTACATACATTCAGTATTGTAATACTCTCTCCAGCCCTTCACAAACAGACTTCTGGTACAGTCAAATATTTCAAACTTTGACTTATCAGTCCAAAACACCAGCTGACATTTTTCTGCACTCCAGATTCTATGTTTTTGTGTGTTGAAGTTATTTTATTAGGGATGCAGTTCCTCCTTGAAGACCACTTTTGGCCAGACTTCTCTGTACAGTAAATAATTATTGTGTATAGCGTGGTCCCTTGGACTGGTTTCTGACAGTTCTGAGCAGATGGCATTGCTGGATATCTTCCAATTTCAAAGGGAAATAAGCATGGTATGTTTTTAGTTTGCAGGAGTAAGTTTTCTTGACCAACCACTGTGTCTATGATCATCAATGTTGCCATATTTTGATGTCACAATGCTGAGAAAAAAAACCCAGAAAAATACATCCAATGTCATAAATAAGGAAATAACCTTCTTCAGCTTAAAAAGCCCTGATCTCATCATCACCAACTCTGCCTTGGGAAAGGATAGAAAGATTTGTACAAGTCTACATCCACAAAAGATCTGCAGTTCTCCAAGATGTTTGGAACAACCTCCCTGCTGAGTTCCTTCAAAACTATGTACGTAGAAGAATTGATGCTTTGATGCTGTTCTGAAGGCAAAGGGAGGTCACATCCAAGGTGAGGTGGCATATTTTTCTCTTTTTGTTCCATTCACTTTGCATTTTGTTAGATGCTAAAAATAAGCAATTAAAAATAAACAATCTTACTTTGCAGCAATTTTTTCATACCTGCCTAAAACTTTACAGCACTGCATGTTAAAGGGATGTTTAAGTGGCAATTCTCCAACATAATAATGGTAGAATAGCTTCCATTTCCAGAGAAAGCATCAAATACATAATTTAGTCTGGAACGGTCAAAGATCCCACATGTGCTGTTCTCACCCTATTATCCACCAGTACACATCATAAAATAGACCTCTGTTTAAAGCAGCCTAAAGCTTGTACAGGAGAAGAAACTGTCAAAAAATAAGCAGCATCTTCCATTGGGATGACTTGAAGACCTCAGGGATGTTACAGTCCCCTGGCTGCCATGCTGTATAATTGGAACCCTTCCTAGCCTATAGACAGCGAGTCTGGTAATAGTAAAATAGTTAGGAATTTCTGTTAAACAATACCCTGGTGCATTCTTAAAGGTTCATGAATATTAATACCAATGAGAAATATTATTCAATGGCTCATCTTGATTTTCTTTAGTATAGAAGCAAAAATATTTAAGAAAATTCGAAGGAAAGTAGGAGCGGATTTAAAGAAAAACTTGAAGAAAGTGGATGAAGTATACAATAAAGTAAAGAAGCACAGTGGTTCTAGTCTGCAATTTTATTGATAGTGATGAAAGGATCAGCTGGAGGAAAGAATAAGTAATAAAGCAGAGAGGATGGTGGAGGCGTTAGTGAGTCCAGTGAAGTGTAACATAGGTTGTTGGATAGATACTGATGGATGGGTTATTGGGCTGATTTTGTTGTCTGCTTGCTGCTCTGCTGGGTAACTGCTGTTACTTCTGATGTTCTAAAGCTTCTTACACTGCAAGCATAGGAATGGATGCTTATGATGAATGCAAAGATTTATCTGTGATTGTAAGCCTTATTTATTTACCGAGCAGAGATAAGGAATAATAACCGGTAACACATTGATTTTTCTATCGTAGCATAAAAGGCATGTGCTAGTCTGCTGTAAATTGCTTTGTTGTGTGAGTGATGGAATAATCAACCTCTGCAACAGAATTAAATCTTGAACCTCACATAGTTTTATTAATGTTTAGCTTAAAGGGAACTTGTCAAGAGCTTTCGGATCTTCAAACTAATTAGATTGCTGGATAGAACAGAAAAATGCAAACTCAAAAATATTGTCTTGGATATTCCATCACTGAGCTTAGTCAACTTTGAATCTTTCTATTACTGAGGCTACAAAAGCATTGACAGAGAGTCGACTGCACTAGGCGGGAATCAGGGCACACTCGGTGCACTTGCTCTCTCATTTATATAAGGGTTCAAAGTTTATTTGCTCATTAAAGGAATATCAATTTGCAGTCGGGAAGGTATGATTGAGCTTGCCTCTTATTATCCTACCATATTATGGGCCATATTTGAGTGCTCTAACTGGTGGAGATACGCGAGGTGCCAGTGGACGGGGGGACGTTCCACAGTAAACTTGTGAGGAATTTTCACTGCACACTCAAAAGTCTTGCAGAATAGTGAAGTTTCTCACAACAGTTGTTACAA
Source organism: Dendrobates tinctorius (assembly GCF_039654945.1). Classification (NCBI taxonomy): domain Eukaryota; kingdom Metazoa; phylum Chordata; class Amphibia; order Anura; family Dendrobatidae; genus Dendrobates; species Dendrobates tinctorius. The sequence goes on along the minus strand of NW_027361732.1, from coordinate 28,768,471 downwards.
GTGGTAGAATTACATCAATGCATCTTGAATGCGATTACAGATGTGGTTATAACATTTTGACTCAACCAAAGTTGTTTTTTTTAAATTGTAGCACTGGTAGATATATGTGGGTCTGCTGATACATACAAGTCAACTATTACAGGATTTTTTTTTAAAAAGACTCAAGTTGAGTCAAAACTCTTATTATCCTATCAGGAGTGTAATAATTCTGGCTGTGCCTAAAGTTTCCTACAGGATCCCTTTAAGACTGAAAATATATATATTATGTAAAAGTGTAACTTTTGCTACAAAGCAAAAATCACAATCACTTCTGAAACTATGTATTAGATTTAGTGCTGATAGGAATATTCTTAATATTTTGGGTCCTTCCATTTTCTTGCTCTATAACACAAGTATTGATGATGAAGGGGTAGACTGGGAAATTGGTAAGTTCTTCTGCCTTAGCCCTGGCACAGGGCATCTGGGGAATACGCCTTTGATATTGTGCTCTAGATTCCCAGGGAATAGTTACTTTAAGCTGTATCTGTATTCTGAGAATGCAAATACAGTTAAAACCAATGGCATATTAAGAAATAATATGGAGTACAAAAAGTAGTACCATTACTTTGTAATGAGCAAATTACCATCTGAGGAACCATATTAAATACTCTCTGCTTGGAACTATTAGGTTTGGAAGCATTAGCTATTTGGCAAAAACTATTTCACTGATGTGATAGTACATTTGTTTTATGTACCAATACAATCATTATTCACATTTTGCTCCCTCTCATTTGATATCCTTTAAGACTCTGTCCTTTGACCACTACTGTTCTTTATTTACATCTTTGGCATTGGAGAGCTTGTGAAATCTCAAAGCTTTGTGCACCACTTTTACACTGATGACACTTAAATCTATCTTTCTGGCCCAGATTTCACCTCTCTACTGTCTGAAATTCCAGTGTGTTTATTAACAATATCCACCATCCTCTCTTTGTTTTCTAAAGAGTTTGTCCACTACTTTATCATTGATGACCAGCTGCTCTTATTTCAGGTGGCTGTAACTGGCGTCCTGAACTGCTCAAGTGCAGAACTTCTCTGTCTACTGATAGTGGCTGCAGCAGGGACTGCACATCCACCTCCTACTGATTTGAATAGAAGGCAGGTGTGCAGTGCTCTGCTGTGGCCACTATCAGAAGATGGAACAACTCCACAATTGAGATGTATCGGCCGGCGGATGCCGCTGACGCAGAGAACAGCTGATGGGAAGGGGTGGTGGGTGGCGGCTGACCGATCAGACGTTGATGGACTATCCTAAGGATGGGGCATCATTGATAAAGTAGTGGACAACCTCTTTAATACATGTCCTCACAAAATCTCTTTTTCTCTACTACTGTCTGATCCTCACACAATCATCTCCAGGTTTTCTCCTGTGCTTTGCCCATACTCTGGAAATCACTCCCCCAACTGATCAGAGTCTATCCTACCTTTGAAACCTTTAAACACAGCCTAAAAATCTTCCTTTTCAAGAAAACTTACCCCCCCTACAAAAACCCTGCTGCCACCACACTGCCATTTCAGCAGATTTTACCGTCTCCTACTGTCTTCTCTCCCTCTCCCAGTTGATTGTAAGTCCCACAAGCAGGGCCCTCACTCCTGTTGTACGTGTCTGTCATGTATTGGTAATCAATTTTTGTATGCATTGCAAACCCTGTTTTCCCAATGAATTAAGGGTGCTATAAAATAATAATGATTAATAATATACCGTATATTCTCGAGGATAAGCCGACCCGAGTATAAGCAGAGGCACCTAATTTAGCCATGGAAAACTGGGTAAGCTTATTGACTCGAGTATAAGCCGGGTATGCATTATCCCCTCATCCCTGTCCTGGTATGCATGGCTTCCCCCATCCTGTCCTGGTATGCGTGGCTCCCCCGTCCCTGTCCTTTTATGCGAGGCTTCCCCATCGCTGTCCTGGTATGTGTGGCTCCCCCCTCCTATCTTTGCATGTATGCTTCCTATTACAAAAAAACAAACATCCTACTCACTGTCCAGCGTGCCCTTGCAGCACCTCTTTCTGGCTTAAGCAGCTCTTCCTGTGCTGAGCGATCACATGGCACCGCTCATTAAGGTAATGAATATTCCCTCCAAACCTATGGGAGTGGAGACACGTGCATATTCATTACCTTAGTGAGCGGTGACACGTGATCGCTCAGCACAGAAAGAGCTGCCAGAAGCCGGCAGCAATGGGATGCTGCGAGGGCGCCAGGACCAATGAGATGCAGGGCACGCTGGAGGGTGAGTATAATGTCGTCTGGAAGCCGGTGGCTGTGGCTACAGCTGTCACTGTGCGCACTACTGTATAAGAGAAATGAATATTAATTTCTCTTTAGCAGCGGCACAGGCTGTAACCACAGATGCCAACTCCTGCCTCTGTCATCCGCTGCTCCGCCACTCCCCCTCCTCCGCTGGCTTTCTGGGACAAGTGACTTGTGTACAAGCCGAGGGGGGCATTTTCAGCACAAAAAAAATGTGCTGAAAAACTCAGCTTATACACAAGTATATACAGTACATGCAGAAGCTTAGCGACAGTAATACAGTCCTCCTCGCTCACTGCGATAATCACATAGATACTGATAGGCATGTCTAGTAATTATTTATCTTCATCTTCCTAAGACAATAAATATCTACTACTGTACTAAATCTTAATTTTGAACACTTCCAGCTCTATTTTAAAAAAGCACGATCTCATACCATTGAAAAGTCTTTTTGCCAGCATAGCACAATGAAGACGACTATGATGTTGTACAGAAATTAGCTATTTTGGTGCTAAGAAAGATAGATTTCAACCAATACTTTTATGAAAGCTATTATTTGCAATTCTCCAAACCAATATAGTTGACCCTGTGCCTACCCACCTCTGATTTTCTTTAGTTCATGTTATTATTATTTAACTCTTTCTTCACATATGAGACACTCCTCTGTGCTCTGCCTCTTTCCACACCTTTTCAGGAGGCAGTGCTCAAAACAAGATGAATTGCAAGCGCACTGAGGTATCAGAATACATTTACCTATGGAAGCCCATGGAGAAGGGAGTGGAGCATGGGAGACATCTCCACCTATTAGCACAGAGAGGACTGAAAATTTGAGAGAGAGTCAGCAGATGGAAAATTTGGTGAAAAATGCCGTTATAATGGCCAGAAATATTGTTATTCCTCATGGCAGCTTATTCTGAATAGTGGCCTGAAATTACAGGTATGCTTTAAAGATCAGCAGCCATTTAATGTGACAAATATGAAATAACAGGGACGATCTGCTCTGTATATGTTCATGAAACTTGTCAATTGTTATTCATTTCAGTTACCTTATCATTCTCAGCTCATTATATATATTACGAATCAGTGCTAATTGCTGCCTATGAGCTCTGATTTATGGTTAGGAAATAAAAATGTAAATATCATGGCCCGCGACGTGATCCTCAGATTTGGATGCATTCCATAGAGTAAATGACATGTTCTAACAGTCTTTCATTGTGTAAGCATTCCCCTTATAATCTTGCTGCAGGCATAAAGTTATTTTTGTTTTTACCTTGTCTTGCAGTGGTCTGTTGACCTCCAAGCACAATTTAATTGGCATGGCATGTTCCCTGTATTTGTTAAGCCTCCATACTTCGGTTTAATATTTTCTCTGAATATACAGATTAAAGTTTTATGTATAGCTTGATAGAACAACGTTTGTTAAATGAGTGGGCATTAGGCCACCCAACAAAAGCTATCTGACATCAATCATCACACTTCACAGCCTTTACTCCAGATGGGCTCTGGACTTTATTCAGGAAACAGACCAAATTGCCTGGCAAGATGACACAGAGAAAATGATATATCCATAGCTGAGTTGTCAATAGGCAAAGGCCTTCTGCTACAAGTGCTGTATCTTTTCATCCATCACAAGCTTATATCTCCAAACTAATTATGAAGTCAGCCAAGTTTGCCATTTTATGCTATTTGCTCTATTTTCTCTCTGTAAATCATATTACTACTGCTATTTGCTTTAAGCAAAGTGAACGTTTTCGTAGTGAAAAGACAACTCCCGCAGGCGTGGTAGCGCTCTGGCAATCACATCTATTAATGACAATGCCAATTGCTGTTCTCTAGAGTGTAAAAAGTATATACTGTAATTTTTGCATAAAATATGTCAGTGTGGAGGAAGCTATTCTCGTTTAGATGAGTTATTGAAGTGTTAGCGCCATTGTCTCCCCCTTTCATCTCCCATGGGTTCCTATTATGCAATATCACAGTATTATATTTGATCGGATTTCGACAGCTCAATAGGATATGAATTGAAGTGCTTTAAGTAACGCCAGTTATGTTTTAGCATAATCCTGATTAAACACTTTCTTAATAGGTAAGCAAATGTTGTGAGCTATAAAAAGGGTGTTTAATGGATATTGCACATAGTAAATGGTTTGGATTGGTTGGCAGTAGTATCTAGTAGCAGATAAGTTCACATTTAAGTTCAGTTGCAAATCTAATTTAAGTTCAATATAGTTAATTACATTTCAGGTGCCATAAAGCATTTGGCTTGTGTCTATTAAGCTACAGTTTGCACAGAATGTTAACTTCATAAATGACCACAAACTAAACTGAAAATGTTGATGGTGTGTTTCTGAAATGCTTAGACATGCTCATTATATCCTAATACAACCTAAACAACAAAATGGCAAATTTAAAGGTAATCTGTCACCTCATTTTCTGTTGTAGATAAGCCCCGATGTAACCTGAAAGATAAGAAAAACAAGTTAGATTATACTCACCTGGGGGGCGGTCCGAGGAGAGTCGCGGTCCAGGTCTGGCGCCTCCCATCTTCTAGAGATGACGTCCTCCTTCTCACTTCTGCCGCGGATCCTGCACATGAGTACTTTCACTGCCCTGTTGAGGGCAGAGTAAAGTACTGCAGTGCGCAGGCGCCGGACCTCTCTGACCTTTCCCGGCGCCTGCGCACTGCAGTACTTTACTCTGCCCTCAACGGGGCAGATAAAGTACGCCTGCGCAGGAGCCACGGCAGAAGTAAGAAGGAGGACGTCATCGCATGGAGATGGGAGGCGGTGGACCGGACTGCGATACCTACCGCCCCCCGGTGAGTATATAACTTGTTTTTCTTATCTTTCAGGTTCCATCTGGGGCTTATCTACAGCATTACAGAATGCTGTAGATAATCCCCTGATGGTGGTGGCCGCAGCTCATAGGCCGAAAATGGTGTGACAGATTCCCTTTAAAGAGTAAACTATAAAATAGCCTCATGAAAGGCTAATCAAGAAGATTAAATTTTCTATAGAATTAAAGCTAAGTACACATTGGACCCAATTCATCAAAGCTTTTACTTCAGAAAACTGGGTCATAAAAAGCTTTGAAAAGTTGCAACATTTTTGCGCAATGCTAGTCTGCACAGAAATTTGGCGACTTTTGGTGTTTTCTCACCATTTTGCACAGCTATGCCAGCATGAGGGAGCTGGAGAGAGACGGGACTGTGTGATGTTGCTTGGTGACTCCTGTTTGTCAAATTCATGGCAAACGGTGGCATACCTTATGCCACAAATCTTACTCCAGTTCTTGATTGGAGTAAGGTTTATGATGAGGTACACAAGGAGACACACGCCTTTTCTTGCCTGATTCATTAGGAGGCAAATGTCTGAGCCTACATAACGTATATATCCAAAAGTTGCCACAAAATTAATCCATCTACCATAAGGACTCTACATAAACTTTTCCAAGAAATGTGATTCACATTTGGAGAGACCTCAGAGCATAATAATTGAGGCATAACAAAAATAATATTTGCATGTTTGTACATCTGCATGCCTGGTCCTCATAATTCTGTACAGTTTTCAGTCACAGCAGGTCAATTGTTTTTAACAGGCCCCATCTGGTCTTCTAGTACTGACTAGGCCTCACAATGTTATGAAATGAGTAATAGTCAAGGACCACAGTGCATCTGCAAGGCCGGTTTTAGGCAAAGTGGGGCACTAGGCAAAAGTTTAAAATGGGGCCCCAAATGCTAACATATTGCACATCACACAGAAGAAATTCTGTTGTAGTTACAGTGGCATGCAAAAGTTTAGGCACCCCTGGTCAAAATTACTGTTATTGTGAACAGTTAAGCAAGTTGAAGATAAAATGATCTCTAAAAGGCCTAAAGTTAAAGATGACACATTTGTTTTATATTTTAGGCTAAAAAGTAATACACATTGTAATTTTTTCACATTTTAAAAATTACAAAAGGAAAAATGGTCCGATGCTAAAGTTTGGGCACCTTTGGAGATTTGTGTGCTCAGATAACTTTGACCAAGGTTTCAGACCTTAATTAGCCTGTAAGGGATATGGCTTGTTCACCCTCAATATTAGGAAAGGCCAGCTGATGCAGATTCCACAGGTTGAGAAACACATAGCCTCCTCTAACCTTGTGCGAAAAAACAGCCACCATGGGTTCTTTTAAGCAGCTGCCTGGCACTCTGAAAATGAAAATGGTGGAGGCCCACAAAGCAGGAGAAGGCTATAAGAAGATAGCAAAGCGGTGTCAAGTTGTCCTTTCCTCAGTTCAATATGTAATTCAGAAATAGCAGTTTACAGGAACAGTGGAGGTCAAGATAAGATCTGGAAGGCCAAGCAAAATTTCAGAGAGAGCTGCTTTTAGGATTGCTAGAAAGGCATATCAGAACCCCCACTTGACTGCAAAAGACCTTCAGAAAGATTTAGCAGATTCTGGAGTTGTGGTAATTTTTCTACTGTTCAGAGACACCTTATCAAATATGGCCTTCATGGAAGAGTCATCAGAAGAAAACCTCTCCTGCACCCTCACCATAAAATTTAGCATCAGAGGTATGCAAAAGAACATCTAAACAAGCCCAATGCATTTTAGAAACAAGTCCTGTGAATCATTGAAGTTAAAATAAAACTCTTTGGTCGCAATGATCAAAGGTATGTGCAGAGAAAAAATTGCATAGAATTTCAGGAAAAGAACATCTCTCCAACCATTAAGCATGGGGATGGATCAATCATGCTTTGGAGTTGTGTTGCAGACAATGGCACAGGAAACATTTCACAGGTAGAGGGAAGAATGGATTCAATGAAATTTCAACAAATTCTTGATGCAAACATAACACCTTGTGTAAAAAAGCTGAATTTGAAAATAGGATGGCTTCTACAAATGGATAATGATCACACACATCAAAATCCACAATAGACTACCTCAAAAGGCGATAGCTAAAGGTTTTTCAATGGCCGTCACAGTCCCCTGATTCGATCATCATTGAAAATCTGTGGCTAGTCCTCAAAATAGCAGTGCATGCAAGACGACCCAGGAATCTCACAGAAATGGAAGAATTTTCCAAGGAAGAATGGATGAAAATCCATCAAACAAGAACTGAAAGACTCTTGGCTGGCTACTAAAAGCGTTTACAAGCGTGATATTTTAAAAGGGAGTGCTACTAGGTACTAACTATGCAGGATGCCCAAACTTTTTCATTGGCCTATTTTCCTTATTGTAATTTTTAAAATGTAAAAAATGACAATATGTATTTTTTTTGGCCTAAAATACAGAGAAAATGTGTCATCTTTAACTTTAGCCCTTTTAGAGATCATTCCATCTTCAACTTGCTTAACTAGTCACAATAACAGTAATTTTGACCAGGGGTGCCCAAACTTTTAAATGCCACTGTACATGCGCTGAGTTCAGGCCACTAAAAGAGTGTGATTGACAATATTGAAGGCGTTCACTTATTTCCCGGCCTCTTTACATCAACTGAGAAAGAATGATGGGAACAGAATGATCACTATTAGATCAATCTGTCCCCATACCGTATCATGTTATCAGCAGCATATCTACAGTTTATACCAGCAATGTGCTGCTGAGAACAATGATTTGTGTTCCCGCGTAAACAATCCAATCACTCGATGAATATGCAGCATTTTGCTTGTTTATATATCACAAAGGTCATGTCACTCTTAAGTGACACAATAAACCAAGAGTGTCACTCATTTTATAAGATAAGAAGAATATTTAATTTCACAAATTTAGACAAACATAAAAACCGTTGCCTCTGACCAATTAATGCATAGGCAGGGAGAACAGCTTTGACAGGAAGAATACAATGATTTTTATACAATAACTCAATATTCTGATTAAATATAAAAAATATCCACAATATTATGTCCACTCACAGGCTTATTCACCATATTGGCAATAATCATAAGCTACAAGGCTAACAGAATTTAAAAAAAAAAATCAATTAGACGAGAGTAAAAATTAGGCAATCCTCCTTATTTCTAGACAGTTATAAATGATTTTGTTCAATAAATATAAAGGGTACCAAAAAAACCACAACTACATATGGGTACTAACTGTCAATAAAGTGCTAAGTGCAAAAATTCGCATATACACATATATATGTATGTTATCACATATTGCTCAAAGATTCATACCTACGCAAGTAACTCCTTAATAGAGTGACGCCAAAAAATCCTTAATGGTAACCCAGATAAAGATATTTTGTCCACCATGGTTCATCTAAATAGTTAATGGAGATCCAAGTATAACCATCATAGACATGGCAGCCATTTTGAAGTCAGCCATTTTGGATACAACTTTATAAATGGCCTACCAAGGTGTATCCATGTAAATGGCCCATCCTGTAGAATACATATATATATATATATATTACTCAAAAAAATAAAGGGAACACTAGACACTCTTGCTGAGCAGACACATGGATGTTAGTGACCTTCCTATAATTTCTACCTGTTGTTTATTCCATTGGCACAACAGCAGGAGAAATTGAATCACAATCAGGGTTGATTTCACAGAAGTGTGACTGACTTGGAGTTACATTTTGATGTTTAAGTGTTCCCTTTACTTTTTTGAGCAGTAATATATATATATATATATATATATATAATCAGTGACACACATATACACTGCTCAAAAAAATAAAGGGAACACTTAAACAACAGAATATAATTCCAAGTAAATCAAACTTCTGTGACACACTAGCGAGAAATACGGATGAGAGCTATGCGAAAAAAAATCGCATTGCCCTCGTCCCAATGTTAATCTATGGGGCAGCTCCCATCATCCGATTTTTCTCACCCATTTTATATGCTGCATGGAGTCCCCAGCTGACTGGAGGTGAACTGACAGCGTGGGAAAACGTTCAGAAACTTTCCCACGCTTATTAGTCCATCCCTGGCCAACCAGGGCACCTGCACAGAGATCCATTTTATGGGGGCGTAATCTATGGAGCATCTTATGGGGGCATAGAATCATAGAATCATAGAATCGTAGAGTTTGAAGGGACCTCCTGGGCCATCTGGTCCAACCCCCTGCTCAAAGCAGGATTCACTAAATCATCCCAGTCAGATGTCTGTCCAGCCTCTGTTTGAAGACTTCCATTGAAGGAGAACTCGCCACTTCTCGTGGCAGCCTGTTCCACTCATTGATCACTCTAACTGTCAAAAAATTTTTTCTAATATCTAATCTGTGTCTCCTCCCATTCAGTTTCATCCCATTGCTTCTAGTCTTTCCTTGTGCAAATGAGAATAAAGTTGATCCTTCTACAATGTGACAGCCCTTTAGATATTTGTAGACAGCTATTAAGTCTCCTCTCAGTCTTCTCTTTTGCAAACTAAACATTCCCAAATCCTGCAACCTTTCCTCATAAGACAGGGTTTGCAGACCGGTCACCATTCTGGTCGCTCTTTTCTGAACTTGCTCCAGTTTGTTGATGTCTTTTTTAAAATGTGGTGCCCAAAACTGGACACAATATTCCAGATGAGGTCTGACCAAAGAGGAGTAGAGGGAAATAATGACTTCACGTGATCTAGACTGTATGCTTCTGTTAATACATCCTAGAATTGCATTTGCCTTTTTTGCTGCTGCATCACACTGTTGACTCATATTCAGTCTGTGATCTATTAGTATACCTAAGTCTTTTTCACATAATCTATGGAGCTTCTTATAGGGGCATAATCTATGGAGCATCTAATGTGGGCATAATCTATGGAGCATCTTATGGAGCATCTTATGGGGGCATAAACTATGGAGCATCTTATGGGGGCATAATCTATGGAGCATCTTATGGAGAATTTTATGGGACATAATCTATGGAGCATCTTATGGGGCATATTCTATGGAGAATCTTATGGGGGCATAATCTATGGAGCATCTTATGGGGACATAATGTATGGAGCATCTTATGGGGCCATACCCTTTATGGAGCAGCATATGGGGCATATATATCTATGGGGCCTGTTGTGAGTTCATTTTCCCCTTCACCATTGAGGTCTGATGAACTCCCTCTTCTGGTGAAGGAAGGTAGTGAGGCTGATTACCAAGCACCTGAGCAGGATGATGATGACTGGGTGACTGGAATTGCTGACTGGATATAAGGCAGCCGACGCCCTTCTGCCTTGCTGGTGATTTTTCAGAGGGATTCTAGGAGACCAGTCTGATTCCTGCTCCTCAAAAGCTAAGTTTTCTGCTCTGCTTTTTGCATTTGTGTTTTGGTTTTGTTTTGCCTTGTTTTTCTGGATTTCTGCCATTCCCTGCTGGGGTGAGCTGAATTCCTTTTTGCTCTGTCTTCAGAAAATACCTTAGTACTGATATAGTCGTTTTGAAGCCTAGCGTCTTCAGGGCTTTTTTCCCTATCAGTCTGTTGGCTCATGTTTTGATAGGGTTTTGGTGGATTGCAGACAGCAGCTTTTCTATCCTGTCCTATTTAGTTAGCTTGGGGCCCATCATTTGCTCAGCCTATCTTTCTATCTGTGTGAGTGCTTTTCATCTTGCTTCACCATCATTATATGTTGGGGGCTGCCTTTTGCTTTGGGGTCTGCTCTGGGGCAGTTTAGATTTCCCTTTCTGTCTTTAGGCTATTTAGTTCTCCGGCTGTGATCGAGGGGTCTAGGGCACCGTAGGAACCCCCCACGGCTACTGCTAGTTGTTGTTGATAGGTTCAGGGGTCTGCAATCCGATAGCTGCCAACTTCTCTGATTTTCTGGACTTAGCTAGTATTTCTGTTTTTGCCTCCTACGGTGACTCATTCATAACAGAATCACCAGCCATACCGCAGATCCTAGGGTACTCAATAGCAGGAAAGAATTGTAAAAAAAAAAAAAAAAAAAGTGTGTATATTTTTTCCTCTATATCTCTGAGGCCGTAGGGGGAATTTTTTTTCTCTCAATGGAGATAAAGCAATTGTCTGATCGTGTGGAGCAGCTCGCTGCGGAAGTGCGGGGAATTTCCGCCTACCTTGCTCATTCACATGCTGCTGAACCAAAGATTCCTACTCCTGATGTGTTTTTTTGGGATCGGTCTAAATTTTTGAATTTCAAAAATAATTGTAAATTATTTTTTGCCTTAAAGCCTAACTCGTCAGGGAGCTCCGCGCAGCGGGTTAAAATTGTCATCTCTTTGCTGCATGGCGATCCCCAGGATTGGGCGTTTTCTTTGAAACCAGATGATCCTATTCTGACTAATGTGAACGCATTTTTTCAAGCCTTGGGGTTGTTGTATGACGAACCTAATGCTATTGATCAGGCTGAAAAGACCCTGTTGGCATTGAGCCAGGGTCGAGATTCTGCAGAATTGTACTGTCAAAAATTCCAAAAGTGGGCGGTCCTTACTACCTGGAATGATCATGCCTCGGCAGCTCTTTCGGAAGGGTTTGTCAGAAGCCGTAAAAGATACTATGGTGGGATTTCCTGTTCCCTCTGGTCTTGACGATTCTATGTCATTAGCCATTCAGGTTGATCGGCGTTTACGAGAACGCAGGACTGCATGAGAGGTGTTGCCACCTGTTGAACAAGTGTCTGAACCTATGCAATGTGATAGAGTTTTGTCCAGGGAGCAACGTCAGGAGTTCAGAAGGCGTAATAAGCTGTGTTTTTTTTGTGGAGATGCCTCGCATATTATTTCAGTCTGTCCTAAACGAGAGAAACGTTTTGCACACACATTTTCTGTGGGTGGTGTTCAACCTAAGTTTCTTCTGGCAATTACTCTGATCTGCTCCCTGTCCACATTTTCCACCAAGGCTTTTGTGGATTCGGGATCAGCCCTGAACCTAATGGACTTGGATTTTGCTAAGCGTTGTGGATTTCCGATGACACCTCTGTGGACGCTTATCCCTTTGAGGGGGATTGATGCTACTCCTTTGGTGAAAAATAAACCTCAGTTTTGGACCCAGGTGGTAATGCGGGTCGCCCCAGACCATCAAGAAAATTGCAGATTTTTGGTGTTGCATAATTTGCATGATACCATTGTTCTGGGGTTTCCCTGGTTGCAAATTCATAATCCAGTTTTGGATTGGAAATCTGTGTCTGTGGTGAGTTGGGGTTGTCGGTGTGCCCTTAGTGAGGCTCCGCTTTTTTCCACCTCTCCTCAGTCGCATGATGTTCCTGACTATTTGGCGGACTTTTATGATGTATTTAGTAAGAATGAGTCTGCGTCTTTGCCTCCTCATAGGAGTTATGACTGTGCAATTGAACTGAGCCCGGGGTGTAAATTTCCTAAGGGTCGGCTCTTCAATTTATCTGTACCCGAGCACGAGGCTATGCGATCCTATATTAAGGAGGTGTTGGAGAAGGGTCATATTAGACCATCCTCTTCACCCTTAGGTGCCGTTTTTTTTTTCGTGGCCAAAAAGGATGGTTCATTAAGGCCTTGTATTGATTATCGTGCCCTCAACAAAATTACTATTAAATATCAGTATCCGTTACCCCTGATTTCGGATCTATTCTCCAGAGTTAAAGGTGCTTGCTGGTTTACCCAGCTTGACCTCAGGGGGCGTATAATCTTATCCGCATTAAGCATGGGGATGAATGGAAGACTGCGTTTAATACTCCGGAGGGACATTTTGAGTACCTGGTGATGCCTTTTGGGCTCACTAATGCCCCTTCTGTCTTCCAGTGCTTCATGAATGACATTTTCCGGGACTTTGTGGATACTTTTTTGATTATCTATCTGGATGATATTTTCATCTTCTCCAAGGATTGGGATTCTCATGTGGAACATGTTCGGACTGTGTTCCGGATCTTGAGGGAGAATTCCCTGTATGTCAAAGGATCGAAATGCCTTTTTGGGGTACAGAGGATTTCATTTTTGGGATTTATTTTGTCTCCGTCAACTATTGAAATGGACCCGGCCAAGGTACAGGCCATTTATGATTGGGTTCAGCCCACTTCTTTGAAGGCCCTCCAGAAGTTTTTGGGTTTTGCTAATTTTTATCAGAAATTTATAGCAAAATTTTCTAGTATTGCCAAGCCAATGACTGATCTGACTAAGTAGGGTGCTGATGTGTTGAATTGGTCTCCGGAGGCTGTTTCTTCCTTTCAGGAGCTAAAGCGAAGATTCACTTCTGCCCCGGTTTTGCGGCAACCTGATGTCTCACTCCCGTACCAGGTAGAGGTGGACACTTCTGAGATTGGTGCAGGAGCTGTTTTGTCCCAAAAGGATCCTGTAACATCTAAAATGAATCCCTGTGCTTTCTTTTCCCGAAAGTTCTCTCCATCTGAACGTAACTATGATGTGGGGAATCGGGAACTGTTAGCCATGAAATGGGCATTTGAGGAGTGGAGACATTGGTTGGAGGGAGCTAAACATCAAGTCGTGGTCCTCACTGACCACAAGAATTTGATTTACCTGGAGTCGGCCAAACGCTTGAACCCTAGACAGGCTAGGTGGGCCTTGTTTTTTACACGTTTTGATTTTGTGGTCTCTTTTCTTCCTGGCACTAAGAATGTCAAGGCTGACGCTCTCTCTAGGAGCTTCTTTGCTGATTCTCCTGTGGTGACCAAGCCTGCTACCATCTTAGGCGAAGGGGTAGTTCTTTCTGCCATCTCGCCCGATTTGAGACGTGCTCTGGAAGAGTTCCAGGAGGACAAACCTGAGCAATGTCCCAGTGGAAAGTTGTATGTTCCTGACCAGTGGAAGAAGAGAGTGATGTCAGTTCATTGCTCTGCATTGGCTGGTCATCCAGGTATTTTTGGTACTAGAGATCTGGTGAGTCGGTCTTTTTGGTGGCCCGCCTTGTCTTGTGATGTCAGGAATTTTGTGCAGTCCTGTGGGACTTGCTCCCGGTCTAAACCTTGTTCTCGCTCTAGTGGGTTCTTGATGCCTTTGCCGGTCCCAAGGACGCCATGGACCCATATTTCAATGGATTTCATCTCTGATATGCCTGTCTCTCAAAGAATGACTGTTATTTGCGTGATTTGTGATAGGTTCTCTAAGATGGTTCATCTTGTACCACTCCCTAAGTTGCCATCTTCCTCTGAGTTGGTGCCCCTGTTTTTGCAACAGGTGGTTCGCTTGCACGGGATTCCTGAGAACATTGTATCTGACAGAGGAGTTCAGTTTGTGTCTAGATTTTGGAGAACTTTCTGTTCCAAGCTGGGAATTCAGTTGTCCTTCTTCTCTGCTTTTCACCCTCAGACCAATGGGCAGACGGAGAGAACAAACCAGACCTTGGAGTCGTATTTGAGATGTTTTATTTCCGCTGATCAGGATGATTGGGTTTCATTTTTGCCCTTGGCCGAATTTGCTTTAAATAATAGAGCTAGTTCTGCCACTTTGATGTCACCTTTTTTTTGTAACTTTGGGTTTCATCCTCGATCTTCTTCAGGGCAGGTGGAGCCTTTTGCCTGCCCAGGTGTTGACACTGTGGTGGAGAGAATGCACCAGATCTGGGACCAAGTGGTGGATTAGTTATCTCTCTCCCAGGAAAAGGCCCAGCGGTTTTCCAACCGACATAGGACCATTGGTCCACAGTTTAAGGTTGGTGATATGGTTTGGTTATCATCAAAAAATATCTCTATGAAGGTGGCTTCTCCTAAGTTTAAGCCTAGATTTATTGGACCTTACAAGATTTTGGAAATTATTAATCCGATCTCTTTTCGTTTGGCTCTTCCTGTCACATTTAAATTCCATAATGTGTTTCATAAGTCCTTGTTGAAGAGGTTTGTTGAACCAGTAGTTCCTGAGGTGGCACCTCCGGACCCTGTATTGGTTGAAGGTAACATGGAATATGAGGTAGAGAAGATACTGGATTCCTGTCTGGCTAGACGGAGACTCCAGTATTTGGTTAAGTGGAAGGGTTATGGTCAGGAGGATAATTCCTGGGTCTCTGCCTCTGATATTCATGCCAAAAGATTGGTGCGAGCCTTTCATTGGGCTCACCCTGATCGCCCTGGTGGCGTGGCTGAGGGTTCGGTGACCCCTCCTCAAGGGGGAGGTACTGTTGTGAGTTCATTTTCCCCTTTACCATTGAGGTCTGATGAACTCCCTCTTCTGGTGAAGGAAGGTAGTGAGGCTGATTACCAAGCACCTGAGCAGGATGATGGTGACTGGAATTGCTGACTGTATATAAGGCAGCCGACGCCCTTCTGCCTTGCTGGTGATTTCTCAGAGGGATTCTAGGAGACCAGTCTGATTCCTGCTCCTCAAAAGCTAAGTTTTCTGCTCTGCTTTTTGCATTTGTGTTTTGGTTTTGTTTTGCCTTGTTTTTCTGGATTTCTGCCATTCCCTGCTGGGGTGAGCTGAATTCCTTTTTGCTCTGTCTTCAGAAAATACCTTAGTACTGATATAGTCATTTTGAAGCCTAGCGTCTTCAGGGCTTTTTTCCCTATCAGTCTGTTGGCTCTTGTTTTGATAGGGTTTTGGCGGATTGCAGACAGCAGCTTTTCTATCCTGTCCTATTTAGTTAGCTTGGGCCCCATCATTTGCTCAGCCTATCTTTCTATCTGTGTGAGTGTTTTTCATCTTGCTTCACCGTCATTATATGTTGGGGGCTGCCTTTTGCTTTGGGGTCTGATCTGGGGCAGTTTAGATTTCCCTTTCTGTCTTTAGGCTATTTAGTTCTCCGGATGTGATCGAGGGGTCTAGGGCACCATAGGAACCCCCCACGGCTACTGCTAGTTATTGTTGATAGGTTCAGGGGTCTGCAATCCGATAGCTGCCAACTTCTCTGGTTTTCTCGACTTAGCTAGTATTTCTGTTTTTGCCTCCTACGGTGACTCATTCATAACAGGGGCCATTATTAACCTTTTTGCAGCATATGGGGTGTATTTTGTATGGAGCATCTTATGGGGCTATTATTAACCTTTGTGCAGCATTATATGGGGTGTAGTTTGTATGGAGCATCTTATGGGGCCATCATGAACTGTGTGGAGCATTATATGGGGATCCTGATTCAATATGGATATTCAAAAACATTAACATTTAACCTACTGATGTCTCAATTAATTATACTTTTATTGGTATCTATTTTTATTTTTGAAATTTACCAGTAGCTGATGCATTTGCCACCCTAGGCTTATACTCGAGTCAATAAGTTTTCGCAGTTTTTTGTGGTAATTGAATAATCCAAAAAGCTTCCCGAAGGAGCAATTTTTTTGGATATTTCCTTCGAAAATGTGAACCGCAAATTGATGGAATTTTTATTAAGATATTGCACAAAGAGTGGCACGGTCGCCACATCACCCCTACATATAAGTAGGAGATCGTCCACATAGCGGCCATACCACTCAATGTAGTTTGCAAAATGAGATCCAGTTTAGAACACCATTTTGCTCCTACAATCTGATTAAAGAGGTCAGGGATGAGAGGGAGCGGATACGGATCCTGGACTGTGATCTGATTGAGTTTACGGAAATCTAGGCAGCGGCGTTAACCCCATCTTTCTTCTTTACAAAGAAAACCCCACCGCAATGGGGAATGAGGATGATCTGATATGACCCTTTGCCAAACTTTCCGAGAACACATCTTCAAATCTGACAGGTATTTAGACACAGACTGGGTATTCACCCTTGCAAGCCAGGTGCCCAAGCAGTATCCTTGACATAACTCACTCCACTTTAACACCTCCTGAGTCTGCCAATCTACCATAGGGTTGTGCAGAATGAGCCAAGGAAGTCTAAAAACCACAGGAAAGGGTAGACCCTCTAGAACATATCAGTCAATACCTTATCAGTACATGGCCCCTACCTGTAGATGTAACCCCTGGACGGCTTGAGTAAAATACCCCTGTACCACATGTATCTTGCCTTAGCTCCTAAATCTGCCATCAGTCTGTTCCCTGCCCCCACCCAGGGAAGAGGGGAGTAGTAGTATACTGTAGTACACCAACCAGACTAACAAGGTAATACGAACAGAGGTAATGAAAAATACCAAACTTACTATTATACTCACACATATAACAGAGGAATGCACTGGAGAGTGGAGGTTAAACCAAAGTAGGAGAAGAAAAGGAATTATCACACACTCAAAACCTAACAACAGATACATCCACCCACCGTCTACTCCAACAGCCACCAACAACAACCTCCAGCCATGCAGCATAAACTAGCTCTGACAATGAGTGCGAGCCAAGGCCCAGATTATATAGGAGATGAGAGTGGCTAACAGTGCACAGCTGAGATCCTTAGCTTCAGGAGCGCTCAAAAGAGAAGATTAACCCTTGTACTGCCAAAAGAAATTTACACTGCTTGATAAGAAGGTGAAGTGCTTGTAATCAGTGCAGGAGTAGGAGAAATCAGACACTATGGGCTTCTGATTCCTCTTTGTCAAGGTAACCCTGTGACAGTATGTTGATCGCGCATGCATGTAGTAATCAAATTATTGCAATTTTTGCCTCTACTGAATCATTTTTTGCAAAGTTGGCAGATAACATGAGTTGGGTCTTCCTTTGCGGTCTCAAATAAGGCCCAGGCTAGGCAACCCTTGCCACCCCTGCGAACTGCACACCCACGACTGCTGCTGGCCACAACCAAAGTTGTGGCAGTGATTGTCATGGTTGCATCACTATGTGTCTGTGCGGCAAGCCGCAGCATAACCTTCACATCTACCTCCACCTCCACTGCTAAGCAACTCAGGTGTGTGCCTCTGGGCTCATACTACAACCTCATCATCATCCTCTCTGTTCTCCCATTCGTTGTCCTGAAAGTCACCTTCCTCCTCTTCCTGCTCTGACAGCACAGTAGAGTCCGCGTGTGCCTCAGGTATCTGACTCTCATCAGGATCACCTCCCATCCCAAGGGTAATGCCTGGTGATGTTGGTCTGAATTCTGCTCAGACCCTACTTCAACTGGCCCGGAATCCAGCTGAAAAATATTTTGGGCATTGGTGCAGATGCTTTCCTCCTCTTGATTCTGTGAAACTTTGGACCTCTGATACCCATGGAATAGAATTTGCAAACAGCTCTGCAGAGACGCCCATCTGTGGTTTCCCACTGTAAGTTGGGCAGTTGGAATGTTGTGACTCGGGGGAAACGAGTAATTGGGGTGCCACCTCTGAGGATTGTACTGTGTGAGGTTAAGGTGGAGGAAGAGGAGGAGAGGCCACTTTATGCAGTGCTTGCCATCCACTGGAGCACATTTCCTTTGGCCCTCATCTACAAGGCATACCGCTGTGTGACTGATAAAGAAAGGGAGTCAAGTAGCCCGTCCAGTATCAGACTTTGTTAGTTGTCATTGGATAGGACCAGACTGTGTTTGTTCAGTAGAGCTTTGAGTAACATTACCACCTAATCCACGTACACCTATTCCCCCTTCCACCACAACTTCGCTTTTTACCACTCATGTCAGATGTACCCTTCCCCTCTTTTAACTAGCTGTTTCACAGCCGTAGGCCCAGACCTGTCAGTCAACAGTCACTAAATTAACAATCAGTATTTATTTGCTGAGATCATGTGTCTAGACCACACTATTACCAGAAAGGTTTCAGATTCAGGAACGTGGCCTTGTGTGTGGCCTGCTCTATTAGCAGAAAGGATTTAGATTCTGAAATGTGGACTGGTGGCTTGACCACACAATTAGCAAAGCGATTTAGATTCTGAAATGTGACCTGGTCTCTGGCCCACAATATTATCACAACTATTTAGATTCTGAAATGTGGCCTGGTGTATGGTCCACACTCTTAGGCTGGTTTCAGATTAGCGTTTGGAGGCACAGCAGATGCTTGCCATGAAGCT
Source organism: Dendrobates tinctorius (assembly GCF_039654945.1). Lineage (NCBI taxonomy): Eukaryota > Metazoa > Chordata > Amphibia > Anura > Dendrobatidae > Dendrobates > Dendrobates tinctorius. The sequence continues at coordinate 28,749,485 of NW_027361732.1, read as the reverse complement.
CTGCCCCTGCCGCGCCTCCTCCGGTCAGCTCCGCCTATGGGCGCATGCTGCCGCATGCGGCCTGCGTACCCTATCTTTAGCATTGGATATGCAGGCCGTACGCAGGTATGCTTTTGCCGCCGCAAGTGTCCTTTGACGGTGCGCTGACCTACGCCAAACGCAACGTGTTGCATTTTGGTGCGGTCAGCGCACCGTCAAAAGGACGCATGTAGCGGTAAAAGCATACTTGCGCACGGCCTGCGTACCCAATGCTAAAGATAGGGTACGCAGGCCGCATGCAGCGGCATGCGCCCATAGGCGGAGCTGACCGGAGGAGGCGCGGCAGGGGGCAGAGTTTCACAGTGAGCGTCCGCTGCGCCTCCAAACACTAATGTGAAATTAGCCTTAGCAGAAAGGATTTAGATACTTATGACCATGTGATATTTCAGTTTTTCTTTTTTAATAAATTTGCAAAAATTTCTACATTTCTGTTTTTTGTAGTCAAGATGGGGTGCAAAGTGTACATTAACCCCTTCATTACCAAGGGTGGTTTGCACATTAACTCCCGGGCCAATTTTTACAATTCTGACCACTGTCCCTTTATGAGGTCATAACTCTGAAACGCTTCCATGGATCCCGGTGATTCTGACATTGTTTTCTCGTGACATATTGTACTTCATGTTAGTGGTAAAATTTCATTCAAATAACTTGCGTTTATTTGTAAAAAAAATGGAAATTTGGTGAAAATTTTGAAAATTTTGCAATTTTCCAACTTTGAATTTTTATGCCCTTAAATCACAGCGATACGGCACACAAAAAACTTAATACATAACATTTCCCACATGTTTACTTTACATCAGCACAATTTTGGAACCAACAATTTTTTTTGTTAGGAAGTTATAAGGGTTAAAAATTGACCAGCGATTTCTCATTTTTGCAACACCATTTTATTTTTAGGGACCACATCACATTTGAAGCCACTTTGAGGGGTCTATATGATAGAAAATACCCAAAATTGACACCATTCTAAAAACTGCACCCCTTAAGGTGCTTAAAACCACATTCAAGAAGTTTATTAACCCTTTAGGTGCGTCACAGGAATTTTTTGAATATTTAAAAAAAAAATGAACATTTAACTTTTTTTCACAAAAAAAATACTTCAGGTTCAATTTTCTTTATTTTACCAAGGGTAACAGGAGAAATTGGACTGCAAAAGTTAATGTGCAATTTGTCCTGAGTACGCTGATACCTGATATGTGGGGGGGAACCACTGTTTCGGCGCATGGGAGACCTCAGTAGGGAAGGAGCGCCGTTTGACTTTTTCAATGCAAAATTGGCTGGAATTCAGATCGGATGCCATGTCGCGTTTGGAGAGCCCCTGATGTACCTAAACAGTGGAAACTCCCCCCCAAGTGACCCCATTTTGGAAACTAGACTCCCCCAAGGAACTTATCTAGATATGTGGTGAGAACTTTGAACCCACAAGGGCTTCACCGAAGTTTATAACGTACAGCGGTACAATTAAAAAATCATATTTTTTCCACAAAAATGATCTTTTCACCCTCAATTCTTATTTTTCCAAGAGTAACAGGACCCTAAAAGATATTGTGCAATTTATCCTGAGTGCGCTGATACCCCATATGTGGGGATAAACCACTATTTGGGCGCATGGCAGAGCTCGGAAGGGAAGCAGCACCATTTGACGTTTTTGGCTGGAATTGAGATCGGACACCATGTCGCGTTTGGAAAGCCCCTGATGTACCAAAACAGTAGAAACACCCCACAAATGACACCATTTTGGAAACTAGACCCCCCAAGAAACTTATCTAGATGTGTGGTGAGCACTTTGAACCCCCCAGTGCTTCACAGAAGTTTATAACGCCCGGGCGTCAAAATAAAAAAATCGTATTTTTTCCACAAACATCATCTTTTAGTCCCCATTTTTTTATTTTCCCAAGGGTAACAGGAGAAATTGGACCCCAAAAGTTGTTGTCCAATTTGTCCTGAGTACGCTGACACCCCATATGTGGGAGAAAACTACTGTATGGGGACACGTCGGGGCTCGGAAGGGAAGTAGTGACGTTTTGGAATGCAGACTTTGATGGAATTGTCTGCGGGTGTCATGTTGCCTTTGGAGAGCCCCTAATGTACCTAAACAGTGGAAACCCCCCACAAATGACCCCATTTTGGAAACTAGACCCCTTGAGGAAGTTATCTAGATGTGTGGTGAGCACTTTGAACCCCCAAGGGCTTCACAGAAGTTTATAATGCCCAGGCATGAAAATAAAAATATCGTATTTTTTCCACAAACATCATCTTTTAGTCCCCATTTTTTTTATTTTCCCAAGGGTAACAGGAGAAATTGGACCCCAAAAGTTGTTGTCCAATTTGTCCTGAGTACGCTGATACCTCATATGTGGGAGAAAACTACTGTATGGGCACACGTCGGGGCTCGGAAGGGAAGTAGTGACGTTTTTGGAATGCAGACTTTGATGGCATGGTCTGCGGGTGTCATGTTGCATTTGGAGAGCCCCTGATGTACCTAAACAGTGGAAACCCCCCACAAATGACCCCATTTTGGAAACTAGACCCCCTAATGAACTTATCTAGATGTGTGGTGAGCACTTTGAACCCCCCAGTGCTTCACAGAAGTTTATAACGACCGGGCGTGAAAATAAAAATATCGTATTTTTTCAACAAACATCATCTTTTAGTCCCCATTTTTTTTATTTTCCCAAGGGTAACAGGAGAAATTGGACCCCAAAAGTTGTTGTCCAATTTGTCCTGAGTACGCTGATACCTCATATGTGGGAGAAAACTACTGTATGTGCACACGTCGGGGCTCGGAAGGGAAGTAGTGACGTTTTGGAATGCAGACTTTGATGGATTGGTCTGCGGGTGTCATGTGCGTTTGGAGAGCCCCTGATGTACCTAAACTATTGAAACTCCCCACAAGTGACCCCATTTTGGAAACTAGACCCCCCACGGAACTTATCTAGATGTGTGGTGAGCACTTTGAACCCCCAAGTGCTTCACAGAAGTTTTTAACGCCTGGGCGTGAAAATAAAAAAATCATTTTTTTCCGCAAAAATGATATTTTTGCCCCCAATTTTTTATTTTCCTAAGGCCTCTTTCACACTTCAGTTTTTTTGCATCAGTCAAAATCCGCCAAAAGGACGGATGCTGGATCCGTTTTAGAACTGATGGCAACGGATGCCACCCATCCGTTTTTGTGACGGATCCGCAAAATGAAGAATTTTAAAGGAATCGCAGCCTGGAAAAGGAGAGAGAGAGAGAGAGAGAGATTGAGATTTTTTTTGGTCCAGCACCCAGAAAGAATTTCGGGTTAAATGAGTGTCTGGAGGATCCGCCAGAAAAAAAAACGTTGCAAGCTCTGTTTTGAAATCTTTGAGGATGATGACGGACAGCAACTTTTGGCGGATCCTCAAAAAAAACGGATGCAACGGACAGCAATCCGTCACAATCCGCCATTAATGAAAGTCAATGGAGAAAAAAAACGGATCCTCAAAAGAAAATTGAGGATCCGTTTTTTTCAAAACCTGGCGGATTGTGACTGATTGTAAAAAACTGAAGTGTGAAAGAGGCCAAAAGTTGTTTTGTAATTTGTCCTGAGTAGGCTGATACCCCATATGTGGGGGTAAAACACTGTTTGGGCGCATGGCAGAGCTTGAAAGGGAAGGAGCACCATTTGACTTTTTCAACGCAGAATTGGCTGGAATTGAGATCAACGCCATGTTGCATTTGGAGAGCACCTGATGTGCCCAAACAGTGGAAGCCCCCCAATTATAACTCCAACCCTAACCCCAACACACCCCTAACCCTAATCTGAGCCCTAACCCTAGCCCTAGCCCTAACCCTAGCCCTAACCCTAATGGGAAAATGGAAATAAATACATTTTCTTTTAGTTTTATTATTTTTCCCTAACTAAGGGGGTGATAACGGGGGTTTGATTTACTATTTATGGCGGTTTTTATGTTTGGCGGCTGTCACACGCTAAAAGACGCTTTTTATTTTAAAAATAGTTTTTGCATCACCACATATTGTGAGCTATAATTTTTCCGTATTTTGACCCACCGAGTCATGGAGGTCTTATTTTTTGTGGGACGAGTTGACGTTTTCATTGGTACCATTTTCGGGCACGTGACATTTTTTGATCGCTTTTTATTCCAATTTTTGGGACGCAGAATGAACAAAAGCCAGCGTTTCATGAATTTCTTTTGGGGGGGAGCGTTTACACCGTTCCGCGTGCGGTAAAATTGATAAAGCGGTTTTATTCTTCGGGTCGGTACGGTTACAGCAATACCTCACTTAGGTCGTTTTTTTTATGTTTTGTCGGTTTTTTGCAATGAAAACAATTTTAAATAAAAAATAAATATTTTTGTATCGCTTTATTCTGCGAGCTATAACTTTTTTTTATTTTTTTGCGGATGATGCTGTATTGCAGCTCGTTTTTTGCGGGACAAGATGACGTTTTCAGCGGTACCATGGATATTTATATGCGGCTTTTTGATCGCGCGTTATTGCACTTTTTGTTCGGTGGTATGATAATAAATCATTATTTTTTGCTTCGTTTTTTATTTTTATTTTTTAAGGGGTTCGCTAAAGGGGTTAACTAATGGGACAGTTTTATAGGGCGGGTCGCTACGGACGTGGTGATACCAAATGTGTACTTTTATCGTTTTTTTTTTTTTATTTTGAAAAAATGGATTTATTGGGGAATATTTTTTTTTTTTTTTACTAATTTACTTAGCGATTTTTTTAAAATTATTTTTAACACTTTTTTTTTTTTTTTTTTACTTTATTACCTTGTCCCAGGTAGGACATCGCTGATCTGTCACATCACAGATCACTGTGACAGATCAGCAATCTGTCACAGGCAGTTCTGCAGACTTCCTCATGCCTGAGCTTTGCAGGCAGTGAGGAAGTCAGCTCCCTACAGGCCCCCGAAGGCCCCCGTCGCCATCTTGGTTCCGGGGGCCTGTATGGAACAAGACCCCCGCAGCAGCGCTGCACATTGCGCTGCTGTGGGGGGCTCAGTGAAGCACGGAGGGAGCCCCCTCCCTGCCGACGCTTCCCTTTAACCCCCGGTACACCGCGATCGCGTTTGATCGCGGTAGGCAAGGGGTTAACATGTCGGGGGCGGTCCGTGACCGCCCCTGACACATTGTGCTGGGTGTCACCTGTGATAATCAGCTGACACCCGGCCGCGATCAGCGGCGCTCACCACGTGGGCGCCGCTGATCGCTGGGACGTAATATTCCGTCCATGGTAATTAGGTCCAGGGTCACATGGATGGAATATTATGTCCATTGTAGGTAAGGGGTTAATGAGAAAAAAAATGAACTTTATTGAATTTACCAAATGGCTGCAATGAAGCAAAGAGTGAAAAATTTAAAGGGGTCTGAATACTTTCTGTACCCACTGTAGATTTTGAAATGTGGCCTGGTCTCTAGCCCACACTATTAACACAAACGATTTAGATGCTGATAGCTCAGATTGTGTGAAATCGACCTATCTGATTACTTGCAGCAGGAGCAGCCTCTCTGCACTGTTACTGTTACGGGCTAGCGGAACGCACCAAATAATAATAAGGTGGTAATGAGGTGCGTTCGGAGCCCGGGGTCCACCATGCAGAGATGTTAACTGCTGCTCGGTAATGGCAGATGCTATATTGTGGTATAATAGACGAACTCACATGGGTTAACGTCACCCGATGTGTACTGAGGCGGATTCTGTTACCTCACAGAGCTGCAATACCACAGAATATAAATGCCATAGCCTGTTAAGCTCACAGAGCTTGACAAAGTGAGTGCTAGTGAAAGGTCACAGAACTCTGCCCCAAATACACAGGGTCTGAGTTCCTCTAGACCAGCTAAGCGCGCGGCGTCGCACCTGCGATCCCCACTAAATAGACGCTGGCTATCGTGGTGCAGACCAAGTGTATAGTGGCGTAGTTGGCAAAGCCCAAAAACCTTTGAACGCCTTCAAGTCCTCAGGATGATCCCAATCCAGTACCACCCGGACTTTCACCGAATCCATGCGAAAACCAGTGGACGATAATACAAATCCTAGAAAAGGGATCTCCTCAACCGAAAACATACGTTTCTCTGGTTTGACAAATAATTTTATGGCTCTGAGTATCTGTAAGACATGCCTGATATGTACCTGCGATCACCACTAAATAAACGCTGGCTATCGTTGAGTGCAGACCACGTGCACAGTGACGTACTGGCAAGCCACTACTTGGCGCTGATGCTAGTCCCTGACTCAGCCTCCTACCTGCACTCTCAGCCTAGGCACTAACTGGCAAGGCTGAACAACACATGCGTACCAATGGTAGGGGTTTCATAATGAGTCATTCACCTGAGACATACATACGTGCATACAACACTCACTCCCCATGGTCTATACTAGCGCACGACCGTGCGATCCTTTTATAACAGCAGCCTTCCGGGACCTTCCTGATGGCCCAATCCGAGCTGCTTGAGGACCTGAGCATGTGACCTCCGACCTCCAATGAGAGGTCGTCCCACGGGCATGCTCAGTAGGCTGCAAGAAGGACTCAGTCCTCAGAGCTGCTCGCTGCTGGCTAGTGTGGATTGCTATAGCTGAACCAGAGGTGGCAGCAGCAACCAACCTGACAGCACTAGCCTGAGCAAGACGCTGGGCTCGACAGACTGAATGGGAGACCGCAGAAGGCAAGGCTCAGGATTCCTCCTGTGCAGAGGAAGAAACCCGACGCCTAACACCTAACACTGACAAAATGGCCCAAAAACAATATGTCTGCTTCTTATATGGAGAAGGACATGTGACTTTGGCAGCCAATGATACAAGCCTTTGTGTCTGGATGTTGTGGATGGTTTCGGCACACTGATTGGCTGCCAAACATTACGTTAATAAAAAAAAGAATACAAAAAGAATAACAGTCTGCCGCTCCTCGAACGTCTTCCCACTCCTTCCCCTCTTCAAACACGCCCCCCTCGCTCATCATACAGCACCACTATCCTAGCCAAAGTCCTAACAAAAGCATTAGTGGAAACTCGATTATTTACCGAACGTTGGCTGAACGTTGCCGATTTTGAGAAAAATATTCGGGAATCTGATGTGCAACGTTTGTGCCGAATTTGACATTGTTGAACGTTTCCCGAACAAGTTCACTTTTCTCTCATCTCAGCTCAGTCCCTAATTGACTGAATCAGCTACACTGAGCAGGGATGCATTGTCCATGATCAGGTACATTTGTGACAAGGAAAATGTGGTGTCTTTTCTTTTATATATGCAAATGCATATAGTCCAAAAATATATACCTAGGCATCTTGACATTATCCCACTAGAACATAGCAAAGTCAAGCTTTGCCAATAAAAAAGAGAAAAATAATATTATGAATTTAACAGAACACAATAAAACACATTCTATAAATTAAAAGGCATATTATTGCAATATCATCACAATAGAACACAACATAGAAATAAAAAACAATCACTAGTAGGTAATCATTTTAATTAAATTCTGTCTATTTAAAAACAAATGAAATACTAACATTATTGTGACATTACTGTGACATTATTATAACAAAACACAGCTAAGTTATATAGACAAACGATAGTGTATCTTGATGTCCAAGTTATTGCTGTCATATATTCTCAAGACCATTAACAAATAGGTCAGTGAAGAAATAAAATAAAATAAATACTTAGAACACAGCCAAGGAATATATCACTACTGTGAAATCACAGCAATAAAGATGAGCACTATTTTGAAACTGCTTCAGTACAATAGAACCAAGGAATAAAGGCAAAAATGTCAAGAATTACTACAAACACTATTGTGGATAACACATTAGAGCAAAGCGAAATTAAGGTTACTATGGCATCAGCATATTAATGATTGAAAGTCCACACTACCGATCTACATTTCTCACACTAGTAAGTCACATTTCATTTATAATAATCTCTAGAGGCAGATTCTCAAGATGATATATGTCCATCCCATAGTTCTTAACAGCTTGTTTATATATGAGAATAATGTGGATATCTCTGCAGTAAGACGTTGGATCGCAGATATTAAGGTATCATGTTCAGGGCCAATATCAGGGCATTACTGCCCTTACTGGCATACGAGGCCAGGGGCAGGATTCTGCCTGTTAAAATCTAAAAAAGCCACCAGCCAATCACAGGCTGGCAGCTGACATCCGTCAGCACGTCGCCAGCGTATGACATCACTGTCATGCGCTGATGAGTCCGTCCATTCTTCAAGTGGATGTGAGACAATTACGCTGGACCACTGCCAGGTAAGGAGAAACAGAATCATGGGAGACATGGGGCAGGATGGAAACAGATGGGTCAGGATCATGGGGCAGGATGGAGATATCAGATGGAGTAGGCTGGTGATGTCAGATGGGGAAAGATGGAGAGAGATAGAGCAGGATGGGAGATCATATGGGGCAGGATGGAGACACATGGGGCAGGTTGGAGACACATGCATCAGGTTAAAGACACATGAGGGGCAGGATGGGAGAACATATGGGACAGAATGGAGACACATGAAGCCAGGATGGGAGAACATGTGGCTGGGAATCAGACACAAGGAGCTAGTAATGAGAGGGATATTATTACTGTAGGGGCTAATTAAGGAATATTATTACTGCTGTGATGTATTTTATTTGCAATGGATGAGGGTCCTGTTACTGTACAGGGTGGCACTATTTAATCTTTTTTCTTCATCTAATGTAGAGTAGAAGTTGGGAAAAAATTGAAGAATGTGCTTTGGAAGCAGTGCTCTAGATATTTATTTTCTGTAGAGTGGAGTCCTGGTTGGAAGAAGTGATGGCAGTCTGTGCTGGATGAAGAAGAAAAGTGAAGATGAAGAACTTCTACTAGAGATGTCACGGGTGAGTCAGTGTGTTACCTATATAGTGTTACCTGTACACTATATACAGAACTGCTATGTATAGTGTCACTGGTGATCATTGCATTACCTGTACACCGACACTATATACAGAGCTCCTATAATCATAGCTCATAGAATGGTAGAGTTGGAAGGAACCTACTGGGTCATCTGGTCCAACCCCCTGCTCAAAGCAGGATTCACTAAATCATCCCAGTCAGATGTCTGTCCAGCCTCTGTTTGAAGACTTCCATTGAAGGAGAACTTACTACCTCTCGTGGCAGCCTGTTCCACTCATTGATCACCCTCACTGTCAAAAAGTTTTTTTCTAATATCTAATCTGTGTCTCCTTCCATTCAGTTTCATCCCATTGCTTCTAGTCTTTCCTTGTGCAAATGAGAATAAAGGTGATCCTTCTACAATGTAACAGACCTTGAGATATTTGTAGAAAGCTATTAAGTCTCCTCCCAGCCTTCTTTTTTGCAAGCTAAACATTCCCAAATCCTGTAACCATTCCTCATATGATATGGTTTGCAAACCGGTCACCATTCTGGTCACTCTTCTCTGAACATGCTCCAGTTTGTTGATGTCTTTTTTAAAATGTGGTGCCTAAAACTGGACACATTATTCCAGATGAGGTCTGACCAAAGAGGAGTAGAGGGGGATAATTACTTCGCATGATCTAGACTGTATGCTTCTGTTAATATATCCCAGAATTGTTGACTCATGTTCAGTCTGTGATCTATTAGTATACCCAAGTCTTTTTCACATGTGCTGTTGTTTAGCCATATTCCTCCCATTCTGTATATACTTTTTCATTTTTATTGCCCAGATGTAGTACTTTGCACTTTTCCCTGTTAAAAACTATTCTGTTAGTTTCACCCACTTCTCCAGTTTATTTATACCTTTTTGAATCCTCTCTATCTTCTCTATTATTAGCTATCCCTCCTAGCTTTGTGTCATCAGCAAATTTAATCAGTGTACCCTCAATTCCTTCATCTAAATCAATGATAAAGATGTTGAACAATACAGGGCCCAGGACAGAGCCCTGTGGTATTCCACTTGAGATATTCTTCCAAGTGGATGTGCAGCCATTTACGACCACTCTTTGGATCCGATCACTACTCCAGTTATGAATCCATCTAACAGTTGCCTTGTCTATTCCATACTTAGTAATTTTTCAATAAGGATAGTGTGAGATACTTTGCCAAATGCTTTGCTGAAGTCAAGATATACTATATCTGCAGCATTTCCCTGATCCACACAGTCAGTGATTCCGTCATAGAAGGAAATTAATTTAGTCTGACATGACTTATTAATTTCAAACCCATGTTGACTCTGGTTAATCACTTCATTCTTATACTTGTTGTATAATAATTTGTTCTAAAATCTTTCCTGGTATAGAAGTCAGACTCACTGGCCTATAGTTCCTTGGGTCCACCTTCTTCCCTTTTTGAGGATAGGAAAAACATTTGCTCTTCTCCAGTCTTCTAGGACTTCTCCTGTTCTCCAAGAATTTTCAAAGATTATGGAGAGTGGTTAAAAAGTTTCTTCTGCTATCTCCTTCAGTACTCTGGGGTGTAATTCATCTGTACCTGGAGACTTGAATTCATTTATCTTAGCTAAGTATTCCCTCACTATCTTTCTGTTAATAGATAGCCTGGATTCTTCTATTCCTTTAAAAGGACAGTGAAGATCAGTTAATGTTACATTTCCTTTCTGAGAGAAAACAGATGCAAAATAGGAATTTAAACGTTCGGCGTTCTCAACTTCCTTTCTTACCATTTCATCATTTTCATCTTGTAAAAATCCTATAGCATCTTTGACTTTTCTTTTAATTTTGACATATCCCCCAAATCCTTTTTTATTGCTTTTGACATCTCTTGCAAGCCTTAATTCATTGTCATATTTAGCTAATCTGATGACTCCCCTGCAGGTTCTGCATACAGCATTATATAATTTTTTAGATATGCCTCCCTCTTTCCTTTTGATAAACATTTCTTTCTTCCTTTTTAGCATGTGTGTCAGTTCTGTGTTCATCCATCCTGGTTTCCTTAAATTATTCCTCTTCTTCCCTCTTTTCAGAATTGTTAACGATTGTACTTTGAGAATCTAATTTTTCAAAATTTCTCATCCTTTCTGTTTAGCCTGATGAAGAGACCTGAGTAGTCTCGAAAGCTTGCAATGTGTTACCATCTTTTCAGTTAGCCATTAAAAGGTATCAACCACTGAGGACTCTCAATTCTAAATATTCTTCCATCCATTCTGGACATTTTTGTCCTTAAGGATATCCAGCCATTGAATCCCTTCGATTCTTTCTTTTCTTCACAGATCTTCCTCCTCTAGTTATCCAAAATTCTAAAATAGCAAGGTCGCTACCTCCTAGGGTCCCAGCCACACTTACCTCCTCAACCATTTCCTCCTTGTTTATAAGGATTAGATCCAAGGTAACAGATCCCCTTGTTTTCTCCTCTACCTTTGAAAGATAAAATTGTCAGCAAGAGAGGATAAGAATTTGCTTGACCTGTTAGTTTTGCCTGAGAGAATCCTAACAAATGTCTGGATAGTTGAAATCTCCCATGACCACTATGTCATATTTTTTGGAGAACTTGGCCATTTGATGCATAAAGAGTTCATCCATATCATCAGCTGTAGTAAATGCGTACAATAGTGTCCTTTCTATTATTCTCTTCATACCAAGCATCCTGTGTATGTCACTGGTGATCCCTGTAATACCTGCACACTGACACAATATACAGAACTCCTGTGTATAATGTAACTGGTAATCCCTGTATGACCTGTACACTATATACTATATTCATAGCTCCTGTGTATAAAGTCACTGATGATCACTGGATTACCTGTGCACTGACACTATACACTGTATACTATGTACAGAACTCCAGCGTAAAATGGCACTTATGGTAATATTAGTATTGTTTTTTTAAATTAAAGATCATATTGGAGTGTTTGGTCACTATGTGGTGGTGATATGTGATCTGGTCATAGTGTGGCAGTATTTTTCCCTTGTATGTGGTATTATTCGATCACTATGTGGTGGTAACATGGTCTGGTCAAGGTCTGGTGGTATTTGTTCCTCGTATGTGGCATATTAGTCACTCTGTGGTGGTAATATGTGATTTTGTCATGGTGTAGCAGTATTTGTAGCAGTATTTGTCCCTTGTATGTGATATTATTGGTAATTTTAAGAATTGAAAAATTGATAAAATATACCTAAAAAGAGTATTGGATATTTTAACAAATGTTTATTAGGTTACAGTAGAGTAGGGCCAGGCTTGAAGAGTCTCCTTGTCATGGTGGCAGCTTTTGGCCAAAACAAAAGCTAATGGCTATGTATATGAGATGGTGTTCAGTGGGAACTGTTAATGTATGATTGGTGGGGACGTGGTGGGGAAGTGGGGTTTTTCATGAGAGGGCGGTGGGACTGTGGAAGGTTCAAGGGGTGGAGGCGGAGCTGGGGTGTAACCGGAGCGGAGTCTCAAGGGGGCCATAAAATTTTGCCAGTACAGGTCCAGGAAATTCCTGGTGGCAGCCCTGATCATGTTATTCAACTTTCTATGACCTATATGCCTATATAGATGGCTTAGGAGGGTTGATCTTATTGACAGAATCTCTTTAAACTGAGAATCTGTGACACTTCCTTAATTGGATCATAATTTCCTTACTGTTGCAAAGCTAATGTTCCACATTATATATAAATATGTATATGTACGTAGCTGCCTTGTATTTTAAGGCTGTGTGCACACGCTGCGGAAAAGGTGCGGATTCATCCGCGCGGATTTTGTAAAATCCGCAGGTGAAACCGCAGTTCAAAACACCTGCGGTTTTACCTGCGGATTGCTCTGCGGTTTTGCCCTGCGGTTTTTCATCTCCTCAATGGAGGAGATGGCAAACCGCAGGGGAATCCGCAGAAAGAGTTGACATGTCAATTCTTTCTGCGGATTGAAAACCGCAGATAATCCGCGCGGAAAATTCCGCACCGTCTGCACTGCGGTTTTTGATTCCCATAGGGAATCATGGTACTGTACACCGCAGCAAAAACTGCTGCGGGTCCGCAGCGGCCAAAACCGCTGCGGAACCGCAGCAAAATCCGCAGCGTGTGCACACAGCCTCAAGGATCTGTCCACTTTGAGGACTTTTTTTTATTAAATGCATGTAATTGTGACTAAAAATAAATTTTTTACTTGAGTTTCACTAAAATTTGTTCCTCCTTTAGCCTCTGCATTAGGGCACAGTCAGATGGCTGAATAACATGGATGACTATAACATTGCATTGCTCGTACTGGCCGACGGCTCTCCTGACTCAAGCGTGACAGGATGTATGTTCGGGTCATGAGAGCCGCTAACCAGTCCAAGCATTGTGATGTGATCGTCATTGATGTTACATGGCCGTCTGACTGAGCAGTTACATTTTCTATTGCTGGTTGCAGAAAGAATTAATAGAATAAGACACATCTCTATTTTACCAGATGTGTTGAGGACTTGATTTTATGGCACTTACTATTATATAGGTATGACAGGTTCTTATCATGCACTTGTTAATGCAGCTTTTCTCACAGACTGTGCAGTTCTCTGGTCCACAACATGGCTGCTGGTGGAGGAGCATGTGAGGACCACTTATCAGCCTTGTCCAATAGAAAAGCAATTTTCTCATGTGATGTTTTCATTTGGACAAGGATGATGGACAGGTTTGGTCACATGCTCCTCTAATAGCAGCCGTTTAACCCCTTCACCCTCGAGGCATTTTCTGTTTGTTCATTTTCATTTTTCTCTTCCCTTCTTCCCAGAGCCACAACAATTTTATTTTTCCATCAATATGGCCATGTGAGGGCTTGATTTTTTGTGGGACGAGTTGTGCTTTTGAACGACATAATTGATTTTACCATATAATCTACTGAAAAATGGGAAAAATATTCCAAGTACGGTGACATTACAAAAAATGCCATTCTACAATTCTTTTTACATGCTATTCTGTTTACCAATCATAGTTATTCTATTTATATTTTGATAGGGCGTTTCTGAACTCGGCAATACCAAATATGTGTATTTTTTTGTTTTATTTTGAAGTGGGCTAATTTGAGCTTTTATATTTTTTACATTTTTTTATATTTTTAAAAAACTTTTTTTACGGTTTTCTCTTGCTTCAATAGTCTACTTTGGAGACTTGAAGCTGCAATATTCTGATTACTTTTGCGACACATAGCAGGACTTCTGCCCTGCTATATGTAGCAGAAATTCTCATCTGCTATAAATGCTAGTCATGGGGCAGCACTAGCAGATCGTATATGAGAACCATGTGGGTCTCCTGCAGACCCTGTATTGTCATGCCAACCCATCGGAGCCCCGCGATTGAATCAGCTGTCATGTGCTAGAAAAGATGCAAGCTCAGCTCCAGAGACACAACATATGTCGTATATATACAGTGGGTACAGAAAGTATTCAGACCCCTTTACATTTTTCACTCTTTGCTTCATTGCAGCCATTTGGTAAATTCAAAAAAGTTCATTTTTTTTCTCATTAATCTAATTTTTGGTTTTGCTGTATTTTTTTGTTCTCTGGACAAACACGGGGCATGGCCCCCCCTTCTGAGCTAACTATTCCATCTGCATAGCTTCCCATGGCTGGGTGTCTTATTCAGGGCTCTATAATTCTCTGCCCTTATTTACATTGATGTCATATGATACATGGTAAGGTTTTAATACTAGACAGATTAGGACTGTCCAGTGGTGTACACTGTGACGTGGGAGGATCGCTTTTATGCCATTTTGATCAAAATAGCATTAACTAAGCACCCTATGTTATTTACATGTACCATTACCATTTACTCATTTACTTGTTATAGGCTCTATGCTCATTTTGTATTTCTTTCTTGGGTTTTGTCTGTGAAATGGCCACAGTGTGATTGTGTTCTTATCCTTTGCAGGTACAGTGGGTACGGAAAGTATTCAGACCCCTTTAATTTTTTCACTCTTTGATTCATTGCAGCCATTTGGTAAATTGAAAAAAGTTCATTTTTTTTCTCATTAATGTACACTTTGCACACCATCTTGACCGAAAAAACCCCAGAAATGTAGAAATTTTTGCAAATTTATTAAGAAGGAAAAACTGAAATATCACATGGTCATAAGTATTCAGACCCTTTGCTCAGACACTCATATTTAAGTCACATGATGTCCATTTCCATGTGATCCTCCTTGAGATGGTTCTACTCCTTCATTGGAGTCTAGCTTTGCTTAATTAAACTGATAGGACTTGATTTGCAAAGCCACACATCTGTCTATATAAGTACTCACAGCTCACAGTGTATGTCAGACCAAATGAGAATCATGAGGTCAAAGGAACTGGTATAGGCACTCATTTGGCCAATGTTAAAAAAGAATTTCTGCGGTACTCAAGGTTCCTAAGAGCACAGTGGCCTCCATAATCCTTAAATGCAAGAAGTTTGGGACCACCAGAAGTCTTCCTAGACCTGGATGTCCATCCAAAATTTGTAAATTCAAATTGTCAATAAAGGTATAAAGTACAAAAATCATAAAGAACCCCCACAAAATGAATACTTTATTTATACCATTAAAAGACCACTAAAGGTGGTTCACACCAAAAGAACAGAAACAAACAAAAAAACAAACCATGCCAGAAAAAACTTCACAACAAACACTGGGGGGTTACCTAGGAGTCCCTGATATGGTACCTAAGCTCACACCTACCTGGCTGCAGAGGTTGGCACCCTAGGGGAGCGTAATAGTGCCCCGCTCAACGTTGACTTTCCCTAGGGTCTCTGGATAAGCCCTGCAGCCACTAGAGGATCCCTCTACCCAGATTAATTAAGGGGACCCCTAACAATATACACAGATCACTCCTATACCTAAGGAAACCCTAGACCCCAAAAGATACAAGCAAAGTGAAGAACACATTTGGCATTTGTGGCATTGATAGTGCAAAAGATGGTTAAATCTTTCCACAAATCTTTGGTGTCACCAAAGGACGATAGGATGATCTTATTGAGGAAACCAAATCTCCTTATAATTAGATTTAAGAAACACTGGAAATGACCAATCCAGAAGCTATTAACCAAATATTATTGGATAAATAAATGAACATTTGGTATATATGATTCATAGGAAAGATAATTAGAAAATACCAAAGTCACCAGAGATTCAGTTGTCATTAGGTGTGCACCTGGCACCAGATATCAAGATATGAAAAAATTGTCACCATAATATATAAAATGACCCAGACAAACAACTACTTCAACAATGTGGGTAAATAACAAAGGAAGTTCAGTGGTACTTCATAAGCTGATATTCAATTGATAAATAGTACTCATCTTGCAAGATGCCACCTGCCCTCCATAGTTATCGCCACAACGCGTTTTGCCTCTCTTGGCTCATCAGGAGGCCCGATATGGTGTGTTATATGACTAAATAGGGCTAAAACAAAATTTTTATGGGAAAAGTGTAATAATAATTTTTCTTCACCACCCAATGGTATAAAATTCTGTGACACACATGTGGTGTCAATATGATCACGACACCCCTAGATGAATTCATTGAGAGGTTAAGTTTGTAAAATAATGTCACTTATGGGAGGTTCTGCTGTTCTCGCACCTCAGGGTCTCTGCCAATGTGACATGGCACCCTCAAACCATTTCAGCAAACTGTGTACTACAATATGTTGCTCCTTCCCTTCTGAGCTTTGCACTAGGTGTATCGGCGTACTCACAAAAAATTGCCCAACAAATTGTATAGTTCATTATCTCCTGTTGCCTTTGTGAAAATGAAAAATTTAGAAAGAAAACAACATTTTTGAGGAAAAAAGTAAAATTTTTATTTTTTCCTTCCACATTGCTTTAATTCTTGTGAAGCACCTGAAGGGTTAATAAACTTATTAAATGTGGTTTGAATATTTTGAGGGATGCAGTTTTTAAAATGATTTCACTTTTTGGTATTTTCTGTCATATATTTAGATGGAGTTTATTTATCTCTGGCAATTTGTTAATAAATGTATGATTACCCTACGCTGACTATTTGAACAGCATCATTTCCTGTCATATAGGCCCCTCAAATTCACTTCAAATGTGATGTGGTCCCTACAAAAATTGGTTTTGTAAATTTTGTTCGAAAATTGAGAAATTGCTGAACAACTTTGAACATTTCGAGCTTCCTAACAAAAAATATGTTTAAAAATGTATGCTTATGTAAAATAGACATGTGGTAAATTTATTAAATATTTTGTATGATATATCTACCATATCTTGCTTAAGGGCTTAAACCCTTAATGTCTATGGACGTGCAGAGTCCGTCATGGCAGGAGGTAACTTCCTGCACCATGACGGACTCTGCACGTCCTGCCTTTGAACTGTCACTGCGTGTAAACAAGCAGTTTCAGTTCAGTGCCGACAGTTGTCTATGACAGCTGAGAGGCACAGGAAGGGGGCAGGGACCCTTGCACTCGGTCCCTGCACCCACAGCGCTGTGATTGGTCAGTCAATCTGACAGACCAAACACAGCAGTGATGAACAGGAGAGGCTGAAATTTGAGCTTCTCCTGCCCTATATCCATGTAGGAGCTCAGCCCTGCAGTGGCTGAGCGTCCTGCACTGACAGCTAGGAGCGGAGCCTCCACTGCCCCTGGCTGTTAACCCCTTCACTGCTGCGATCGAGCGTGATCGCAGTGTTCAGAGGGGGATGCAGAGGGTAGGGGGCTCCCTCTGCCTCAGGTCGGTGTCCCCGCAATGTAATCGTGGGGCCCGACCTGTGCCATAATGACCCGGAGGTGTCATGACAACCTCCGGGTCATTTACCTACGGAAAGCTGGTGAGACCATGCTCACAGCAAGGTGTCACCTGGTTTCAGGTTTCTGGACTACTTGCTAGAGATGGGGTGCACCTTACGAAGACTGGAAAACATGTATTTGGAAGTCGCCTTGCTACACTTGTAAGGAGAGCTTTAAACTAGAGCAACATGGGAAGGGAAGCAAAAGACCAGAAAAAGCCATACACCTGACAAATGCTATTGAGAACTCTGCTATTAGAAGTGGAAAGGAAGAACAAAGACAAAAGAATCTAATTAATAAAAATATTGGAGAAAGAGAAACCTATCACAAACTAAAATGTTTCTATACTAATGCACAAAGCATGGACAACAAACAAGGAGAATGGGAACTACTAACACAGGAAAAGAAATATGATGTCATTGGAATCACTGAAACTTGGTGGGACAATACACATGATTGGAATACAAGACTAGAAGGATACAACTTATTTACAAGAAACAGACTTGATAAACGAGGAGGAGGTGTCGCATTGTATGTTAGAAACGCGTATATCTGCACAGAGATTGAAGCTTCAGAGACTGGGAGTTCTGTGGAAACTGTTTGGGTAAGAATACAAGGACAGAACAATGGAAAGGACACCATTGTAGGCATTTACTACAGGCCGCCTGTGCAAGCTGAAGATATGGATG
The DNA here is from genome assembly GCF_039654945.1 of Dendrobates tinctorius. NCBI lineage: Eukaryota > Metazoa > Chordata > Amphibia > Anura > Dendrobatidae > Dendrobates > Dendrobates tinctorius. Next base: position 28,731,114 of record NW_027361732.1, on the reverse strand, counting down.
AACTCTTTATGCATCAAATGGCCAAGTTCTCCAAAAAATATGACATAGTTGTCATGGGAGATTTCAACTATCCAGACATTTGTTGGGAATCTCTCTCAGGCAAAACTAATAGGTCAAGGAAATTCTTATCCTCTCTTGCTGACAACTTTATCTTCCAAAAGGTAGGGGAGAAAACAAGGGGAACTGCTACCTTGGATCTAATCCTTATAAACAGGGAGGAAATGGTTGAGGAGGTAAAAGTGGCTGGGACCCTAGGAGGTAGCGACCATGCTATTTTAGAATTTTGGATAACTAGAGGAGGAAGACCTGTGAAGACTCAGACGTCAAGGTTAGATTTCAGAAAAGCAGATTTTACGGGATTCAGAAAGAGAATTGGAGGGATCCAATGGCTGGATATCCTTAAAGACAAAAATGTCCAGGAAGGATGGGAAATCTTGAAAAATGAAATTCTCAAAGCACAATTGTTAACAATTCCGAAAAGAGGGAAGAATAGGAAGCATTTAAGGAAACCAGGATGGATGAACACAGAACTTAAGCACATGCTAAAAAGGAAGAAAAAAATGTTTATAAAATGGAAAGAGGGAGGCATATCTAAAGAAGAATATAATGCTGTCTGCAGAACCTGCAGGGCACAAATCAGATTACTAAAGCTGAAAATGAATTGAGGCTTGCAAGAGATGTCAAAAGCAATAATAAAGGATTTTGGGGATATGTCAAAAGTAAAAGAAAAGTCAAAGATGCTATAGGATTTTTACAGGATGAAAATGATGAAATGGTAAGACAGGATGTTGAGAAGGCTGAACTTTTAATTTCCTATTTTGCATCTGTTTTCTCTCAGAAAGGAAATGTAACATCAACTGTTCTTCACTGTCCTATTAAGGGAATAGAAGAATCCAGGATATCTATAAACAGAAAGATAGTGAGGAAACACTTAGCTAACCTAAATGAATTCAAGTCTCCAGGTCCAGATGAATTACACCCCAGAGTACTGAAGGAGATAGCAGAAGAAATTTTTGAACCCCTCTCCATAATCTTTGAAAATTCTTGGAGAACAGGAGAAGTGCCAGAAGACTGGAGAAGAGCAAATGTTGTTCCTATCTTCAAAAAGGGGAAGAAGGTGGACCCAGGCAACTATAGGCCGGTGAGTCTGACTTCTATACCAGGAAAGATCTTTGAACAAATTATTAAACAACATGTATGTCAGTACCTGGATAAGAATGAAGTGATTAAACAGAGTCAGCATGGGTTTGTAACTAATAAGTCATGTCAGACTAACTTAATTTCCTTCTATGACGGAATCACTGATTGGGTGGATCAAGGAAATGCTGTAGATACAGTATATCTTGACTTCAGCAAAGCATTTGTCAAAGTCTCTCATACAATCCTTATTGAAAAAATGACTAAGTATGGAATGGACAAGGCAACTGTTAGGTGGATTCTTAACTGGCTTAGTGATCAGACCCAAAGAGTGGTCGTAAATGGCTGCACATCCAGTTGGAAAAATGTCTCAAGTGGGGTACCACAGGGCTCTGTCCTGGGCCCTGTATTGTTCAACATCTTTATCAACAATTTAGATGAAGGAATTGAGGGTAAACTGATTAAATTTGCTGATGACACAAAGCTAGGAGGGATAGCTAATACTAGAGAAGAGAGAGAGAGGATTCAAAAAGATATAAATAAACTGGAGAAGTGGGCAGCAACTAACAGAATGGTTTTTAACAGGGAGAAATGCAAAGTACTACATCTGGGCAATAAAAATGAAAAAAGCATATACAGAATGGGAGGAATAGGGCTAAGTGACAGCACATGTGAAAAAGACTTGGGTATACTAATAGATCACAGACTGAATATGAGTCAACAGTGTGATGCAGCAGCAAAAAAGGCAAATGCAATTCTAGGATGTATTAACAGAAGCATACAGTCTAGATCACGTGAAGTCATTATTTCCCTCTACTCCTCTTTGGTCAGACCTCATCTGGAATATTGTGTCCAGTTTTGGGCACCACATTTTAAAAAAGACATCAACAAACTGGAGCAAGTTCAGAAAAGAGCGACCAAATTGGTGACCGGTCTGCAAACCCTGTCTTATGAGGAAATTTTGAAGGATTTGGGAATGTTTAGTTTGCAAAAGAGAAGACTGAGAGGAGACTTAATAGCTGTCTACAAATATCTAAAGGGCTGTCACATTGTAGAAGGATCAACTTTATTCTCATTGGCACAAGGAAAGACTAGAAGCAATGGGATGAAACTGAATGGGAGGAGACACAGATTAGATATTAGAAAAAACTTTTTGACAGTTAGAGTGATCAATGAGTGGAACAGACTGCCACAAGAAGTGGTGAGTTCTCCTTCAATGGAAGTCTTCAAACAGAGGCTGGACAGACATCTGACTGGGATGACTTAGCGAATCCTGCTTTGAGCAGGGGGTTGGACCAGATGGCCCAGGAGGTCCCTTCCAACTCTACGATTCTATGATTCTATGATTCTACATTGGTATAATGCATTACAATGCTGGAGCATTGCAATGTATTATACCTAAAGTCAAAGTGAAAGTCCCATAAAGGGACAAGGTAAAAAAAACATATTTTTTAAAAATATGTAAAAAAAATAAAATAATGAAAAATAATAAAAAAAATCCCTAAAAATTACACATTTTTATGTAAAAAAATAAGCAAAAGCATACACGTTTGGTATCGCCACGTCTGTAAAAATCCCATCTATAAAAGTGTCACCCTAGTTAACCCCTTCAGTGAACGCCGTAAAAAAAGTAGCAAATTATACTTTTTCCAAGCGGTATCATCATACCGCTTGGAAAAAGTGCAATAACACGCGATAAAAAAAAACCAATATAAATAATCATGGTACCGCTGACAACGCCATCTTGTCTCACAAAAAACGAGCTGCCATACAGCACCATCAGTGAAAAAATAAAAAAGTTATAGCTCGCAGAATAAAGTGATGCAAAAATATTTTTTCTATAAAAGTTTTTATTGTGTAAAAACACCAAAACATAAAAAAAGATGTAAATGAGGTATTGCTGTAATCGTAGTGACCCGAAGAATAAAGCTGCCATACTAATTTTACCAAATGCGGAACGGAGGGGAAAAAAAAGCATTCCTAAATTGCTGGTTTTTGTTCATTCAAAAAATTAACAGAATAATCAGAATAGAAAGCGATCAAAAAACGATATGTGCACGAAAATGGTACCAATAAAAATGTCAGCTCTTCCCACAAAAATCAAGCCCACACATGACTCTGTAGGCCAAAATGTGGAAAAATTAAATCTCATTAAAGATCATTTTTGTGGAAAAAAATTATTTTTTAATTTCCACAGCTCTGCGTTATAAACTTCTATGAAGCACTTGGGGTTTTAAAGTGCTCACCACACATCTAGATAAGCTCCATGGGGGTCTAGTTTCCAAAATGTGGTCACTTGTGGGGGGTTTCTACTGTTTTGGCACATCAGGGGCTCTGCAAACGCAACATGACGCCCGTAGAACATTCCATCAAAGCCTGCATTTCAAAACAGCACTCCTTCCCTTCTGAGCTCAGCCATGCACCCAAACAGTGGATCCACCCCACATATGGGGTATCAGCGTACTCAGGACAAATTGCACCACAACTGTTGGGGTCCTATTTCTCCTGTTACCCTTGGAAAAATAAAAATTTGGGGGCAAAAAGATCATTTTTGTGGAAAAAAAGATTTTTTTATTTTCACGGCTTTACGTTATAAACTTCTGTGAAGCACTTGTGGGTTCAAAGTGCTCAACACACATCTAGATAAGCTCCTTGGGGGGTCTAGTTTCCAAAATGGGGTCACTTGTGGGGGGTTTCCACTGTTTAGGCACATCAGGGGCTCTCCAAATGTGACATGGCGTCCGATCTCAATTCCAGCCAAAAAAGTCAAATGGCACTCGTTCCCTTCCGAGCTCTGCCATGTACCCAAATAATAGTTTACCCCCACATTTGGGGTATCAGCGTATGCAGGACAAATTGCACAATAGATTTTTGGGTCCTGTTACCCTTGAGAAAATAAAAATTGGGGGTGAAAAGATCATTTTTGTAGAAAAAATATGATTCTTTATTTTCACGGCTCTACGTTATAACCTTCTGTGAAGCCCTTGGGGGTTCAAAGTGCTCAACACACATTTAGATAAGTTCCTTGGGGGGTCTAATTTCCAAAATGGGGTCACTTATGGGCGGCTTCCATTGTTTAGGTACATCAGGGGCTCTCCAAACACGACATGGCGTCCGCTCTCGATTCCAGCCAATTTGACATTCAAAATCTCAAATGATGCTCCTTCCCTTCTGAGCACTGCCGCGCGCCTAAAGATTGGTCTTCCTCCACACATGGGGTATCGGTGTACCCAGGAGAAATTGCACAACAAATATTGTGATTCATTTTCTCCTGATACCCTTGACAAAATAAAAAAAATTGTGTCCAAATAACAATTTTTGGGAAAAAAGTTAAATGTTAATTTTTTCCTTCCACATTGCTTCAATTCTTGTGAAGTACCTAAACGGTTAATAAACTTCTTGAATATGGTTTTGAACACCTTGAGGGGTGCAGTTTTTATAATGCTGTCACTTTTGGGTATTTTCTGTTATATTGACCCCCCAAACTCACTTCAAATGTGAGGTGGTCCCTAAAAAAAATGGTTTTGTAAATTTTGCTGGAAAAATGAGAAATCGCTGGTCAAATTCTAACCCTTATAACTTCCTAAGAAAAAAAATGTTTGGTTCCAAAATTGTGCTGATGTAAAGTAGACATGTGGGAAATGTTATTTATTAACTATTTTTTGTGACATATCTCTCTGATTTAAGGGCATAAAAATTAAAATTTTGAAAATTGCAAAATTTTTACAATTTTCGCCATATTTCCATTTTTTTCATAAATAAACGCAAGTCATATCGAAGAAATTTTACCACTAGCATGAAGTACAATATGTCACAAAAAAACAATGTCAGAATCAGTGGGATCCGTTGAAGCGTTCCAGAGTTATAACCACATAAAGTGACAGTGGTCCGATTTCAAAATTAAGGCCTGGTCTTTAACCTACAAAATGGCTTGGTCGTTAAGGGGTTAAAAAATAAAAGTTAGAAAATTACAAATTGCAAATTTTCTCCAAAATTCTATTTTTTTAACAAAGAAGTGCAAAAAATATCAGTCTAAATTTACTACTAACATAAAGTACAATGTGTCATAAAAAAACATTCTCAGAATCACTTGGATATGTTGAAGCATTCCAGAGTTATCACATAAAGTGTCAATTTTCAGAATTGCAAAATTTGGTAAGGGCAGGAAAGTGAAAACAGGCTCGGGGTTAAAGTTCCTCTGTTCATGGGACAAAGACTTAATTTTGTCCCGGGGAGAAAATGGCTAGAGAATTACACTCTTGTCAGATTATTATAAAGCCAAGAATCAAATGTGGAAATATAAAAATAAGACTGAGCGTGGCTGAGGTGAAGTACTCTACAGTCTCTGTTGCTCCTGCCTATGCTCAATATATGGTAAAAGAAAAGGTTTGTTTTTTGATACAGCAGAAGCAGCTAATTAAATAAACTCCAAAAGGTTCAAGTTAATGTTTTACAGGTCTGTTTCATTCCGTCTATGAAAGTGGAAGCACTTTGAACTTTAAAAGCACTTAACCACCCATTTCTACAATTGTATTCTTGGTCTGTGGACTGTGAAGTCAAGTCATTGGTAGCTTTTGCCTTATTATTCTTTGTTTTGCCTTGTTATTGTATGCTGTTAATACCATTTAATTGATGGCTATTTGCTTTTGAGGATTTAGTATTGTTCATGTTATCTACAATGTTGGTATAAGGTTATTATTATTATTATTATTATTATTATTATTATTATTTATTTATATAGCACCATTGATTCCCTGGTACTGTACATCAGAAGGGGTTACATCAAAATGCAAATATCACTTACAGTAAATAAACTAACAATGACAGACTGGTACAGAGGGAAGAGGACCCTGCCCTTGTGGGCTTACATTCTATATGATTATGGGGAAGGAGACAGTAGGTTGGGGGTTGCAGTAGCTCCGATGGTGTTGAGGTGGCAGCGTGGTCATTACAGCACCTGCCCCAGCGAGATCACTTCCGCTGAGCCACCCACCAGCTTGGTGTGGTTGCTTGTGACGGCTAGGCACTGGTTGTGCCATGTGACCACGTCAGGCTGACTGGCGGCTCGGTGGAAGTGGTCTCGCCGGGGCGGGTGCGCATGTGCCCCTATACCCTCTGTGAGTAGCTCCTGACAATCGTGATCGGAGGAGATAGGTATATAGAGGCACATATGATAGTACTGGCAACTCCCCCTGAGGAAGCAACTCAGTTGTGAAATGTGCGTTGGGGACAGCTGGCCGGAGCACTTTGTTTATTACAGCCATGGGTGTGTTTTGAGACTCCTTGACTCTATTTACACTTTTGGTCCTTTGGTACCGTGGGTCTTGGTATTCTCGTATGGATTTCCGTCATAGCCACTTTAACCATGTATTTGCTAATTTGATGTTTATTTTTTGGTGGTTTTTCTTTGAGAAAAATCCCGGCTGCAGCTTATGATTTGTGCTATTGCTGATTTATCTTTTTCACATCTTTTTGCCAATCCAATGTACCTTCTACCCGTGTTCATGTATTTATTCCATATAGACACTTTGTCTTGTGGTTGAAAACCCTTTATGTCTAAAATACAGAAGCAGGTCTAATTGGATTTATTTTGATAATTGTCTCTCTACCTTTACAGTCTAAGTGCTTACCAGCCAACTTTAATCTCTGAGTATTTTGGTCACTGTATTTGTCTGTCATTTACTCTTTCGCCTTATCATTTTAATGTGTTTTTGTTCTACTGTGTGTTTTTTTGCATTTAAATAAAATTGATATCTTTTGTAGTTTTGACTCAGGTTCTCTTTTTTAAATCACTTTTGCAGACCATGTTGTGTCTGTGTAAGTCACTGTTCGATTCTTGAGTAGGACATAGATTGAAGTGTCTTAGGTCACACACCCAAAGTTGATCATCGTACATGCCACTCTGTACATTATGGAGTCAATACTGGGAGAGAAAGGAAAGGCCCCTACTTTTTTCTTCTCCTTTTTCTTTGTAAGGTGTTTGGAATGTAAGAGACCTAGAGGGATAGATTTTAAAGGGTGTCTGTCAATGCCAAATTACTGTTCCGCCAAACACTGTTCGGCCAAGTAGTCCAGTGCATCTTCCCATCTACTTCTTTTCCATTTAACTCTATCCTCACCTTTCTTCATTGACAGCTATGCCTTTACACATGTTAGAGAAGGGTGGAAGTAAATGGGAAATAATTAACTGAGAAGAATTCCACCAAGTATGCAATTAGCACTTTATTAGCATATTTGTATAAAGGATGATTTCTCGCAAATGCAGCAATAGATTTAGACAGTGAAGGAACAATTTTTTATTAGAGCTTTGTCCCTTAGAAAGTGTTGTACTTGATTTGAACAGTAATTTTTGTGCTTACAGACTTTACCTAAAGTTTTCTCATCGTTTGGATTATAAATTTTCTCATGCCACTCTGTCCTTTTTCAGCTTGCTTGCTGCTCCTCTGAATGTTGGTTCCTTCAACACCTCCACTTATTTTCAGCTCTGCCCTGCTGCCTCCAATTGCAACTCTATTGCTCTAACCTTCCAACATATCCAGCCCTGCTTTTTCACAACAGTGATACTTCAAATAAATCTTGCTCTGCTATTTTGCCAAAAATAGCCACTAGATATATCCATACTCATCTTTGTCATGCTGCCAGACTCTGCTTCCAGCGTTTCTACATTGACACAGCTGCTTCCAAATATCCTCAAATATGATGCTATTCTGGACTCTACAGGGTGGGCCATTTATATGGATACACCTGGGTGGGACATTTATAAAGTTGGATCCAAAATGGCTGACTTCAAAATGGCCACCATGGACCCCACCCATCTTGAAAAGTTCTCCCCCTCCCATATACTAATGTGCCTCAAACAGGAAGTTGATATCACCAACCATTCCCATTTTATTTAGGTGTATCCATATACAAGGTCCACCCTGTACAGCTCTTCTGAGTGTCATCTGACTTGCTCAACTCTGCTACATCTCTGCTTTCATTGAATCAGTGAACTTCTTGCTTTCTACATTTACCGTCTCTTTTGCTTCTTTTGCTCTACCTTTTGCATGGGCTGTCCTGCAGAGTTTATTTTCGCACCAAGATGATGAGACTTCAAGTGGGAATTTTTCATTTTTGTAGGCATTTATTTTTTGGTTCTTCTATTAATGTATGCTCTTATAATTTTGGGACTGCTATGGCTGAAACAGCACTCACCTATTTTTGATTAGTGTAGCCAGGTCCTGCACCGGGCGTCTTCAGGCGCTGGCTCAAAAGTCACCATGTGTCAGAGCAGGTTCAATCACCAGCATCGTGGGGGTGAGTTATAGGGACCCCACTAGCGTCAATTCCACTATGCTCCTGTGACGTCTAACAGGGCATAGCTTAGAGTGCTCTCTGTTTTCGTACTGCTCTATGGAGTAACAGAATCAGGCGCTGTGCACTCTTTTCACACCGAGTGACGTTTAACTCGGTGTGTTTACGGTGCTTACTCGCAGCTACACTCCACTATTGTTCTCTAGCTGCAGTTTTTCCATCACCGCAGGGTGGACCCTGGGTTGCGATCGCACCTTCTCATAATTTACAATTGGTGCTATCCGCAAACCCTAACACAGGGTCTGCCTCATCATTGTTTGTATGACTGAGCTAGTCCTCTCATTCCAATTACCGAGCAACTGAAGACTGAAGTCATGTCTACCCATATGAAAGAGAATCTGCAGTTAGGTTTTATTTGAAAATCAACTTCACCTGCTGGAGCAGGAATCTTTTTTTATGAAGAAAAAGGATAGTTCACTTAGCTTTTGTATTGATTAGTGAGGTCTGAACAAGATCACGACAAAAAAGATCACAATCCTTTGCCTTTCATTTCTAAGCTCTTTGAATAGATTATTTTGTCTAAGCTGGATCTCCCTGGAACCGATGATTTGATCCATATTGATGAAGGTGATGAGTGGCAAACAACATTCATTACTCATGATGGTCATTATGAATATCTTGTCATTCCCTTCATACTACATTGCGCTTCTCCTGTGTTGCAACATTTCATCAATGAGATCTGTTACAACATACTGAACATATATATTCTAATATATTCAGATGATATTCTGATCTTCTTGTAAGACTTCTTTTGTCAGCCAGCATGTCTGCTTTTTGTTACTGAGACTTCCATAAAATTTTCTATTTGCAAAACTCTGAACTTTGAACATTTACCATTGAGTTACCATTTCTAGGATATTTTATCTCCTCTGGAGGTTTCCTGGACTAGAGACAACTGACAGGTCTCAAAGAACCTCAAAGATTTCTTCACTTTACCAATTTCTACTAGCTAGTTAATCAAGACCTAATACTAAGTAGTTTCTCCCCTCACCGCCCTAACTCAGAAGGGCACAAATTCTCAAAACTAGCAAGATACTCCAATCCAAGATTTCAGACTTTTCAAAACTCACTTTTAATATGCTAGGTTGGAAAAACAACACAGATCCATTAAGCTCAACCTTTCTAAAATTATACACTCTTATTTATAGCCCACAATGTTATTTGCTGTGAGAAAAACATCTATCCCTTTTTTAAATGATGTTATAGTATCTTCTATTACTACCTGATATGGTAGAACATTACACAGTTTCACTGCAAAGAACCCTTTCCGATTTAGCTGCAGTAATCGGCTTTCCTCCACACATGATTAAAGGTCTATTCTTATCTCCAAGATGCTGTCCCAATAGAACATGCATAGTGTAAGAGCACATTCATACATATGCTCATTTGTTTTTTGTTTGTTTCTTGCGTTTTGTCTGTGAAATGGCCACAGTATGAACATACTTTTACACTTTGCACATATTACCAGCTTATAGTCCTGCTCAGGTTTTTGGTTTTGCTGTATTTTTTTGTTCTCTGGACAAACACGGGGCATGGCCCCCCCTTCTGAGCTAACTATTCCATCTGCATAGCTTCCCATGGCTGGGTGTCTTATTCAGGGCTCTATACTGCTCTGCCCTTATTTACATTGATGTCATATGATACATGGTAAGGTTTTAATACTAGACAGATTAGGACTGTCCAGTGGTGTACACTGTGACGTGGGAGGATCGCTTTTATGCCATTTTGATCAAAATAGCATTAACTAAGCACCCTATGTTATTTACATGTACCATTACCATTTACTCATTTACTTGTTATAGGCTCTATGCTCATTTTGTATTTCTTTCTTGGGTTTTGTCTGTGAAATGGCCACAGTGTGATTGTGTTCTTATCCTTTGCAGGTACAGTGGGTACGGAAAGTATTCAGACCCCTTTAATTTCTTCACTCTTTGATTCATTGCAGCCATTTGGTAAATTCAAAAAAGTTCATTTTTTTTCTCATTAATCTACACTCTGCACCCCATCTTGACTGAAAGAAAAACAGAAATGTAGAAATTTTTGCAAATTTATTAAAAAGGAAAAACTGAAATATCGCATGGTCATAAGTATTCAGACCTTTTGCTCAGACACTGATATTTAAGTCACATGCTGTCCATTTCCTTGTGATCCTCCTTGAGAAGATTCAACTCCTTCATTGGAGTCCAGCTGTGTATAATTAAACTGATAGGACTTGATTTGAAAAGGCACACACCTGTCTATGTAAGACCTCACAGCTCACAGTGCATGTCAGACCAAATGAGAATCATGAGGTAAAAGGAACTGGCCATGGAGCTCAGAGACTGAATTGTGGCAAGGCACACATCTGGCCAAGGTTACAAAAGAATTTCTGCTGTACTCAAGGTTCCTAAGAGCACAGTGGCCTCCATATTCCTTAAATGGAAGAAGTTTGGGACCACCAGAAGTCTTCCTAGACCCGGCCGTCCAGCCAAACTGAGCAATTGTGGGAGAAGGGCCTTGGTGAGAGGGGTTAAGAAGAACCCCATGATCAACTGTGGCTGAGATCTACAGATGCAGTAGGGAGATTGGAGAAAGTTCCACAAAGTCAACTATCATTGCAACCCTCCACCAGTCATGCCTTTATGGCAGAGTGGCCCGATGGAATCCTCTCCTCAGTTCAAGACACATGAAAGCTTGCTTAGATTTTGCTAAAAAACACATGAAGGACTCCCAGACTCTGCGATATAAGATTCTCTGGTCTGATGAGACAAAGATAGAACTTTTTGCTGATAATTCTAAGCAGTATGTGTGAAAAAAAACAGGCACTGCTCATCACCTTCCCAATACTATCCCAACAGTGAAACATGTTGGTGGCAGCATCGTGATATGGGGGTGCTTTTCAGCTGTAGGGACAGCAGGACTGGTTGCAATTGAAGAAAACATGAATGCAGCCAAGTACAGAGATATCCTGGATGAAAACCTTTTCCAGAGTGCTCTGGACCTCAAACTTGGCTGAAGGTTCACCTTCCAACAAGAAAATGACACTAATCACACAGCTAAAATAACAAGGAGTGGCTTCAGAACAACTCTGTGATCATTCTTGACTGGCCCAGCCAGAGCCCTGACCTAAACCCAATGGAGCATCTCTGGAGAGACCTGAAAATGGCTGTCCACCAATTTTCACCATCCAACCTGACTGAACTGGAGAGGATCTGCAAGGAACAATGGCAGAGGATGCCCAAATCCAGGTGTGAAAAACTTGTTATATCATTCCCAAGAATACTCATGGCTCTACTAGCTTAAAAGGGTGCTTCTACTCAATACTGAGCAAAGGGTTTGAATACTTATGACCATGTGATATTTCAGTTTTTCTTTTTTAATAAATTTACAAAAATTTCTACATTTGTTTTCTTCAGTCAAGATGGGGTGCAGAGTGTACATTAATGAGAAAAAAAATTACTTTTTTGAATTTACCAAATGGCTACAATGAAACAGAGTGAAAAATTTAAAGGGGTCTGAATACTTTCTGTACCCACTGTATACCAGCTTATAGTCCGACTCAGGTTTTAGGTTATGCTGTAATTTTTTGTACTTTGTACAAACACGAGGCGTGGCTCCCGTTTTTGAGCTATTTATTCCATCTGCATAGCTTCCGATGGATGGGTGTCTTATTCAGGGCTACATCCTGCTCTGCCCTTATTCATATTGATGTCACATGACACATGGTAAGGTTTAATACTAAATAAGGTCCATTCCATTGGGTACACCGTGATGTGGTGGGATGATTTTTATGCTTTTTTAACCCCTTCATGACTGGAGCCTTTTTCAGTTTTTCGCTTTCGTTTTTCACTCCCCTCTTTCCCAGAGCCATAGCTTTTTTATTTTTCCATCAATATGGCCATGAGGGCTTACTGTTTGCTGGACGAGTTGCACTTTTGAACAATGCTATTAGTTTTACCATGTCGTGTAAAAGAAAACGGTAAATAAATTCCAAGTACGATGAAATTGCAAACAAAGTGCAATCCCACACTTCTTTTTTGTTTGGATTTGTTGCTAGGTTCACTATATGCTAAAACTTACCTGACATTGTGATTCTCCAGGTCATAATGATTTCATGGACACCAAACATGCCTAGGTTCTTTTTTATCTAAGTGGTGAAAAAAAACCAAAGTTTGGTTAAAAAAAATTGCGCCATTTTCAGAGACCCATAGCGTCTCCATTTTTCAGGCTCTCAGGTTGGGTGAGGGCTTATTTTTTGCATGATGAGCTGAAGTTTTTAATGATACCATTTTTGTGCAGATGCGATCTTTTGATCGCCCGTTATTGCATTTTAATGCAATGTCGTGGCGACCAAAAAACCTAATTCTGACGTTTTGATTTTTTCCTCGCAGCACTGTTTAGCAATCAGGTTAATCCTTTTTTTTATTGATAGATCGGGCAATTCTGAACTTGGTGATACCAAATATGTGTAGGTTTGATTTTATTTTTATTGTTTTATTTTGAATGGGGCTAAAGGGGGTTGATTTGAACTTTCATATTTTTTTTTTAATATTTTGAAGCATATTTTTTTTACTTTTGGCATGATTCTATAGCCTCCATGGAAGGCTAGAAGCTGCCACAACTTGATTGGCTCTGCTACATAGAGGTGATGCTTAGATCGCCTCTATATAGCAGAATTACAGGCTTGATATGAGCGCTGACCATAGGGTGGTGCTCATTGCAATCCGGCATCAACAACCATCTGATTGTTATGGTGACGCACCGATGACCGCCGATCACGTGACAGGGTCAGCGGTGAGCGTATTTCCAGCCCGACGGCCGGAAGCGAGTGTTAAATGTCACTGTCAGAGTTTGACAGCGGCATTTAACTAATTAATAGGTGCGGGCAGAGCGCGATTCTGCCCGCGCCTATTGAGGGCACATGTCAGCTGTTGAAAACAGCTGACATGTCCCGGCTTTGAGGTGGGCACACCATTGGACGTCAGAAAGGCGTTAATCGAAATAGGGTTAAATATGTGCCCTATGTTATTTACATGAACCATTACTATTTACTCATTTCTCTTTGGTTTTATCCCAATATATAGTAAGTGTAATAATAAAAAAATTAGCATATACCTATAATTAGACATATGTGACATTTATTCTGGCTCGCTGTGTTGCTTACTCAGTGGGAAAGGCATTGTAGTAGCTTAGATATCCCCTGTTATGACCACTAACAACTAACTGTCACTATATGATTGATCATAACCATGGATACCTAACCTACTGCAATGCTCTACACATGGTGTACGTGATATGGTGAATCATAACGATACTAAATTTCTAATTGGAGGCATTTTGCTAATATTTTTATTATACGTACTACATGTTGGGGTAGGATATCCCCTCTAATGTCCCCTAGTTCTTAGTAAGGTCCTTAGAAAGAATACATCATGTGGCAGTCCTTTGTATTGACAACATATGTATGATACATATAAATTAGATTGCCTCTGAGGTGTCTATTTTCTAAGCTAAATAAGCCCAAATTTTCCAACCTCTCATTATCGAACAGGCCTTCCATCCCATGTAATAATCTAGCTGACTGCCTTTGAAGTGTCTCTAAGTTTTTAAAATCCTTTTTCAAACGTGGAGTCAATATTGGATCCCATATCCAAGTTGTTGTCTTAAAAGTGATTTACAGAGGGGAAATAATACATTTGAATCACAAGATTTTATCTCTTTTTATACACCCTAAAATCTTGTTTGTTTTTGCTGCTGCTGTTTTACATTGAGTACTGCTACTTAGCTTACTTGTAGACCCAAGTCCTGTTCTGCATTCCCTAGTATATTTCATCTGCCATGAGTTTGCCTATGCAGACATTGTATCCAGATTGTTTTGTAATATTATACTGTCAAGCTCATTTTTTATTATCCTACATAGTTTTGTATCATTAGGAAACAATGCCACTTTACTCTCATTTACACACGTGGTCAAAATTGTTGGTACCCCTGGTTTAATGACAGGAAAATCCACAATGGTCACAGAAATAACTTGAATCTGACAAAAGTAATAATAAATCAAAAATCTATGAAAAAGAACAAATGAAAGTCAGACAATGCTTTTCAACCGTCCTTCCACAGAATTAAAAAAAAATAAAACTCATGAAATAGGCCTGTACACTCAATATTTCATGAGTTTTATTTTTTTTTTAAATTCTGCGGAAGCACGGTTGAAAAGCAATGTCTGACTTTCATTTGTTGATTTTCATAGATTTTTGATTTATTATTACTTTTGTCAGATTCAAGTTATTTCTGTCATCATTGTAGGTTTCTCTGTCAATAAATGAAGGGTACCAACAATTTTGACCACGTGTGTATATCCAAAAAATACTTCAGCACGAAAAAATAGCAAGTAAAATAAGTATATGAGATTTATTAAAAAGGATTTATGCGTTCACAGATAAACTCTCGCTCCAGGTTGCCACTTCTTTTTATGGGTAAAAGCACTTTTTTTCCTCAGTCTTCTCTTGAGTCCAGAAACTATCTCAAATATCAAACTATCCCGTGTATATGAATATAGGACTAAGAAGAGTTCCAAGATAAATAAAAACCATTTTATTACATGCTTTTTTTCAAAATACAACAAAAATAAAAAAGCAAAAATGCCGTATATGGGGACGCAAGAGCACACCTGTATAATAATCCTTATAGGGCTAAATAACAACAGTCCAAAAAATGTAAACTTGAATCCAGGGATTTACATAATGTTAATCATATGCAGACAATTATTCTCATAGGATATATTTATATATATTTATTTTTAATTACCAAAGGTAAACGGAGATGCTCCTGACGTCCCCTCACTCTGACGCGCGTTTCGCCGCCTATCTCTGTAGGTTATTTTTTAAGGTATTTAAACAAAATGATACTCGTGCTGTGAATCAACGGAGACTAAAAATATATATATATAATTACCTGTAGGATCAAGACAATAAACTCATAAGCATTAATTGCTAGAAGATACTGAGTATTGATGGATCAAACTACAAAAAAGACAGAACAAAACAAAGGTTTAAAAAAAAAAAAGTGAAGTGTCCGGGTTAGGCTCTAGTGACTAAGAACATGGTCGGTATTGTGTTCTAATAGTTAATTTAAAACATTTACCATATAACTATGCAGACATAAATAAAAACAGAAACAAATACACTGGGGGAACCATAAAGTGCTATAAATGTAACTTTCATCTACCCCCACTGTGACTATTACCTCTGAATAGGAGTGCAGTGGAAAACGCCAGGTGGTTCACTAATGTGAACCACATTACTACTTTTAAGCAGTAGATAACAAATTGTTTATTTTCACCCCTGGTGGTGTGGGGGTTTCTTACTCGCTGCTGAATCAACCCTGCACACTAGCGCCGTTGGTATATTATATATTTTATTTTTTAAGGTAGTTAAGTTACCAGTGAGCACAAACATCTGGAATACTTTCAAATTACTTATTTTGTTTAATTTTTTTATATATAAGATAGCAGTGACTTTCAAGCAGAAGACGCCTGAAGAATGTTCAGGTCAGTTCTCTTAGCAGCTTCATGGCTTTCAATGTTATAAAAGGGGGAACACATGCACAGCAAATTGTTTTCACACTGCTGTGCTACGTTCATTCTTTTTAACAATTATTGAGTACTTTTTTCAGGTGGGTTCCAGACGGAATCTCACTGAAAAAAAAAGTTGGTTGCACATAGAGTTGTGGCCAAAAGAATTGACACCCCTGCAATTTTGTCAGATAATGCTCAGTTTCTTCCTGAAAATTATTGCAAACACAAATTCTTTAGGACAATTCTTTTTGTGTTTTTTCATTTAAGACAAATTAAATGAAGATAATAATACCAAAGAACTTGTGATTGCAATCATTTTCAGGAAGAAACTGAGTATTATCTGACAAAATTGCAGGGGTGTCAATACTTTTGGCCACAACTGTACACTGGACAGACTGATAAACACCCAATGTTCAACTCTGCTTGTTTGTCAGGTAAACTGATTATAAGCTTCCTTCAAAATCATCCTTAGTAGTAGTACATCGTTCTGTGTAAAATTCAAGTTCTTTTTTTTTTTTTCAAAACAGATATCATCTTAATACTTGTCATATGTCATATACATCTCAGTTATAGGATACGGTCTACGTTGAGATGAATGTATATCACTTAATTTCCTAGGGTAAGATAAGTGGTATAACAAGTCCTTAAGCAATATTTGCATGCAGAGCTCATCTACCCATGTGCATCCAATGAAATTTGTATCACCTTCACAGTCTTAAGTACAACCTTGAACAGTTAAAAGTAGATAGGGTATGCTTTATTCTCAACAGCATTTAGCTAGATTTTCATGTGCATATAACACAGACATATAATTTTGACTAGAAATAAAATAAACATAAAGTACGCTATATAAACAATAAAGCATGTTCGCAACAATACAGTTATACAAAGATGTTAGATTTTAAATATCATTATTACATAGGGATAGCGTTACCGCATACTGTATACACTGATATAATCACCATATGTACTGTACACATGAATAATGCTGCTATATATTGTAGGCACTGAAAATACCACCATATAGTGTATTCATAAGTAATGCAGTAAACGGTATATTATGTACACAAATAATGCTGGAGCTTTTGCTATATAACAAAAAAAACCACAAACTAAACCAAGCCAATACTAAAACAATAATTCTGTATTAGATATGTATTAAAAGTGTACCAACTGTCTAAAATCAAGTGTAGAGTAATAAAAGATATGTGTTTATAAAATGAAAATATGTCAAAAGAATTTGTTGTGAACTATCAATAGGTACATTATCGGAAGGGAAAGAAAATATAAATATGCGGAAAAGGTTATAAGATATTATCTCCTGTTCATATTCCGACCTGATAAGCTCTTTCTGACCATATGAGTTGGCACCCTAATAGCAGTGATTTGATGCCCCAATCAACGTGGACTGATCCTGAAAAAGCGTCTTACATGCAATGCCTTGTCATACTCATACCCATAATAATATTGTTACTGGAAAAAAACCCCACAATATATAAGGACAGAACATTTGTATTGATGGGCACACCAGAGCTGTAAAGTTTGGGGTCTGTGCCAAACACCTAGTGCGTGCATGGACCCTGAACATGGACTTCTCCATGTATATTTGCCCCCAGCCAAAAAATAGCAGCGTGCAGCCACCCAAGAAAAGGCACATCTAATAGATGCGCCAATGCTAGCACTTTGTCCAGCGCTTTCCACTCACCCTACTATGGTGGCAATTGGTGTAATAGTAGTGGGGTTGATGCTAGCTTTGTAATCTGTAAGACACTCCCATTACGAACTCCATAATCAGAATGTAATAAAGACACCAAAAATAAAGTCCTTTATTTGAAATAAACAGACACTCCTTTTTTTTAAATAAAAACTACCCACCCTTTTGCCCATTTATTTTCAAAAATTTAAAATAAAAAAACACCATTCCTCACCTGTCCGATGAGAAACTAATTTATATCTGTCCCATGACGTTCCGAATGGTTTGGAGAGCAGTCAAGTCAGTGATGTCACCGCTCTCCACGCCAGCTGGATCACATCCAGATGGTTTGGAGAGCAGTCACGTTAATGATGCGACCGCTCTCCATGTGAGCCGGATGACTCTGGTTTGAGTTCAGGTTTGGTTCTGGTACACAAACCAAATTTTTTTTAAATGTTCGGCCTAACCCACCAGACCCGAACATCCATGGATTCACCCATCTTTAAACATTAATTAACTTAAAATAAAATATGTGCCGAAGCCTTATTGCAGTTAAGGGCCAAATAAATGCCCTCAAATCTACAGCACATAGACCACAAGCCCATTTATAATGGAACAGAAGAAATGTTACTAAGATATTAGGAAGCCTAGAATAAAAAGATATCAAACATTAATCATTCTCTCTTTTTTAGAGTATAAAGTACATCCAGATAATAAGCACATTATCCCATATGTTGCCAAATAACAAAGATCTCAGGCAAGAAATTCAAAAAGGACAAAAGCAACACATAATGGTCCACCACTAGGTTATTATTGGAACCACAATAGATATTTAATAGATAAATCCATTAGCCCAAATAATTTGTATAACACAATATACATGTTAGGCGTCGGATTCCTGGCACTGCACAGCGGGAATCCAGAGCCAGACATCCTGCGGTCTCCCATTCTCCTCCGACCGCTCAGACTCCTGCTCAGCAATCACGGCGAGCCAGGCATTCTCCTCAGACGCGTTCTGTGAGCCTGGATGTTGCTGCCACCTCCAGTGCAGCAATGGTAGCGCAACCTGCTTTGCAGGGAACCGCTCCAGAGGCTAAGTCCTCGTGCCGTGCTACTGGGCATGCCCGCAATGTGCCCTCTCAGTGGAGAGCAGGGGTCACATGTGCAGGTCCTGTGTCGGATCTGATTGGTCCTTCCTAAAGTATTGGAAGGTCCCGGAAGCGCATGGCTATAAAAGCCCCGCATGGCGGCTCGGCCATGCGCTAGTGTAGCATATTATTCTGTGTGTGTATGGTGATGGATGCATGGACTGGTGTCTGACTCATTATGAAACCCCTACCCTCTGATATTACGAGTGGTGACTGTGTATAGTCAACTCCAAACTACACGCCACTTGCTCCACGCCTACACTAGCGTCCGTCGGCGTCCGGTTCTCGGCGCCGACGCTTGCGGCCTTAGCTGCCGCTGCGCTGCAATACCAGCAGCTATTGGTGTTCGCGGCTGCGACGCCACACGCCGGCTCCTGTGACGTTAACAGGGCCAGTGCCTTTGCATATAATTTTGCCAAGCGACTCTGTGTCTGAACAGAGCCGCTCCTAGCGTTCGGGTGACATTAACCCGTGCGCACTACAGCACCTTCTGGTGCATCTGCCATTGTCCAGCAGCGGTCTAGTCACCTACCGCACGGTGGACCCCGGGCGGCGAACGCACCTCCTATTATTTATATTTGGTGCGTTCCGCCATCCCTAACAATACAAATACGTGGCTTAAGTCCATTATCCCAGTAAATAAATCCACTGTCCCAAATAACACTGTTCTACGGTCAAATTTGGTTAAGAGTAGAGTTGAGCGATACCGTCCGATACTTCAAAGTATCGTATCGGATGGTATCGGCCGATCTTTAAAAAAAGTATCGGTATCGCCGATTCCGATACCGGAAGTCCCATTCAAGTCTATGGGACTTCCGGTATCGGAATAAGAAAAACCCTTTCCTGCCCTTGTACAGCCTCTCTGGGGTCTGTACGGGCCTTTCGGGGGGCTGTGCCGGCCTGCCAGGGGGTCTGTGCAGGCTCCGGTGGTCTGTGCCGGCCTGCCAGGGGGCTGTGCCGGCCTGCCGGTGGTCTGTGCAGGCTCCGGGGGGCTGTGCCGGCCTGCCGGGGGGCTGTGCAGGCTCCGGGGGGCTGTGCCGGCCTGCCGGGGGGCTGTGCCGGCCTGCCGGTGGTCTGTGCAGGCTCCGGGGGGCTGTGCCGGCCTGCCGGGGGGCTGTGCCGGCCTGCCGGGGGGCTGTGCAGGCTCCGGGGGGCTGTGCCGGCCTGCCGGGGGGCTGTGCCGGCCTGCCGGGGGGCTGTGCAGGCTCCGGGGGTCTGTGCAGGCATCGTCCGATGGGACTACAAGTCCCATCGGGCGATGCCTGCTACCATGACAGTGATTGACACATTAGCCAATGATGGGACAGTAGTAGTCCCATCATCCGGCTAATGTGTTAAATGTAAAAAAAAAAAAAAAAAAAAAATTACATGCTACATACATACAACATGCATACTACATACATGCTACATTCATACTACATGCAACATACATACTACATATATACTACATGCATGCTACATACATACTGCATGCTACATACATACCACATATATACTACATACATACTACATGCATGCTACATGCATGCTACATGCTACATACATAACACATATATACTACATGCATGCTACATACATACTACATGCTACATACTACATATATACTACATGCATGCTACATACTACATGCTACATACATACTACATATATACTACATGCATGCTACATACATACTGCATGCTACATGCATGCTACATACATACTACATACATACTACATGCTACATACATACTACATATATACTACATGCATGCTACATACTACATGCTACATACATACTACATATATACTACATGCATGCTACATACATACTGCATGCTACATGCATGCTACATACATACTACATACATACTACATGCTACATACATACTACATATATACTACATACATACTACATACATACTACATGCTACATACATACCATATACATACTACATGCATGCTACATACATACTACATGCATGCTACATACATACTACATGCTACATACATACTACATATATACTACATGCATGCTACATACATACTACATGCTACATACATACTACATATATACTACATGCATGCTACATACATACTACATGCTACATACATACTACATATATACTACATGCATGCTACATACATACTACATGCTACATACATACTACATATATACTACATGCATGCTACATACATACTACATGCTACATACATACTACATATATACTACATGCATGCTACATACATACTGCATGCTACATGCATGCTACATACATACTACATACATACTACATGCTACATACATACCACATATATACTACATACATACAATACATTCATACAATACATACATAGACATACAGTACATATAACATAGAGTAACATACTTACCAATACTTGTCACATTGTTCCCCGAAGCCATTGTCTTTCCGGAATAAATATTAACATAACAAACCACAAAAATACTCACCCACGATCCGAAGCAGTCCACGAGTGTGTCCCACGACGATCTTGGGTAGAGAACTGCAGCATCAGATGATGCTGCCGTTCTCTACGGGCTGCAGGAATCCAATGACGGAAGGTAGGTATCCTTCCGCACTGTATTCCTCCGCCACTTAAAAAAAAAAAAGTCCCTAGTCTCACTTTATGCCATTGCTGTGTGGGAAATTCCCACGCAGCAATGGCATAAAGTGAGACTAGGGACTTTTTTTTTTTTAAGTGGCGGAGGAATACAGTGCGGAAGGATACCTACCTTCCGTCATTGGATTCCTGCAGCCCGTAGAGAACGGCAGCATCATCTGATGCTGCAGTTCTCTACCCAAGATCGTCGTGGGACACACTCGTGGACTGCTTCGGATCGTGGGTGAGTATTTTTGTGGTTTGTTATGTTAATATTTATTCCGGAAAGACAATGGCTTCGGGGAACAATGTGACAAGTATTGGTAAGTATGTTACTCTATGTTATATGTACTGTATGTCTATGTATGTATTGTATGAATGTATTGTATGTATGTAGTATATATGTGGTATGTATGTAGCATGTAGTATGTATGTAGTATGTATGTAGCATGCATGTAGTATATATGTAGTATGTATGTAGCATGCATGTAGTATGTATGTAGTATGTATGTAGCATGCAGTATGTATGTAGCATGTATGTAGTATGTATGTAGTATATATGTAGTATGTATGTAGCATGCATGTAGTATGTATGTAGCATGTAGTATGTATGTAGCATGTAGTATGTATGTAGCATGCATGTAGCATGTATGTAGCATGTATGTAGTATGTATGTAGTATATATGTAGTATGTATGTAGCATGCAGTATGTATGTAGCATGCATGTAGTATGTATGTAGTATTATTTATTTTTTTTTTTTTAACATTTAACACATTAGCCGGATGATGGGACTACTACTGTCCCATCATTGGCTAATGTGTCAATCACTGTCATGGTAGCAGGCATCGCCCGATGGGACTTGTAGTCCCATCGGACGATGCTTGCACAGACCCCCGGACATCAGCACAGCCCCCCGGCAGGCCGGCACAGCCCCCCGGCAGGCCGGTACAGACCCCCACAGGGTGCACAGACCACCGGCAGGCCGGCACAGCCCCCCGGCAGGCCGGCAGAGACCCCGGGCAGTCCACACAGCCCCCAGGCAGGCCGGCACAGCCCCCCGGCAGGCCGGCAGAGACCCCCGGAAGGCCCGAAATGATGGCGCATCATGATGCGCACACACCGCGCATCATGATGACGTCAGGCCGTCAATCAACTGAACTTCCGATTCCGATGCCGAATTCCGATATTGAAAAAATATCGGAAGTCGGTATCGGAATTCCGATACAGCAAGTATCGGCCGATACCCGATACTTGCGGTATCGGAATGCTCAACACTAGTTAAGAGACGAAAACAGTTGAACTTAACTAATTTTGTGGTGCTGAAACGAATGTGATGCTTACATTTGCTGATTGACTGCAATTTTCAAGATCCAGGGGAGACTGCAATTTCTTATGACACCTTTCATGTAGGTCTATAGAAAAATTGCATCTTTATTATCATCATCATTATTGCATTGTTGGTAGTCTGTCTATTGCATAATCTATTTAATCAATGGAGCCTTTAGTATTCTATAATCTTTGGGTGTCCAATAAAAAGACGCCAACGCGGCTCAGATGAAATAATCTTATTACAGTTCCATTATCTACTTTTATAAATGCTCTCTGTGTAAGTTTTAGGATTTCTTTGCTTAGCTTCTTAGCATATTGGCATATTTCTATATGCGTTTTTCAGATATGCCTCATTCTTGCATTAACAAAATGGATAGTTTTTGCTACATATGTGGAGAAATCACTTTTATGTCACAAAGGCAAAACTTGACTACCATGAAAAGAAAGCCTACAACCTGTATTTTGGCTGCAGAATAGGAGATCAGTATAAGAGTTGGGCTACACACATATACTGCAATGGATGTACATCATATTTTACCCAGTGATTGAATGGGAAGAGATGAACTATACCTTTTTCAGCCCAAATGATCTAGAGAGAGCCAACCGATCACAGTACCAATTGCTATTTCTGCATGGTGCATCCTATTAGGAATGGAGTTTCAAAGAACAAGTGGTCTTTACAGCATCTACCAAACATTACATCTTCAATATTCCCAGTACCACATACAGAAGGACTGCTGGTTCCAAAATCAACAGAAACATTTTCAATTGAGTAACGTGAGGAAGAAGAGGTGTTATGAAACATCTTTCTCTCATGACCCAGACTTTCTGCCAGCAACCTCAACTGAAGCACACTTTAGAACACAAAGTGTACTGAATGGTCTGGTTAGAGATTATAATCTGTCCAAGAGTGAGGTTGAACTCTTAGGTTCCAGGCTACAGCAGTGGAATCTCTTAGCTGACGATGTTTGGATTTCTTTGTTCTGCAACCGTGGCAAAGTTCCTGTCCAATAATTCTTCATGGAGGGCAATCTTGTGACATACAACATCAACAGTTTAATAGAAGTGCTGAATATAAGTCATAATCCTGAGGAATGGATTAATCGATTCATCCAAAATAAGCATAAAAGGTGTCTTGCTGTATAATGTCAATGTGGTACCTTCAATTCCAGTTGGTTATGCAGTCCAAATGAAAGAAACCTATGACAACATGAAAGATCTGTTGGGGTGCCTGAACTAGGTCTCCAGGGTAGATACACAAAGTACTGCTGTTTTCTGTGTGAATGGGGTAGTCGTGCAAGAGAATATCATTGCAGTAAAAGAGATTGGTCTCTTTGACATTCACTTCAGCCAGTGAGAGAAAATATCCAGAACTTGTTGACCCGCAAAACATTTTGCAATGGATAAAAATGCAAAAGCATTCAAGTATCTAATTAATAAATTTCTAAAGTGGAGGGAAGTAAAGATAAAGGAAGGAGTGTTTATTAGACCTCTGATGGGTATGCTTCTTCAAGATGAAGAAGTTCTCTGTTTGTTGCAGGGCAAGGAAAAGGCTGCATGGGTATCATTCCCATTAGTGATTACTAATTTTTGGGAAACTTAAGTGCAAATAACTAAGAAGAATCTCCTCAAAACATATATGGATCTTGGCTGTAACATGTCCTTAACCCCTTTACTCCCAAGGTTGGTTGCATGTTAGTGCCCAGGCCAATTTTTACAATTATGACCACTGTCCCATTATGAGGTAATAACTCTGGAACGCTTCCATGGATCCTGGTAATTCTGACAATGTCTTCTCGTGACATATTTTACTTCATGTTAGTGGTAAAATTTAATTCATATAACTTGCATTTATTTGTGAAAAAATGGAAATTTGGCAAAAATTTTGAAAATTTTGCAAATTTCCAACTTTGAATTTTTATGCACTTAAATCACAGAGATATGGCACTCAAAAAAATTAATAAGTAACATTTACCACATGTTTATTTTACATCAGCACAATTTGGGAACCAAAATTTTTTTTTGTTAGGAAGTTATAAGGGTTAAAAGTTGACCAGCGATTTGTCATTTTTACAACACCATTTTATTTTTAGGGACCACATCACATTTGAAGTCACTTTGAGGGGTCTATATGATAGAAAATATCCAAAAGTGACACTATTCTAAAAACTGCACCCCTCAAGGTGCTCAAAACCACATTCAAGAAGTTTATTAACCCTTCAGGTGCTTCACAGGAATTTTTTGAATGTTTTAAAAAAAATGAACATTTAACTTTTTTTCACAAAAAAAATTACTTCAGGTTCAATTTTTTTATTTTACCAAGGGTAACAGGAGAAATTGGACTGGAAAAGTTATTGTGCAATTTGTCCTGAGTACGCTGATACCTGATATGTGGGGGGAACCACTGTTTGGGCGCATGGCAGAGCTCGGAAGGGAAGGAGCGCCGTTTGACTTTTTCACTGAAAAATTGGCTGGAATTCAGATCGGATGCAATGTCCAGTTTGGAGAGCTAATGATGTGCCTAAACAGTGGAAACCCCCCACAAGTGACCCAATTTTGGAAACTAGACCCCCCCAAGGAACTTATCTAGATGTGTGGTGAGCACTTTGAACCCCCAAGGGCTTCATAGAAGTTTATAACGTACAGCCGTACAATTAAAAAATCATATTTTTTCCACAAAAATGATGTTTTCACCCCCAATTTTTATTTTCCCAAGAGTAACAGGATCCCAAAAGTTATTGTGCAATTTGTTCTGAGTATGCTGATACCCCATATGTGGGGGTAAACCACTATTTGGGCGCATGGCAGAGCTCAGAAGGGAAGCAGCGCCATTTGACTTTTTTGGCTGGAATTGAGATCGGACGCCATGTCGCGTTTGGAAAGCCCCTGATGTGCCAAAACAGTGGAAAACCCCCAATTCTAACTCCAACCCTAACCCCAACACACCCCTAACCCTAGCCCTATCTCTAGCCCTAACCCTAGCCCTAATGGGAAAATGGAAATAAATACATTTTTTTAATTTTATTATTGTTCCCTAACTAAGGGGGTGATAAAGGGGGTTTAATTTACTATTTATGGTGGGTTTTTATGTTTGGCAGCTGTCGCACACTAAAAGATGCTTTTTATTGTAAAAATAGTTTATGCATCACCACATTTTGAGAGCTATAACTTTTCCATATTTTGACCCACCGAGTCATGTCAGGTCTTATTTTTTGCGGGACGAGTTGACATTTTTATTGGTACTATTTTCTGGCATGTGACATTTTCTGATCACTTTTTATTCTGATTTTTGGGACGCAGAATGAACAAAAACCAACGTTTCATGAATTTCTTTTGGGGGGTGCGTTTACACCGTTCCACGTGCAGTAAAATTGATAAAGCTCTTTTATTCTTTGGGTCAGTATGGTTACAGTGATACCTCATTTATGTCTTTTATGTTTTGGCGCTTTTATGCAATGAAAACAATTTTATATAAAAAATAATTATTTTTGCATCGCTTTATTCTGCGAACTATAACTTCTTTATTTTTTCAATAAAACAATAAATTCTACACACTGACGCTCACCTAAGAAAACTGCTGCAATAGCTGCTAGTGAAGACCAGGCGCTGTGCAAGTCCTGAAGAATAATATAGCAAACTTAAGAATAAAACACAATTCACTGTGCTTATGCTAAAGAAGTAACAGTTGAATAAAGGCTAAAAAATGCAACAACCAAAGTTATAATTGAAATAGCCTTTAACTGATGTGGCACACAGTTACTGATAAACAGCGGTGATGCTAAAATTACACAAACATTGTGTGAGTTAAGCTCATTAGCCCCTATAAACTCCAGATGAATAAAGGCCAAAAATCACACCCAAGCCAGAGATTACAATGGCACACACTAGCTGACAGATGGTGGTGAGGAAGTAGTTAAACAACGCTCATTGCACTTTAACCCACATCAATGGTGGACGGCAATTTTGGACACTTACTTTCAGTGATAAGGTGCCGGGTTGCTGAGTTCAGCTTTCAGACAATGAAGCAGCAAGTGACATGTGGGAGTGTGCTCTCAGAGCTATGCTGGTGGATAAGATCCAGCTGACAGGCGAGAACAGAGAGCAGGGAGCTCTGTGAATGCAGAGGCTGACGGCGGGCTCCGGCCGTAGCACCGCCGCCGACACACTGCAAGGAACAGACAGCTGGGCACGTGACATCACGGGACCAGCTGCTAGGCTGGACAGGGAGTGTGAGGGGTCAGTCTGAACGACGCGTTTCGAGGGACACGGTCCCTCTTCATCAAGGTTTTATTCTTAAGTTTTTATTTTTTCGCTGATGATGCTGTGTGGTGGCTCGTTTTTTGCAGGACAAGATGACGTTTTCAGCAGTACCATGGTTATTTATATCCGTCTTTTTGATCGCACGTTATTGCACTTTTTGTCCAGCAGTATGATAATAAAGCATTATTTTTTGCTTTGTTTTTTATTTTTATTTTTTAAGGGGTTCAATAAAGGGGTTAACTAGTGGGACAGTTTTATAGGGTGGGTCGTTATGGAAACGGCGATAACAAATATGTGTACTTTTATTGTTTTTTTATTTTCAAAAAATGAGTTTATTAGGGAATTTTTTTTTAAATTTATTTAGCGATTTTTTTATAAACTATTTTTACACTTTTTTTAACTTTATTACATTGTCCCAGGGGGGACATCAATGTCATGTGACAGATCGCTGATCTGTCACATCACAGGTCGCTGTGACAGATCAGGGATCTGTCACAGGCAGTGCTGGAGGCTTCCTCATGCTGGCGCTTTGCAGGCATGAGGAAGCCAGCTCCCTGCAGTCCCCCGAAGGTCCCCACCGCCATATTGGATACGGGGACCTGCAGGGAAGGAGGACTCCGGAGCAGCGCTTCTCTCCTATGCCGCCGGTACTCTGCGATCATGTTTGATTGCAGTGTGCCGGGGGTTAATGTGTCATGGGCGGTCCGTGACCACCCCTGACACATAGTGCAGGGTGTCAGCTATGATAATCAGCTGACACCTGGCCGCGATCATCTGCGCTCCCCCCGTGAGCGCAGCTGATCGCGCTAGATGTACTATTCCGTCCTTGGGACTTAGATCCCAGGTACATGGACAGAATAGTACATCTAATGTAGGAAAAGGGTTAAAGATTAATTTCTTTCATTCACATCTAGATTTTTTTCAACCAAACTGCCAAGCAATGAGTGACGAGCACAGTTAGAGATTTTCACCAAGATATTGCAGCTATGGAGAGAACATATCAAGGAACATGGAATCCAACAATGCTTGCAGATTACTGTTGGACAACTCTTAGGGTACCGTTACACCTAGCAACTCACCAGCGATCCCGACCAGCGATATGACGTGGTCAGGATCGCTGGTGCATCGCTAGGTGGTCACTAGTGAGCTGCCACACAGGCAGATCTCACCAGCGACATCACTGGGGTCGGGGATTGCTACTTACCTGTTAGACGCGGCGATCCTTCGTCCTCCAGCCCGGCTCCACGCGTCGCTCATCGTCACAGCAGGAAGCGCCGCAGGAAGTGACCGACGAGGAATGGTCCAGGAGCTTCTCGCGCGATCAGCGATAACCAGCGGGGGAGCCGGTCGGAGGTAAGTATCACATGCAGCGATATCGCTAGCAATATCGCTGCAACGTCACAAAATCGGTGACTTTACAGCGATATTGCTAGCGATATCGCAGTGTGTACCGGGGGCTTTAGAGATGATCCGATGCATGAGTATTAGAGACAAGCAAGAAAGTTGTCATTGAATGAAGACCAAATTTTGTAGCGCAATTTCTGCAACAGTTTATAATTCTCAATAATGTTTAGATACTGTATGTTTTAGTTATTTTAATTGATGCCAAGTTTTCTCTAAATAAATATCAGAAAAATTGGCATAACAAACTTTTCTGCATCTTTATATTTGCAAAAATAATAATGTTTAAAAGTATTGAAACTTTTATGAAACTTTGTAGCCGTAAAAGGAAAACTCTTTGATATCAAAGAAACAAGAGCATAGTAACGATTTTCATTGTCAGATTTGAATTCAGGAGGTCAAAATCATTGGAAAATGGCTCATTTCATAATTTTTGAAAACATGTAGAACAGTGTAATCAATATGTCACTATATACAAACACAAGGATTTTTAGTTTCACCAGAGGACTTGTTTGAATAAAGCAGAGAGAAAGTACTTAAATTGAGAGTTACGTAGCTCCCATGCAGGGGCGGACACTGACAGCTTGGGGCCCCTGTGCAAGAAATGTGTCTGGGCCCCCCTCCTTTTATGGCATCAAAGCTATATGTATATATACTGTATATATATACACTATATATTATATAGCCACACACATACATGTATATATATTACATAGTCTCCTTTATTATGTATATTGCTGTCCCTTACACAGTGCCCACTCTTGTCATGTACAGTACCATCCCTTACATATTTCATTATATAGAGCCCTGTTTTTTATTACATACCATCCTGTCTTGTTAGCTGTATAAAGCAATGATGGCTGATGGAGCATGGGAAAGCTTCCTTTCTAATGGAGGAGCTGATGGACTGGTAGTTTGGTCACCGGCTTCTCGATCAGCAGTCATTTTATATCTAAAAAGAGAGGGGACTATGTAATAAAAGAGGGAGCTGTGAGTAACAAAATTAACAAGAATACACTATGTAAGAGACAGCACTATACATAACAGCAGAGGAAGCTAGATAATAAGGGACGGCACCATATATAACTAGAGAGGATGGTATGTAAGGGGACGGTGTTATACATAATAAAAGAGGAAATTATGTAACTAAGGATGATGTTATACAGAATTAGTGAGTACACTATATACTAAGGGACTGTGCTAGACATAGTGAGTACACTATATACTAAGGGACTGTGTTAGACATAGTGAGTACACTATACACTAAGGGACTGTGTTAGACATAATAAGCGATAATAATGTCTTCCTCCACCTCCCCCTGTTCCTAAGGCCATAATAAGTCCCCGTTCCTCCCATCCCAATCCCCCACACCCCTCATTGTCCTCCTCCCCTTGCATCCCATTATTGTCCTCTCCCCCACCCCATCATTGCCCTCTTCATCACCTCCATCATTTTCTTCTCCCCACCACTATCTTTGCTTTCTCCCCCATCACTCCCATCATTGACCATTCCACCACCTCCATCATTTCCTCCTCCTCTACCACCCCCATTATTGCCATTTCCACCACCACTATCATTGCATTCTCCCCCACCACCCCATCATCATTTCTTTTTCCCCCACCACCCCATCATTGCCCTCTCCATCACCCGTATCATTGCCTTCTCCCCATCATTGCCTTCTCCATCACCTCATCACTGCCTTCTTCCCATCAATCCCATCATTGCCTTCTCCATCACCCCATCACTGCCTTCTCCCCATCACTCCCATCATTGCCTTCTCCCCATCAACCCCATCATTGCCTTCTCTATCACCCCATCACTGGCTTCTCCCGATCACTCCCATCATTGCCTTCTCCCCATCACTCCAAACATTGCCTTCTCCGTTACCCCATCATTGCCTTCTCCATCACCCCATCATTGCCTTCTCCCCATTATTGCCTGCTCCATCACCCCATCACTGCCTTCTCCCCATCACTCCCATCATTGCCTTCTCCCCATCACTCCCATCATTGCCTGCTCCATCACCCCATCACTGCCTTCTCCCCATCACTTCCATCATTGCTTGCTCCATCTCCCCATCACTCCCATCATTGCCTTCTCCATCACCCATCAGATTACACATGTGAGAGAATTCCTGATGCCTTGATGATGCTTCCATCACCTGTTAAATAATAAGGAAATCCTGAAAACATGACCTGTTGGGGTCCGCGAGGACTGGAGTTTGGGAACCACTGCTGTATACACTCGATTTTAGACAATTATCTTTTTAGTGGGGGTATGGCTAATAGTACATTAGCCCCTTAAGTAGTGTATCTATTTTGCTATTTTTTTATTTTAGAAGAAATACCCTTCCTTGCCATTTGCACAAACTGCAGATCATATGGTAAAGTGCATGTAATGTAGGGAATATAAGTCTAATTATTCACTACTCCTATTAAGTTATATTTTCACAAATGATTCATTTTCACTAGGATATGAGCAGGTGAGAGTTTCTCAAGAAGGTCACAATATCGTAGGCAGAGGAAGTCATGCACATTACCAAAATATCAGTTTATAGCAGTTAATCAAGCAGTCGGAATGCAATTAACCTGTGACAAGACTTGGTTATTTCTGCTTGACTTTAACAAGGATTATTTCTATATGACCTTGTTGGATGATCCCCTTAAAGCTGTAAGTTGAAATATCATTGGCATAGCAGTTAATTAGAATACTTTAAGCAGTGGAGAATATATTCTTGGTGAGACGTTTAGAGAAAGCTATAAAACTACAGATGCCAGTGAGGTATTTAATACAGTTATCAAAACTTAATAAAGCGTTGAAACTAGTTATGAAGGAACCAATACTTCTTATAGATGGTGACACTAAGTGAAGTTCCAGGCCAGAATAGAACATATGAAAATTCATAAGGTTTACTAAATAAATTGCATGACATACAATTTGGGTTTCCCAGAATATATTATACATTTTATGATTTGAGAACTGAGCTTGACACAAACAATAAATGATTGAGAAATTCAACTAGAAGGCTTTATGAGTTTTAGACAAGACAAAAGAAGATGAGATAGGGACTAACTATACAATCATTCTAAATTAGAGACTTTTCTTAGTGTATGTAAGGGAAATGCAATTCCTTCATGTCGCAGCAAAGCTGCCTGAGTTGCATTAGGGGATGATTTATTTATCCTTGGGGAATAGAATTAGTGCATTTGAATTAATGACAAAGAAGATAGCCTTGCCTGCAGGAGATAAGAATATTATCCTTAATGGAATTTTCATTACTGCCTGGAACAAAATTGGGAGAGAAAAAATTAAATTTTTCAAAATCTAAACATCAAATGCATAATTACAGTAAGTATTAGCAAAGTGAACAGTCAGCGAAAGGGTAATACTGTCAAAACCACTCACAATCAGAAACGTTCGACCTTGTATCAAATATGTAATTCTCTTATATTGTGAATTCAAGTTGTCTGGCAATGCTAAAATCTTCCATGCATGTTCTGCTTATAAGAAGTAGCTTATATACACTGTGGTAAATCACGTTAAGATAAATGGGTAGTATGAGAACAGAAAATAAATTAAAAGGCTGCATGGGAAAAGGCACATTAACTGAATGAAACAAATCAAATGTTTTCAATTACAAAACTGTATGTCATATTGACCTATATATGTATCCATCTATATCTAAAGTGGATATACAAAGTCTACACACTCCTCTATGCCAGGTTTTTAACATGTAAAAAAAAATCATACCCAAAAGAATCATTTCAGAACTTTTTCAATCTTCAAGGCCTCCTTTAAATTGTAAAATTCAATAGAAAATCAAACTGAAATATTTTTTTAGGGAAAAATAAAAACAATGAGCGTAAATAGTGTAGTTGCATAAATATACAAACTAATACTTTATTGAACTACAGTTTGAATTTATTAGGGATTATCAGCATGGCACATCTAGAATTGGCAATTTTTGCCCACTCTTCCTTGCAGTAGTGCTCCAAATCTGTCATAATTTCAAATATACATTTTTGGAATTGTAGCCAAAAAGTTCAACCTTGGTCTCATCAAACATATTTTGCCACATGCTTTTGGCAGATCTGTGGGGTAGAGTAACAAGGCTTCCTCGTCTTGCCACTCTATCCCACAGGCCTGGCATATGAAAAATACAAAAGAGTGTTGCCACTTGCAGTACGCCACCAGCCCTTGCCATTAAATACTGCAGCTCCTTTAACCCGTTTACGACCTATGACATATAGGTACATCATAGATCGCCTCCTCCTCTATGATGAGGGCTCCGGCAGTGAGCCCGCATCTTTTCAGGCAAATGACAGCTGATTTGAACAGAGCTGCAGGTGGAATTGCAATCCTCCTGTGGCTGTTAACATGTTAAATGCCACTGTCATTCTCTGTTAGCGGCAAATAAATTGCGCACGCTGGAAACATGTCACAAACCCCACCCATCGGCGTCCCTGTCACAGGATTGCACGGCACTGATGGGTTCGCAAGACAGCTGGGAGTCTGCAGGAGACCTCCGTGGTTGTCATTACAGATCTGCTACAGCCCTGTTGTGTGTAGTACAAGCGATCAGGAGATCGCAGTTTCTAGTCTCCCAAGGACACCATTGAAGCAAGTGAAAAGTAAGTAAAAATTGTTTATAAAAATATTTGAAAGAAAATAGAAGTTCAAATTACCACGCCTTTGTCACATTCAAAATAAAACAATAAAAACCCCATAAAAATGCACATACTTGGTATTGCAGCATTTAGAAATGTCCAATCTATCAAACTAAAAAAAGGATGAATCTGATTGGTAAAGGGTGTAATGTGAAAAAATCAAAATGCCAGAATTATGTTTTTTTGGTAGCCACAACATTGCAATAACAGGTGATCAAAGCAAGGAGGGGAGGGAGGAGTGAAGTCAGCACAACCATCCAGGTAATCATAAAAATAGCTTTATTTAGTTCTCAAAACATAAAAAAGGTGATTTAAAAACAACCTGATGTGTTTCTGGCACGTCAGTGCCCTTAGTCACAGGTTATATGGTGAGAGGAAGACAAAAGTATATTTATATACAATGAGAACAAATCACAAGTTAGAAAGTGGGTGGAAACGATGTGATTGATTAATACAGACAGGGTGTGTGGCATCAAGAGTATTTGAAACTTTCTGACTACGGGGGGAGGAAAATGGAAAATAAAATATATATGAGATGCTATGACTATATAGCGTGAATAATGGATTATCTAGTGTATACATTTTTAATTCAACCAGCAATGCTATCAGCTTCTACTTCTAATATATATATATACAGTGGGGAAAAAAGTATTTAGTCAGTCAGCAATAGTGCAAGTTCCACCACTTAAAAAGATGAGAGGCGTCTGTAATTTACATCATAGGTAGACCTCAACTATGGGAGACAAACTGAGAAAAAAAAATCCAGAAAATCACATTGTCTGGTTTTTTTTCATTTTATTTGCATATTATGGTGGAAAATAAGTATTTGGTCAGAAACAAAATTTCATCTCAATACTTTGTGATATATCCTTTGTTGGCAATGACAGAGGTCAAACGTTTTCTGTAAGTCTTCACAAGGTTGCCACACACTGTTGTTGGTATGTTGGCCCATTCCTCCATGCAGATCTCCTCTAGAGCAGTGATGTTTTTGGCTTTTCGCTTGGCAACACGGACTTTCAACTCCCTCCAAAGGTTTTCTATAGGGTTGAGATCTGGAGACTGGCTAGGCCACTCCAGGACCTTGAAATGCTTCTTACGAAGCCACTCCTTCGTTGCCCTGGCGGTGTGCTTTGGATCATTGTCATGTTGAAAGACCCAGCCACGTTTCATCTTCAATGCCCTTGCTGATGGAAGGAGGTTTGCACTCAAAATCTCACGATACATGGCCCCATTCATTCTTTCATGTACCCGGATCAGTCATCCTGGCCCCTTTGCAGAGAAACAGCCCCAAAGCATGATGTTTCCACCACCATGCTTTACAGTAGGTATGGTGTTTGATGGATGCAACTCAGTATTCTTTTTCCTCCAAACACGACAAGTTGTGTTTCTACCAAACAGTTCCAGTTTCGTTTCATCAGACCATAGGACATTCTCCCAAAACTCCTCTGGATCATCCAAATGCTCTCTAGCAAACTTCAGACGGGCCCGGACATGTACAGGCTTAAGCAGTGGGACACGTCTGGCACTGCAGGATCTGAGTCCATGGTGGCGTAGTATGTTACTTATGGTAGGCCTTGATACGTTGGTCCCAGCTCTCTGCAGTTCATTCACTAGGTCCCCCCGTGTGGTTCTGGGATTTTTGCTCACTGTTCTTGTGATCATTCTGAACCCACGGGGTGGGATTTTGCGTGGAGCACCAGATCGAGGGAGATTATCAGTGGTCTTGTATGTCTTCCATTTTCTAATTATTGCTCCCACAGTTGATTTCTTCACTCCAAGCTGGTTGGCTATTGCAGATTCAGTCTTCCCAGCCTGGTGCAGGGCTACAATTTTGTTTCTGGTGTCCTTTGACAGCTCTTTGGTCTTCACCAAAGTGGAGTTTGGAGTCAGACTGTTTGAGGGTGTGCACAGGTGTCTTTTTATACTGATAACAAGTTTAAACAGGTGCCATTACTACAGGTAATGAGTGGAGGAAAGAGGAGACTCTTAAAGAAGAAGTTACAGGTCTGTGAGAGCCAGAAATCTTGATTGCTTGTTTCTGACCAAATACTTATTTTCCACCATAATATGCAAATAAAATGAAAAAAAAACAGACAATGTGATTTTCTGGATTTTTTTTTCTCAGTTTGTCTCCCATAGTTGAGGTCTACCTATGATGTAAATTACAGACGCCTCTCATCTTTTTAAGTGGTGGAACTTGCACTATTGCTGACTGACTAAGTACTTTTTTTCCCCACTGTATATAACAGAGGTCATTCTTATAGTTCATACCCCTTGGACACAAAAAAAAAGAAAAATCCAAAGGGATTGGGCCTACATCAATGGCACTTCTATACAATAATATATCCAACACGACAAGAGAAGTCATGCCATAAAATCAAAAGCCTTTATTATTCCACAATCATATAGATATAAAAACACTTAAAAGGAGATACATGTCCAATAACACCCAATAAGGAAAATGTATATACATTGCCTCATGGCAAAGAGACACCACAGAGGAGCATATAGCATACAAGTATGAACAAAGTATAACAGTGCGATAACTGCAAAGGTATATACAGTTGTGGCCAAAAGTATTGACACCCCTGCAATTCTGTCAGATAATACTCAGTTTCTTCCTGAAAATGATTGCAAACACAAATTCTTTGGTATTATCTTCATTTAATTTGTCTTAAATGAAAAAACACAAAAAGAATTGTCCTAAAGCCAAATTGGATATAATTCCACACCAAACATAAAAAAGAGGGTGGACAAAAGTATTGGCACTGTTCGAAAAATCATGTGATGCTTCTCTAATTTGTGTAATTAACAGCACCTGTAACTTACCTGTGGCACCTAACAGGTGTTAGCAATAACTAAATCACACTTGCAGCCAGTTGACATGGATTAAAGTTGACTCAACCTCTGTCCTGTATCCTTGTGTGTACCACATTGAACATGGAGAAAAGAAAGAAGACCAAAGAACTGTCTGAGGACTTGAGAAACCAAATTGTGAGGAAGCATGAGCAATCTCAAGGCTACAAGTCCATCTCCAAAGACCTGAATGTTCCTGTGTCTACCGTGCGCAGTGTCATCAAGAAGTTTAAAGCCCATGGCACTGTGGCTAACCTCCCTAGATGTGAATGGAAAAGAAAAATTGACAAGAGATTTCAACGCAAGATTGTACGGATGTTGGATAAAGAACCTTGACTAACATCCAAACAAGTTCAAGCTGCCCTGCAGTCCGAGGGTACAACAGTGTCAACCCGTACTATCCGTCGGCGTCTGACTGAAAAGGGACTGTATGGTAGGAGACCCAGGAAGACCCCACTTCTTACCCCCCGAGACATAAAAAAGCCAGGCTGGAGTTTGCCAAAACTTGCCTGAAAAAGCCTAAAACGTTTTGGAAGAATGTTCTCTGGTCAGATGAGACAAAAGTAGAGATTTTTGGGCAAAGGCATCAACATAGAGTTTACAGGAGAAAAAAGAGGCATTCAAAGAAAAGAGCATGGTCCCTACAGTCAAACATGGCGGAGGTTCCCTGATGTTTTGGGGTTGCTTTGCTGCCTCTGGCACTGGACTGCTTGACCATGTGCATGGCATTATGAAGTCTGAAGACTGCCAATAAATTTTGCAGCATAATGTAGGGCCCAGTGTGAGAAAGCTGGGTCTCCCTCAGAGGTCATATGGGTCTTCCAGCAGGACAATGACCCAAAACACACTTCAAAAAGCACTAGAAAATGGTTTAAGAGAAAGCACTGGAGACTTCTAAGGTGGCCAGCAATGAGTCCAGACCTGAATCCGATAGAACACCTGTGGAGAGATCTAAAAATCGCAGTTTGGAGAAGGCACCCTTCAAATATCAGGGACCTGGAGCAGTTAGCCAAAGAAGAATGGTCTAAAATTCCAGCAGAGCATTGTAAGAAACTCATTGATGGTTACCGGATGGTGGCTAAAGGTTGTGCAACTAAGTATTAGGCTGAGGATGCCAATACTTTTGTCTAGCCCATTTTTGGAGCTTTGTGTGAAATGATCAATGTTTTGCTTTTTGCTTCATTCTCTTTTGTGTTTTTTCATTTAAGACAAATTAAATGAAGATAATAATACCAAACAATTTGTGTTTGAAATCATTTTAAGGAAGAAACTGAGCATTATCTGACAGAATTGCAGGGGTGACAATACTTTAGGCCACAACTGTATATCTCTGTATGTGTTTACAATTCTACATATGTTGACTAGTGTTGAGCATTCCGATACCGCAAGTATCGGGTATCGGCCGATACTTGCTGTATCGGAATTCCGATACCGACTTCCGATATTTTTTCAATATCGGAATTCGGCATCGGAATCGGAAGTTCAGTTGATTGATGGCCTGACGTCATCATGATATGCGGTGTGTGCGCATCATGATGCGCCGTCATTTCGGGCCTTCCGGGGGTCTCTGCCGGCCTGCCGGGGGGCTGTGCCGGCCTGCCGGGGGGCTGTGTGGACTGCCCGGGGTCTGTACCGGCCTGCCGGGGGGCTGTACCGGCCTGCCGGTGGTCTGTGCACCCTGTGGGGGTCTGTACCGGCCTGCCGGGGGGCTGTGCCGGCCTGCCGGGGGGCTGTGCTGATGTCCGGGGGTCTGTGCAAGCATCGTCCGATGGGACTACAAGTCCCATCGGGCGATGCCTGCTACCATGACAGTGATTGACACATTAGCCAATGATGGGACAGTAGTAGTCCCATCATCCGGCTAATGTGTTAAATGTTTAAAAAAAAAAAAAAAAATACTACATACATACTACATGCATGCTACATACATACTACATGCTACATACATACTACATACATGCTACATACATACTACATGCATGCTACATACATACTACATGCATGCTACATACATACTACATGCTACATACATACTACATGCATGCTACATACATACTACATATATACTACATACATACTACATACATGCTACATACATACTGCATGCTACATACATACTACATACATACTACATACATACTACATGCATGCTACATACATACTACATACATACTACATGCATGCTACATACATACTACATGCTACATACATACTACATACATGCTACATACATACTACATACATGCTACATACATACTACATGCATGCTACATACATACTACATGCTACATACATACTACATGCATGCTACATACATACTACATATATACTACATACATACTACATACATGCTACATACATACTGCATGCTACATACATACTACATACATACTACATACATACTACATGCATGCTACATACATACTACATGCTACATACATACTACATATATACTACATACATACTACATACATGCTACATACATACTGCATGCTACATACATACTACATACATACTACATACATACTACATACATACTACATGCTACATACATACTACATATATACTACATGCATGCTACATACATACTACATGCTACATACATACCACATACATACTACATACATACTACATACATACTACATGCTACATACATACTACATATATACTACATGCATGCTACATACATACTACATGCTACATACATACCACATACATACTACATACATGCTACATATATACTACATGCATGCTACATACATACTACATATATACTACATGCATGCTACATACATACTACATGCTACATGCATGCTACATACATACTACATACATACTACATGCTACATACATACCACATATATACTACATACATACAATACATTCATACAATACATACATAGACATACAGTACATATAACATAGAGTAACATACTTACCAATACTTGTCACATTGTTCCCCGAAGCCATTGTCTTTTCCGGAATAAATATTAACATAACAAACCACAAAAATACTCACCCACGATCCGAAGCAGTCCACGAGTGTGTCCCACGACGATCTTGGGTAGAGAACTGCAGCATCAGATGATGCTGCCGTTCTCTACGGGCTGCAGGAATCCAATGACGGAAGGTAGGTATCCTTCCGCACTGTATTCCTCCGCCACTTAAAAAAAAAAAAAGTCCCTAGTCTCACTTTATGCCATTGCTGTGTGGGAAATTCCCACACAGCAATGGCATAAAGTGAGACTAGGGACTTTTTTTTTTTTTAAGTGGCGGAGGAATACAGTGCGGAAGGATACCTACCTTCCGTCATTGGATTCCTGCAGCCCGTAGAGAACGGCAGCAACAGCTGATGCTGCAGTTCTCTACCCAAGATCGTCGTGGGACACACTCGTGGACTGCTTCGGATCGTGGGTGAGTATTTTTGTGGTTTGTTATGTTAATATTTATTCCGGAAAAGACAATGGCTTCGGGGAACAATGTGACAAGTATTGGTAAGTATGTTACTCTATGTTATATGTACTGTATGTCTATGTATGTATTGTATGAATGTATTGTATGTATGTAGTATATATGTGGTATGTATGTAGCATGTAGTATGTATGTAGTATGTATGTAGCATGCATGTAGCATGCAGTATGTATGTAGCATGCATGTAGTATATATGTAGTATGTATGTGGTATGTATGTAGCATGTAGTATGTATGTAGCATGCATGTAGTATATATGTAGTATGTATGTAGCATGTAGTATGTAGCATGCATGTAGTATATATGTAGTATGTATGTAGCATGTAGTATGTATGTAGCATGCATGTAGTATATATGTAGTATGTATGTAGCATGTAGTATGTATGTAGCATGCATGTAGTATATATGTAGTATGTATGTAGCATGTAGTATGTATGTAGCATGCATGTAGTATGTATGTAGCATGCATGTAGTATGTATATGGTATGTATGTAGCATGTAGTATGTATGTAGCATGCATGTAGTATATATGTGTTATGTATGTGGTATGTATGTAGCATGCATGTAGCATGCATGTAGTATGTATGTAGTATGTATGTAGTATATATGTAGTATGTATGTAGCATGTAGTATGTATGTAGTATGTATGTAGCATGCATGTAGCATGCAGTATGTATGTAGCATGCATGTAGTATATATGTAGTATGTATGTAGCATGTAGTATGTAGCATGCATGTAGTATATATGTAGTATGTAGCATGTAGTATGTATGTAGCATGCATGTAGTATATATGTGTTATGTATGTAGCATGTAGCATGCATGTAGCATGCATGTAGTATGTATGTAGTATGTATGTAGCATGCAGTATGTATGTAGCATGCATGTAGTATATATGTAGTATGTATGTTGCATGTAGTATTTATGTAGTATGAATGTAGCATGTATGTAGTATGTAGTATGAATGTAGCATGTATGTAGTATGCATGTTGTATGTATGTAGCATGTAATTTTTTTTTCTTTTTTACATTTAACACATTAGCCGGATGATGGGACTACTACTGTCCCATCATTGGCTAATGTGTCAATCACTGTCATGGTAGCATGCATCGCCCGATGGGACTTGTAGTCCCATCGGACGATGCCTGCACAGACCCCCGGAGCCTGCACAGACCCCCGGCAGGCCGGCACAGCCCCCCGGCAGGCCGGCACAGCCCCCCGGAGCCTGCACAGCCCCCCGGCAGGCCGGCACAGCCCCCCGGCAGGCCGGCACAGCCCCCCGGAGCCTGCACAGACCACCGGCAGGCCGGCACAGACCACCGGAGCCTGCACAGACCCCCTGGCAGGCCGGCACAGCCCCCCGAAAGGCCCGTACAGACCCCAGAGAGACTGTACAAGGGCAGGAAAGGGTTTTTCTTATTCCGATACCGGAAGTCCCATAGAGTTGAATGGGACTTCCGGTATCGGAATCGGCGATACCGATACTTTTTTTAAAGATCGGCCGATACCATCCGATACGATACTTTGAAGTATCGGACGGTATCGCTCAACTCTAATGTTGACGTATATTTACAAGTATATTGCCAGAGAGCATAATGTATATGGATGCAACTTGATTTATAGGTGAATAGTTTTGGTATGATTTACACCATGTAGGGTTGAATGCACGGGGACACATATATATTGATTTCTCCCATATAGCACTATACTAAGTCTGTGTGCTTTATTAATATATATGGATATTTGTGCACAATGTGCTGTGTATACAATTTTGTTTTTTTTTTTAAATATATGTATATATTACTTATGAGTGCCTAGGGGTGCGGTTTTTACATATATCTTACGATATTATCTGTGCACCAATGCAGAATAGTAAATCTACTGTGCACTATGTATTTTGGGTGCACTTAGCACAGCATGCACACATATGTGCGGTTTTCTGGCTATCACTATGTGATGTCATCCACTGGGCTTGCTTGTGCGGCTCCTCTATCCAGGACATGATGGATGGGGGCATGGCCAAGTGGCCTGCAGCGAGATCACGTGGGGAGGTATGTCGCTATGGGGACGCAGCGCCTTGGGCGGTTTCCTGCTTCCTCCCCATTCTGACATGTCAGACGGGGGAGTGGCGGAGCTGTGGGCGGGCGCGCCTCATGGCGGCATCACACGCCAGACACTGCAGACCTGGGAGGTAATTACCTTAGATCTTGGGGCTATTTAAGGGCACACAGGACTTTTGGCCACATTATTCACCCCCTGAGGCGAAGCTAGAGCGAAACGCTCATCGGGGACCTGCGCCCAATAAGGTTGTATATTTTTGTGTATGCACTCTGCACTTTACTATCTATAGGCGGACCTGGCTCGGTGGCACTACTATTATTTAGCAGCTCACTCTGCATATTTTTTAATCTTTGGCATTATGTCATTCATTACATACTCTTTATGTTAGACTTTATGTCTGCATTCTTTTACTTTGTAAAGATTAATATACTATCTTGGTCTTTTATTCATTGAGAGTTATATGATGTTTCTACATATGCACTGAGTGCTTCAATAGACCTATTTATATGTGTGGGGCTGTGATGAGCAGTAGAAGCCATATGAGGCACTCTGCACTTTATTATCTATAGGCAGACCTGGCTCGGTGGCACTACTATTATTTAGCAGCTCACCCTGCATATGTTCTGATCTTTGGCATTATGTCATTCATTACATACTCTTTATGTTAGACTTTATGTCTGCATTCTTGTACTTTGTAAAGATTAATATACTGTCTTGATCTTTTATTCATTGAGAGTTATATGATGTTTATACATATGCATTGAGTGCTTCAATAGACCTATATATATGCGTGGTGCTGTGATGAGCAGTAGAAGCCATATGTGCGCTACTCATTATATGAGATATTCCCTACTTAGGCTATATTAGTGCACATCTGTGTGGACACGCTGTTATCCCTTTTTATATGCAGCGTGCCTCTATGACAGACACTTAGTGGAGCATCTATATACCTTTGCAGTTATTGCACTGTTATACTTTGTTCATACTTGTATGCTATATGCCCCTCTGTGGTGTCTGTTTGCCATGAGGCAATGTATATACATTTTCCTTATTGGGTGTTATTGCACATGAATCTCCTTTTAAGTGTTTTTATATCTATATGATTGTGAAATAATAAAGGCTTTTGATTTTATGGCATAACTTCTCTTGTCTTGTTGGATATACCCTTGGACACTTAGTTTCCAAGTGAAGAATCCAGTATGCTTCACGCAAAGTTATCTTCTTTTGCCAGTTACCTCCACAAATGGAATTAGTAACTTACTCGATCCCAAAGAAAGAGAAACTAGATAGATCCGCCTGGCAAATTGAAGAAAAGTGTTTTACCGCACCAGAATAGATGCTATTTTAATTCTTGATATTGGCAATATGTTCAGCAATTTTTTTTTCAATTTTCTTGTCGTGCACCCGATGTATTTCATTTCATAGGTGCGTCATTCACAATGAAGTATACAATATGATCAGAATCGCAGTTGATAAATGAATTAATATTTTGTGTGTAACCACGGAGGAAAACAAAATTTTTCTTTTTATTATCAGCAAACATACAAATGTTGCAGTGATACCCAGCACACTTGAAAAATCCTTTGCTTGATAGCCATGTGGAAGGAGAACGGGTCATTGTGAATGTACTAGATGGTGGCCCGATTCTAACGCATCGGGTATTCTAGAATATAAATGCAGTTTATTTTTGAAGATTTAATAATAATGAAATAATGCACCCACCAATCCTGATATGTATGGTTCATTCACCCCCAATCCTGATATGCATGCAACCCCTCAACCCCTATCCTGGTATGAATGGTCCCCTGACCCCCCAATCCTGGAATGCATGGTCCTCTCACCCCCCAATCCTGGTATGCATGGTCCTCTCACCTCTCTTTCCTGGTATGCATGGTCTTCTTACTCTCCTTTCGGGGTATGCATGGTCCCCTCACCCCCCAATCCTGGAATGCATGGTCCTCTCACCCCCCAATCCTGGTATGCATGGTCCTCTCACCCCCCAATCCTGGTATGCATGGTCCTCTCAC
Source organism: Dendrobates tinctorius (assembly GCF_039654945.1). NCBI lineage: Eukaryota > Metazoa > Chordata > Amphibia > Anura > Dendrobatidae > Dendrobates > Dendrobates tinctorius. The sequence goes on along the minus strand of NW_027361732.1, from coordinate 28,687,557 downwards.
CCCTCTTTCCTGGTATGTATGGTCCTCTTACCCCCCTTTCGGGGTATGCATGGTCCCCTCACCCCCCTTTCTTGGTATACATGGTCCTCTCACACCCCAATCCTGGTATGTATGCTCACCATCACCCCCTTTTCCTGGTATGTATGGTCCCCTCACCCCCCAATCCAGGTATGCATGGTATCGTCACCCCCCTTTCCTGGTATGTATGGTCCCCTCACCCCCCTTTCCTGATATGCATGGTCCCCTCACCCCCCAATCCTGGTATGCATGGTCCTCTTACCCCCTTTTTGGGGTATGCATGGTCCCCTCACCCCCAGTCCTGGTATGCATGGTCCTCTCACCCCCCAATCCTGGTATGCATGGTCCCCTCACCCCCAATCCTGATATGCATGGTCTCCTCACCCCCTTTTCCTGGTATGCATGGTCCCCTCACCCCCCTATCCTGGTATGCATGGTCCCCTCACCCCCCTTTCTTGGTATGCATGGTCCCCTCACCCCCCAATCCTGGTATGCATGGTCCCCTCACCCCCCAATCCTGGTATGCATGGTCCCCTCACCTCCCAATCCTGGTATACATGGTCCCCTCGCCCCCCTTTCCGTGTAGCCGCGACCAATCAGCGTCGCGGCCCTCTGTCCGCGACCAATCACTGCCGTGGCCCTGTACAAAAATAATATTAAAAAATAAAAAAAGCCTTAATCTGTAAAAAAGAGGATTAAAATAAAAAAAAGTTATTCTCACCTTCCGACGGCCTCCTGTCTTCTTTCCATGTGCCCGGCCTCGCGTTCCCAGTAATGCTTTGCAGCTTAGACCGCTGATGACGTCGGTCTTCTTTCTCGCTCTCGCGAGAGTTACGTCATCAGCGGTCTAAGCCGCAAAGCATTACTGGGAACGCAAGGCCTGGCGCGTGGAAAGAAGACAGGAGGCCATCGGAAGATGAGAATAACTTTTTTTTAATTTTAATTCTCTTTTTTACAGAATAAGGCCTGCGTCTGCCGCTGATTGGTCGCAGCCTGATGGCCGCAACCAATCAGCGGCAGGCGCTGCTTACCGTTACAAACAGCAGCGCCTGTCGCTGATTGGTTGCGGCCTGGCAGGGGCCTGGCGGCCGCGACCAATCAGCGGCCCGCAATTTCAGTTACAGACAGACACGATAAGGCGTTTATATATATATAGACTAGGGGAAAGTAAGTTACCGAGTGACATACCCATTCTGGCCACACATCTGACCCCATTAACCAATGTTTGTCGCAGTGTGTTATTTTGATTGACGACAGGTAAGTATTTTAGAATAATTATTTTAAGGTAATTAAATTGTTTGCTGAAAGGAGTGAAAAAAGTGATCGGTACACTGGATTCTCAGGTATTAGTATTGGGGAATATCTATTATGAAGCATGTTGGTGCACGTTTTATTATTTATTTCTTTGAAGGCTCGATTAATGTTGGGTCTTTTAAAACCCCTATCTGTTAATCTATTTCGTATAACATGTCCTTTAAAGTGAAAGGCTTCATCACTAGAGCATATTTGTCTTCCTCTGGTGAATTTGCCGTAAGGAATAGGATACATAGGGTGCCGTGGGTGTGAACTTGAGGATAATTCTCTTAAAACTGACATTGATAGCACAAATGTGGAGCTACTTAAATTCAAAAACTCCACAGACTACAATGATCTTATGAAAAAGATGGATGACAATTTGAACACCAAGCAGAACTCCATCATAAAGGTCAAAAAATCCAAATTCCTCAGAGACTCATTTGACTATAAAAATAATAAACTGTATAATTGGTCCAATAAATATACAGACACACCAGGTACGAAACCCCCCATTTTGAGAAATCGCATACTTAAACGCTTTAACATGACTAACAGGAATAAAACTGTTTCTTTTTCTTCATCTGATTTCAACACCAAAACAGACAATGATACTGACAATTCAGCCCATAGTCACACCATAACCAATGTCCAGTCTAATGCTCAGTCAAAAAACGCAGGAGGGGGAGAGAAGGTAGAAGAACCATGAGGAAACACATGGAGGACACATCCCCAATGAACAAAGTGACGATATTAAGACCTTTAAATGACAAGCTCTGCAGTGTCATAGTACTCACTTCTTCAATTCTAACCCCAGCACACATTGATGTGCTTGCTAAAGGACTTAATTTCGTGCCCAGTGACAATTTTGATCTTTTCAACACCATAAATGATCTAAATAAATTCACCAGATTGCTGACAGTGAAGGAACACTTCTTTCATGATCAACAGCAACCTAACAGAATGACATCTTCTAATATTGAATTGACGGATCATAATGCTGTATTGTCTTTTGTTGAACAAAATGCACTCGTTACTTTATCATCTCTGCAATTTATATCTGACAGGTCAAATTTAGTTCAGGACTACGTTGTTACCGTTACCCCCGAGAAATGCCACTTATTACCCTATTCAATCCAGCATTCCATTGTTGGACGTTTTTCAAACCCTGATTGAACGGGAATGTCACAGTAAGAATCTCACCACTAACCAACACAAAACTATTCAAGAACTTAGATGCAATACCAATCTAAATATCAGACAATCTGATAAATGAGGTTGCATAGTGGTAATGAACACCGCACTTTATCGCAGGTCATTTAAGGTACTGTCACACTTAGCGATGCACCAGCGATCCCGACCAGCGATATGACGCGGTCAGGATCGCTGGTACATCGCTAAGTGGTCACTAGTGAGCTGCCACACAGGCAGATCTCACCAGCGACATAGCAGGGTTCAGGGGTCACTACTTACCTGTCACACTAGGCAATCCTGCGTCCTCCCGCCCACGTCCACTCTCGTCGCTCGTCTCTCCACGGGAAGCGCCGCAGGAAGCTGACGACGAGAAACAGTCCTGGATGTTCTCGCGCGATCAGCGATAACCAGCGGAGGAGCCGGTCGGAGGTAAGTATCAGACACTGCGATATCACTAGCAATATCGCTATAATGTCACAAGTTATAGCGATATTGCTAGCGATATCGCTAAGAGTGACAGTACCTTTAGTTCCGTACTTGATGACTATCACACATACAGAAAGCTCAAATTGGATGCTACATCTTTGTGCAAAACTACATTATCCCTTTGCATTAATGATGGAGCACAGCTGGGAGTTATCAATTACAAAGTACAGAGATGGCTTCTACTGGACCACCTGATTACACCCATCTTTCATGAACTCCCCAAAACACACAAGAATACTTTTCCACCATCTCTTTGAATGATAATCGTTGGTATCAACTCACTTAATGAAAATTTAAGCGATTGGTTGGATCATTATCTTCAACCTTTGGTCACCAGAATTCCGGCTTATCTTTGGGACACCTCTATGGTGTTAAAAACTTTTGAGTTCTTTACTTGGAAATTTGATTATATTTTTCTGACTTTTGATGTGACCAATTTATATATGGCCATTCCACATATTCTTGCTAGAATATACAGCATCACATTTATTTACAGATTCTTGGTGCCCCAATGGGGTCAAAATTTTCACCCATCCTCGCCATTTTATTTATGGCGTGATGTGAAGAAACATACATATTTTCACATGAGAGGCCTTTCTCTTCTCACATAATCTGGTATGGCCATTATGTGAACGATTTTCACCTTGTCTGGAGGGGTGACGTTCAACTAGTGCCACATTTCCTTCATTTTTTTAATAACAATGTTTACAACTTGAATTTTGTCTTGAATCATGTTGCAAACCAAGTTAGTTTTTTCAGTGGCAACACTTTTTAAGTGGCAACATTGCTTCATGGAAAGTGGTAACTTCAGTCTATAGAAAAGAAAACGCAGACAACACTACTCTCCTAGCCTCCAGTTCACACCCACGGCACACTATATGTGTTATTCCTTACAGTGAATTCACTAGAGTGAGAGAAATATGCTCTAGTGATGAAGCCTTTCACTTTGAAGGACATATACCATATATACTCGAATATAAGCTGAGATTTTCAGCCCATTATTTTGGGCTGAAAGTCCCCCTCTCGGCTTATATTCGAGTCATATACCTGGGGGTCGGCGGAGGAGGGGAAGCGGGGGTGTCAGGTCATACTCACCCCCCGGCGCGGTCTCTGCAGCCCCCCGCTTCTCCCACAGTCTCCCTTCCTTCCTTCAGCGGCCATATGGTACCGCTCATTATGCGCATATTCATGAGTGTAATGAGCGGTACCATGTGACTGCTGAAGGCAGGAAAGGAGACCGTGGGAGAACGGGATTGCAGAGACCGAGCCAGGACGGGGTAAGTATAGGCTATATTCACCTGTCCCTGGTCCATCGATGCTTGCTGCTGTCTGATGTGTCCTCTTGTCAGTTGTCAGTGACATTCAGACAGCAGAGGGCGCGGTGACGTGATTAGTGCGCGCCGTGCCCTCTGCTGCCTGAACGTCACGGACAGATGATGTGGCAGATAGCGGTGAGCAGCGGTGGACGTAGGACAGGTGAATATCTCTGGTGCCGGGTCCTGAGCCAGCAGCGACACCGGCACCTGGCACCCAGCGATGGAGAAGTGAGTATTTCATTTTTTTATTTTTATCTGCAGCAGCAGCGGCAGCATATGGGGGCATGATATATGGAGCAGCATATGGGGCATGATATGTGGAGCAGCATATGGGGACAACATATGGGTGCAGGATATATGGAGCATCTTATGGGTGCAGCATATGGGGGCATAATATATGGAGCTGCATATGGGGCATAATCTATGGAGCAGAATATAGGGGTATAATGTATGAAGCATCTTATGGGGGCAGCATATGGGGGCATAATATATGGAGCAGCATATGGGGGCATAATCTATGGAGCATCTTATGGGGGCATAATCTATGGAGCATCTTATGGGGGCATAATCTATGGAGCAGCATATGGGGGCATAATATATGCAGCAGCATATGGGGGCATAATATATGCAGCAGCATATGGGGGCATAATATATGAAGCAGCATATTGGGGCATAATCCATGGAGCAGCACATGGGGGCATAATCTATGGAGCATCTTATGGGGGCATAATCTATGGAGCAGCATATGGGGGCACAATATGTGGAGCAGCATATGGGGGCATAATCCATGTAGCAGCATATGGGGGCATAATTTATGGAGCATCTTATGGGGGCATAATCTATGGAGCAGCATATGGTAGCTGCATATGTGGGCATAATATATGGCGCAGCATATGGGGGCATAATCTATGGAGCATCTTATGGGGGCAGCATATGGGGGCATAATCTATGGAGCATCTTATGGGGCAGCATATTCTATGGAGCATCTTATGGGGCAGCATATTCTATGGAGCATCTTAAGGGGGAGCATATGGGGCATAATCTATGGAGCATATTATGGGGCCATAACCTTTATGGAGCAGCATATGGGGCATATTATTCTAGGGAGGATCTTATGGGACCATTATTAACCTTTGTGCAGCATTATATGGGGTGCATTTTGTATGGAGCATCTTATGGGGCCCATCATGAACTGTATGGAGCATTATATGGGGCTCCTGATTCAATATGGCTATTCAAAGACATTTATCCTACTGATGTCTCAATTAATTTTACTTTTATTGGTATCTTTTTATTTTTGAAATTTACCAGTAGCTGCTGCATTTTCCACCCTAGGCTTATACTCGAGTCAATAAGTTTTCCCAGTTTTTTGTGGCAAAATTAGGGGGGTCGGCTTATACTCGGGTCGGCTTAGACTCGAGTATATACGGTAATATGAAATAGATTAATAGATAGGGGTTTTAAAGGACCTAACATTAATCGAGCCTTCAAAGAAATAAATAATAAAATGCACATCAACTTACCGATATATACTTGAGTATAAGCGACTCAATTATAAGCCAAGGCCCCTAATTTTGCCAGAAAAAACTGGGAAAACTACTCAAGTATAAGCCTAGGGTGGGAAATGCAGCAGCTACTGTTAAATTTAAAAAATAAAAATAGACACCAATAAAAGTAAAATTAATTGAGACATCAGTAGGCTAAATGTTTTGAATATCCATATTGAATCAGGAGCCCCATATAATGGTCCATCCAGTTCATGATGGGCCACATAAGATTCTCCACACAAAAAATATGCCCCACATAATGCTGCACAAAGGTTAATAATGGCCCAATAAGATGCTCCATAGAATAATATGCCCCATATAATCATGCATAAAAGGTTAATGATGGTCCCTTAAGATCCTCCGTAGAATAATATGCCCCATATGCTGCTCCTTAAAGGTTGATGGCCCCATAAGATGCTCCATAGATGTATATGCCCTATATGCTGCTCCATAAAGGTTGATGGCTCCATAAGATGCCCCATATAATGCTGCATAAAGGTTATGGCCCCATAAGATGCTCCATAAATATAAATGCCCCATATGCTGCTGCGTCTTAAAAAAAAAATTACATACTCACTCCTCGTCACTGGGGGCCAGGTGCCGGTGTCCTGAGCAGGTGGGGACACTGGCGTGCTATGGGGGCCAGGTGCGGGTGTCGCCGCTGGCTTAGGGCCCCGGCACCGGCGATATTCACCTGTCCCTGTTCCACCACCGCGTGCTGCTCTGTCTTCCGGGTCTCAGCAGTGACTGTTCAGGCAGAGGGTGTGCACTTAACATGTCATCACACCCTCTAACCTGAATGTCACAGCCAGAGGACGTGGAAGACAGAGCGGCGCTCAGTGGTGGAATGGGGACAGGTGAATATCGCATGGCTCCCCCCATCCTCCCCATCACACTCACCCCCTCCTGGTGTGGTCTAGGCAGTCCCTGCTTCTCCGATGATCTCTGGCGGCAGCTCCTTCCAGTGTTCAGTGGTCACATGGTACCGCTCATTAAAGTAATGAATATGCTCATATTCATTACTTTAATGAACGGTACCACATGACCACTGAACAGAGGAAGAGCTGCGGCGACGGAGATCATCTGAGAAGCAGGGACTGCAGAGACCGTGCCAGTAGGGGGTGACAATGATCTGACAGCCGCGCTCCCACTCCCCCGCTGACCCACTGTGACAGTGACTCAAGTATAAGCCGAGAGGGGCACTTTCAGCCTAAAAAAATGGGCTGAAAATCCCAGCTTATACTCGAGTATATATGGTACTTCATGATAGAAACAAGATGTTCTGTCCAGCCATATAATTGCTGTCTAGAAAGTCATTTTTGTGTGTATTAATGCTTCATATATTTCATACTGTAAGGTACCAGCACCATCTGCTGGTCATTTATTGCATAGATTCTAGTTTAATTTGCAATGTACTGTGGGATTGTTCCTGTTACATCATAGTCTTGTTTATGACAAGGGGGAACAGCAGCCATTATTCCTCCATGTGTCTTAGGAGAAATAGGTAATCATCAGCTATGTATTACCTCATGGTACCTATGTATTACCTCATGGTACCTATGTATTACCTCATATTACTGTGTATTGCAGACTATCTGTATTTTATGCTCTGTGCAGTTACAGTTGTGGCCAAAAGTATTCACACCCCTGCAATTCTGTCAGATAATACTCCATTTCTTCCTGAAAATGATTGCAAACACAAATTCTTTGGTATTATTATCTTCACTTAATTTGTCTTAAATGAAAAAACACAAAAGAGAATGAAGCAAAGAGCAAAACATTGATCATTTCACACAAAACTCCAAAAATGGGCCAGACAAAAGTATTAGCACCCTCAGCCTAATACTTGGTTGCACAACCTTTCGCCAAAATAACTGCGGCCAACCGCTTCCGGTAACCATCAATAAGTTTCTTACAATGCTCTGCTGGAATTTTAGACCATTCTTTTTTGGCAAACTGCTCCAGGTCCCTGATATTTGAAGGGTGCCTTCTCCAAACTGCCAGTTTTAGATCTCTCTGCAGGTGTTCTATTGGATTCAGGTCTAGACTCATTGCTGGCCACCTTAGAAGTCTCCAGTGCTTTCTCTCAAACCATTTTCTAGTGCTTTTTGAAGTGTGTTTTGGGTCATTGTCCTGCTGGAAGACCCATGACCGCTGAGGGAGACCCAGCTTTCTCACACTGGGCCCTACATTATGCTGCAAAATTTGTTGGCAGTCTTCAGACTTCATAATGCCATGCACACGGTCAAGCAGTCCAGTGCCAGAGGCAGCAAAGCAACCCCAAAACATCAGGGAACCTCCGCCATGTTTGACAGTAGGGACCGTGTTCTTTTCTTTGAATGCCTCTTTTTTGCTCCTGTAAACTCTATGTTGATGCCTTTGCCCAAAAAGCTCTACTTTTGTCTCGTCTGACCAGAGAACATTCTTCCAAACCTTTTAGGCTTTTTCAGGTAAGTTTTGGCAAACTCCAGCCTGGCTTTTTTATGTCTCGGGGTAAGAATTGGGGTCTTTCTGGGTCCCCTACCATACAGTCCCTTTTCATTCAGACGCCGACGACGGATAGTACGGGTTGACACTGTTGTACCCTCGGACTGCAGGGCAGCTTGAACTTGTTTGGATGTTAGTCAAGGTTCTTTATCCATCATCCGCACAATCTTGCATTGAAATCTCTTGTCAATTTTTCTTTTCCGTCCACATCTAGGGAGGTTAGCCACAGTGCCATGGGCTTTAAACTTCTTGATGACACTGCGCACGGTAGACACAGGAACATTCAGGTCTTTGGAGATGGACTTGTAGCCTTGAGATTGCTCATGCTTCCTCTCAATTTGGTTTCTCAAGTCCTCAGACAGTTCTTTGGTCTTCTTTCTTTTCTCCATGCTCAATGTGGTACACACAAGGACACAGGACAGAGGTTGAGTCAACTTTAATCCATGTCAACTGGCTGCAAGTGTGATTTAGTTATTGCCAACACCTGTTAGGTGCCACAGGTAAGTTACAGGTGCTGTTAATTACACAAATTAGAGAAACATCACATGATTTTTCGAACAGTGCCAATACTTTTGTTCACCCTCTTTTTTATGTTTGGTGTGGAATTATATCCAATTTGGCTTTAGGACAATTCTTTTTGTGCTTTTTCATTTAAGACAAATTAAATGAAGGTAATAATACCAAAGAATTTGTGTTTGCAATCATTTTCAGGAAGAAACTGAGTATTATCTGACAGAATTGCAGGGGTGTCAATACTTTTGGCCACAACTGTATATATTCTGAAATGCTCCTGTTATTGCATCCTATAGTTTCACCCTTTCCTGTCACATCTGCAATCAATAAAAGAAGGTTACAATTTTACAGCCTCTTTTTCTTAAAGAAGACAGGGGGTTTATCTACATGTCTCATTGCACACCCTGGTAACGTGTAGGAGGACAGCATAGTGAAACAACTGCTGAGAACAAGCTCAGAAGATCTGACGTTACAGAGCCCACCATTATCCAAGCATAAAGTTATTGCATATGGATATTGCAGCAACCTCCTAACTGTCGGACCGAATAATCGGACCATACGGAGCCCACCATTATCCACGCAGAGCTGACAAAGGGATATCACAGCGGTCGCCTAACTGTTGAATCATGTCTCAAGGACGAGCATCCTCTTTCAAGACGAGATCACGAGTTGGTTCCTCCAAGACATCATCTGTCAGCAATGCCGCCACTATTGCCCGCGCAAAAGCTGAAGCGGCAAAAGCAAGGAGCACCTTGGCTGAGCAAGAGATAGAATTGAAACTACAACAAGCATCCCTGGATGCAGAAAAAGCACGCCAACAAGCATGCCTGGATGCAGAAAAAGTGTCACTGGATGCAGAAAAAGCACACCAATAAGCATGCCTGGATGAAGAGAAATGGCGCCTTGAAGCAACATTACAGAAACTTGCTATTGAAAAAGAAACAGCAGCTGCCATAGCAGAAGCAGAAGGCTTAGAAGCTGCCATATATTCTGACGATGAACACAGCAGACGCAGCAGTGTGCTAGGCCTACAGCAAGTTACTCACAATCCATTGCAGCGTACTGCAGAGTACGTCCATCAGCATTCCAAATCAAATGACGATCCAGACCCACAGGTGAAGACAGAGCATTTTGTCAACAAGTCAAGCCATGTTGCATATGGTTCTAGGTATAAACAGACTTACAATGTACCATTTCCTCCATTCAATGTGTTGTAGATTTTGTCTCAGAACAAGCAAAAATTAGAAATGATCCTAGCTTTGATTTCATGCTGTCATGTGCCAATAACTCTGTTAGTAAACCTCATAAAACAACTGTAGAGGTCCACAAAACTAACATTTCTTCCACAGGTTCAGTTCGGAAAGAGTTCTGCTCCGGTCAAGGAGAAGACAAATCCAAGGACCCAAGCAGGCAGTGTCCCTTACACAAGAAGCCACATTCCTTACTTAAGTGCAGAGCTTTCAGAGAAAAGTCATTGGAAGAAAGGAAGGCCTTCCTTAAGGAGAACCGCATCTGCTACAAATATTGCTCTTCAACATCCCACTTCGCCAGGGACTGTGAGGTTAGTGCAAGGTGTACCGAATGTGACAGCACCGAACATAACTCAGTTCTACACCCTGGACCACCATCGGATGCTTTGCCCCAAGAGCATAGCGGGGAGCTGAATGACTCAAATACTGACACTCCAGCGATTACTTCTAATTGTACATAAGTTTGTGGAAATCTCATAGGAGGCAAGTCCTGCTCTAAAATTTCCCTGGTGAGAGTCTACCCGGCAGACGAAAAGGACAAAGTCATCAAAGTATACGCGATTTTAGATGATCAGAGTAACAGGTCATTAGCCAAGTCTGCCTTCTTTGATAGCTTTAACATCAGAGGACCCAGTGCCCCCTACTCTTTGAAAACTTGTACCGGTATAGTAGAGACAGCTGGTAGGAGACCAACAGGCTACGTAGTCAAGTCTATAGATGGCCAAATGCGTCTGCCCTTACCAACCATATTGGAATGTAACCAGATTCCTGACAACAGGTCAGAGATACCTACGCCTGAAGTGGCATTGTATCATCCTCATCTGAAGCGTATAGAACGCCTGATTCCTAACCTTGACCCAGAGGCTCAAATAGTCTTGCTCCTTGGGAGAGATATTCTACGAGTCCACAAGGTTAGGCAGCATATCAATGGCTCTCACAATGCTCCATATGATCAGAGACTCGACCTTGGGTGGGTCATTGTAGGAGAGGTCTGGTTAGGAGGTGCACACAAACCGACAGTGGTTAGCAACATGTTTACCAGGACTCTCGAGAATGGACGTCCATCTCTCCTTCAACCATGTGAAAATTACTACTTCATAAAGGAGTTGCTACACAGCACTTCAGCACCAAGTATCTTAGCGAGTCGTGCCAATGATGATTGCATTCAGAATTGCGACCAAGATCACCTTGGGTGTACAGTCTTCCACAAGATCAAAGAAGATAATCATATAGCAATGTCATTTGAAGATAGACTGTTCCTAGAGATGATGGAGCAAGGAATGGTGCAGGACAAAACGAAGAGCTGGATTGCACCTCTACCCTTCAAGCCTCAAAGACAACGCTTGCCTAACAACAGAGAACAAGTTTACAAATGATTTGTCTCCCTCAGGCACAGCTTCATAATAAACCAGAGATGAAAGACCATTTCTTAACCTTCATGCAGAAGATATGTAAGAACGGTCATGCAGAGTTAGCACCTACACTTCAAGACTTTGAGGACCACTGGCACTATGGTAAACACATCCACACAGCTCTACAGCTAGAGCAGTCGAAGAATATAATTATCCGAGCTGTACAACGGAAAAAACAGTACCTGCCTACTCTGTAACAGAGGAGAAAGTGGCAAACCAGCAAGCCTAACCTCCAGCCTGGCGATATAGTACTAATGAAAGACTGTCAGTCTCGGAGAAATGAATGGCCATTAGGTCTCATTACCCAGGCATTCCCAAGTAAGGATGGAATCGTACGTAAGGTGGAAGTAAAAATAGGAAAACAAGGCGAGACCAAATTGTTCCTCAGGCCAGTAGGGGAACTCGTTTTGCTGTTCTCGTCCAATAAACACAATAGTGACGTTGGCTGACGTCAAGCGGGGAGTGTTCTGTCCATCCATATAATTGCTGTCTAGAAAGTCATTTTTGTGTGTATTAATCTAATATATAAAGCTCAAAGTGTGTATGTGTGTATGTATGTGTGTATGTGTGTGTGTGTATGTTTGTTTGTATGTCCGGGATAGGCATCCGCACCGTCGCAGCTACAGCCACAAAATTTGGCACAGTCACACGTCTGGACCCCGAGAGCGTCCTAAGCTATGTTGTGAGGCGAAATTTTAACCCCGCGCGTTCCAATTCACCAAACAATTTTGCCCCTATCTACATACTGGGGGCAAAAGTGTGTGCGCGTCAAGCCCCGCCCCTCATTGTGATGTCACAATGCCCCTATTTGCATACTGGGGAAGCAGTGTGTGCGTGCCAAGCCCCGCCCCTCATTATGATGTCACAATGGTTGCCATGGCAACGCTGATGTCATCAAAGGTTGCAAGCCCCGCCGCCGCTCATTATGATGTCATAATGGTTGACTATGAGATGGAGGATGTGTGATGAGTATATGGGCACCGGACTATGGGATGGAGGATATGTATGATGGGTATATGGGAACGGCACTATGGGATGGAGGATATATATATGAGCACGGGACTATGGGATGGAGGATATGTATGATGGGTATATGGGAACGGGACTATGGGATGGAGGATGTGTGATGGGTATATGGGCACTGGACTATGGGATGGAGGATATGTATGATGGGTATATGGGCACGGGACTATGGGATGGCGGATATGTATATGGGTACGGGACTATGGGATGGAAGATGTGTGATGGGTATATGGGCACTGGACTATGGAATAGAGGATATGTTTGATGGGTATATGGGCACGGGACTATGGGATGGTGGATATGTATATGGGCACGGGATTATGGGATGGAGGATGTGTGATGGGTATACGGGCACTGGACTATAGGATGGAGGATATGTATGACGGGTATATGGGCACGGGACTATGAGATGGCGGATATGTATGATGGGTATATGGGCACTCGACTATGGGATGGAGGATATGTATGATGGGTATATGGGCATGGGACTATGAGATGAAGGATGTGTGATGGGTATATGGGCACTCGACTATGGGATGGCGAATATGTATGATGGGTATATGGGCATGGGACTATGGGATGGAGAATATGTATGATGGGTATATGGGCATGGGACTATGGGATGGAGAATATGTATGATGGGTATATGAGCATGGGACTATGAGATGAAGAATGTGTGATGGGTATATGGGCACTCGACTATGGGATGGCGAATATGTATGATGGGTATATGGGCACGGGCCTATGGGATCGTGGATATGTATGATGGGTATATGGGCATGGGACTATGGGATGGAGGATAATTATAATTTTCTATAACTAACCACAGTTAGTTACTATGCCCGGGCAGCGCCGGGCTCTTCAGCTAGTCCTTCATATATTTCATACTGTAAGGTAACAGCACCACCTGCTGGCCATTTAATGCATAGATTCTAGTTTAATTTGCAATGTATTGTGGGATTGTTCCTGTTACATCATAGTCTTGTTTATGACACTGTGAGGGGAACAGCAGCCATTATTCTTCCATGTGTCTTAGGAGAAACTACACCATTGGTGTTATTCATGCTTCTTAAACAGCCTGCTCTAAGCATAGTTGGTAAGCACTATCTAGGTGTTATAATCCTGTGTTTATAACGTTTGTTGTATTAAATAGGAAATCATCAGCTATGTATTACCTCATAGTACCTATGTATTACCTCATGTTACTGTGTATTGCAGACTATCTGTATTTTATGCTCTGTGCAGTTATAAATTCTGAACTGCTCCTGTTATTGCATCCTATAGTTTCACCCTTTCCTGTCACATCTGCAATCAATAAAAGAAGGTTACAATTTTACAGCCTCTTTTTCTTAAAAAAGACAGGGGGTTTAGCTACATGTCTCATTGCACACCCTGCTAACGTGTATGAGGACAGTATACAAGAGATTCCCCAATACTGATACCTGGAAATGCAGTGCACCTATCATTTTTTCCACTCCTTTCAGCAAACAATTTAATGACATTAAAATAATTATTCTAAAATAATTACCTGTGGTCAATCAAAATGATACACTGCAACAAATATTGGATAATGGGGTCAGATGTGTGGCCAGAAGGGGTAATAGTATTATAAGAGAAATGTGTGCACTAGGAGTAGGTGCCGTAGTAGGATCCCACATGAAGTAAATAATAATAAACTTAAGTTAAGTGCCTAGTTTATTATTATTTAATTAGCCAGAAGGGGTAAGTCACTCGGTAACATACTTTCCCCTAGTACATTCACAACGGCACGTTCTCCTTCCACGTGGCTATCAAGCAAAGGATTTTTCAAGTGTGCTGGGGATCACTGCAACGTTTTTACATTTGCTGATACTAAAAACAAAACCTCTGTTTTCCTCCGTGGTTGCACACAAAATATTAATTCATTTATCAACTGCGATTCTCATCATATTATATATTGTATTGAATGTCGCACCTGTGATATGAAATACATTGGGTGCATGACAAGAAAACTGAGAAAAGAATTGCTGAACATATTGCTGATATCAAGGGTAAAAATAGCACCTATTCTAGTGTGGTAAAACCCTTTTCTTCAATTTGCCAGGGGGATCTATCTAGTTTCTACTTTGGGATCGAGAAAGCTACCAATTCCGTCACTGGATGTAACTGGCAAAAGAAATTAACTATGCGTGAAGCATACTGGATTCTTCACTTGGAAACTAAGTATCCAAGGAGTATGTGTAATGACCAGGCTGAACGTTCCCTGCTATCCACCCCCACAAGGTTTCCGCAGCCGAAGAAATTATGACACACATCGGTCTCGGGGATAATAGTTGCTTTTACTTCAGCAGGAATGGGAATTATAACTTGGAACAAATAAGGACTAATCTCTCATGGGTAGTCCACGGCAATTACAGTTCACACTTAGATGCTGAGATGTGATTGGGGTCCGGACTTTAAGAGCACTGAACAGTGTCTTTTGGTAGTTTACAGAAGGAGGTAGACGCAGCAATTAGAGGTTACAGACCTGTACTTGGGGTAAACCCTACAGTGTGTCATGGCACGTGCACAAGGCACAAGTAGTTACAGGTGAATGTAAAAACTGTGGTGAATCCAGTCAGAAAGACTTTAGAATGATGTCTGTACAAGTTACAGAGGGAACCAGGGCGCTTAGGCCTGCAGCTTCCACGTATGTTCTGCTCTCCCTGAAGACATCCATCAGACTAAAGAACATTATAGACTTGCCTGGAAAACAGCTCCTCCTATTGACCATGTGACTAGGAGCTGGACACTGAATTCACATTTCAGATCCTTACAAAACAATAATTATGAGTCATTGTACACTTTCACCAATAGATGGCGCCAGAACACAGCTAATGAGAAATGCATTGCATCTAAAATGGAGGTGACTAGAAATGGAGAATTACAGCTCACAAATGCAGGGGATAATGTAGAGGGACAGTTAGAGAGTGAGCTGTAGTGTACAGAAGCTACTCACAATCCAGGATTACTGAAAGGGACAGACACACTCTGGACTGGGTCACAGCATATGAACTATAAGAATGACCTCTATTATATATATATTAGAATTAGCAGCAAATAACATTGCTGGTTGTATTAAAAATACGATATATACACTAGATAATCCATTATTCATATAATCGCAGTTTATATTCATAGCAATTCATATTTACAGGATGGGCCATTTATAAGGTTAGACCTGGGTTGGCCATTTATATGGATACACCTAAATTTAATGGGAATGGTTGGTGATATCAACTTCCTATTTGTGGCACATTAGTATATTGGAGGGGTAAAACTTTTCAAGATAGGTGGTGACCATGGTGGCCATTTTGAAGTTGGGCCACCCAGGTGTATCCATATAAATGTCCCACCCTGTATTTTATTTTCCATTTTCCTCCCCCATAGTGAGAAACTTTCAAATACTTTTGATGCCACACACCATATCTGTATTAATCAGTCACATCGTTTCCACCCACTTTCTAACTTGTGATTTGCTCTCATTGTATATATATATACTTTTGTCTACTTCTCACCATATAACCTATGACTAAGGGCACTGACATCCTAGAAATGCGTCAGGTAATTTTTAAACCACCTTTGTTATGTTTTGTGCTAAATAAAGCTATTTTTATGATTACCTGAATGGCCATGCTGAGTTCACTCCTCTCTCCCATTCTTGCTTTCATTTGGCCGTAATCATTGGCAGGATTAGCACCCTACAGAAAGAACTTTCAACCAAGACTCTGCATTATATGGCGTGGAAAGCTGAATTTACCCTTTTTTTCTACTATTTCATGATCAAAAGATAGTATCTACCCCAAAATGGTTTCAATAAAAACATCAGCACTGTGATAAAAAAAAAACTGTGCCCTCACCCAACCCCAGATCCCAAAAAATGGAGACGCTACAGGTCTCGGAAAATGGCGTCATTTTCTTTCCTTTTTACAAATTTGAGAATTTTGTTCACCATTTATCTAAAAAAGAACCTATACATATTTGGTATGTGCAAACTCGTAATGACCCGGAGAGTCATAATGGCAAGTCAGTTTTAGCAAAAAAACACCCAAACACTTGGAATTTTTTTCCATTTTCCAGCACAATATATGGAAAAAACAATGCTGTCATTCAAAAGTATAACTCATCCTTCAAAAAACAAGCCTTCACACAGCCATATTGATAGAAACATAAAAAAGTTATGGCTCTGGAAACAAGGGGAGAAAAAAACGAAAACGCAAATGCAGAAAATCGCAAAGTGGTGAAGGAGTTAATGTTGCTGTAAGCCTCTTCACAACCTCCTGGACAACTTTTTCTTGTCTTTTTAGCAATTTTTTTTAGGGACGTCTATTTCTAGGTAATGTCAGATCTCTTTGCTGTGTTGTAAGCTGTTTATGGACCACAGTTTTTCTTGTAAAATTCAACTAATATAATGTCAGTAAAATCCTAATAGAACAGCTAAGCTTCATATGTAGTTAAACTGAATTAGACTTTTATTAGCCCATAGTATGACATGACATTTTGACTTAAGCTTGAGACACCCTCAGCTATGTAAAACATCCATCAACACCTAGAAAGCTAAAATTGTTATTGGTCAGGCCACTAACCATATAATATGATCTACGAATATCTGGAAACCATATAAATGAAACATTCGCAAAAACATATATGCATCAAAATACTGTAGATACGTTTATTGAAATTGCAAGACATTACCACGTAAAACCAATTAAAAATCCAATGGCTCTTACCAGCTTTTACGTTACACAAATGATTTTTGTAACTTTATCATTTTCTGAACATTGGTCTCACTCCGCTGATAATTTTAATTGATTTTATGTGGAAGTGTCTTTTTTTCATTTCAGTAAACTATTTTCATTTATAAATTTTTTGTGTATTTTTAATTTATATGAATGTCAGGTAATTGTAAGTTATATTATGTAAAGTATCCAGTAGCTTCTCAGACTACAGAGATTTAGCCTGATTTAAAAAAACTAAAACTGTAAAAACTGTGATGTATTAATTTTCCAAGAGTGTTAAAAATAACCTGTTCTCTGGTGCATTGTGATGTTTTTTCACAGTATTAATAAATGAGGTCCATTGTGTTCAGTCCATTTTTGTTACTATGGTCCAAAACTTAAGAAGTTTTACAGATGAAGCTATTAAACACTCAGCGTATAAACTATTAACATGAGGTCAATGTGGATGAAGCGATCCACATTGACCTCATGTTAATAGTTTATTCTTCTGATGGTCAAATAGTCACAGAGTTTACAAACTTAATGCACTTAGATATTTTTTCAACCTATGTAACTATGCAACAAAGACACATTTGACTTCTCATATTTCCATCATCGTCCTCATCTATCCTCTACCTGCACAAACTCCTTTTGTTTTTAATGGTTTTTGGTTTGCAATCCATTTTTACTATCACCTGATTGTCAATAAAATACATTTCTGATTCACAAGTTCTGATATACACTGTTCAAAAAAATAAAGGGAACACTTAAAAAACAAAATGTCACTACAAGTCAGTCACACTTCTGTGAAATCAACACTGATTGTGATTCTATTTCTTCTGCTGTTGTGCCAATGGAATAAACAACAGGTAGAAATGATAGGAAGGTCACTAACATCCATGTGTCTGCTCAGTAAGAGTGTCTAGTGTTCCTTTTATTTTTTTGAGCAGTATATTTGGGTATTTATAGTAGTTTTTTTGTTCTTTCTTCCTGTCAATTTCACCGACTGTCCAACTTCTTACACGGTCTGGGTTTTAGTATGTGAACTAATTATATACACAGCTTGAGTAGAAAAACTAAGATTATACACAAACTCCACAGCCAAATAATTTTCCTTTGCTATATTTTTCAAATACCTTACCCTGCTTTTACCCCAATTCTGAGCAGATGCTGCTATATGTGTCCCTATTATTGTGCACCTGCTCTGTGGCACAAATACAGTGCTCCTCTTATTGCCCCATATAATAATGCTCACCACCTTGCCCGTTACAAAGTAAAATGCTTCCTTTTTGCCCTCTAGATCAGGAGTCTCAAACTCGGCTGGGTATATGGGCCGCATATAGATATAATTTTAATTTGAGGGTCGCATTCTTTGAAGCACAAAGTGACATTTTTTCGCCATCAGTACAGTACAATGTGTGCCACTGGACGCACATTCAGCTGAAATGTATTGCCTTGCAGAGACTCTCTGCAAACTAGAACTAATGCAAGTCCCTGGCCAGTCAGAGGCCAGCAGCTGACATCAGCATGCTAATGCATGACAGCAGAGGTATATCTAGGTTTCCAGGTACCCGAGGCAAGAACTCAGTTTGGTGCCCCCCCAAGCACATATGGGATGTGTACACTTAGTCGAGCTGCTCTTTCTAATTACATTTTCAGTTAAAAACAGAGAAGCTGTAAGTGTAAGTGTCTGTAAATACGAAAATTGTATGAGTGACGGAGCCATGTGATGACTGCTGGAACCTGCAGAGCTGAATCCTGACAGTGAGGCTATTACACTCTGTTTGGATTGGCATGCTACAGGGCTTCAATTGTATAATTAAAGGTCTCGTCCAGGTTGGAGATGAAGGTCTTCAATCACTATAGGTGGCTGCAGGCTTCTGAATTCTCACAGTACATGCATTGCTCACTTTTAGGATTCTCCCTTGCACAAGTATGTGATATGTATTCTTCTGGCCACATTCCATCTAGACATGACCGGCCTCGCTCAATTCATTTTCATTGAGTGAGGCCACATGTGTCTAGTCGGCATGTGACTGTATGTATGCAAATGGCAGGCACGAGAGAATCCTGACGGCGTGCAGTGAGCACTGTGAGAATTCAGAAGTCTGCAGTCACATAGAATGACTGTAGACTCATCACAAACTTGGACAACCCCTTTAATGCCCCTAACAAATTAAGATATGAGCATTAGTCAGTATCACAAAAACATTTACATCCAGGTACCATATACATGACGTTGTCTCTGGAGTTGATCTCTTTCTTTTCTTCTTCATCTTGTCTATCTTCTTCATCTTGTCCATCTTCATCTTGTCCAGTTTTTTCATCCACAGCCGTCTCTGCAGACTTCCATCTTCTTCGGTCTTCTGCACCACATCCCCACATGACGCCCTTAAAGATAGCAGCGTCATCATAATGCTCCAGAATGAAAATATCTGCCATACACTGAGTCTCTAAATAAATAATTGACCCATTACACTAAATACCCCCATCACAGTAATTCTCTCCCAGGCCCGTTACATTAAATATCTCCCATTACACTACATCTTCCCCAGGCCAGTTACACTGAATACCCCTGTCACAGTAAATCTCCCCTGGCCCGTTGCACTAAATACTCCTATCACAGTAAATCTTCCCTAGACCCGTTACAGTAAGTCTCCCCCACACAGTAAATACTCCCCGAACACACAGTAATACCCCCCCAAAAAGTTAATACCACACTCAGTAATCACACCTACCCACCCAATATTTGGTGCCTTCAGTTCCACTAATGTGGAGCACTTACCACCAATTTGCGCTGGAGAGTGACTTAAGCAGTGTGATCACATGATCTGATCACGCTGCTGTAGTTGGTCTGACCCGGCAGTCAGAACTTCAAGATGAGGTTTGTCCAAGGAGGAGTCGAGGAGCATAATTACTTCATGTGATTTACACTGTATTGTTCTGTTTATGCAACCCAGAATTGTGTTTGCCTTTTTTTGCTGCTGCATCACACTGTTGACTCATGTTCAGTCTGTGATCTATTAGTATACCCAAGTATTTTCACATGTGCTGTTTCTTAGCCCTATTCCTCCCATTCTGTATATGCTTTTTTAAAATTTCTTGCCCAGGTATAGGACTTTGCATTTCTCTCTTTTGAAAAACATTTTGTTAGTTGTTGCCCATAGTTTCAGTTTGTTTAGATATTTTTGAATCCTCTCTTTCTTCTCTAGTATTAGCTATCCCTCCTAACTTTGTGTCATCAGCAAATGTAATCAGATTACCCTCAATTCCTTCATCTGAATCATTGTTAAAGATGTTAAACAACACAAGGGCCCATGGTACCCCACTTGAGGCATTCTTCCAACCAAATGTGCAGCCATTTATGACCACTCTGGGTCCAATCACTGAGCCAGTTATGAATCTACCTAACAGCTGCCTTTGTATATTTGTATTATTTGCAAGCAGGGGTGTGTCCTCCGTCTCCTGAGCAGGAAATTGTATTTAAAGACTTCCCCTGTCTGGTGCCCACTGTTTAGGCCCCGGTCCTTTTGTCTGCCCTTATTCTCACACACTGACACACTGACGTCAACTTTGACACATGATAAAGTTTTTAATATTAGATAGTGTAGGACCGCTCTGCTCACAGAGTCACCTTGTCGATGGTGGGATGGCTTTTATACTATATTTGATCAAATACAGTATTACTAAGAACTCTGTATTACTTAAATGCATTTTTGCTTTTTATTTATTTAATTACAGCAGAGTTTTTCTCATTTTGTCTTTTGTAGGTTTTCTAACAGTTGCCTTGTCCATTCCATATTTGGTAATTTTTTTTAATAAGGCTGGTATGAGATACTTTGTCAAATGCTTTGCTGAAGCCAAGATATACTATATCTACTCCGTTTCCCTGATCCACATAGTCAGTGATTCTGTCATAGACATAAATTTAGTTAGACTGACATGACTTATTAGTTACAAACCATTGCTGACTCTGGTTAATCACTTCTTTCTCATCCAGGTACTTTACATACATGTTGTTTAATAATTTGATAATAATTTGATCTTTAATAGTAATATAATAATATAATACAATATAATAATAAAAGGTGCTTCTTTCCTAGATCTTAAATGGTACATTCTCTAAATGGGATCTAGAGAGCAGTGGGTTACTGCAAGGATCTGTGCTAGGACTGATTCTTTTTAATCTCTATTAATGACCTTGTGGATGGGATTGATAGTAAAGTGTATGCCTTTGCTGATGACACCAAACTATGTAGGGTATTTAAAACTGACCTTAGCAGTACAATATTACAAAATGATCTGGATAAGATGACTGAAGGTCAAACACTTGGCAAATGAGATTTAATTATGATAAATGTAGTGTAATGCACATAGGACAGAGTAATCCTTTTGCTGGATATATATTTAATGAAAGTATACTTGGGACTATAGAACAGGAGAAGAACTTGGGTATTCTGGTTACATGTAAGCTGAGCAGCAGTACTCAACATCAAGCAGAAGCTTCAAAAGCAAACAAGATTTTAGGGTGTATAAAAAGAGAAAAAATCTTGTGATCCCAATATATTGTTACCCCTCTATAAATCACTTGTTATGCCACATGTAGAATATGGGATCCAGTTTTAAGCTTCATATTTTAAAAAGGATTTTCAGGTGTTAGAGTTACCGTATTTTGCTGACTATAAGATGCACTTTTTCCCCCAAAAATTGGTAGGAAATTGGGGGGTGCTTCTTATAGTCTTAATGTATCTAGTTGTTGCTGTGAAGGAGAGTGGCGGAGCTGGTCACAGGAGGTAGGAGCAGGGTAACAGGAGGCAGAAGCCAGTATTAAAGTGTATGAATATGCACTGCTCCCGATGCCCATAGTCCCTGGATTGGGCAGCAGTGAATATTCCGGCTGCTGACATCTGCATGTGGGTGCTCATGGGAATGACATCATGTTCTGTGTTGCTTACACACTGAAGTCAGGGAGCAGAGGGAAGGTGAGTAGAATCGTTATTTTTTATGTGTGTGGCGTGATGATGGCATACTGTTAAGGGCTTGCGGAACACACTAAACAATAAAGATATAAGGTATAAGGTGCGCTTGCAGTTCGGGGTCCACCATGCAGAGATGTTACCTTCTGCTCAGTAATGGTGGATACAATATGACGGTATAACAGATGAACACGCACGGGTTAACGTTACCCGGTGTGTACAGAGGCGGACTGTTAATTCACAGAGTCTCACTAACATGGAATATAAACACCATAGCCTGTTATGCTCACAGACCTCGACAAGGTGAGCGCTGGTGTGGTCACAGGACTCAGCTCCAAAGACACAGGGTTAGAGTCCCTCTAGACCCACCAACGCTTGGCGATGCAACTGAGGCGCCAGGGAGAGACTACACTAATAGTTTTAGCGCGCTACTAGCATGTAGCACTGCTCTGGAAGATGCCACTAACCACCCTAACTAGGGCTTGGAAAGTGCACGAATTGCGCACGGTGCCGCAACTGGCGGTCGCTGTTAATTTGACGCAGTATACTCGTGCCTGGTGCTGTATGGCACAGTCTGGTGCTAGTTAACTCAAAATCCCTACCACATACACAACCAGAGGGTAGGGGATCATAATGAGTCAGTCACCAGATACATGCATCCATCATCACGCACACATGTACATAATTCTGTACTAGCTTTTATAGTTACAGCCTTCTGGGATCTTCCTAGTGGTCCAATCAGAGCAGCAACAGGACCTGAGCATGTGACCTCCGATCTCCAATGAGAGGTCATCCCAAGGGCATGCTCAGTGGACCAAAAGAGGGACTTAGTCCCAGGAGCTTCTCGCTGCTGGCTAGTGTGGATTGCTATAGCTGGACCAGGGGTGGCAGCAGCAAACAAACCGACAGCACTAGCTTGGGCAATGCGCTGGGATTGACGTCTCTGCTGAGCAGCTTCCTCTGCAGTCGGGAAAGAATGGGAGACCACAGAAGGCAAGGCTCGGGATTCCTCCTATGCAGGGGAAGCAACCTAACACACATACTAGGATGGGGATCATATATACCAGAATGGGGATCATATATTGTATACCATTATGGGAATTACATACAGTCATATGTAAAAGTTTGGGCACCCCTATTAATGTTAACCTTTTTTCTTTATAACAATTTTGGTTTTTGCAACAGCTATTTCAGTTTCATATATCTAATAACTGATGGACTCAGTTATATTTCTGGATTCAAATGAGGTTTATTGTACTAACAGAAAATGTGCAATCTGCATTTAAACAAAATTTGACCGGTGCAAAAGTATGGGCACCCTTATCATTTTCTTGATTTGAACACTCCTAACTACTTTTTACTGACTTCATGAAGCACTAAATTGGTTTTGTAACCTCATTGAGCTTTGAACTTCATAGCCAGGTGTATCAAATCATGAGAAAAGGTATTTAAAGTGGCCACTTGCAAGTAGTTCTCCTATTTGATTCTCCTATGAAGAGTGGCATCATGGGCTCCTCAAAACAACTCTCAAATGATCTGAAAACAAAGATTATTCAACATAGCTTTTCAGGGGAAGGATACAAAAAGTTGTCTCAGAGATTTAACCTGTCAGTTTCCACTGTGAGGAACATAGTAAGGAAATGGAAGAACACAGGTACAGTTCTTGTTAAGCCCAGAAGTGGCAGGCCAAGAAAAATATCAGAAAGGCAGAGAAGAAGAATGGTGAGAACAGTCAAGGACAATCCACAGACCACCTCCAAAGACCTACAGCATCATCTTGCTGCAGATGGTGTCACTGTGAATCGGTCAACAATACAGCGCATGCATAACGCCTTTTTGTATGACCAAACAACTCAATCTTTGTTTCATCAGTCCACAGGACCTTCTTCCAAAATGTAACTGGCTTTTCCTAATGTGCTTTTGCATACCTCAGGCGACTCTGTTTGTGGCGTGCTTGCAGAAACGGCTTCTTTCGTATCACTCTCCCATACAGCTTCTCCTTGTGCAAAGTGCGCTGTATTGTTGACCGATGCACAGTGACACCATCTGCAGCAAGATGATGCTGCAGGTCTTTGGAGGTGGTCTGTGGATTGTCCTTGACTGTTCTCACCATTCTTCTTCTCTGCCTTTCTGATATTTTTCTTGGCCTGCCACTTCTGGGCTTAACAAGAACTGTACCTGTGTTCTTCCATTTCCTTACTATGTTCCTCACAGTGGAAACTGACAGGTTAAATCTCTGAGACAACTTTTTGTATCCTTCCCCTGAAAAGCTATGTTGAATAATCTTTATTTTTCAGATCATTTGAGAGTTGTTTTGAGGAGCCTATGATGCCACTCTTCATAGGAGAATCAAATAGGAGAACTACTTGCAAGTGGCCACTTTAAATACCTTTTCTCATGATTTGATACACCTGGCTATGAAGTTCAAAGCTCAATGAGGTTACAAAACCAATTTAGTGCTTCAGGAAGTCAGTAAAAAGTAGTTAGGAGTGTTCAAATCAAGAAAATGATAAGGGTGCCCATACTTTTGCACCGGTCAAATTTTGTTTAAATGCAGATTGCACATTTTCTGTTAGTACAATAAACCTCATTTGAATCCAGAAATATAACTGAGTCCATCAGTTATTAGATATATGAAACTGAAATACATGTTGCAAAAACCAAAATTGTTATAAAGAAAAAAGGTTAACATTAATAGGGGTGCCCAAACTTTTACATATGACTGTATATTAGTATAAGTGCCATATATACCAGGATGGGGATCACATACTGTATACCAGGATGGTGATCATATTTACCAGGATGGAGGCTATACAAACCAGGATGAGGATCATGTACTGTATAACACATATTCACCAGGATGGAGGACTTTAGTACAGAATAACAGTGCATCATGACAACATTTTTTGCTTCATATTTTTTTTCTCAGAGATTGGAGATAGCCGAGAGCTGCTACTGCGCAGGTGTGGGCGGCGCCATCTTGGAGGAGGAATTTTTTTCTTCTCCAGTAAAATGGCGCCGCCGGTGCATTCGCAGTAGCAGCTATTGGATCACAGCAGCAGACACTGATAGCAGCTACTGCTCAGGCACGGTGGGCACCATTTTAAAATTGATTTTTTTTCCTCTAGCTGAATAACCTGAAAAAAAATTATTATTGGTACACTAAACAAGCAATTTTGCTGCAGAGCTTGTGCCACACCTAGCATCTGCCTTCATAAGGTTTTTTTTTTAAAGTATATACAGTATAAATATTCATTATGCAAACTAGGGGGCAGGTCACTGACGGTTCAGTGACCTTTCAGCTGTCTGCATTTTGAATATCTAATCAGAGCACCACATACCCCAACCCCGCCTTGGGGCATAAGAATCTCATTAACACAAAACTGAAAATGAAGATGAAAGAACAACCACAAGATGGATTTCATCAACCAAGGTATCATTTTAATCAGTGTAATGGCACCGACCTGGCAGGGGTGTATCTAGGGGGGGCAGCCAGGGCAGTTGCCCAGGGCGCAGCCGGCAGGGGGCGCAGTCCGGGTCGCAATGCAGCGGTCCGCAGCGTCCTCCCTGGCGGCTGCGTTCTGCCGCCCCCCCTGGCCTGTGAGTCAGCGGTTCTCTGTGTCAGCTGTCAAGCTGACAGCTGGCGCAGAGAAGGTGCGCGTGCCGGCTCCCAGGGAACAATTGCACTGGCGTCTGTATAGACGCCAGTACAATTGCAGCTCTGACGGCCGGGCCAGAGCGACGTCAGCAGCGTGACATGTCATGTGATCACACTGCTGACGTCACTCCCCGGTGCCCAGAGTGCTCAGTGAATGCTCAGCGCTGGTGGTAAGTGTGCTCCAATGTGGAGCTGAAGAAACCACCGAAGATGGGGGTCTTAATGTGTGGCGATGGGGTTAATGTGTAGTGGGGTTAATGAGTGGGGATGGGGTTAATGGATGGGGTTAATGTGTGGGGATGGGGGTTAATGAGTGTGGGGGGTTAATGAGTGGGGATGGGGGTTACTGTGTGGGGGGGTTAAAGAGTGGGGATGGGGTTACTGTGTGGGGTGGTTAAGAGTGGGGATGGGGTTAATGGATGGGGGTTAATGAGTGGGGGGTTAAAGAGTGGGGATGGGGTTAATGGATGGGAGTTAATGAGTGGAGATGAGGTTAATGGATGGGGGTTAATGTGTGGGGATGGGGATTAATGTGTGGGGGGGTTAAAGAGTGGGGATGGGGGATAATGAATGGGGGGTTAATGAGTGGGGATGGGGGTTACTGTGTGGGGGGTTAATGAGTGGGGATGGGGGATAATGTGGGGGGTTAATGAGTGGGAATGGGGGTTAATGAGTGGGGGGGTTAAAGAGTGGGGATGGGGTTAATGGATGGGAGTTAATGAGTGGAGATGAGGTTAATGGATGGGGGTTAATGTGTGGGGATGGGGATTAATGTGTGGGGGGGTTAAAGAGTGGGGATGGGGGTTAATGAGTGGGGGGTTAATGAGTAGGGATGGGGGTTAATGTGTGGGGGTTAATGAGTGGGGATGGGGGTTAATGTGTGGGGGATTTGGAGTGGGGGGTACATAATGTGTTGGGGGATTTGGGAGTATGGACGGGGGGTTAATGAGTGGGGATGGAATGAGTGAGGATGGGGGTTATTGTTTGGGGGGTTAATGAGTAGGGATGGGGTTAATATGTGGGGGATTTGGAGTGGGGGGTACATAATGTGTGGGGGGATTTGGGAGTGAGGATGGGGGTTATTTAATGTGTGGGGAATTTGGAGTGGGGATGGGGGTTAATGAGTTGGGATGGGGTTAATGTGTGGGGGATTTGTAGTGGGGGGCACATAATGTGTGGGGGGGATTTGGGAGTGGGGATGGGGGATATTTAATGTGTGTGAGGAATTTGGCGTGGGGATGGGGGGATTTAATGTGTGTGAGGAGATTTGAGGACACAGAGTATGTATGAGGAAACAGTATGGGGGTTGGGTGCAGACAGTATGGGGAGCGAACGGGTTAATGTATGTGGACACAGTATAGGGAGTCAGGGGTATGTGTGAGCAGACAGTATAGAGAGTGAGGTGGTAAATATATGATGAGACAGTATGGTGAACAGAGGGATGTTAGAGGAGGGAGGGGAATAGTGTGAGGCGACAGTATACTGCAGATATTTTTATTCAGGAGCATTATAATGACACTTCTATCTTTAAGGGCATCGTGTGGAGATTTGCTGCAGAAGACCGGAGAAGATGAAAGTCTGCAGAGACGAGATGTGGGTGGACAAGAAGAAGAAAAGGAGAACGACTCCAGAGACGACGTCATCTATAAGGTACTTGGATGTAAATGTTATTTGTGATACTGACTAATTTTCATGTTTTTATTTGTTAGGAACATTAAAGGGGTTGTCCAGGTTTGTACGGAGTCTGCAGTCATTCTATGTGACTGCAGACTTCTGAATTCTCACAGTGCTCACTGAACGCTGTCAGGATTCTCTTGTGCAGGTAATTTACATACATAGAATCATAGAATCATAGAATCATAGAATCGTAGCGTTGGAAGGGACCTCCTGGGCCATCTGGTCCAACCCCCTGCTCAAAGCAGGATTCGCTAAATCATCCCAGTCAGATGTCTGTCCAGCCTCTGTTTGAAGACTTCCATTGAAGGAGAACTCACCACTTCTCGTGGCAGCTTGTTCCACTCATTGATCACTCTAACTGTCAAAAAGTTTTTTCTAATATCTAATCTGTGTCTCCTCCCCTTCAGTTTCATCCCATTGCTTCTAGTCTTTCCTTGTGCAAATGAGAATAAAGTTGATCCTTCTACAATGTGACAGCCCTTTAGATATTTGTAGACACCTATTAAGTCTCCTCTCAGTCTTCTCTTTTGCAAACTAAACATTCCCAAATCCTGCAACCTTTCCTCATAAGACAGGGTTTGCAGACCGGTCACCATTCTGGTCGCTCTTTTCTGAACTTGCTCCAGTTTGTTGATGTCTTTTTTAAAATGTGCTGCCCAAAACTGGACACAATATTCCAGATGAGGTCTGACCAAAGAGGAGTAGAGGGAAATAATGACTTCACGTGATCTAGACTGTATGCTTCTGTTAATACATCCTAGAATTGCATTTGCCTTTTTTGCTGCTGCATCACACTGTTGACTCATATTCAGTCTGTGATCTATTAGTATACCCAAGTCTTTTTCACATG
Organism: Dendrobates tinctorius; assembly: GCF_039654945.1. NCBI lineage: Eukaryota > Metazoa > Chordata > Amphibia > Anura > Dendrobatidae > Dendrobates > Dendrobates tinctorius. Next base: position 28,659,121 of record NW_027361732.1, on the reverse strand, counting down.
TGCTGTCACTTAGCCCTATTCCTCCCATTCTGTATATGCTTTTTTCATTTTTATTGCCCAGATGTAGTACTTTGCATTTCTCCCTGTTAAAAAACATTCTGTTAGTTGCTGCCCACTTCTCCAGTTTATTTAAATCTTTTTGAAGCCTCTCTCTCTTCTCTAGTATTAGCTATCCCTCCTAGCTTTGTGTCATCAGCAAATTTAATCAGTTTACCCTCAATTCCTTAATCTAAATCGTTGATAAAGATGTTGAACAATACAGGGCCCAGGACAGAGCCCTGTGGTACCCCACTTGAGACCTTCTTGCAACTGGTTGTGCAGCCATTTACGACCACTCTTTGTGACATACGGTCACATGCTGACTAGACATGTGTGGCCTCACTCAATGAAAATGAACGGAGCGAGGCCGGGCACGTCTAGTCGGAATGTGGCCAGAAGTATACAAATCACATACTTGTGCTGATATGACTGTACATCGGCAAGGGAGAATCCTAAAAGTGTGCAGTGCATTCGCTGTGAGAATTCAGAAGCTGCAATGTCAGGGTTCAGCTCTGCAGGTTCCAGTAGACATCACACGGACACTTCACTCATATGCGATTTTCATACTTGACAACGAGATTCTCTTCCTGCTTACAGTTTTTTACTGAACATTGAGAGCATTAGGGAGAGCAGCTCGTGGGTACATGGCTAAGAATGCAAGTCGCATATGTACTTGGGGGGGCGCCGAACCAAATTCTTGCCCCGGGTGCCAGGAAGCCTAGATATGCCTCTGCGACCTGGCACTGTGTGTAGGTTACTGTGTACAATCCTGCTGACAGGTTCCCTTTAAGGGGTTAAAGAGCTAGAGATGGAGTCTGTACAATATTGGAGTCTGCTAGACAATTTGCTCTCAGCTTTTTAGAAATTGATGTAGGCAATTTTCCCTATATGTGCCACAGTGAACATTTTGTTAGAATTGTCCTTAACTAAACTTCCCTCTGTTCTGAGTTTTTATGACCTCCTGACTATCCAAGTGGTACTAGATGAATCGTGATATGCAAAGGCTTTCAATATCAATCCGGGGTCTGTCAACATTAATTCTTTACTCTCTAAACCATGAACACCACTGGGCCTATTTAGCTATGCTATATTGACTCACAGGTCAGAAAGGATCTCTGCTGATTTAGTAAAGTCCCTTTTTTGTGATGGTTTCTATAGAGAGCTAAAGTGGGAAGTTAAAATTAGTGGTAGGATTTCCAGATCTAAGGGAGCAAAAAGCTGTAACAAGGGAACAAAAGAAGTAGGAGTTGAGAAATTACTGAAGGTCAGATGCATCATTGTCAGTATTGCAGAAGTAAGAAAGGTGCAGTGACTATTCTGTACAAAATAAAGAAAATTGTCCTTTAAAGTATCAGATCAAAGTGAATATAATGGATGAAGCTCTTATCTGTTAGTCCTTGCACAATACATTTCTTAATCTCTGTGTGTGTAGTAGAAATTGTATTTCAGTGTCTAAGAAAGTGAAGTAAAGAGAATTTTTAATTGTTAAAATGTTTCAGGATACCATAAACTGTGCTCAGAGATATGCTGTGAATATGTCCTTGCCAAACTGCTCTCAACATTAATTTTACCATTTGAAGGTTAATAATGGGTTTTTAAGAGGTGTACATTTTCTTATGCTTATAATCTACAACCTTGAAGGATAAAACTACAATATTTTCTTGATTTTAGTTTGGCTTTGTTGTTAGTGATGAGCAAATAGTGAAATATTCGGATTCGGGAAAATCGGCACAAATAATTTTTAATATTCTTGTATTCGTACCGAATAACGAATCCAATGCAAGTCAATAGGAAAGTCGAATATTTAGCAGCTGGATCCAACAAATAGGTCTGGGGACATAGGAAAAAAAAGTTAACATGGATGGGAAAGAGCTAAATGGGACCAGCATAGAAAAGATGCCTGCATGCCTTTCTGACTCACATATGGTATCTGGGAATAATGTTGTCAGACTATTGTGCCGGTTTAACAAATTTTGGAAAAGACCTACCAAACCAAACTTTTTTTTTCAAGGGAAAAATGCTAAGAAACATTTTCCTTCATAACTGCATGTATATAACACAAAATATAAATAAAAAATTAAAAATTATACCTCCCCTTTAGCAAATGTTCACACGAATCGTTTTAGCTTTAGTTTTTCCTTTAACCACGTAGTGGCAAAGCCAATTTGGTACTTAATGACCAAGCCAATTTTTACAATTCTGACCACTGTCACTTTATGAGGCTACAGATCTGGAACGCTTTAATGTATCCCACTGATTCTGAGATTATTTTTTCATGACATATTGTACTTCATGTTAGTGGTAAAATTTATTCGCTATAACTTGCGTTTATTTATGAAAAAAACGGAAATTTGGCAAAAATTTTGAAACTTTTGCAATTTTCAAACTTTTAATTTTGTACCCTTAAATCAGAAAAGTGGTGTCACACAAAATATTTAATAAATAACATTTCCCACATGTCAACTTTACATCAGCACAAATTTGGAAACATTTTTTTTGTTAGGATGTTATAAGGGTTAAAAGTTGACCAGTGATTTCTCATTTTTCCAACAAAATTTACAAAACCATTTTTTTAGGGACCACCTCACATTTGAAGTGAGTTTGGGAGGTTAATATAACAGAAAATACCCAAAAGTGTCACCATCTAAAAACTGCACCCCTCAAGGTATGCAAAACCATATTCAAGAAGTTTATTAACCCTTCAGGTGCTTCACGAGAACTAAAGCAATGTGGAAGGAAAAAATGAACATGTCACGGTCACGCGTGTCTGGATGCAGCAAGTACCGCTAGGCGAACCCATGACACGTGTGACCCTGGATACACCGTCTCCAGTGGGACGAATTTAAATAATAAAATGTGCAGCTGGATACGCCGCTTCCAACAGGCGAATTTAGGTATTACATGTAAATCTGGAAACCCCGCCTCCAGTAAGGCGAATTTAAATAATAAGGGAAACCTGGGAAACATTAACAATGGTGGTCCCTGCGATAGGGAATAGGGACGTGGAGACCTCCTGAGCTCCCCTGAGCCAGTGTCCCTGCACTCCTAGCGTTCCCTATGCTGGTTCTGCACCGGGCGCGCAACAGGAACCTAAAAACCCTAGCTCGCCCTGACCTAAACCCTCACTAGGGAATTGGTCGGTGCGGAAACTAATCCCACCACTGCACTAAACACCACATGAGGAAAGATGACAAAACAGGGGAAACACCACTTAGCTTTGCTCTGTTGCGTGCGCTCCTAGGAACAGAGCGCACCACCTGTGTGCATCTTCTCCTCCACCCGGATCCATCACCATAACTGGATCCCTCACCATAGTGCAGCCTTGGAGCAGAGTCCACCACCAATTGCAGCTGTCCAGCAACAGAGTCCCAAAGATGAGTTCAGCTTCTGCCAAAACATCCAGCAGGCTTGAGTCCAGCTCTCAGCAACCAAGTCCCGCATGCTGAATGCAACTCTCTCCATAGTCGTCATTTCCCCAAGCCATGCAAACACTTCCTGCCAACACCATAAACTGTGACTCCACCACGCCATGCCAGCCCTTCTTGCAGACCATCTAGCTGCCACTCGTCCCCTCTGGCTGGGCTGCGCAGGACTCATGTTCAGCTCCTTCCTCCCCCAGGCTTACTTGCAAAATGACACACAATATCACCAACAGTGATTGAACAACCCTGAGACTAATTTATAGAGCCTCACACCTGATTTATAATTGCATGCGCATTAACCCTTAAACTAAGGTGTGATACCTCTCACCACCACTGGGCAACTTAGAATGAAACACCACGTGTAATAATTCTAATGGCCACCGGGGGCAATCACAACACACTTTGGCACCAAGCCAAAGGAAAAAAAGTTCACTTTTCCATTTAAACTGTCAGATCCAGCCTGGATCATGACAGTACCCCCTCCTTAATGAGGGGCGTCTGGACCCTCAAGACCACTCCTCATTAGGGAAACACCAACAGCGGGGACGCCCAGATCCTGAGTTTACCCCACCACTACCTGCACTTCAAGTTAATGACAAACGCACCGCTGGTATTGGCAATATGTGTTCTGGAGGCACCACTCATCTCCACAGCGAAGGCCTGGGGAACGAGTTTATGTATGTGTATGTTTGTCATGAGCTGATCAGACTACACAACACACTTCCACAAGATGTTTTTTGGTGGCCACCCATACATGCTCGTTCACACACAGGTCCGGACCTGAACGTTTATTGCACACATTAGTTTGTCATATATTTGGTGAACTCCTTCTGGACACGACAGAGGCGTCCTCCTGCTGTCACCACGCTCACTCTCCCGCTATTCACCAAGGGACACCACCCTCCAACCCTTTCACCACAAGGTCTGTGCCTCCCAGGGTTGGTTAATGGCGAGAGTTGAGATTTATCCCTACTCCCCTCAGCACACCTGCCACTCACACCTGGAGGAGAAGGGGACAGGAATATGGAGGAAATATACACTCGCTGGTCGCCTTCCTCCATACGACTAGGAGGGGCCGGCCTCTTCGGTGGTACAGAAGATTTGGAAGTTGGCAACTATCAGATTGCAGACCCCTGAACCTATCAACACAACTAGCAGTAGCCGTGGGGGGGTTCCTACGATGCCCTAGACCCCTCGATCACAGCCGGAGAATTACATAGGCCTAAAGAAAGAAAGGGGAAATCTAAACTGCCCCAGAGCAGACCCCAAAGCAATAGGCAGCCCCCAACATATAATGACGGTGAAGCAAGATGAAAATACTAACACAGACAGAAAGATAGACTGAGCAAAGATGGGGCCCAAAACTACCTAGATAGGAAAGGACAGGAAGGCTGCTGTCTGCAATCTGCCAAAACCCTATCAAAGATATAAGCCAACAAGCTGATATGAAAAAGGCCCTGAAGCAGCTAGGCTTCAAAAACTAAATCAGCACTCAGGTATTTTCAGAAGACAGAGCTAAATGAATTCAGCACACCCCAGCAGGGAATGGCAGAAATCCAGAAAAACAAAGCAAAACAAAGTCAAAACACAAAAGCAAAAGGCCGAGCAGCAAACTTAGCTTTAGAGGAGCAGGAATTCAGACTGGTCTCCAAGGATCCCACAGAGAAATCACCCGCAGGGCAGAAGGGCGTCGGCAGCCTTATATCCAGTCAGTAACTCCACTCAGCCAGTCATCATCATCAGCCTCAGGTGTTTGATAATCAGGCTCACTACCTTTCTTTACCAGAAGAGGGAGTTCCTCGGGCCTCAGAAATGAAGGGGAAAATGAACTCACAACAGTACCTCCCCCTTGAGGAGGGGTCACCGAACCCTCAACTACGCCACCTGGGCGATCAGGGTGAGCCCGATGAAAGGCACGCACCAATCTTTTGGCATGAATATCAGAGGCAGAGACCCAGGAATTTTCCTCCTGACCATAACCCTTCCACTTAACCAAATACTGGAGCCTCCGTCTAGCCAGACGGGAATCCAGTACTTTCTCTACCTCATATTCCATGTTACCTTCAACCATTACAGGGTCTGGAGGTGCCACCCCCGGAACAACAGGTTCAACAAACCTCTTCAACAAAGATTTATGGAACACATTGTGGATTTTAAATGTGACAGGAAGAGCAAAACGAAAAGAGACCGGATTAATAATCTCCACAATCTTGTAAGGTCCAATAAATCTAGGCTTAAACTTAGGAGAAGCCACCTTCATAGCAATATTTTTTGATGATAACCACACCATATCACCAACCTTAAACTGGGGACCAATGGTCCTATGTCGGTTGGAAAACCGCTGGGCCTTTTCCTGGGAGAGAGATAACTTATCCACCACTTGGTCCCAGATCTGGTGCATTCTCTCCACCACAGTGTCAACGCCTGGGCAGGCAGAGGGCTCCACCTGCCCTGAAGAAAATCGAGGATGAAACCCAAAGTTACAAAAAAAAGGTGACATCAAAGTGGCAGAACTAGCTCTATTATTTAAAGCAAATTCGGCCAAGGGCAAAAATGAAACCCAATCATCCTGATCAGCAGAAATAAAACATCTCAAATATGACTCCAAGGTCTGGTTTGTTCTCTCTGTCTGCCCATTGGTCTGAGGGTGAAAAGCAGAGGAGAAGGACAACTGAATTCCCAGCCTGGAACAGAAAGTTCTCCAAAATCTAGACACAAACTGGACTCCTCTGTCAGATACAATGTTCTCAGGAATCCCGTGCAAATGAACCACCTGTTGTAAAAACAGGGGCACCAACTCAGAGGAAGACAGCAACTTAGGGAGTGGTACAAGATGAACCATCTTAGAGAACCTATCACAAATCACCCAAATAACAGTCATCCTTTGAGAGACAGGCATATCAGAGATGAAATCCATTGAAATATGGGTCCATGGCCTCTTGGGGACAGGCAAAGGCATCAACAACCCACTAGAGCGAGAACACGATTTAGACCGGGAGCACGTCCCACAGGACTGCACAAAATTCTTGACATCACGAGACAAGGAGGGCCACCAAAAAAACCGACTCACCAGATCTCTAGTACCAAAAATACCTGGATGACCAGCCAAAGCAGAGCAATGAACTTCAGACATCACTCTCTTCTTCCACTGGTCAGGAACATACAACTTTCCACTGGGACAACGCTCAGGTTGGTCCTCCTGGAACTCTTCCAGAGCACGTCTCAAATCGGGCGAGATGGCAGAAAGAACTACCCCTTCGCCTAAGATGGTAGCAGGCTTGGTCACCACAGGAGAATCAGCAAAGAAGCTCCTAGAGAGGGCGTCTGCCTTGACATTCTTTGTTCCAGGAAGAAAAGAAACCACAAAATCAAAACGTGTAAAAAACAAGGCCCACCTAGCCTGTCTAGGGTTCAAGTGCTTAGCCGACTCTAGGTAAATCAAATTCTTGTGGTCAGTGAGGACCACGACTTGATGCTTAGCTCCCTCCAACCAATGTCTCCACTCCTCAAATGCCCATTTCATGGCCAACAGTTCCCTATTCCCCACATCATAGTTACGTTCAGATGGAGAGAACTTTCGGGAAAAGAAAGCACAGGGATTCATTGTAGATGTTACAGGATCCTTTTGGGACAAAACAGCTCCTGCACCAATCTCAGAAGTGTCCACCTCTACCTGGAATGGAAGTGAGACATCAGGTTGCCGCAAAACCGGGGCGGAGGTGAATCTTCGCTTCAGCTCCTGAAAGGAAGAAACAGCCTCCGGAGACCAATTTAACACATCAGTACCCTTTTTAGTCAAATCAGTCAATGGCTTGGCAATACTAGAAAATTTTGCTCTAAATTTCTGATAAAAATTAGCAAAACCCAAAAACTTCTGGAGGGCCTTCAAAGAAGTGGGCTGAACCCAATCGTGAATGGCCTGTACCTTGGCCGGGTCCATTTCAATAGTTGACGGGGACAAAATAAATCCCAAAAAAGAAATCCTCTGTACTCCAAAAAGGCATTTAGATCCTTTGACATACAGGGAATTCTCCCTCAAGATCCGGAACACAGTCCGAATATGTTCCACATGAGAATCCCAATCCTTGGAGAAGATCAAAATATCATCCAGATAGATAATCAAAAATTTATCGACAAAATCTCGGAAAATATCGTTCATGAAGCACTGGAAGACAGAAGGGGCATTAGTGAGCCCAAAAGGCATCACCAGGTACTCAAAATGTCCCTCCGGAGTATTAAACGCCGTCTTCCATTCATCCCCATGCTTAATGCGAATAAGATTATACGCCCCCTGAGGTCGAGCTTGGTAAACCAGCAAGCACCTTTAACTCTGGAGAATAGATCAGAAATCAGGGGTAACGGATACTGATATTTAACAGTAATTTTGTTGAGGGCACGATAATCAATACGAGGTCTTAATGATCCATCCTTTTTGGCTACAAAAAAAAAAAAGGCACCTAAAGGTGATGAGGATGGTCTAATATGACCCTTCAACGCCTCCTTAATATAGGATCGCATAGCCTCGTGCTCGGGTACAGATAAATTGAAGAGCCGACCCTTGGGAAATTTACACCCCGGGCTCAGTTCAATTGCACAGTCATAACGCCTATGAGGAGGCAGAGACGCAGACTCATTCTCACTAAATACATCATAAAAGTCCGCCAAATAATCAGGAACATCATGCGACTGATGAGAGGTGGAAAACACCGGAGCCTCACTAAAGGCACACCGACAACCCCAACTCACCACAGACACAGATTTCCAATCCAACACTGGATTATGAATTTGTAACCAGGGAAACCCCAGAACAATAGTATCATGCAGATTATGCAACACCAAAAATCTGCAATTTTCTTGATGGTCTGGGGCGACCCACATTACCACCTGGGTCCAAAACTGAGGTTTATTTTTAGCCAAAGGAGTAGCATCAATCCCCCTCAAAGGGATAGGCATCTGCAGAGGTGTCATCGGAAATCCACAATGTTTAGCAAAATCCAAGTCCATTAGGTTTAGGGCTGCTCCCGAATCCACAAAAGCCTTGGCGGAAAATGTGGACAGGGAGCAGATCAGAGTAATAGCCAGAAGAAACTTAGGTTGAACACCCCCAACAGAAAACATGTGTGCAAAGCGTTTCTCTCGTTTAGGACAGACAGAAATAATATGCGAGGCATCTCCACAGAAAAAACACAACTTATTACGCCTTCTGAACTCCTGACGCTGCTCTCTGGAAAAAAACTCTATCACATTGCATAGGTTCAGACATTTGTTCAACAGGTGGCAACACCTCTCGTGCAGCTTTGCGTTCGCGCAAACGCCGATCAACCTGAATGGCTAATGACATAGAATCGTCAAGACCAGAGGGAACAGTAAATCCCACCATAGTATCTTTTACGGCTTCTGACAACCCCTTCTGAAAGAGAGCAGCCAAGGCATTATCATTCCAGGTAGTAAGTACTGCCCACTTTCGGAATTTTTGACAGTACAATTCTGCAGAATCACGACCTGGCTCCATGCCAGCAGGGTCTTTTCAGCCTGATCAATAGCATTAGGTTCGTCATACAACAACCCCAAAGCTTGAAATAATGCGTTCACATTAGTCAGAATAGGATCATCTGGTTTCAAAGAAAACGCCCAATCCTGGGGATCGCCACGCAGCAAAGAGATGACAATTTTAACCTGCTGCGCGGAACTCCCTGACGAGTTAGGCTTCAAGGCAAAAAATAATTTGCAATTATTTTTGAAATTCAAAAATTTAGACCGATCCCCAAAAAATACATCAGGTGTAGGAATCTTTGGTTCAGCAGCATGTGAATGAGCAAGGTAGGCGGAAATTCCCCGCACTTCCGCAGCGAGCTGCTCCACACGATCAGACAATTGCTTTATCTCCATTGAGAAAAAAAAATTCCCCCTACGGCCTCAGAGATATAGAGGAAAAAATATACACACTTTTTTTTTTTTTTACAATTCTTTTCTGCTATTGAGTACCCTAGAATCTGCGGTATGGCGGGTGATTCTGTTATGAATGAGTCACCGTAGGAGGCAAAAGCAAAAATACAAGCTAAGTCCAGAAAACCAGAGAAGTTGGCAACTATCAGATTGCAGACCCCTGAACCTATCAACACAACTAGCAGTAGCCGTGGGGGGTTCCTACGATGCCCTAGACCCCTCGATCACAGCCGGAGAATTACATAGGCCTAAAGAAAGAAAGGGGAAATCTAAACTGCCCCAGAGCAGACCCCGAAGCAATAGGCAGCCCCCAACATATAATGACGGTGAAGCAAGATGAAAATACTAACACAGACAGAAAGATAGACTGAGCAAAGACGGGGCCCAAAACTACCTAGATAGGAAAGGACAGGAAGGCTGCTGTCTGCAATCTGCCAAAACCCTATCAAAGACATAAGCCAACAAGCTGATATGAAAAAGGCCCTGAAGCAGCTAGGCTTCCAAAACTAAATCAGCACTCAGGTATTTTCAGAAGACAGAGCTAAATGAATTCAGCACACCCCAGCAGGGAATGGCAGAAATCCAGAAAAACAAAGCAAAACAAAGTCAAAGCACAAAAGCAAAAGGCCGAGCAGCAAACTTAGCTTTAGAGGAGCAGGTATTCAGACTGGTCTCCAAGGATCCCACAGAGAAATCACCCGCAGGGCAGAAGGGCGTCGGCAGCCTTATATCCAGTCAGTAACTCCACTCAGCCAGTCATCATCATCAGCCTCAGGTGTTTGATAATCAGGCTCACTACCTTTCTTTACCAGAAGAGGGAGTTCCTCGGGCCTCAGTAATGAAGGGGAAAATGAACTCACAACAGTCACGGTCATGTGTGTCTGGACGCATCGAGTACCGCAAGGCGAACCCATGACACATGTGACCCTGGATACACCGCCTCCAGTGGGGCGAATTTAAATAATAAAACGTGCAGCTGGATACGCCGCCTCCAACAGGCGAATTTAGGTATTACACGTAAATCTGGAAACCCCGCCTCCAGTGAGGCAAATTTAAATAATAAGGGAATCTTGGGAAACATTAACAATGGTGAGCCCTGCAATAGGGAATAAGGACGTGGAGACCTTCTGAGCTCCCCTTAGCCAGTGTCCCTGCACTCCTAATGTTCCCTATGCCGGTTCCGCACCGGGCGCGCAACAGGAACCTAAAAACCCTAGCTCGCCCTGACCTAAACCCTCACTAGGGAATTGGTCGGTGCGGAAACTAATCCCACCACTGCACTAAACACCACATGAGGAAAGATGACAAAGCAGGGGTACACCACTTAGCTTTGCTCTGTTGCGTACGCTCCTAGCAACAGAGCACACCACCTGTGTGCATCTTCTCCTCCACCCGGATCCATCACCATAACTGGATCCCTCACCATAGTGCAGCCTTGGAGCAGAGTCCACCACCAATTGCAGCTGTCCAGCAACAGAGTCCCAAAGATGAGTTCAGCTTCTGCCAAAACATCCAGCATGCTTGAGTCCAGCTCTCAGCAACCAAGTCCCGCATGCCGAATGCAACTCTCTCCATAGTCGTCATTCCCCCAAGCCATGCAAACACTTCCTGCCAACACCATAAACTGTGACTCCACCATGCCATGCCAGCCCTTCTTGCAGACCACCTAGCTGCCACTCGTCCCCTCTGGCTGGGCTGCACAGGACTCATGTTCAGCTCCTTCCTCCCCCAGGCTTACTTGCAAAATGACACACAATATCACCAACAGTGATTGAACAACCCTCAGACTAATTTATAGAGCCTCACACCTGATTTATAATTGCGTGCGCATTAACCCTTAAACTAAGGTGCGATACCACTCACCACCACCGGGCAACTTAGAATGAAACACCACGTGTAATAATTCTAATGGCCACCGGGGGCAATCACAATGCACTTTGGCACTAAGCCAAAGGAAAAAAAGTTCACTTTTCCATTTAAACTGTCAGATCCAGCCTGGATCATGACAGAACATTTTACTTTTTTCACAAAAAATTTAATTTGGAGCCAAATTTTTTTATTTTCACAAGGGTATCAGGAGAAAATGGACCACAAATTTGTTGTGCAATTTTTCCTGAGTTCGTCAATATCCCGCTTGTGGAGGAAAACCACTGTTTAGGGGCATGGCAGGGATCAGAAGGGAGTGAGCACCTTTGCCTTTTTGAATGCAAAATTGGCTGGAATAAATGGTGGCACCATGTCGCATTTGGAGACCTCTCGATGTACCTAAACATTGGACCCCCAATTCTAACTCGAACCTTAACCCCAGCACACCCCTAACCCTAATCCCAATCCTAACCATATCCCTAACCACAACCCTAACCCTAACACACCCTAATGCTAATCCCAACCCGAGCCCTAATCCCAGCCATAACCACAACCCTAACTTTAGCCCAACCCTAACCCAAGTCTAACCCTAAACCTAGCCCCAACCCTAACCCAAGCCAAACCCTAACTTTAGCCCAACCATAACTTTAGCCCCAACCCTAACCATAGCCCCAACCATAATTCTAACCCTAGCCCCAGCCCTGGAAATAAATACTTTTTTTATTTATTATTTTTGCTTAACTAAGGGGGGTGATAAACGGGGGGGGTGATTTACTATTTTTTATCACTGTGATAGTGTCTATCACAGTGATCAAAAGGAGCCTATAGATCTCATCCCCATTTAGCTCTCTGCTAATGTGCGATCACATCAGAGGAGAGAGAAATTAAATGGGAAATTTGCCTTTTTTTTGCGGTCACTGTTAATCTCTTAATAATGGCGATCACAACACTGGAGTCATTAGATATCGACCTGAATCATGTTCTCTGGGGACTCGGCTACTCATGGTAGCCAAAACCCCGGAGAATTTTCGATGCTGGGTGGAGTTATACCCTTATGTCTCAGTGCCGTTAAAAAGCAGCACTGAGGAATAAGTACACTTAACTGCCTTTGTTAAAAGATGTATCGGCGGTTGTTAAGGGGTTAACATTGGTGAGGGCTCTCAATCCTACATTTGAGAGGCCAAATAGCAAGGTAAAGGAATTCATATTCCCCATCCCTTTACGATGCCATTTCAAACATGACCATTTGAATTTTAGGCTTTGCCTGCCATCACCACCATGTCTACCGCCATGTCATTATGCGGCCCATGCTTCACATTTGTTTTAGAGGGCCAGCAGGTGCTGTGACAACTGTGTTTTGTAAGCTCAATAGTAGTGTTGAGCCACCCCCCTAGTGTTTGAGTTCGGTTCGTCGAACAGGAGGCAAGTTCGTCGCACGTTCAACGAACACCGTCGAACCCCATTGAAAACAATGGCAGTCAAACACAAACACATACAAACACATGCAAAACACATACAAAACACCTTCAAAGGTGTCCCAAAGCAGACAAACTGCTCAGATGACACAAATAACACATGGGAAAGGGACAACTACATATAGAAAAGAGGTGGAGGAGTAAAAGGAGGAGGAGGAGACACAGATATAGGCATGTCATGCCCTTATAAAATCAAGAAAGGCTGGAAGATGATCATATACCGTCGGACTTCCCACCATAAATTATGCCAACTGCCGATTGTGTGGCGTTATTCCCACGACCCTCCGAACAGCGCCCATGAAGGCACAGTCTTTGGTTTCCGGGGGGAGTATGATTGCAAAGCTGAACCTTAAAGGACTGTCCGGAATGACACCACCAGGAGTGGAACCTGCGGCTTAATTGGACTCCACACGGGAAACCTCACCCTGGTCGGCCACGGAAAGCATTGACAGATTGCAAGCTTTCTCGATTCTGTGGGTGGTGGTGCATGGCCGTTTTTAGTTGTGCTAGCGATTTGTCAGCTTAATTCCGTTAACGAACGAAACTCCGACATGCCCCCGCGGTCCGCGTCCAGCTTATTAGAGGGACATGCGAGGTTCTGCTACGCGTGATCGAGCAATAACAGGTCTGTCATGCCTTTACATGTCCTGGGGCTGCACGCGCGCTACACTGAATGGACGAGCGTGTGTCTACTCTTCGCTGACAGGTGCGGGTAACCCGCTGAACCCCGTTAGTGATGGGGATCTGGGATTCCAATTCTTCCCCGTGAACGACAATTTCCCAGTAAGTGCAGGTCAACCAGAATTCCGGAATTACACCTAACAGGCATGTCTGAAAGAATGAGAAAATTAAGTGTCCAAAGCACAGGTACTCTAGCTTGCTTAACGGCTGGGTTCCTCTGCTGAGTAGCAGACCTGTGCTGACATAAACAGGCGGCATAGCTTGGTTCATGGGTGGGCTCCTCTGCTGAGTAGCAGACACAGGTACTAGGCCCAAAGTATTCACTGGGCTAAATGGAGTTACAAACTAGTTATTACATTAACAGGCGGCGTTTCTTGGTTCATGGGTGGGCTCCTCTGCTGAGTAGCAGACAGAGCTACAAGGCCCAAAAAGATTGAATGGGCTAGGTTTCTTGGATGACGGGTGGGCTCCTCTGCTGATTAGCCGATACAGTTACTAGGCCCAAAGTATTCACTGGGCTAAATGCAGTTAAAAACTAGTTATTACATTAACAGGCGGCGTTTCTTGGTTCATGGGTGGGCTCCTCTGCTGAGTAGCAGACACAGGTACTACGCCCATAGTATTCACTGGGCTAAAAGTTTTAACTCCATTTCTTACCTAAACAGGCGTTGCAGCTTGCTTCACGGGTGGGCTACTCCACTGACTAGCAGACACTGAAGATTTGGAGCAGACCTCTGAATCACAGGCCATAGTATGACTAAAGAGGTCTTCAGACTCACCCATCTGTGTAACCCCAAGCCATAGTCTATGTAGTTTCTTAAGGTTAAAAGGGGGGGTGACCCCACCCACCTTGAATTGCTGATGCCAACACCACATAAAACACAGCAAGGGGACTCCAAAAAGAGTCTCCATTTTGTCCAAAAATTGGGGCACAGAAACCACTTAAGTGGCTTCACTTGTCCCAGAGTTGCTTAAAAGGCTTGCTGACTCTGCTGAGGTGACTTTCATAAATCATTACGCTTTTAGTCTCCCCAGGATGACACAGGGGTTGAAAATTCCTTGCAGATCCACGATTTGTTCATCTTTATGAACGTAAGTCTATCTACATTGTCAGTGAAGAGCCGTGTGCGCTTGTCTGTCAGCACACCACCAGCAGCGCTGAACACATGTTCAGAGAGAACGCTGGCTGCGGGGCATGACAAGATCTCCAAGGCGTGAGTGGTGAGCTCAGGCCATTTTTGCAGACTGGAAGCCCAAAAAGAGCAAGGGTCCAGTTCCATAGTCATGGCATCGATGTTAACTTGGAGATACTCCTGTACCATTCTCTCTAGGCGCTGACTATGTGTCAGACTTTGCGCTTCCTGTGGCCTTGCAAAGGATGGCCGAAAAAATTGGTGAAATGACTGCAAAAAATTGCTGTTACCACCAGATACGATGTTAGTGGTATGGTTAGAGCGATGACTCGACAGTCCCATGGTTGCCAAGTTAGAACTCTGAGATTCACTACGTGCACCACTGGTGTTTTGTGGAAATGCAGATGTAAGATTCTGTAACAGCCTCTGCTGATACTCCTGCATGCGTGAATCCCTGTCTATGGTAGGAATTAGTTCACCAAATTTACTCTTGTACCTTGGATCTAAGAGTGTGGCAACCCAGTAGTCGGCATTACTTCGGATTCTGACAATCCGAAGGTCATGCTGCAGGTAGTGCAGCAAGAAGGCACTCATATGTCTTGTGCATCCAGGAGGACCAAGTCCTAGTTGTCTTGGTGGCGGCGAGTCAAGAGTCATGCTTCGTTCCTCTGCCCTCTCCCCCCAACCTCGCACAACAGAAATATCATCAAGCTCTCCCTCATCTGATGAGTCCTCCATGCCCATTGCCATTTCATCCTCCAACTCTTCCTCAGCTCCTGCGCCTTCCTCAACAGTTTGGCTGCTGCCATGCGCCCTCATTATTCCCTCTCCCAGACACTCCAATGCCAGCCACCTTGGTACTACCGACCATCTGGACCTTGGAGATATTGTCCCTTCCGCATATGACTCCTCCTGTTCCTCCTCCTCTTGTCCCACCACCTAACACCGAATACTGTTTAACATGTGCTCTAGCATGTAAATGATGGGAATAGTCATGCTGATAATGGCATCTTCAGCACTAAACATTTTGTCGCCATTTCAAAACTCTGCAGAAGGGTGCATAGGTCCCTGATCTGAGACCACTCCTGCAGCGTGATTTGCCCCATCTCTGGATCCCGGTGGCCCAGGCTATACGTCATAACGTATTGCACCAGGGCTCGTCGGTGCTGCCACAGTCGCTGCAACATTTGCAGAGTTGCATTCCACCATGTCGGCATGTCGCATTTTAGCCGGTGAACTGGCAGGCCCAACGACTTCTGGAGAGATGTGAGTCGTTGAGTTGCGGGATGCCAACGGCAGAAGTGAGCACACAGCAACCGTGCTCTCTGCAGAAGGCCATCTAGTCCGGGATAGCGGGCTACAAATTGCTGGACAAACAGGTTCAAAACGTGAGCCATACAAGGCACATGTGTGACATTGCCCCAGCGAAGGGCCGCACCCAGGTTTGCAGCATTGTTGCACACGGCCTTCCATGGCTGCAGGTTCAGTGGAGTCAGCCATCGATGGAACTCGGTCTTCAGAGCTGACCACAACTCCTCAGCTGTGTGACTCACATTTCCCAGACATTTTTGTCGTAAACACCGCCTGATGCCGTTGAGCCCTGGTGCCAGCATAGTAAGGAGGTGTGCAGGATTCCTTCTGCGCAGTTACAACGCAGGTGGCATTACCAGACAGGCTTTGGGTGCAGGACCGAGAGGAGGTTAAGGGGGCAGAAGCAGTGGAGGAACTTCGACCTACAGAGGATTGACGCACAACTCGTGGGGACGGCAAGACTTGGACAGCAGCCCCTTCTCCTGCTGTCACCATAGTTACCCAGTGCCCAGTCAGAGACATGTACTGCCCCTGTCCATGCCTACTCATCCACATGTCTGTGGTGAAATGCAACCGGTCACACACAGAGATTCTCGAGGAAGCGGTGATGTTGTGTGCAACATGTTGGTGTAGCGTGGGCACAGCTTTCTTTGAGAAGTAGTGGAGACTGGGCATCTGGTACTGGGGCACTGTGACCGACATAAGGTCTCGAAAATCCTCTGTGTACACCAGGCGGAAAGGCAGCATTTCTGTAGCCAAGAGCTTGCAGATGGTGACATTCAACCTCTTAGCTTTGTCATGGGTAGGAGGAAATGGTCTTGTCCACATCTGAGGGACAGAGGGCTGGTTAAGTAGGGTGTCCCTGGCAAACTGCTGGTCTGTGAGGAAGGTGCAGGCAGAACAATTATGTTGCCTTGATCTGAATGTGGTGCTCTCGAGGTCGCAGAGACACCAGCAGGTGTTTCCACTTCAAAATTAAAGGACGACCTGCCAAGCACACTGGCTGTAGCGGGTAAAGAGGTGGATGTTCTGCATCCAAACACATGTGTGCCTGCTGTCCCCCCAGTCACAGAGGATGAAGAAGCCGCGGATGCACAAGATGGGGCAGACGGTGGTTGGACAGGGCCGCTGAGCCGCATTGTAGCACAGTGAGCTTCCCACTGCACCTTATGCCTAAAAACCCATCCTGCGTGATAATACATATGGATCTAATGAAAATGTAGAGTCCCTGTGGGTGGATATAAAGGGAGGGGGAAAAAATAATAAATTACTGACAGGGGTTTATTATGTCTCCAAAAATAATGGAAGCAACAGAGAATATCCTCATAAAGCAAATAGATCAAGCAGCGACTCAAGGAGAAGTCATTATTATGGGGGACTTCATTACCACCATATTAAGTGGCCCTTTAAGTCAATATCCAGCTCTTTACGAGTTTACAGATATGACAAGGGAAATACCAACACGGCTGCCACAGTGTTTTCTTTGACTGGTCTCCCTGAGGTCAGTGATTGTTTCGTGATGTTGGTCTACTAGGCATTGCTCCCATCTAGCCAGAATCCTACTCCACACTGATGAGGGGCAACACCCCGAAACAGCTGTCTGTGGATGGATACCTGGCCTTGGTATTTCCCTTGTCATATCTGTAAACTCGTAAAGAGCTGGATATTGACTTAAAGGGCCACTTAATATGGTGGTAATGGTGGCTTCCAAAAGGAGCCACCCCTTGGCTGGATCCTTCCCTGGAGAAAGATCTGGCTAGTTACGTGTTTGAGACTCTTAAATGAGGCTCCACGGACTTTATTTGCATATTCGTATTTCCCAGGGAGCATTGAACCTAGGATTTCACTGATCGAGCGCCTTTGTCGGCTGCCGCAGTGTTTTCTTTGACTGGTCTCCCTGAGGTCAGTGATTGTTTTGTGATGTAGGGAACTCTTTTGAGCTGTCTTTGGTGTGATTGTTTCAGCAGCATGGTAGGCAGTAGCAGCTGATGTGCTGGCTAGGGGCCGCCTGCTGTGTCTTTTTGCCCTGCTCCCACTTTTGCTGTGCTGCTGTGGCAGAGTGGCCACCTCATCTTCCTCTGAACAGCGTACATCACTAGGATGGCCTCCACTCCAAGTGGGGTCTAGGACCTCATCATCCCCAGCATCATCTTCCACCAACTCCTCAACCCTGCCCTTCTTGCTGGTCTGCACACTGCAGAAAGGTGCTGCAGATGGCAACTGAGTTTCGTCATCAGCAGATATGTCCAGTGGTTGTCCACTGACCGTGTGCACTGGCCCTCACATATACTCATTCTCTAACATAACAAGTGGTTGGGCATCAGTGTGTAACAAGGTGGCACGGGGGGGGGTAGCTGTGGCTGAGTTACTTTACAACACAGTACATAGACAGAGTCCACTGAGAAAACAGTCAGGGAGCACCCCATCTCCTTTTCCATGAATAGACAGGGCTGACACAGCTTCTTCCCACGGATTGAAAAAGAGAGAAAAAGCTACTGACCAAGGATAGTGGGATCACCACTATAACTCACAAAAAATATATCAATTTTATTAATTTTCAGACAGACCAAAACACAGTTTAAAAACATTAAAAAGGTCACTCCATGACAATTACAATAGCTTCTTCCCACGGGTTACCTTATCTTTCCAGCCATTGTAGTCCGGCAATCAAAAGCCAGGGTCACCATTGGGATCCAACAGGGATAACTTTATTTTATGTTTTTGCAATAATAACAAAGTAGGAAAAGGTAGTAGAAAAGAAGATACAACACTGGCTTCCTGCTCTCCCTGACACTCTCCATAGTCGCACACACAGCAGCTGCAGCAGCCAAAGATTCACAGTAGTCCACTCGCTGGAATCTGGGTGCTTAAATCCCCTTCAGCGGGGGCACTTCCTGGGGCCCGTGTTGTGGTCCTTAGTCCTTTCAAGCTCTTCTGAGTCCTCTGAGTCTGGGACAACAGATCTCCCCCCATCTGGCAGTCTGGAAATGCCCTGGCTGTTACTAAGCATCTGCTCAGGGCTAACATGCCCGAGCTTCTGACTGGGATCAGCAGCTTCCTCCTGCCTTTCTGCTGCTTCTGGCCCAGCCCCCAATATTAACTAGTTCTGTCCCTGCCTCTAGTATGTGCATTACAAATACATCACATTAACAATGTAAAACACAAGGAGATAACATTAAATGGTACATAGCATTACACAGGACAATACACAGACATTTTACAATAAGATATGCAACATATTTATATAGGATGCACGGGGGCCACAAAGAGAAGGAGAGGGCGCAACTGAGGGGACCTACCACCTCCTTACAAGTGCAGTCTCTTCCACTTCTGTGGCAGGGAAATATGGATGGGCAATGGAACCACAGTCAGCGAAGTCATCAAAGGCAGAAGAAACTGGTGAATGACTTTGGGCTCAGACTGCTTAGCTGATTTGCAAGGGGTGAAGTGGGAGCCGGATGACCATGGTCCACAGGTGCCAACTGTGCACTTTCTGCAGTGGACCAGATGTAAGATAATGTGAAGGAACTGGAGCCACTCTCAGCCATCCAATCTAACACCTTTTCAACATCTTGTGGCCTCACCATTCGTTCAGTGGTATTTGGACCTTAGAAAAGATGCATAACATCTTGTTACCTACGTGGGCACATATTTGAGCACATAGCAGGTGTAGAATGACCATGTCGTCTCTCTGCATCATCTACACCACCATCATCAGCAGCTACACCACGTCCACATCCACATCCCCTATTTGATGCTCTCCTCATTTTTAAAAATGGTTTTTCTAAACATTACTTTTAAAGTGGTGACAGAAGAGAAGATTTATTAATTTGCAACAGTACTAGAAAACACACAGTATTACTGAAAACTTATTTCTATGGCCTAGAAATTGCAATGAGGCAGCTGTTATTTATTTTCAAGACTACCAAAAAAAACCCACAAGTCTATTATTTTTTGGGTCTAAAAATGGCAATACTTGGCATGGCTTTGATGGCTCCGGACGTGCCCACAATCAGAAAGCATGGTGATTGGCTGCACTGCAGCCTTTCAATAAGCTTTATTAGACTGGAGAACCCGAACAGCATACCAGACTTAGAGGAAAAAGTTCAAGTTCGGGGTTCGATACTGGACTTGGTGTCTAGTACAGACCCCAACGTTTACTGTTTGGGTTCGGTCATCCCTAATTATCATCTATAAGATGGCTTAATTAGGAAAATAGCATATGGGTAAAGCTTAAGATATGGTAGCAAGTAAACCATTTCCTCTTTAACTTATTAATGGAGTGATTAGTGAGGCTAAAATGACGATCCACTGTCGCACCATCAGCTGTATGGGACTTCTAGCCTCTGAGCTACTGTAAGGGGTTGAGGTAGACTGTGTGGAGACTGTGTGCTCCCCTTCTTGCTACTGGATGTAATGGTACATTATACAAACTGTACAAACTAATGTAAGGTGGATGATAGTTTATAATGGAGCATCAGGGAAGGAGACGGATGGTGGAAGAGAGTTACAAATGTAGAACCTGTCACAGCTACACTGTGTGTCTTTTGTGGAGTCTGGCAGATTTACCAATAAGCTGGGTCAGTTAGTGGGCCACTACCATGGGCATACTTTTTTGTAGTAATATAAGAAATTTGGGCATTGGGCAAGAATGGATCACGTATTAAGGGGAAGCATAAAAGAAAGCAAAAAAAGAACTCATAAAAGGAAAGAAGGGCCGGAGGCACGAGGGATATTCCACATAGAAAAAGTATCCTAGAGGACAAAACTGGAAGTAAAAGAGCAAGCTAGGAGATCAGAACACCCCCATCCCACTCAGCTGTCAATTTAACCATAGGCTGCATATTTTTATGGCAATGTTTTTTCTATATTTTTCTTTTGCGACATTCACTACACAGGATAAATAATGATATAGTGTTATAGCACCTGTCATTATGGATGCTGTGATTCCAAACACGTTTTTGAAAGAATGTTTAATTATTTATATTCTTTTTTACAAAACGTATTAGTCCCAAATTGGGTTTCAACATGTGATGTTATGATTGCAAGTAGTAGATTAAAAATGATCTGCTGATAGATACTTTGGATGTGTTCAAACGTTGAGGTCATGCTGCTGCTTTAAACCCCAACTGCTCTCTGCCTCTGCAGTCTTTCCAGGTGTTTCACATATAAAACCACGAGGTAATTACTGTCAGCCTCACTTTCTTGCAGATATAACATCTATTTCATGGAAAATTAAGTGATTTTGAATCCTTAAAGGGATTGTTTAGGTGAGAACACTGTTTTGATTAATCAGTATTGCCATTGCGAGCGAGTGGCCACATATGTGTGAATGGTCACATGAACGCTTGTGCATGATTTGTATACATGCAGTCACATGTCCACTAGACACGTTCGGCTTCTCTCAATACAATGCTTTTGAGATAAGCTGGATGAGACTGGTTGGCATGTGACATACATGCAAGTATGTGACCATTCACACAGGTGATACGGGGGAAACGAGACTGCTTGCTCACTGCACACTGTCACGATTCAAAAGTATGCAGTCACATAGAGTGGCTGCAGACTTTGCTCTCAAACCTTGACCATCTATTTAATATTCTGAGCTGCTTTGCCTTTGCTCCGGAGTCCCAATGATCATGTGGTTGCTGTATTTTACATAAGGCCACCTTTATAACCAGCACCCTACACTGAATAACATGACGTAGAAAGTTCTACCTACCGTATATATTTACCATAATTGTTCGTTATTTTTCAGTGTAAAGGAAGGCCATAAAAAAATCCTGGCAGAAAAACCCAGTCCATAAGTATTTTTTTAATGACTGTGGCTCAAAAACTGCCTGCCATTTGTGACTCGTGCATTCAGAATTTGCATAACCGGTAGGAGAAATATCTGGGAACTGGTCGATTTTAATGACCAAATTATAAAATAAAAAAGATAACCATTAGTTTAGGTTAGAATGCTTGTACAATATAATCGTGTCATTCATAACAGATTCTATTAACACATTATAGCTTATAAGCTTAATAACACACATTCATCTATTTCTTATATCCTGCAATATATATATATATGAAATTATCCGAAGTAAAATGCATGTCTTTGGCAGTAGTATGTTCAGTAGGAAATGTGCCATTGATTTCTAATCTGGAACATATTCGTATAATTTGTATAAGATGATATCGAGTGAAGGTGGGCTATTTTCTCCATTAAAAGCTTTAGAAGAAACTCAGTAGCACCTACAGACAGAATGACTGATAAAATGATTCTCACATAAGCACTTGTGTCTCAGCTTACACTACATAGCACATCATTGTTCTGTTATAGTGATAATAACATTTCCATTGATCTCCAGTTACAATAAACACATGGCACAAAGCCAAATGTCAGAGAAAGCAAGCCTTCAACACTAGTATTAAAACCACACTTTCTAACAGGCTTTACCATGGGTGTCAATTGAACATGCTCTATCACTTACACCTGAAGCTTTAATAATGGTTATCCTGCAGATACAAGATTCTAAACCATTTTCTTGTGATACTTTCAAATTGCAAGTAGTTATCCAAGTAAAAGCAGTCTCTATAAGTATATATCTAATCTTACTGTAAATTTGATGAATCATTTTCTAAAAATATATTTCTATTTTTTTTATATTTTTAAATGTTAATGATTCATATTTGCTAAATCTTTCTGGGCAAAATTGATTTAAAAGACCAATAAAATTAGCATGTAGAGTAGAGATGAGCAAACTTGTTTGGAAAACATTTGCCTATCTCATATTTATCACGAATGCAGCACATTCGGATTCATGTTTAGACACCCGATGATGACAACATCAGCGCTAACCGTCTTAGTAGACATTTCAAAACTGTGCAGAATGGTCCAGAGGTCCTTCATCTGTGCCCAATCCTCAAACGTGATTTGCTACACATTCATACTGTGTTGGGCCAGACTATGCAAAATGTCATACTTTACCAGAGGTCTTAGCTGCTGCCACAGTCGCTGCAACAGGTGCAGAGTGGAATTCCACAGTGATGGCACAGTGCATATCAACTGGTTATACGGTAGCCCGAAAGACCTCTGTATCGATGCAAGTTGATGAGATGCAGTGTGTGGATGCCAGAAATGAGCACACTGTGACTGTGCTTTCTGCTTCAGTGCATCCAGGCTGGGATAGTGGCATAGAAATTGCTGTTACATCAGGTTGAGGACGTGAGCCATGCAAGGCATGTGTGTAAGGTTGCCATGGCATAGGTCCGCTGCTAGGTTCACACCGATATTGCACACAGCTTTCTCTGACTTCAGGTTCAGTGAAGACAGTCATTACTCAAACTTGGCCTGTATAGCTGTTCATAACGCTTGAGTTGTGTGACTGGGATCTCCAAGGCATATTAATTGAAACACTGCCTGATTGTGGTATTCCCTGGCTGCACAGTATGGAAGTGAGGGGGATTCCGCCTCACCTTTTTATATATATATAGCCCATTCTCTACTTCGCTGAACCTAATTTTCATCAAACTGCACCACACCCAAAAGCACTACAAATATTGACTGGTGACAACCTCAGGCAGCCTTTATCTACCCCCCATTTCCTCAAGATGGCTGAACCATCATTGTAAGTAAGCACCTGTGCTTTGTGTCACCCCCATATCATTGTACAATGTAAGCTCATACAAGAAGGGTCATCATTATTTTTGCTTTAATTATTGGATTATCATTACATTTTTAACTAATGACTGGTTTATATGAACTGCTGACTTGTAAAACACTGTGGAACATATTTGCACTATATAAATAAAGATTATTATTGGTAGATTGGAGATTGTGAAGTTCAAGCTCTTAGCTTTGCCATGTGTAGGAGGAAACAATCTTTTACATGAGCACAACTGCATGAATGAGGTCTGACTGCTGTGTTAATAAAGGGTGGACTAGCGTGAACACCATAAATGCAGGTGCAGGCAGGGATGTTATGGTGGATTGAGAAAGATGTGATGTGCTCAGTGTCTGAGATCGATCAAAAACAGCAGGCATGCCCACTTTCATAACACAAGTGGAGGTTCTGCAGACGGAGACCTGTGTGAGAACACTTGAAATGTTGATGGAGAAGAAAAAAGCAACAGATGAGGTTGATAGGGTGGCCAGTGGTTGGTGAGGCCCGGTTGTCCACATTTTAGGGCAGTGAGATTCCCAGACTAAGACATGTTTATAGTGCATGTTCCGGATCATGCATTTAATAGTCAATTTATTTGACTTTTTGCCTTCACTCAGTCATTTTTTTTTTACAAAATTGGCAGATAACAGGAGTTGGGTCATCCTGTGTGTTCTCAAAAAAGGGCTAGGCTCGCCAACCCTTGCTGCCCCTGTGAACTGCAGACCCATGACCGCTGCTTTGACACAGCCAGAGTTGTGGCTGAGGATGAAGTGCTTGTTGTGGATGCATCACTTACTGTCTGTGTGGGAAGCCACAACGTAACATACTAGTCTTCATCCTCCTTCTCTGATGAACTACTCAGCTGTGTAATTCTAGGTTCACACCAAGTGGGATCTACATCCTCAACATAATCCTCTCTGTTCTCCCACTTCTCACTCTGAGAAACACTCTCCTCCTCTTCCTG
This sequence comes from Dendrobates tinctorius, assembly GCF_039654945.1. Lineage (NCBI taxonomy): Eukaryota > Metazoa > Chordata > Amphibia > Anura > Dendrobatidae > Dendrobates > Dendrobates tinctorius. Next base: position 28,634,632 of record NW_027361732.1, on the reverse strand, counting down.
ACCCGGCTAGTGGACATGCAGCTATGGGGAATTACATGAATGTATTGTCGCTCTCACTGTAGAATATTGCCTGGTAGAGTTGGTACAAGTTGAATCAGAGAACCTGGTCCATTGGCCAGCAATCTGTGGTCACTGGACTGTAGCACTAAGAATCGATTCTTACCTGGCGCCAGTCATGGCTCTTCTTTTGATTAGCACCAACTCTATTGAGTGGCTTTTTTCAATCTCCAACAGTACTTTCTCTTTTTCTGTCTATGTGCAATCTTTACATATTCATTTGGACATGGACTTTTGGAAGTGTATGGTATTCCTGGGAAAAATGAGGGAAAAAATCTGTTTTCGCAATTATATTTGAAATAAGTACTTTAACCCCTTAGCGACCGCCGATACGCCTTTTAACGGCGGTATTCATCTGTACTAAAACCACAGCGCCGCTAATTCACGGCGCTGTGAAGAAAGTGAATAGCGCCCCCCAGTGTCGGATTAGCTGAGACCCCAGAGAACATGAATCAGTCGTTTTTTACCGACCCCGCTTTTGCGATCACCGTTATTAACCCTATAACGGCGACCGCAAAAAAAAAAGCCACGATTTTACATTTCATTTCTCTTTCCTCTGATGTGATCACACATCAGAGGAGAAAGAAAGAGAGTCCCCGATCCCCCCGGTACCTCTCCGTGGTCCTCTGTCCCCTCCTGGTGGTCCTGTGTCCCGCCAGTGTCCTTCGGTGGGCACCGCCATCTTGGATCCAGGGAAAATGGCGGGCGCATGCGCAGTGCGCCCGCCGGGAATCTGCCGACTCTGGCTGGCAGAATCCATTCATTCATTTTGATCACGATGATAAACTATCATCGTGATCAAAATAAACAAAATAGTGCATAACCCCCCCATTTATCTCCCCCTTAGTTAGGCCAACATAACGAAATAAAGAAAATATTTTTTTTTCAGTTTTCCATTAGGGTTAGGGTTAGGGCTAGGGTTAGGGTTGGGCTAGGGTTAGGGTTAGGGTTGGGCTAGGGTTAGGGCGAAGGCTAGGGTTAGGGCTCGGGTTAGGGCTAGGGTTAGAATTTGGGTTAGGGCGAATTAGGATTAGGGATTAGGGTTGGGATTAAGGTTAGGGTTGGGATTAGGGTTAGGGGTGTTTTGGGGTTAGGGTTGGAGCAAGAATTGAGGGGTTTCCACTATTTACCAACTTTGGGGGTCTAGAAATTGGGTCTAAAAAATCATTTTTGTGGAAATAAAAAAGACTTTTTATTTTCACGGCTCTGCGTTTATAAACTTCTGTGAAGCGCTTATGGGTTAGGGGGTCTAATTTCCAAAATGGGGTCACTTGTGGGGGGTTTACACTGTTTAGGCCCATCCGGGGCTCTGCAAGAGCAACATGACGCCCGCAGACCATTACATCAAAGTCTGCATTCCAAAATGGCACTCCTTCCCTTCCGAGCTCTCCCATGCGCCCAAACAGTGGTTCCCCCCACATATGGGGTATCGGCATACTCAGGACAAATCGCACAACTGTGGAAGTATGATTTCTCCTGTTACCCTTGTAAAAATAAAAATTTGGGGCAAAAAGATCATTTTTGTGGAAAAAAATGGATTTCTTATTTTCACGGCTCTACGTTATAAACTTCTGTGAAGCACTTGAAGGTTCAAAGTGCTCACCACACATTTAGATAAGTTCCTTGGGGGGTCTAGTTTCCAAAATGGGATCACTTGTTGGAGGTTTCCACTGTTTAGGCATATTAAGGGCTCTCCGAACGCAACATGGCATCCAATCTCAATTCCAGCCAATTCTGCATTGAAAAAGTCAAACGGCGCTCCATCCCTTGCGAGCTCTGCCGTGTGCTGAAAAAGTGCTTTACCCCCACATATGGGGTATCAGCGTATTGAAGAGAAATTGTACAACAAATTTTGTGGTTGATTTTCTCTTTTAACACTTGTGAAAATAGAAAAAATTGGTTCTGAAGTAAATTTTTTGCAAAAAAAAGTTAAATGTTAATTTTTTCCTTCCACATTCCTTTAGTTCCTGTGAAGCACTTAAATGGTTTATAAACTTCTTGAATGTGGTTTTGAGCACCTTGAGGGGTCTAGTTTTTAGAATGGTGCCACTTTTGGGTATTTTCTGTCATGTACACCCCTCAAAATGACTTTAAATATGATGTGGTCCCGAAAAAAATGGTTTTGTAAATTTTGTTGTAAAAATAAGAAATCGCTGGTCAATTTTAACCCTTATAACTTCCTAACCAAAAAAGATTTTGCTTCCAAAATTGTGGTGATGTAAAGTAGACATGTGGGAAATGTTATTTATTAAGAAATTTTTGTGACACATCTCTCTGATTTAAGGGCATACAAATTTAAAGTTTTAAAATTGCAAAATTGTCAAAATTTTTGCCATATTTCCATTTTTTTCATAAATAAACGCAAGACTTATTGAAGAAATTTTACCACTAACATGAAGTACAATATGTCACGAGAAAACATTCTCAGAATCAGCGGGATCCATTAAAGCGTTCCAGAGTTATAACCTCATAAATGGACAGTGGTCAGAATTGTAAAAATTGGCCTGGTCATTAAGCTGCAAACTGGCTCTGTCGCTAAGGGGTTAAAACATGGTACTTCAGCATGTAATTTCAGTTGAATTTTTCTGTGGACTATAGTCCTTAGTCTAAAAATTTTTCACTTATTGCGATGCTTTATCTGGCCTCTTTTTTTCAGAGCCAGACCGAGAGTATGGGGTATTTTTCAGGCCTTTATCAGTTTAGCAATCATGAATTCCCACTTGTTTATTTTGTAGCAGCTCCTTTTTTAAGCTAATGTAGGTTATTTAGGGTAGTTGTGACCAGTTCTTTGCTTTTTCTTTGTGTTTCTCCTCCTAGTTACTTTTTATAGATTAAAAAATAATAATAATGCTAAATAAATGTATTCCCCACTGTTCAACAGACCATACCTAAATGAATTCAAGTCTCCAGGTCCAGATGAATTACACCCCAGAGTACTGAAGGAGATAGCAGAAGAAATTTTTGAACCCCTCTCCATAATCTTTGAAAATTCTTGGAGAACAGGAGAAGTGCCAGAAGACTGGAGAAGAGCAAATGTTGTTCCTATCTTCAAAAAGGGGAAGAAGGTGGACCCAGGCAACTATAGGCCGGTGAGTCTGACTTCCATACCAGGAAAGATCTTTGAACAAATTATTAAACAACATGTATGTCAATACCTGGATAAGAATGAAGTGATTAAACAGAGTCAGCATGGGTTTCTAACTAATAAGTCATGTCAGACTAACTTAATTTCCTTCTATGACGGTATCACTGATTGGGTGGATCAAGGAAATGCTGTAGATATAGTATATCTTGACTTCAGCAAAGCATTTGACAAAGTCTCTCATACAATCCTTATTGAAAAAATGACTAAGTATGGAATGGACAAGGCAACTGTTAGGTGGATTCATAACTGGCTTAGTGATCGGACCCAAAGAGTGGTCATAAATGGCTGCACATCCAGTTGGAAGAATGTCTCAAGTGGGGTACCACAGGGCTCTGTCCTGGGCCCTGTATTGTTCAACATCTTTATCAACGATTTAGATGAAGGAATTGAGGGTAAACTGATTAAATTTGCTGATGACACAAAGCTAGGAGGGATAGCTAATACTAGAGAAGAGAGAGAGAGGATTCAAAAAGATTTAAATAAACTGGAGAAGTGGGCAGCAACTAACAGAATGGTTTTTAACAGGGAGAAATGCAAAGTACTACATCTGGGCAATAAAAATGAAAAAAGCATATATAGAATGGGAGGAATAGGGCTAAGTGACAGCACATGTGAAAAAGACTTGGGTATACTAATAGATCACAGACTGAATATGAGTCAACAGTGTGATGCAGCAGCAAAAAAGGCAAATGCAATTCTAGGATGTATTAACAGAAGCATACAGTCTAGATCACGTGAAGTCATTATTTCCCTCTACTCCTCTTTGGTCAGACCTCATCTGGAATATTGTGTCCAGTTTTGGGCACCACATTTTAAAAAAGACATCAACAAACTGGAGCAAGTTCAGAAAAGAGCGACCAGAATGGTGACCGGTCTGCAAACCCTGTCTTATGAGGAAAGGTTGCAGGATTTGGGAATGTTTAGTTTGCAAAAGAGAAGACTGAGAGGAGACTTAATAGCTGTCTACAAATATCTAAAGGGCTGTCACATTGTAGAAGGATCAACTTTATTCTCATTTGCACAAGGAAAGACTAGAAGCAATGGGATGAAACTGAATGGGAAGAGACACAGATTAGATATTAGAAAAAACTTTTTGACAGTTAGAGTGATCAATGAGTGGAACAGGCTGCCACGAGAAGTGGTGAGTTCTCCTTCAATGGAAGTCTTCAAACAGAGGCTGGACAGACATCTGACTGGGATGATTTAGCAAATCCTGCTTTGAGCAGGGGGTTGGACCAGATGGCCCAGGAGGTCCCTTCCAACTCTACGATTCTATTCTATTCTATTCTATTCTAAATTTCCACTGCTTTGTGTTATTGCCTATACTAAAAAGTCACTTGCCGAACTTCAGAAGAACAATTTAAAATCTAAAAAGAGTGTAATGGACTAATGGAATTTTAGTATATGCCAAGGAACACTTACATAACATATATAAAAACATACAGAGACAAATCTGACCTTCACACCAAACAATCTACAGTAATTGATTGCAAGACTGTAACAAGAATTTCATGTTCATTTTTGCAAAACTGCCCACTTGCAAATACATGCAACCTCTTTAGTGTGGACACCTACACTAAGGTCAGTTCAATCTGAGTGCAAAATTGGTGTACCACTGCTCCTGCACTTTTCTGCAAGCCCTGGATAGACCATGAACCAATGACTCAGGCAGACAGCACTGTGAGCCTGTGCCATCAGACCCACAACCAAGACAGGACAAAAACCTACATCAAACCAGCCAAGAGCCTATAGCAGGTCTCCACAGTGACCTCCAGGCCCGAAATTGCCTGGTGCCTAGGTGAAGTCCAGTGCCTAGGACGGTGGGATGCAGGGGGCAGAGAAAAAAAAAGAGGGAGGATTTTTTTTACCTCCCCACTTCTCCATTAGACAATGTTATAAATCCGCTCTCTTTTCGGAGGAGGGGGGAGCGCGTAACTCCATTAATTTGTATTTGCGACTTTAAGGCACAATTACAAATATATCATGGACTCAGGGAGCCGATTGACCCTCAATATACTAGCGCCAGCTCTTCGGGGTTAGAATAGCACCTATCAGCTCCCTGATCCCAAGTCCTGTGGCATCCAAACCACTGCTGATGTATCTGCAACATGATTAAGTTATATCACCACTCTGTAGTGTAGACGTGACAGCAGGTGCTGCAGAGGAGGACAGGCCTCAGAGCCTGGAGGAGAATGGACACCAGAGCCCATAGGAGGATAGGAGCCAGGAGGAAGACAGATATGGGAGCAGATTCTGGGGGGACTGGGGGGACGGGAGTTTTACTATAGACTGGGGTTTAGTGGGCCTATTACTGTTGACTGAGGGTTAGGGGGGACTAGTACTATAGACTGGGGATTAGTGGGGAATATTACTATAGATTGGGGGTTAATGGGGATAATACTGTAGACTGAAGGTTAGGGAGAACTATTACTGTAGACTGGTGGTTGGGGCTATTACTGTAAACTGGAGTTTAGTGGGCCTATTACTGTAGACTGGGGGTTAGGAGGCTATTACTGTAGACTGGGGTTTAGTGGGCCTATTTCTGTAGACTGAGGGTTGGGGGGATTAGTACTATAGACTGGAGGTTAGTGGGGACTATTACTATATATTGGGGGTCAGTGAGAATATTACCGCAGATGGAAGTTTATGGAGGACTATTACTGTAGACTGGTGGTTAAGGGGCTATTACTGTAAACTGGGTTTAGTGGGACTATTACTGTAGATTGGGTTTTAGGGGGCTATTACTGTAGACTGGGGTTTAAGAAGCTATTACTGTAGAGTGGAGATTAGGGTGGCTTATAGAACGAGGGGATAGTGAAATGTACATAATTGTCGCGGAAAGTGTAAGAAGTCATTATGGTGGCGGTACAGTGTTAGGGCTCAATATGGTAGGGGGACAGTGAAGAAAGGAAAGCATGGGGGGGTGAAGTATGAAGAGGGGCAACATAGGGGACTCAGTATGAAAGTGGGGCAGTGTGAAGGGTCTCAGTATAGAGATGAGGCATCATGAGGGTCTCATTGTGAAGAGGTGGCAGCATGAAGGGTCTCATTACGAAGAAGGGGCAGTATGGGGAGCTCATTATGGAAAAGGGGCAGCATGCAGAGCTCAGTATGGAGAAAAGGCAACATAGTGGATTCCGTATAGAGAGGGGCAGTGTGAGGGCACAGTATGGAGAGGGGCAGCTTAGAGGGCTCAGTATGGAGTGGGAAAAGCATGAGTGAGACATTGAAGAAGGGGCAGCAAGGAAGTGCAGTCCTTATAGAGTTAGGTACATGAGAAGACAGCGATCAATGAGTATATAATCACACAGACATGACACTACACTAACATTTACACCTGTTTAGGGGAAGTAAATTACTAGAGTGCTTTTTTAATATTTGCAGAAAAATCTACTTTTATTTAATATTCAAATGAGGGCGCTCGGTGCACACTTGTTGTGTCCCATGCTATGGTGCACCGTTACACCCTCATACTTGTATATTAAAGCCAGTCTTTTGTTTTTATTGACAGCACTCTGTTGGTAAAAGTGAGTGCTGTGTAAAATCAGCTTGCAAGTCTGTGCTTTCACACTGACATTGGACAAGTGCAGCAGCGCACTCCAAGTGACAGTGTGAGTGCACACAATTTGGCGGCAGGCTGGTTCTGATGCCTGGTTCTTGTCTGGAACAAGGGTGTTGACTGAGCAGACAGCATACTCATATCACAAGGCCATCCCATCCTCATGAAGCAGTTTGCTTGCTACTCTTCTGGGGCATCAAGAGTCGGCTGCAGGCACGCAGGAATCTGGCATCAGTATGCGCCCACAGTAACATTGCTCACATCCGCACTGACACTAGGAGTGTGCTCAGAACACAAAGTGGTTTTAGACAGGTTTTAGACAGCTACCGCTTAAATTGAATTCTGTCAATCAAGACAAATGACTGGCTTTCAAATAAAAATACAAGGGTGCATCGATGCCTCCTCATTTGCATATTAAAATGTAGATTTTTCAGGAAATATTAAAGGAGTTGTCCAGTTTACAATGACAAGTCACACAGAGTGACTGCAGACATATGAATCTTACCAGCGCACGGTGTCTGTGCTAGGAGTGATGGTCATGTATGCAATATGCAAGCTCCCAGTCAGGATCTGTCTTGTGGGTAGCACCCAATTTAAGCTAAACAGTAAATTATTTTTGTAGGGACTACATGCCCTATGTAAGTGTTTATGATATTTAATTGTCATTTGGGGGTGGCAGACTACCTGTAACACCTCAGTGAGGCGAGCTATACTGTAAGAGTGGACCCTCTGGACCATGGAACAGATTGCCCAGGGCGAGCTGACCTAGTGCAGACCGACCCTTATACAGGGATCGTCAGGGACAGGCCTAGGGATCTCTAATACCATGGTAGCCGGTACCAAGAGGGACGGCTCAGATAGCGGGAGAGACATGGAACAGAAGGATAACTGAGGAGACTGACAAACACAGGAGCACTAGGAACGGACATATGGAACAGAGCACAGGAGTATAGCAGAGCATGTGCCAGGAGGCACAACACAGCACCAGGCAGAGTACAGGGACAGAGCTTGTGCCAGGAGGCACAATGGCATACAAGACAGAGTACAGGGCCTGAGCTTGTGCCAGGAGGCACAACAGAGCAACAGGCAGAGAGCAAGGACACGGATGTGCAGATAGTGCACACAGAATATAGACACGGGCCTGGGTCACAGAAGCAGGAGCTTAAACAATAACCAGGCACCAGAGGAAAGAGGAAGCAGGTTCAAATAACCCCCACCTTACCCAGATTGGCTGCTGGGATTTCCGGGTCAGGATATCCAAGTGTATAAAGGACCTGGGAGGGGGCCTGGCCACCCGGGTCAGGACATCAGAGAAGCTACAGGACCTTGGAGGAGGCGTGGCCACCCACCAAGAGTGCCAGAGTGCAAGTGTCGAGTCCTGGAGCCTCCAGCAGTGCGGGGAGCACGGCAGGACCGAAGGACAGGAACAGAGGAATGGGCAGCAGCGGGCACAGAGGTAACAGTGGCATGACCAGCCGCTGGGGGAGAGCGGCCAGTGGTGGTAACAGTACCTTTAAGTAAGCTGAAAAATATTTCATCCAACATAGATTGTGCATCGGGTGATTGAAAGCCTGCTTAGGTAGACCAATAAGGTTTCCAATTATTGGCAGCATTGTAAATGCACCTCAAAGAGTAATTAAATTTTTGGAAGTTTTTTTATGTTTTATGCCCAATAATGATAATAAATCAACCACAGATCAAAAGACCTTTTAAGAGAGTGCAGATAGAGCAGATGCAGTAGAAAGTCATTCTGTCTCCTATTTTGTGCACTTATTAGAGGTCTTTTGAACAATCGGTAGGATTTTAGGACCCAGGCCCAAACCACTGAGCTCAGAATTAATAGACCTAAAACATATGATATCTCCCAAAAGTTAAAACATTTTTTTAAATGTTTAATAGTGCTACTGCCTGCATGTGATCAGTACAGTGGTTCCTACATGGTCCACTCTTTGATGATGGCTGGTAATAACAACTCTTAGTATCTTCTTACCACCGTTAAAGACATACTGGGAGCTGCAGTATCATATGATACAATTATTTTTTGGGCTGACCTGACATTGCAATTGATCGCTGAACTAAACTTGATGATGTATTGAGGGTGGTTCTGGTGATGTAGCTGTGTCCTGACGATGGTTCTGGTGATGTAGTCGTGTAGCGACGGTAGTTATGGTGATGTAGTTGTTTACTCATGGTTGTTCTGGTGATGTAGTAGTGTACTGACTGTGGTTCTGGTGATGTAGCTGTGTACCGATGGTGGTTCTGGTGATTTAGTCTTGTACCAATGGTAGTTTTGGTGATGTAATGGTGGTTGTAATGATATAGTCGTGAACTGATGTTGGTTCTGGTGATGAGGTTGTGTATCGACAGTGGTTCTGGTGATGTAGTCATGTAGATGTAGCAATATTTAATTTCTTCGACTTGATAGTAGATCATTATAGCGTCAGTGTGCCTGACTAAAAATATAACCATCTGAATGTGGCCATATATGTCAACTGAACAAATATTTGACTAAAGCCCCCATACACTATAGACAACTGTCCCATCATTCGGCTGACAACTTTCTCCCGCTACTCTCCCATACACAGCAGCACTCACTTTGTTGAGCACTCTTGTCTTCTTTATAAGAGAAATGCTGTTAGACATCTCTGGCAGTGTGCTTATCTTTTAGAGAGCAAAAGATCTGCAGTGCGAAATTGGATATGCTAGAACCTTGACTCCCTGGAAATCATTAGACTGTATGCCAAACCTGTCAAAGTCTTGCTTTGGCCAACTTTAGTCTAATACGTGTCAGTGCCTTAGCTACTATCTTAAGGGTATGTAAACTTTTAGGGAATGTGCACACAATGTCTTTTAGATGTCTTTCAGGCAGAAGATGCTTTAATACACACTGACGTCTTTTTTTTTCTCTAAAAGGGATGTTTTTGGTTCTTTTCAACATCTTTTGACAACCGTTTCTTTTTAATTGAAATTATCTTAAGTACTAGTGAGTGGCTTCCTAGCGGTAGTCACATGAAAAAATCGTTAGGTTACCTATTTTAATGGCCTGGGTCCTGGTGTCTCAATTTAGTGTGATTGATTAACGAGAAGAGAGAGAGCCAAAAAAACAAAAAAGTTCTAAGTCTTATCCTCCTATATATTCAGACATAGCTTGGGGATAGCATTTATGCAGGGGGCATTTATGCACACTTTATCCAAGTACAGTTTATCAAAGTACTGGCAGTTATAACATGGCAGTTAGACTGGGCAGGAGACAGGTAAGACATTTATATACATCTACTCCCTGTACATTTGGAGTACAACAAATATATACCATATGCATTTGTGTAATTTATATCCTGGCTGCTGCATTCACACACATCCACCGCCCTGGCATTAACTCTCTACACTCCATCCACATTGGCCCCTCGCTTCTTTCCTCTCCTATGTATAGCATTCATGCTCTTTTCACGTTGTTAAACTGCACAGATCCAGTCAGTCCCACCATTCAACATCAGAGACGCTCTCACAAATCACTTAACCATCTGCTCACTCTTTCTATCCTCCTTCTCCTAGTCGCAGGAGACATTGCTCCCAACCCTGGTCCCCCATTTTATAGAAAGTCAAACCTCCCGACTGCTACACTCAGAAACCCCTCTAATCTTATTAATATTCCCTGCATGCCATCTGTCTCTCTTAATTGTGCACTTTGGAATTCTCGCTCAGTGTGTAACAAACTCTCCTTCATTCATGACTTTTTCCTTTCTAATTCTCTTAACCTCCTGGCTCTTACTGAAACCTGGATCCAGCAGTCAGATACTACCGCTGCTGCTGCTCTTTCATACGGGGGGCTACACTTCTCTCATACCCCAAGATCAGACAATAGAGCTGGTGGAGGCGTTGGTCTGCTCCTATCACCAAAATGTACCTTTCAGGTTATCCCTCAAGTACCCTCACTTGTCTTCCCTTCTTTTGAGGTCCATGCCGTCAGACTCTACACCCCCTTCTCCATGCGAGTGGCGGTGGTGTATCGTCCTCCCGGCCCCTCCCATCAGTTCCTGGATCATTTTGCCACTTGGCTTCCACATTTTCTCTCCTGTGACATCCCTACCCTCATCATGGGAGATTTCAACATTCCCATTGCTCTTCCCCTCTCACCATCTGCTACTCACCTTTTATCTCTAACCTCCTCATTTGGCCTTTCGCAGCTTACTAATTCTCCAACGCATGAAGACGGAAACTCCCTCGACTTGGTCTTCTCTCGGCTTTGTGCAGTGGATGATTTTGTAAACTCCCCTCTCCCACTCTCTGACCACAATCTTCTTTCGTTCTCTATCAAGAACTGCCAGGCTGCTCAGGTCACCCCCACTGTCCAGACTTATAGAAACATACAGGCCATTAACACCCAGAAACTTATGAAGAACTTGCAGTCTTCATTGGCCCCTATCTCCTCCCTCTCATGTCCTGATTCTGCATTGAAGCATTACAATGAAACACTTCAAAGTGCCCTGGATGAATTTGCACCCCCTATAAATAGAACACCACAACGCAGATGGCGACAACCCTGGCACACGGTGCAAACGCGTTTCCTGCAGCGGTGCTCCAGGTGCGCTGGACGTCTGTGGAGAAAATCCAATCTACCCGAAGATTTCATCCATTTTAAGTTTATGCTTAGAACATACAACACTGCCCTTCACCTCTCCAAACAAGCCTATTTCAACACCCTCATCACCTCACTGTCCAATAACCCGAAACGTCTCTTTGACACTTTTCATTCTCTACTCAATCCAAGAGTACAGGCCCCAACCACGGAGCTCCGAGCTGATGATCTGGCCAATTACTTCAAAGAAAAAATTGACCAGATCCGACAGGAAATTATCTCCCAATCACCTCATACCATGCACTGTCCTCCCTCCCCCACTGCATCTAACTCACTCTCTGATTTTGAACCAGTCACAGAAGAAGAAGTAAGCAGGCTCCTTGCATCTTCTCGCCCAACTACTTGCACCAGTGACCCATTTCCGTCACAGCTCCTCCAGTCCCTTTCCCCTGCTGTCACCCCTCACCTAACTAAAATATTTAACCTCTCTCTCTCTTCTGGTATTTTTCCCTCCTCATTTAAGCATGCCATCATACATCCACTACTTAAAAAACCATCCCTCAACCAAAACTGTGCCGCTAACTATAGACCTGTCTCTAATCTTCCCTTCATCTCTAAACTCCTGGAACGCCTGGTCCACTCCCGTCTTATCCGCTATCTCTCAGAAAACTCTCTTCTCGACCCTCTCCAATCCGGTTTCCGCTCTTTACACTCCACTGAAACTGCCCTCACTAAAGTCTCTAATGATCTGCTAACAGCTAAATCAAATGGTCACTACTCCATGCTAATTCTCTTGGATCTCTCTGGATCATCAGCTCCTCCTCACTATGCTCCGTTCCATTGGCCTCAAGGATACCGTTCTCTCCTGGTTCTCCTCCTATCTCTCCGACCGCTCCTTTACTGTATCTTTTGCCAGTTCCTCCTCCTCTCATCTTCCCCTTACTGTTGGGGTCCCCCAAGGATCGGTTCTAGGCCCCCTTCTCTTCTCCTTGTACACTGCCCCTATTGGTCAAACAATCAGTAGATTTGGTTTCCAGTACCATCTCTGTGCTGATGACACCCAATTATACGCTTCTTCTCCTGACATCACGCCAGCCTTTCTAGAAAACACCGGCGATTGTCTAAACGCTGTGTCTAATATCATGTCCTCACTATATCTGAAACTGAACCTGTCAAAGACTGAACTCCTGGTGTTTCCTCCCTCTACTAATGTACCTATACCCGACATTGCCATTTCTGTGTGTGGTTCCACTATTACTCCCCAGCAACAGGCCCGCTGTCTTGGGGTCATACTTGATTCCGAGCTTTCCTTTGCCCCCCACATTCGATCACTGGCTCGCTCTTGTCATCTGCACCTCAAAAACATTTCTAGAATTCGACCTTTTCTTACCTTTGACTCTGCAAAAACTCTTACTGTTTCTCTTATTCATTCTCGTCTCGACTATTGTAACTCTCTTCTAATCGGTCTCCCTCTTATCAAACTCTCCCCTCTCCAATCTGTCTTGAATGCTGCAGCCAGGATCATATTCCTCACCAATCGTTACACCGATGCCTCTACCTTGTGCCAGTCATTACACTGGCTACCCATCCACTCCAGAATTCAGTATAAACTTATTACCCTCACTCACAAAGCCCTCCATGGCTCAGCACCACCCTACATCTCCTCCCTTGTTTCAGTATACCACCCTACCCGCGCCCTCCGTTCTGCTGATGATCTGAGGTTAGCATCCTCAATAGTCAGAACCTCCCACTCCCGTCTCCAAGACTTTACACGTGCCGCGCCAATTCTTTGGAATGCACTTCCCAGGTCAATACGATTAGTCCCCAATCCCCACAATTTTAAGCGTGTCCTGAAAACGCATTTATTCAGACTGGCCTACCGCCTCAACACATTAACCTAATCTATCCCTGTGTGGCAGAGCCAAAAGTTTTACCATAACCAGGTTCCCCGCATCATTCTCCCACATGCTTTATGCATCCATTAGCCCTCTGTGTCCGTACTGTCACACACCTAACATTATGGCTGGTCCATACAATCAGGGCAACTGTTACCACCCACCTTTCGTGTCTACCTCTTTCCTCATAGACAGTAAGCTTGCGAGCAGGGCCTTCTTTCCTCTTGGTATTTGTTATAATCTACTGTATGTGATTATTGTTATGCTGTAATGTCTATTGTCTGTACAAATCCCCTCTGAAATGTAAAGTGCTGCGGAATATGTCGGCGCTATAAAAATAAAATTTATTATTATTATTATAATGGCCTGTTGCCTTTGAAAACCTGAAGCTTAATAGACTGAACATATGCACTTTCTATTCATCCTTTTTAGCATTAAATTAGTGCTTTTTCAGGTGAGTTACATAGCAGATCTGCCTTAAATAGATGTTGTGTGCTCATAGTATGACTTATCAGTAGGGGGGCATGACAACTTAAAGTACCTAGGGCAGCATGAATGCCAAATATGGCCCTGGTGACCACCACAAAACAGAAACAGCAAGGGGAGTAACCTATCAACCCAGCAGCAACTCAGCTGTCAGATTTACTGTAACTCTCTTGCTCTGGGTCACAAGCATGACACCACAATTAAAAATTTTTAAAAACCTACCAGAGCCCAGCAGTGGGCCAATAGAAAAACTTCTCAGTAAAAATGGCCAGTAAAAAGGCTACAAGCTAGATTAGCAGAAACCTTTTCTTTGCAAAGTCCTGCTAAGTGCTAGCTAAAACCAGCTGTGACACACTGAAGGCGCAAAAGCAAAAAACAGAAAAGAGGCAAACTAAAGAACTTTATAAAAATAGTGATCTTTTGCTGCTTAGTGGTGTTGTGCTGTTGTGATGTTAACTAGACTAGAAATATACATTAAAGATGTCGCTATAAAGAGTCTTATACTTTTTGATCAAAATTTTTTTTTTTTAATTATACTTAGGAACATTTGATAACTGTATATTAGATGTGGGCATCGGGTCTTTTTTCTTTAACTAGGGTTTTCTCCTTCTAGTGTTTGTATTGGTACTAGTATTTCACCCATTTATCCCATGATGGGTTTTTTTAATTAGCAGGAGACTGCAAAAAAGATTTGCCCCAAAATGTAGGTTATTTTGGGTACTGAGACTGATAGATGAGATTAGGTTTTTAATCTTTCCTTTATTGTGCTGGACTATGAGATGTTCTTTGTTGCTGTGATTTGATGCGTGTTTTTTTTACCCTGCATGACACCCCCTGTTTATGATTGGTCACTGTTATACAGGGAAGAAAAGTCAACACACTTGGAAAGAAAAGAATCTTTTGAAACGCCCCCCCCCCTGGACTTATCATAAATTATAAACTAAACTTTACAAGTTAAAATCTCTGCAACGGGATTGAGAAATTGAAAAATAAAACATTTATTTTATTCAGCTCTGCAGCCTCTATTCCAAGATGTGGCCAGTTTATCATGCTAAAACTGGTGACAGGTCCTCTTTACACAGAAACAAGCAAAGTTCAATTCATTCATAGTCACCTTTGAATAAATTTTGTCGCATTCAAATATGAATTTAGCATTTATGACTATAACATACATAAGGAACAACTGAGTTTTAAACTTTCATCAAACCTACAACAACTATTGATTTGTCCAGTTCAAAAACTGTGTCAGAACTTTAGCAGAAAATAGCAACCCCTTTGGCTTAAATAGCGACAATCAGCACACTAGGTGTAGAAGGCCAATACTGATGACATCTTCACAGTGGCGGTAATACTATTAAAGCTACATGAAGCCCAATTTAGTATTTTCACACAAGTTACACAGTGACTTATATACATTAGTAGATATTGTATACCATTAAAAGCTATTTGTAAATCGTTAAAAAAAACCTTTGTAAAATACATCAAATAATATATCTAATGTAATTAAAGATGCTACAATCACAGATATTACAATGAAATTGAAATAATTGATATTCTTGCAATCAGGGAATGTAGATATGATAAATAAAAGCTTATCGCATGGGAAGTAGAATGTGTTGGTTGTATGCTGATATGTTTGGAGCATGTAAAGTGTTTTCATATGTTCATATGTTTTAGAGATTTTAAATAATATTTTTTCATTCATTAAATATATTGTATTTTTAAGGATTCTTTAAAGGGTATATCTAGGACTTTATGAAAAGCAAAAACTATGCCTATGCTACCTACCTGCCTGTTGCATACAGTGTCGTTCTTCCCGAGCACAGGATGGCCACAGACCACTCCTACTAAGGATTCAGCTGCCTCTCCTGATATCACATCGACAGAGCGAAGGCTTCTTTTCTGCTGTTGATAGGGCTGGCTTCCAACGTCATTTTAATTGACAGCAGGATTCCAGAAGCCTAACTGGGGGAGCCAGCGGTCAATCAGAATGACGTCGGAAGTCACGCCCCTTCATGTCAGCAAAGACAGCTAAATGCCTGGCATAAGTGGTCTGTGACCGTTATGTCCTGAGAAAGAACAGCGCCATGCACTACAGGCAGGTAGATAGCAACTACCTGCCTGTTAATGCTTAAACATAATTTCATTTTTCATAAAGTCCCAGATATACCCTTTAAATTCAGAACTTCTTTCAGCATTATATGGTAAGGATATATGTACAACGTTGAAGTTTTCATTGATCCTAGCTATATTTTATGACAAAAATAAGATAAATGGTGCTCACTACAATCCTGATGTTGACTCTTTTCATTAAATAGAGTGTATGAGCTTTGCACTGGCTTCATAAGTTTACACATAGATGAGTAGTGATCCTCCATGATATATGGTCTGAGTCTACTGAAGTTCGAGCAGACCTGGTGTTTTTGGACATACAACTTTCAAATTTATACACAGACACTCTATGATGCTTCTAGGAAATTAAAAATCTGAGTGGGCTCACTTTGCGTTCATTAATTTGTAGACATTTATTAAGTTTTAATATCTCAAAAGATTCATAGTTTTACAACTAAATAAATACCTAATTTAAAGTAAATAAAATCAAATATAGACCAGACCTTTTCCACATTTTCCTGACCAGGTACATTTTTTGGCTTTGCCACATGTGTGACTCTTTATTATGATATTTGAGACCTAATTTTTATGATATTTGTGTATTCTTTTTTGTTGTTGCTGATATAATGGATAGAGAAAAAAGGAAATACAGTTGAAAATAGAAGTTTACATACACTGTATAAAAAGACACATATTCATGTTTTTCTCAATATCTGACATGAAATCAGAATAAACCTTTAACGTTTGAAGCCACTTAGGATTACCATAATTATTTATATTTGCCAAATGCCAGAATAATGAGAGAGAGAATGCTTTAAGGCATTTTTATAACTTACTGCAAAGTCAAAAGTTTCCATACATTTCATTAGTATTTGGTAACATTGCCCTTAAACTGAATGACTTGGGTCAAACATTTGGGATATCCTTCCACAAGCTTCTCACAATAGTTGGTCGGAATTTGGGCCCATTCCTCCTGACAAAACTGGTGTAACTGATCCAGGTTTGTAGGTCGCCTTGCTAGCATCTGCCTTTTCAGCTTTGCCAATAAATTTTCAATAGGATTGAGATCAGGGCTTTGTGATGGCCACTCCAAAACATTGACTTTGTTAACCTTAAGCCAATTTGTTACCATTTTGGCAGTATGCTTCTGGTCATTGTCCGTGTGGAAGACCCATTTACAACCAAGCTTTAACTTCCTGGCTGATGACTTGAGATGTTGCTGCAGTATTGCCACATAATCTTCTTTTCTCATCATGCCATCTATTTTGTGAAGTGCAACAGTCCCTCCTGCAGCAAAACAACCACACAACATGATGCCACCCCCGTGTTTCACAGTTGGGATGGTGTACTTAGGTTTCCAAGCTTCTCCCTTTTTCTTCCAAATGTAATGATGGTCATTATGCCCTAAGAGGTCAATTTTAGTTTCATCAGGCCACAGGACATGTCTCCAAAAATTAAAGTCTTTGTTCCTGTGTGCATTTGCAAACATTAAACTGGCTTTTTATGTTTCTTTTTGAGTAATGGCTTCTTCCTGGCAGATTAGCCTTTCAGCCCATGTTGATACAGTACTCGTTTCACTGTGGATATTCACACAATCTTACCAGCTTTCGCCATCATCTTCACAAGGTCTTTTGCTTTTGTCCTTGGGTTGATATGCACATGTCAGACCAAAGCATGTTCATGTCTGGGACATAGAACCCATCTCCTTCCTGAGCGGTATGATGGCTGGACATTACCATCTTGTTTGTACTTGCATATAATTGTTTGTACAGATGAAAGAGTCACCGTAAGTTATCTTGAAATTGTACCCAAGGATGTTGTGTAAGTTCACAATTCTCTTCCTGATATCTTGGCTGATTTCTTTAGAATTTCCCATGATGCTGCACAAAGATGCAATGTCTTTCAGTGTCTTTCCCAGAGGAAGCTGTCCGTGTAGGCAGCGATAGGCATTGGACTGGTGCAGGCAGGGTGTCTGATGCTCTCAATCTGGTAACTATGATATTTTACTGATTGTTTATCATGTTGTGGACACTCATGGATATGATCTAGGGCAGTTTAAGCTGGTATGGATATGTATATGGGTGCTAAGGTCTAATATGTGGCAATCCTTTTGGGCCAAAAATTCATGTATTAATTTATTATACATCCATGTGTTTGAATTTGGTATAATACACATATGCTTATATATTCCTGTGTAATAGGATCTATTTATTATCTATATGCATATATGCTAGCTGCTGTCCCTTATGAAATTGGATTCATGAGCGTCCCTCTCAGCATACTATTTACATAAATACCTACTGGGTGGTGGTTCTATTTGAGTATTATACTCTTAATATTTTTATTGTCATATATCCTTGCTTTGCACTGTCTTTACATGTTATTGGCGGCATGTTTTTATAAGTGTTTTTAATTATCCTTGTCTATCTGGCATTGTATTAATAAAGCCTTTTTTCATTCAATATTGGGCTGTGTGTTCATCACTGTTGCGCTTCATTCCTTTTTTTTTGTATAGCATAATTTGGCGCCAGCTTGCATCTAGCTAGAATATTCTCTGTGGTAACCACCTTTCCATTTATACACAAGTTACAATGGCATGTAAACGTTTGGGCACCCCTGGTCAAAATTACTGTTATTGTGACCAGTTAAGCAAGTTGAAGATGGAATGATCTCTAAAAGGGCTAAAGTTAAAGATGACACATTTTCTCTGAATTTTAGGCCAAAAAAATTATATATTGTCATTTTAAAAATTACAATAAGGAAAATAGGCCAATGCAAAAGTTTGGGCACCCTGCATAGTTAGTACCTAGTAGCACTCCCTTTTAAAAATATCAAATATCACAGCTTGTAAACGCTTTTAGTAGCCAGCCAAGAGTCTTTCAATTCTTGTTTGATGGATTTTCAGCCATTCTTCCTTGGAAAATTCTTCCATTTCTGTGAGATTCCTGGGTCGTCTTGCATGCACTGCTATTTTGAGGGCTAGCCACAGATTTTCAATGATGATCGAATCGGGGAACTGTGAGGGCCATTGAAAAACCTTTAGCTATCGCCTTTTGAGGTAGTCTATTGTGGATTTTGATGTGTGTGATCATTATCCATTTGTAGAAGCCATCCTGCTTTCAAATTCAACTTTTTTACACATGGTGTTATGTTTGCATCAAGAATTTGTTGAAATTTCATTGCATCCATTCTTCCCTCTACCTGTGAAATGTTTCCTGTGCCATTGTCTGCAACACAACTCCAAAGCATGATTGACCCATCCCCATGCTTAATGGTTGGAGAGATGTTCTTTTCCTGAAATTCTATGCAATTTTTTCTCTGCACATACCTTTGATCATTGCGACCAAAGAGTTTTATTTTAACTTCAACGATTCACAGGACTTGTTTCTAAAATGCATTGGGCTTGTTTAGATGTTCTTTTGCATACCTCTGATGCTGAATTTTATGGTGAGGGTGCAGGAGAGGTTTTCTTCTGATGACGCTTCCATGAAGGCCATATTTGATAAGGTGTCTCTGAACAGTAGAACAATTACCACAACTCCAGAATCTGCTAAATCTTTCTGAAGGTCTTTTGCAGTCAAGTGGGGGTTCTGATATGCCTTTCTAGTAATCCTACAAGCAGCTCTCTCTGAAATTTTGCTTGGCCTTCCAGACCTTATCTTGACCTCCACTGTTCCTGTAAACTACTATTTCTGAATTACATATTGAACTGAGGAAAGGACAACTTGAAACACTTTGCTATCTTCTTATAGCCTTCTCCTGCTTTGTGGGCATCCACCATTTTCATTTTCAGAGTGCTAGGCAGCTGCTTAAAAGAACCCATGGTGGCTGTTTATTCGCACAAGGTTAGAGGAGGCTATGTGTTTCTAAACCTGTGGAATCTGCAGCAGCTGGCCTTTCCTAACATTGAGGGTGAACAAACCATAACCCTTACAGGCTAATTAAGGTCTGAAACCTTGGTCAAAGTTATCTGAGCACACAAATCTCCAAAGGTGCCCAAACTTTAGTATCGGACCATTTTTCTTTTTGTAATTTTTAAAATGTGAAAAAATTACAACGTGTATTACTTTTTAGCCTAAAATACAAAACAAATGTGTCATCTTTAACTTTAGGCCTTTTAGAGATCATTTTATCTTCAACTTGCTTAACTGTTCACAATAATAGTAATTTTCACCAAAGTTTGGCCGAAACTTTTGCATGCCACTGTATAATGTGGCAACAAGCATGTTACAAGACCGCACCATATATGCACAAAGGACAGCAAGTGACGCGTTTCGATTGCAAAGTTGTAGTTTTGAAAGACATCATTGATTTTACCATATAGTGCACTAGAAAACTGGAAAAAAATTCCAAGTGAGATGAAATTGCAAAAAAAATGCATTTTCACAATTGTTTATTTTTTTTTACCATGTTCACTACATGCTAAAACTGAGCTGCCATTATGATTCTCCAGATAATTATGAGTTTGCAGATCCCAAACATGTATAGGTTCTTTTTTTATGTAATGAACAATACGTTAAGGGTTCTAAGACCCTTAACGTCTTTATTTTTCGGAATCTGGGGCTGTGTGAGGGCTTATTTTTTGCGTACTGAGCTGATGGTTTTTTTCAATGGTATTTTGGGGTAGATATAATGTTTTGATCCCCTGTTATTGCATTGGCGCTTTATTTTTTTTTCTTGCTATGCCATTTACTGCTCAGATTAATCCTTTTTATATTTTGATAGATTAGGCTTTTCTGAATGCAGTGAAACCAAATATGTGTATTTTTAATTTTTTTCAATTGTTTAATTTTGAAGTAGGCAACAGGGGGGTGATTTGAACTTTTATAATTAAATTTTTAAATATTTTTAAAAATATTTTCTTATACTTTTCACTTGCTTCAATAGTCACCATAGAAGGCATGAAGCTGCAATCATCCGATCGCTTGTGGTACCCATAGCAGGGCTTCAGTATACAGGGACATGGTCTGATTATGCCACATCTTCAGGGCAGGGAGGGAGAAAAAAATGTATACAGACATTACTGCATGCCATCACAAGTGATTATTTCTTTGAAGCAAAAACATTGTTTAAAGACAGGCAGTGAAATGTTTTACCTTAAAAAAGAATCAGCTGTGATCCCCTGCTGTCTTGTTGTCTGAATTCTCTTTTGCTTCCTCCACTACCCAGGAGCTGTGGTATGATCAGACCATGTTCCTGCATGGTCAGACACAGCCATTACACAGGACACAGCAGGGAAACATGTATAAGATTATCTCAGGACAGGAAAATTGTGGAAATTGTTATTATTCCAATATCTATTGATGGAAATGAATTTTTCTTTGTGGGAAAACCCTTTTAAGATTAAAAATTGATCTGTCACTAAGGTGTTAGTAAATGCAATGATGCTGTTCAACTCCATTCACTCTTCACACTGCTGCAGCAGATAACAGCTTAGCAGTGGATGTGCTGGTGTTAGCCCCCCATCGTTCTGATATTGGTGACCTAATCCAAGGATATGTAATCAATATCATCAGTCAAGACACCCTCTTTACACATGGATTCACATTCACTGCATTTTTTTGTGAAAAACAGCCTTTGTAGAGTTTTTTCATCTCATTTTTTTAGGATTTTTTGTGCCTCTAGATCAGAGGTCCCCAACCTTTCTGACCTTGAGAGCCACATTCAGCTCTGAAAGAGGGTTGCGAGCCACATTCAGCTCTCAGAGAGGGTCGTAAGCCACATCCGGCTTTGAGAGAGGTTCGCGAGCCACATTCAGCTCCCGCCCCCCTCACAATAGTGGAAACCAAAGCCCCCATTACAGGCATAATGGTAACCAAACATTTTCCACAAAAATCACCCCAAAGCAGTATATCAAGATCCTGGGGTTCCCACTATACCCCCATTCTGTTCTCTTTCATCAAGCACTCCCAAAACAGTCACATCAAGCTTCAAGAACCTCCTCTGACAGGTGGTATCATCTTGTCCTCAGCGTACTATACTTAAATTATCTCAAAACCCCTAAGACCAGTATATGCGCAGCCAGATCTGTTCTTCTGTGCAGGGCTGCTCACAAAATTCACCATTTTCAGATGCGCTCTTCATACCTGTTTGCTAGATCTGGAGCTAATGTGCCAAGCTGGCAGACAGCCGCGAGCCACAATTCATGAGCCTTCGAGCCACATATGGCTCCCGAGCTACAGGTTGGGGACCCCTGCTCTACATGCTACTTTCTGCCTATGGTGAAATATAAAATGCACTTCATACAATGAATTTTGGGTTCTTCTGTGTGTTTTTTTTTTCAAAACAAAATGCTCTGGTTATGGCATTTTCTGGCATTTTTCCCATGAGATTGCCTAATGATTATGGAAAATGCTAGAAAAAAATTAATCTATAAAATTATGCTAAATAAAAACGTGTTAAAAGTTGCCTGTTAAAATTAAAACATATCTAAACATAAATGCCTGTCATATATATAAATATATAAAATGTGGTTCTTTCTTGGTATTTTAAAAGAAAATAGACTGTGAGACAGAGCCGTAAAGTTTTCTGAAGTTCCTTAAGGTTGAGGGTGCTTTATCTGTACGAGACACTATAAGCATTTCATGATTAAGTGTTTTAATATGAAGTTTACAGAGATTATAAACATGTTTTTATATTAGGCCATAAATGTTTCAAGCCAATATAGTATTTAATGTTATTACAAGAAAGAAATATCCACAGAGATAAACTTGTTATATAGCTGGATCAATAGAAAATCAACTCTGACCTTCAGTCAAAAATATACCAAAAGAAGACACATTTTGAATGCTGTGGTAGATTATTTGCTAAGGGCTGATAACTTGAATGTGTAATTTTCATAGGGCAAATTATGCTCTGCTATATAATGCATCTACAACTGCTGCAGAACCCTTTTTAAGATAAAGAGGTTTCTTCTTGGTAATCAGTAACTGAATGCTTGAAAACTCCACTTGTCTTTCTGTATATGTGTAGCAGCAGTATGCATTGTAGGCACTTGCTACAACTGTTCCAAAATCCTTTAACCCCTTTCCGAGCTCCAGGGAGCTAGTCTGATTGCTGTATGTGGAGTCGGGAAGGAACTTTTTTCCCCAATGTGAAGCTTACTGTTTGCCACATGTTTTTTTTTTTGCCTTCCTCTGGATCAACATGTTAGGGCAAGTTAAGATAGGAACTAGATGGACGTAAGGGCCTGCCACACTAAGCGATATCACTAGCAATATCGCTATAACGTCACTGATTTTGTCAGACGTGGGCGGGAGGACGTCTTCATCGCCTCGTCTGACAGGTAAGTAACGACCCCCAACCGCTGCTATGTCGCTGGTGAGATCTGCCTGTGTGGCAGCTCACTAGCGATCACTTAGCGATGCATCAGCGATCCTGACTGCGTCATATCGCTGGTCGGGATCGCTGGTGCATCGCTAAGTGTGACAGTACCTTTAAAGTCTTCCTTCAACCTTAATTACTATGTTACTACTTTACTACGTTACATGATTGCTGGTCACCGATGGGTCGGCATGGCAACCAGAGGTCTGCAGCAGACTTCTGTGGTTGTCATTGCTAGATTGCTATGAGTACGGCCCCATTGTGGACTCTCATAGCAAGTGAGCATTTCTGCTACACACAGGCGATCTGGTCATCATCTCTGTGTAGCACAAGTGATCAAAGTAATGCAGCTTCTAGTCTCCCATGGAGACTATTGAAGTATGCAAAAATTAAAAAGAAAATGTTTTTAAAAATATTAAAAACATAAAAAAATAAAAGTTCATACACCCCCCTTTTGCACCATTCAAAATAAAACAATAAAACAAAAATCAAATATACAAATACGTCTTAAGAATCTCCCAATCTATCAATATAAAAAGAGAATTAATCCAATTTCTAAATGGCGTAATGAGAAAAAAATTTCAAAATGCCAGAATTTCTTTTTTTTTGGTCACTGCTACATTGCAGTAAAATGCAATGATGGGTGATCAAAACATTGTATCTACAATAAAATTGTATCAATAAAAACATCAGGTCAGCACCCAGCCCTAGATCATGAAAAAATGGAGACGCTACAGGTCTTGGAATATGGCGCCTTTTTAAACAAATTTTGGATTTTTTTCACCACTTAAATAAAAAAAACGTGTTTGGTGTCTGTGAACTCGCAGTGACCTGGAGAATCATTCTGACAGGTCAGTTTTAGCATTTAGCAAACATGGCAAAAAAAAAAAAAAATAACTGTGGAATTGCACT
Organism: Dendrobates tinctorius; assembly: GCF_039654945.1. Taxonomy (NCBI): domain Eukaryota; kingdom Metazoa; phylum Chordata; class Amphibia; order Anura; family Dendrobatidae; genus Dendrobates; species Dendrobates tinctorius. The sequence continues at coordinate 28,610,567 of NW_027361732.1, read as the reverse complement.
TTTTTTGCAATTTCACCACACTTGGGTTTTTTTTTCCAGTTTTCTAGTACATGATATGCTAAAACTAATGATGTCGTTCAAAAGCACAACTTGTCTCGCAAAAAACATGCCCTCAGATGGCCATATTGATGGAAAAATAAAAAAGTCATGGCTTTGGGAAGAAGGGGAGCAAAAAATGGAAATGCAAAAATGGAAATTGTCCCCGTGGTTAAGGGGTTAATAGAAGCTTCTGTATATTTTTATGTTGAATGAGGAGAAGGAGCTTCATGTTGATGTCTGTTTATTATACAGGACCCCTATTTGTAAGAGATTTTGCAGCCTAATATACAGAACTCTTTAAAACCTGTCATAAGTGAGAAGACTCATGTCAATAAATCTTGATATGCTGTCTACCTTGGCATGACCATGGAGCCCAGTGATTTTTTGTAACAACCATGTGCTGCCAATGGAATATCATTGCTACAGCACTATTAAATAACTATTAAATAACATGCGTGTGGAGCAACAGAGAAGTGATGCTGGTAAAAATTGGACAGGTGGCAGCCTTTCCCACATTTTTAATGAAAAGATAGGTCAGTCTTTGAAAAGGAGTAACAAGGTAGTAGCTGTAATAAGCAATCATTGTGGCTTTGTGGCTGGCTTTCTTGGGTTGGTACTATGCGTGGTACTAATAGAGGCATTGATTTGTGTGCCCATAGAAGCATTGTGCAATGTATTGTTGACGGTGACTGCTTGTAATTAGATAATTGTACTGTAGCTGACACTAAGAAAGCATTGTGGCTTATACTTATGGTAGGTTGGTCTAATGGAAGCAGTGGAAGGGATACTCACTGTGCGCTTTTGCTGGTTCTGCTGAAGAGATACTAGATGGCATTGCTTTTGGGATACTGGCTGCAATTCTTGTGGTGTTCTATTACCAACAGTCAGGAATGGACTGGGAGTAAAATTCAGCCCTGGCATTTGAAAACACATCGGCTCATTTTGTTCCTCCTCCTGATGCTCAGTCTCAACTGCGCCCTGACTACGCTGGTACTGTTAGTAGCATAGTAGAAAATGCAGCCCATGACTGAACCAGCCCTTCTGGCATTTGCCAGAATTGCCATATTGCCAGTCCGTCCCTGCCAACAGACCTCGCATGTTCTCTTTTAGGGGACTCAGGTTACCAGATTTAATTGAAGTACTGAAAAAGCTTGTACTAACCCCACCTAAAATTGACTCTTGTAGGCCGACGTCACACTAAACGTATGGAAAATCAGTCTGAGTCTCCCTGCCGAGAGTCGCGCAAGTTTTCTCCGTATGGTCATCCATGTGTAATGCGTTTGCAATGCGATGATGCAATTTTCTCCCATCCATGTATCCGTATGGCATCTGTATGACATGTGTATGACATGTGTATTGCTTCACATTTCTCACTAATTTTCCCCATTGAATTAAATGGCTCAATGGCTGAAATTAGGAAAATGTGTGCGTATTTTTCACCAGTTAGATGGATGGTCCGTGTGGCGTCCAAGTTTTTCTCGCACCCATAAGCTTTCATTGGCGAGTCTTGGACGATATACGCGTACAATCGCAGCATGCTGCGAATTTACACGCACGTCGAATACACCTGAGAAAAAAATGGTGATGTGAGCTGTACCATAGATTAACACTGGTCCGAGTGCTATGTGATGTTTTATTGCATTATTATTATTTATTTATATAGCACCATTGATTCTATGGTGCTGTACATGAGAAGGGGTTACATACAAATTACAGATATCACTTACAGTTAACAAACTAACAACGACAGACTGATACACATGGGAGAGGACCCTGCCCTTTCGGGCTTACATTCTACAGGATGGTGAGGAAGGAGACAGTAGGTTGGTGAGTTGCAGCAGTTCCAGTGTTGGTTGAGGCGATATCTCCAGTAGTGGTGAGGAGGTAGCGGGGTCATTGTAGGCTGTAAGCTTTCTTGAAGAGGTGGGTTTTCAGGTTCCGTCTGAAGGATCCGAACGTGGTTGATAGTCGGACTTGTTGGGGCAAAGAATTCCAGAGGATGGGGGATATTTGGGAGAAGTCTTGGAGGCAGTTGGGTGAGGAGCGAATAAGTGATCGAGGAGAGAAGGAGGTCTTGGGAGGACTGGAGATTACGTGAGGGAAGGTATCAGGAGATTAATTCAGAGACATATGGGGGAGACAGGTTATAGATGGCCTTGTAGGTCAGTATTAGTAATTTGAACTGGATACTCTGAGGGAATGGGAGCCAGTGTAGAGATTTGCAGATGGAAAAAGCGGAGGAGTAGTGAGGAGAGAGATTAATTAGTCAGGTAGCAGAGTTAACGATGGACTGGAGAGGTGCGAGGGTGTTAGCAGGGAGGCCACAGAAAAGGATGTTGCAGTAGTCGAGTCGGGAGATGATGCGGGCATGCACAAGCATTTTAGTAAATTGAGGGTTGAGGAAAGGACGGATTCTTGCATAGCACTCACTCATATTCTACGGTAGTGTGATTAAAACTGCAGCATGTGGACAAGTTTATTGCGCTAGATCAAGTGACTAGGATTGAATTCTGTCAATGGCATATGAAAACACTCAGACCTTCTTAAGGTGAATGAAAACTGCAATAAAGTCACCAGGAGACAAAACTGGAAAGACATAATTTGGAATTTAAATATCCCTGTGGTCAAAGTCGAAAACAGGGCCATATTTGTTATAGAAAATGAGATCCTTATCTAATCACTTAGCTGACATCTATGCTGCCCCCAAACATATATTGACTTCCCTAATTTACTGTAATTTAAATTTAACTCTGGTAGAATTTACAGGCGTGTACTGATACAAAGTCAAAATGATCCATGGCATTGCAACAACTGCCTATTGTAAATCCTAGAGCTAGTTGTGAAAGCTTCAATTTCCATAAACCCTAGGCCTTATTCAGACATCTAATTTTTGTGTATGAGTTCTATCCGTGTTTTTCATGGATAGCTATCTTACCTATGCTAGGCTATGCGGCGATTCACAGGTTCGATTTTTTTCGCTCGTACCTAGTGAGCCACGGAAAATATCGTAGACACGTCCAATTTTGATCCCAGGGTCACATTAACCCCTTTACCCCCAAGGGTGGTTAGCACGTTCATGACCGGGCCAGTTTTTACAATTCTGACCACTGTTTGTTTATGAGGTAATAACTCTGAAACGCTTCCATGGATCCCAGTGATTCTGACATTGTTTTCTTGTGCCATATTGTACTTCATGATAGTGGTAAAATTTCATTCAAATAACTTGCGTTTATTTGTGAAAATTTGGTGAAAATTTTGAAAATTTCGCAATTTTCCATCTTTGAATTTTTATGCCCTTAAATCACAGAGATATGGCACACAAAAACTGAATAGGTAACATTTCACATATGTTTACATCAGCACAATTTTGGAACCAAAATTTTTTTTCTTAGGAAGTTATTAGGGTTAAAAGTTGACCAGCGATTTCTCATTTTTACACCATTTTATTTTTACTGACCACATCACATTTGAAATCACTTTGAGGGGTCTATGTGATAGAAAATACCCAAAAGTGACACCATTCTAAAAACTGCACCCCTCAAGGTGCTCAAAACCACATTCAAGAAGTTTATTAACCCTTCAAGTGCTTCACAGGAATTTTTTGAATGTTTAAAAAAATGAACATTTAACTTTTTTTCACAAAAAAATTACTTCAGGTCCAAGTTTTTTTTTATTTTACCAAGGGTAACAGGAGAAATTGGACTGCAAAGGTTATTGTGCAATTTCTCCTGAGTACGCTGATACCTGATATGTGGGGGGAACCACTGTTTCAGCGCATGGCAGAGCTCAGAAGGGAAGGAGCGCCTTTTGACTTTTTCAATGCAATATTGGCTGGAATTCAGATCGGATGCCATGTCACGTTTGGAGAGCCCCTGATGTGCCTAAACCGTGGAAACCCCCCACATGTGACACCCTTTTGGAAACTAGACCCCCCAAGGAACTTATCTAGATGTGTGGTGAGAACTTTGAACCGCGAAGGGCTTCACAGAAGTTTATAATGTACACCCGTACAATTAAAAAATCATATTTTTTTCCACAAAAATAATCTTTTCACCCCCAATTTTTATTTTCCCAAGGGGAACAGGACTTAAAAGTTATTGTGCAATTTGTCCTGAGTACGCTGATACCCCATATGTGGGTGTAAACGACTATTTAGGCGCATAGCAGAGCTTGGAAGGGAAGCAGTGCCATTTGACGTTTTTGGCTGGAATTGAGATCGGACACCATGTCGCGATTGGAAAACCACTGATGTACCAAAACAGTGGAAACCCCCCACAAATGACACAATTTTGGAAACTAGATCCCCCAAGGAACTTATGTAGATATGTGGAGAGCACTTTGACCCCTCCAGTGCTTCACAGAAGTTTATAACGCCCGGGCGTGAAAATAAAAAATTCTTATTTTTTCCACAACCATGATCTTTTAGTCACCAATTTTTTTTATTTTCCCAAGGGTACCAGGAGAAATTGGACCCCAAAAGTTGTTGTCCAATTTGTCCTGAGTACGCTGATATCCCATATGTGGGTGTAAACGACTATTTGGGCGCATAGCAGAGCTCGGAAGGGAAGCAGCGCCATTTGACGTTTTTGGCTGGATCTGAGATCGGACACCATGTCGCGTTTGCAAAGCCCCTGATGTGCCAAAACAGTGGAAACTCCCCACAAATGACACCATTTTGGAAACTAGACCCTGCAAGGAACTTATCTAGATGTGTGGTGAAAACTTTGAACCCCCAAGGGCTTCACAGAAGTTTATAACGTACAGTCATAAAATTAAAAAAATCACATTTTTTCCACAAAAATGATCTTTTCACCCCCAATTTTTATTTTCCCAAGGTTAACAGGATCCTAAAAGTTATTGTGCAATTTGTCCTGAGTACGCTGATACCCCACATGTGGGGGTAAACCACTATTTCGGCGCATAGCAGAGCTCGGAAGGGAAGCAGCGCCATTTGACTTTTTTGGCTGGAATGGGGATTGGACGCCATGTCGCATTTGGAAAGCCCCTAATGTGCTTAACAGTGGAAACCCCCCACAAATGACACCATTTTGGAAACTAGACCCCCCAAGGAACTTATCTAGATGTGTGGTGAGCACTTTGAACCCCCAAGGACTTCACAGAAGTTTATAATGACCGGGCGTGAAAATCAAAAAATCGTATTTTTTCCACAAACATGATCTTTTAGTCCCCAATTTTTTTATTTTCCCAAGGGTAACAGGAATAATTGGACCCCAAAAGTTGGTGTCCAATTTGTCCTGAGTACGCTGATACCCCATATGTGGGAGAAAATTCGGGGCTCGGAAGGGAAATAGTGATGTTTTGGAATGCAGACTTTGATGGAATGGTCTGTGGGTGTCATGTTGCATTTGGAGAGCCCCTAATGTACCTAAACTGTTGAAACTCCCCACAAGTGACCCCATTTTGGAAACTAGACCCCCACGGAACTTATCTAGATGTGTGGTGAGCACTTTGAACCCCAAAGTACTTCACATAAGTTTATAACGCCAGGGCGTGAAAAAAAAATCATATTTTTTTCCACAAAAATGATATTTTTGCCCTCAATTTTTTATTTTCCTAAGAGTAACAGGAGAAATTGGACCCCAAAAGTTGTTTTGCAATTTGTCCTGAGTAGGCTGATACCCCATATGTGGGGGTAAAACACTGTTTGGGCGCATGGCAGAGCTTGGAAGGGAAGGAGCACCATTTAACGCAGAATTGGCTGGAATTGAGATCAGACGCCATGTTGCGTTTGGAGAGCACCTGATGTGCCCAAACAGTGGAAACCCCCCAATTCTAACTCCAACCCTAACCCTAATCTCAGCCCTAACCCTAGCCCTAGCCCTAGCCCTAACCCTAACCCTAACCCTAATGGTAAAATGGAAATAAATACTTTTTTTAGTTTTATTATTTTTCCCTAACTAAGGCTAGTTTCACACTAGCGTTTTTTTGCGCTGCATTTTGTGCGCACATCAAACGCATCACAAAATGCTTACAAACGCTTGCAAACACTGCGTTTTTTTCTCGCCTCATAGTGCGTGTTAAGCCAAAAAAAGCAGCGTTTGTATGCGTTTTAAAGCGTTTTTCATGCGTTTGCGTTTTTATTGCGCATGATGTCACAATCACAGGAGTAATAATCCTTGATCAGTTAGTGCAACAGACTCCACCAATTGGACAGCAGTGGGTGTGTTATTGGAATTATTTATATAGACCCTGTTTACAGCTACTCTTTATATTTGCTTGGTGTTTTTCTTGACATGGATCTGCGCTGGAAGAGTTTTCACTTCAACTTGGATCTGGACATCAGGATGGCTAAGGCTTATGCAGTTGCTTGCCATGAACAAAGGGAGAGAGAGTGAGACAGCGAAGACGGCAGCGGCGGCGTTTGTGGATACATCCGATTGTTGAACTCCATGAGAGCCGTGGAGCGTACCACACCCTCTACAGCGAGCTACAGGCAAACCCGGAGAAATTTACTGACTATACACGAATGTCCCAACAAAGCTTCATGTATTTGCTTGGTCGTGTACAAGATGTCATCCAGAGACAGGACACACAGCTCCGTCGTGCGATTCCTCCCGAGGAATGGCTCCTGGTCACATTACGGTACGTAGTATTGCAAAACCATTGCCTGCCTAATTTTATTTGTTCTCTGATGTACTATTCTATTCTGGCAGAATTCTTGAACTGCCATGTACTTAACCAAAGGCTGCAGCATTATTTTTCTACCATTTATTAAAGAAAAAGATGCATTTTTATTCATTGGTATGCCCTTTTTTGTGTGTTTTTGGGTGTGGTAAAAATCCATATACACAAATATTAATTTTTGGTGTTTCTTTGTGTCACAGATTCCTGGCAACTGGAGAGACACTCACTTCACTGCACTTCCAGTACTGGCTAGGAATATTAACCTTGACTGGAATAGTTGTGGACACCTGCCGGGCTTTGCGGGACGTTCTCTGTCCAGAATTTATGCCCCTGCCCACCATGGAAAAGTGGCATGAAAATGCCGAAAGATTTTGGACTGTCCGCAATTTTCCTAACTGTTTGGGTGCGGTGGATGGGAAACACATCAGGATTATAAAACCCAATAGAACTGGATCAGAGTACTACAACTATAAAAAGTACTTCTCTACAGTACTCATGGCCAATTCTGATGCAGACTGTAAGTTTGTTGCAGTGGACATAGGGGCATTTGGCCGTGGAAATGACTCCCAGGCTTTTAAGAATTAGGACATGGGCTGGAGGTTGTATGGCAACCAGTTCAATTTCCCCATGCCACGGTCTCTTCCCAACACCGAAGGTCCGCCACAGCCCTTTGTAATGGTTGGGGATGAGGCATTCCAGATGTGCCAAAACTTCCTCAAACCCTACTCCAGCCGAGACTTGGACCACACCAAATGAATTTTTAATTGCAGGCTGACCAGGGCAAGAAAAACTGTAGAGTGTGCCTTTGGTATACTTGTGTCCAGATGGTGCATTCTCGGCACAGCCATTAATCTTAAACTGGAAACCGTGGATGAGGTGGTGAAGGCCTGTGTTGTTCTACACAATTTTGTGATGGTTAGAGAGCACCCGAATTTTGAACTTGATGATGCCGCTCCTAACCCCTTGCCAGAATGTAAACAGCACCCTCTCAGGTCATCCGTTGAAGTAGGGCAAATGAGGGACGAATTTGCAGCCTACTTCAACTCAGATGTAGGACGGGTGGCCTGGCAAGAGCAAATGGTGTAAGCAATTTTTTTTTTGTTGTATGTTAATAAAAAGCCTGTGTTTATACCTCTAGTCTACTCTGTCTTTTTCAATTTAAAATTAAGATACAAGGCCCGGTTACTGAACATATGGCGTGTATTTTCCACTTCATCTCCTCAGTTTATAAACACACACTGAATAGAGGATGAGGTTATTTACAAGGTCTATCTATAATAACCTGGGATTGTATTCCAAACAGTTAAATGATGTTAAAAAACACCATAGTAGAATAACTGTTAAGGATACAAGGCAAGGTAACAATAGATAGGCCTTGCACTCAACACCATCCTCTATTCAGTCTGTGCGATATTACCTGAGAAAAGAGACTGAGGGGATTTGGAAATTGCAAGTCATATAGATTTGTGTTTTTGACAACACATATCTCCAAGATTGACACGAAACATGTGTCATTAATGGAGCTATGTTTTCACAAAAACGCCAACTGTATGGCACAGTGTGTGTACGGCTCAGTGTGTGTAGGCGGTGAAAGACACATAAACTAAACCTTTTTTGAAAAAAAAGTATTCAACATTTATTTTTTAAGTTAAAAAAAGAAATTATTTTCCCTTTGAAGGATGTTTGGGGGAAGAATGGGATACTTTAGGGGTGTGGAGAGATGAGGAATGGCTGGAAATTGAGGAAGGGGTTCTAGATGAAGGGGCTGCCAAACTAGTGGGGGAAGGGAGTTCAGGCATGGAAAATGAGGCAGGTTGAGAAACATTTGAAGGAGAGGGGGGACTGACTAACAAAGTCATTTGTTTCTTGGTCTTCTTTGGAGCAGGAGTCACCAGCCTTGACCGACTACCACCGTGTGACCGCCTTACATTACTTGACTGCCTAGGGCTGGTGGACCGTGAGGAAAAAAATAATGAATGTGGGTCTCCCCTAGGGTGCTTGGTGGTGGTGCTGGCGGTGCTCCTTGAAGGAGAAATTGTGGTGTTGGTGCTCATCGAAGGTGAATTGTGCGCGGTGCTTTTGGTAGGAGAAGTGGTGGCAGTGCTCCTATCAGGCGAAGTGTTGGCGGTGCTCCTCTGATGAGGAGTGGTGGCGGTGCTATGAGGAGGTGAAGTGGTGGCAGTGCTCCTCTGAAGAGGAATGGTGGTGGTAATCCTATGAGGAGATGTGGTGGCGGTGCTCCTCTGAAGAGGGATGGTGGCGATGATCCTCTGAAGAGGGGTGGTGGCGGTGCTCCATGAATGGTGAGGAGTTGTGGCGGTGCTCTCATACAGTTGAGAAGTTGAGAAGTTCTCTCTGTGCTTCGAACAGGAGAAGAGGTTGCTGTGGCCCAAGATGATTTTGCGCTTGTGCGCCAAGATGATGTCACCGTGGCAGTACTGGTGCTCCAGACCGGAGCAGCGCTTGACATGTTGGTGGCTTTGGTGGAGTGCCCAGCAGCACTCGGCATTTGTGTTGTATAGTGGTGTCCGGCTTGGCTAGGAATGCATGTGGCCGTGCATTGATATGCAGCAGAAGTCAGTACTGTGGTGAAGCGAGTCAGTGGTGGCACAGGTGGGAATGACAACACTGACTGCTGCACGTACTGATTCTGCTGCATAGCCTGCAAGTAAGCAGTGTTGCAAGCGTGTAACACAGTCAGCTGTTGCTCAGGACTAAGGTGATTCGCCATGCCCCGTTCAATTTTACTAAAGAAATGGTGCTCTGGTCTATTGAGGTTGGCCTCCAGCCGGTCAAGATGCTGTGCAGAAGAGTGGAAGAGGTGTTCCATGTAGTTAAAACCACGTTCCATTAGAGAAAAAACACTTTCCACTCTTTCCGACAGCGTCTTGAGGCTGGCATGAAAGGCCTCGCTTAAGTGCATGAACTCGGGCAAGACAGGCCTGTCCAAGGCCCTCTGCCGCTGGCGGGTAGTGCCCGCATAACCAGTGGCAGAGACCTGGGACAAGGGAACACCTGATTGACCAGCTTCCTGGTCACCAGCTGTCTGTGTTGCTGACCTGCAACTTGCTTCCTGTCGGATGGCTGGGACGGATCTGAGGTCGATTGATGAAGAACCGCTCCCGGGACAGGTTGCAGGGTGCTGCTCCAGGTGCTTTGGAAACAAAAGTTAAACATTAGTATCAAGCATTTTCAAGACGGATCAGCTGTGGAATAGAAAAGGAACGATTAGGTTCAATAAAAGCAAAAAAAATAAAAAAAAATATACTTACACTCTGGTGGCAAGGACTGGTCGTAAGAATTCCAACGCGCGATGATAGCATACTTGGCTCTTGCCCTTGCCGCTGAGCCACTTCGAACCTATCCCTCAGCATGAACATCAGTGTTGAAGCGGTCCTTCATCGAGCGCCAACGTGTGCAAACTTTGTTCACTGTTGAAAAAATGTAAAAGAAAAAAAATTACATTATACAATGCACTGATGGTAACATCTGTATCAAGACACACCTGAGTGAACTTGTCAAACAGTCAATGCGGCATCCCAACAAATTGAATACACAATGCTTTCACTGTTGAACCTGAGGACACTTGTGTGTTTCCTGCAAGTATATATCTTGCAATAAACACACATGTATCATGAGGATCAAGAGTGGAGCATGAAATATACAGCCTGACAATACACAATGCATACACTATTGAACCTGAGGACACTTGTGTGTTTCCTGCAAGTATATATCTTGCAATAAACACATATATCATCAGGAACAAGAGTGAAGCATGAAATATACAGCATGACAATACACAATACATACACTATTGATCCTGAGGACACTTGTGTATTTCCTGCAAGTATATATCTTGCAATAAACACACATGTATCATCAGGAACAAGAGTGAAGCATGAAATATACAGCATGTCAAAACACAATGCATACACTATTGAACCTGAGGACACTTGTGTGCTTCCTGCAAGTATATATCTTGCAATAAACATACATGTGTCATCAGGATCAAGAGTGAAGCGTGAAATATACAGCATGACAATACACAATGCATACACTATTGAGCCTGAGGACACTTGTGTGTTTCCTGCAAGTATATATCTTGCAATAAACACACAAATATCATCAGGATCAAGAGTGAAGCATGAAATATACAGCCTGACAATACACAATGCATACACTATTGAGCCTGAGGACACTTGTGTGTTTACTGCAAGTATATCTCTTGCACTATACACACATGTATCATCAGGAACAATAGTGAAGCATTAAATATTCAGCATGACAATACACAATGCGCACACTATTGAACCTGAGGACATATGTGTGTTTAATGCAAGTATATGTCTTGCAATAAACACACAAGTATCATCAGGAACAAGAGTCAATGCAGCATCGCACAACAGAGAAATACTTACTGAACGCCTTTTTTTGACAGTTGAAGAGGCGCTGTCCCAGCCCTCCATCAATGCTGCGGCCACTTCATTCCAGAGCTGCCGGGTCACCACAATGTCTTTGTACTGCTGGTCATGGCTGTCCCACAATGGGACACGCTCCTGGACAAGGCTGATGAGTTGCTCATTGTCGAGATACACGTCTTCATCCCATTGTGGAACCTAGAAAAGAAATACATTTAGAATCTTTGAAGTTGTGGACATTGATATAAAGTAGATGGAAAAAAAAGGGGAGAAAAGCAGGGCAGAAAAACAGGAATACAAATCATTATTAGGCAAAAAAACAAACAAAAAAAGGATCCTTACAGTGCATCTCCTTCCCGCCGTGCCTTGTGGACGCTGCTCCGGCTGCTCATGCTCACTTGCCTGGTCCGATGCTGAGGTCTGAAAAAGAACAGAAATAATTACCCATTTGTAGAGGCAGGTATACTTACACAAAGGCAGCAAAATACTCACCTCACGATCTGCGTCTGCCAATTCTTGCCTGGTAGGAGAATATTCTGATCCAGAATACATGCTGGGAAAAAAAAAACATTAGTACATTATATATTTTATATTTATATATTTTAAAGGACAGGCTCACATACATTGGTTTTAGAATACTCACATTAAAGCTGCTGTGTTCTCCAAAGTAATGGATTCTCGCTGGCTGGGTGGGTGTCTTGTCTTGCAGTCTGTCTGGAGAGTGATGATCTGGCACTACAAAGCCCTTCTTTTATCTCCCCTCCACCAAAACAATGTTGCTTGTTTAGGGGGTGGATTTACCAAGTGTCTAGACATTGTTTACTCTGAAATTGCGCGCGCACGTCAGAGCCCCCATAGACTTTAATGCTAATTTTTTGCGCATTGCGTGAGCTGACGCGCGCATGCGCATTTTTAACGATGTTGGGCGGAACAAAAAATGCAACATGTAGCATCCGGTGCGTCTGGTCGCCCACCTGGAAAACGCTGAGGCACTTGTGCAATCACTAGACACTGCGCCCGCCATTTTAAAGATAGGGGACCACTGCGCGTGCGACCAATAACACACGATGCGCTGCGCGAAAAAACGCTAGTGTGAAACCAGCCTAAGGGGGTGATAACGGGGGGTTTGATTTACTATTTATGGCGGGTTTTTATGTTAGGCAGCTGTCATACACTAAAAGACGCTTTTTATTGTAAAAATAGTTTTTGCATCACCACATTTTGAGAGCTATGATTTTTCCATATTTTGACCCACCGAGTCATTTGAAGTCTTATTATTTGCAGGACGAGTTGACGTTTTCATTGGTACCATTTTCGGGCATGTGACATTTTTTGATCGCTTTTTATTCCGATTTTTTTGACGCAGAATGAACAAAAAACAGCATTTCAAGAATATCTTTTGGGGGGTGCGTTTACACCGTTCTGCATGCGGTAAAATTGATAAGGCAGTTTTATTCTTTGGGTCAGTACAATTACAGCGATACCTCACTTATGTCATTTTTTAATGTTTTGGCGCTTTTATGCAATGAAAACCATTTTATATAAAAAATAATTATTTTTGCATTGCTTTATTCTGCAAGCTATAACTTTTTTATTTTTTCACTGATGATGCAGTAAGGCAGCTTGGTTTTTGCGGGACAAGATGATGTTTTTCAGTGGTACCATGGTTATTTAAATCCGTCTTTTTGATCGCATGTTATTGCACTTTTTGGTCTGCGGTATGATTATATAGCATTATTTTTTGCTTTGTTTTTTATTTTTATTTTTTAAGGAGTTCACCAAATTGGTTAACTAATGGGACAGTTTTATAGGGCGGGTCATTACGGACGTGGCAATACTAAATATGTGTACTTTTATGGCTTTGTTAACTGATTTATTAGGGAATTATTATTTTTTTATTTATTTAGCGATATTTTATAAATTATTTTTACACTTTTTTTAACTTTATTATACTGTCCCGGGGGGACATCACTGTCATATGTGAGATCGCTGATCTGACACATCACAGATTGCTGTGACAGATCAGCGATCTGTCACAGGCAGTGCTGGAGGCTTCCTCATGCCGGCGCTTTGCAGGCATGAGGAAGCCGGCTGCCTGCAGGCCCCGAAGGTCCCCCCCCACCATTTTCTATCCGGGGACCTGCAGGGAAGGAGGTCTCCACAGCAGCGCTGCACATCGGGCTGCTGCAGGGGTCTTAGGGAAGCACGGAGGGAGCCCCCTCCCTGCCGATGCTTCCCTAAACCTCCGGTACACTACGATCGTGATTGATCGCAGTGTGCCAGGGGTTAATGTGTCGGAGGCAGTCAATGACTGCCCCTGACGCATAGTGCCGGGTGTCAGCTGTGATAATCAGCTGACACCCGGCCGCGATCAGCGCTACTGATCACACTAGACATACTATCCCGTCCATGGTCATAGGGGCCCTGGTCCCATGGACGGGATAATATGTCTCATGTCAGAAAGGGATTAAAATCTGCAATGCAAATCAATGGGTCTGTGTAAAAATTGGACTGCACTTGGATGACATCCAGTCCACAGACTGTGAAGATGGAGAATAAAAATATTTTTTCCTAAATTTTTTCATGTGTGAGAAAATCAGATGACACTTACAATACATTCTGATCAAACTCCAATCAAATTCGGATCAGAATAATAGGTCCGATTTTCTTGTATGTAAAAAAATCAGACATCTGAATTAGGCTTTAGTCACACACAAGGTAGAAAAATACGGACAGTATTTTACGTCCGTAATACGCATAAATGGTCCCAGCCATACCCAGTGATTGTGGATCCGAGGAGGAGGAGACACATGTGGGTGCATCCGCATTTGAAACAACGCCTCAATAAAGGCCATTTTCACAGGCTTTATGCAGCTCTGAGGACACATCCTGACAAGTTTTTCCTCTATTGTCGGATGACCGTTTCTACCTTTGATGCTTTGTTGGAGACAGTGCGCCCAGGGATCACCTTCCAGGACACCCGGATGTGCAAATGTATCTCTGCGGAGGAGCGCCTTCTTACGTTACGGTATGTATTTCTCAGCTACAGAATGTATGTAGATGATTATTTTCTCAACTAATTCTCTTACTCAGTAACCCCTTTTTGGCCAAGAAACGTTAGGTATTGGTACCAAATATATGCTCTGAAACTTAGAACACTTTGATGTGTTATTCCACATTACATAGCCGTGGGACATGTGTATATGTATTGTTCACCTAGCTTCTTACTTACACACTTTTCTGGTGATCTATATGTAATGTGTGCATCTTTGAGCATGTATTTTAATGTATATATTTTCTACATTTGTTTAATTGTAGGTTCCTCTCAACTGGCCTTTCTTATGCAGCACTCCATCTTGAGTTTTTGATTGGGCGATCAACAATATCCGGCATCGTTCATGCTACATGTTCGGAAATCTGGTCCAGAGTTCATCATCTGGTCATGCCAGAGCCCAAGATGGTAGACTGGTTGAGGATTGCCAGGGGATTTGAATTGCACTACCAATTCCCCAATTGTATTGGAGCCCTGGATGGGAAGCACATCCGTGTGCGTAAGCCGCCGAACTCAGGATCCCAATTCTATAATTATAAACAATATTTTTCTGTAGTTTTGTTAGCTCTGGTTGACAGCAACTACAGGTTTATAATTGTAGACATTGGGGTTTAGGGAAGAACTGGAGACTCTAGAGTCTTCAGTTCTTCCATTATGGGTCGGCGGCTGCGCAATAACCTGTTGGACCTACCACCACCATGTCAGCTGCCAGGCTCAAATCAAGAAGCGGCGCCTTATGTCCAAGTGGGGGATGAAGTCTTCCAATTGACCAGGCATGTCATGAGGCCATACCCGCGCAGAAACCTTGACCACCGGCACAGGATTTTTAATGTGCACCTTTCACGTGCCCAAAGACTGGTGGAGTGCGCCTTCGGCATTCTTTGTGCCTAATGGCGTGTCCTCCAGTCTGCCATTCAGCTGAGTGAAGCCAACGTCAATGAGGTCATCAAAGCTTGTGTGGTCCTCCATAACTACACTAGACTGCATGATTGCTCCTCATCTGATGTGACTGAAGGTGTGGTGGACAATGGGGATAGGCCTACGCCACATGTGCTCCCTTTACGGCATCCTCTTTCAGGATTCAAAGTACGTGATGTGTTCACCCAGTATTTTGTTTCACCTCATGGTTCTACTACCTGGCAAGATCAGGCTGTATCTATGTTATGATGTTCTTATGTGTGTGTGTATATAATTTTTTTTTGTTTGGTCTTCTCTGATTTGTGCTGTCTGTTTATATCTGATAAAGTTGACTTACTTATTTGAATGCATAAAATAATTCAGGAAGAAGGCCAAAGATGCATTTTCAAAGGTTTTATAAATTAAAAAAATAGCTTACAATACGGTGTACCATATTTTTGTCATATGGCAGATATTGCCCAGGCCATTTAGCCTTTTCTGTATATAACATTGTCATTTTTTGACACACAAAGAGGTAACAAGAAATTATAAATACCAAAAAAAAAATTTGCAAAACAATTAGCTATTTTATAACTGCTGGTAGCTTGGCGGAGGTGATGGAGGGCGGCCTTCATCTCTTTGTTGGGGTTTGGGTTGCCCAGCTTGGCCATCACCCTGTTGGGGTGGATGATCTTGGCCCTGTGGGAAGATGTGGCCATGTTCCTGCAGCTGCGCACCAAAGAGACCATAAGGATGCTGTCGATTATAATCCTGTGGCTGATTGTAGCCACGTCCATCATACCCCCCAATATGACCATGTAGTCCAAACACAGGATGGGGCCAGCCTCCAACACCAGGTCTGTACAAGTGGCCATATTGGGCAGGTTGGTTATAGGCTGCCATTTGGCCCTGTTGTGGCCAAGGTTGGTTTGGGAGGGGAATGGGTGGAGGTGTAGGCACATGTGCAGACAGACACTCAGATCCTAATTGAGCATGCACAGCTGGTTGTCGGACAAGGCGGAGACGGTTACGGGTTGAGAGCTGCCACCTCTCAAGATACTCAAACAACTCACTTTTGGGTCATTGGGTGTGTGCATGCATCAACTGGGATCTGAATGGATCTGCACACACGTAGCCTCACCTCACGGGGTAGGGGACGGAAGTACCGGGCCAGGCTTCGGTTATATGCCTCTTCACCCTCATCCTGGGCAGCCCTGGACAGGTAATTTAGGATACCTGTGTCTACATGCCTCCGGGTATCAGAGGCAGTGTTGTCCCTTCTCCGTCTCCCACGGTGGCCTATGGCTGCAGGCTGGGGGGACCCCTCAACATGGCCAGTAGGGCTGCTGCTGTTGCCAGGATCTTCTAAGTTGCTGGCTGCTGGTGGCTCTGCTGGGTCTGGACCAGGTGCAGAACCTAATGCTGGTGGAGCTTGGGGGTTGCAAAAGCTCTGGTCAGAAGATGGGCGAGCCACCTCTTCACATCCCCCCGTCCGGGTCTATAATGGGCTCAGTATCCGACCCTGTCTCCCTCTCTGTGAGGTTGGACTGAGTTCTGTTAGGAAATGTACAAAAAACAAATGTAGCTCTGACCCTAAAAAGCATATGTGTCTTGTAGTGTGATGTCTGTACTTACGGTCTGAGATCCATACTGGGTGCCAAAAATGCCAAGCGGTCAAAATAGATGTATTTCCTCTTGGTCGGTGCTGCTGCCCCACTGCTGTCTTTCCCGCCAGTACTGGTCGCGGATGCTGCGCCAGCCTCTCATCACACACTCAACTGCAATGTGAAGTGAAAAGGGACTGTAACCTTTGGGAATTGTGCCAAGCAATATTCCTAACATTTCACATAGTCACGTGGCCTAGTAGGGGATGGTTTTGATGTAAATTTTTCTTTAGCAAACAGGGATACCTACATACATAGTCTAGGATTGTAGGGGCTACATTTAAAAAAGCTCACTTCTGGCCTTTAAGCTGATTGGTAAAAATTACATTTACTTATGAATGTATTGTTGCTCCTCACGTGGCCGTTGGGCATAGTCTGGGAACATGTGCACACAGATGCGCCTCCATGTCGCCTCTTTGCGGCCCCGATCAGAATAATGGGCATCCCATTGGTCCCAAAGTTCAGGCCTTTCCTGTACCATCACAATTAGGAGCTCCACATTAATGTGGCCAGACATGACGCTGCAGGACTCCGTGGAGGCGTACTTCCTGGATGCCTGGAGCGCTATTTGAGCTAGTTTGCATTTCTAAGCTTCCTGATAATGGAATGGCCCATTTCCTGTGACCAGGAAATGTCTTGCGTATTTCTCACAAGTCACACGGGTGGTCCGTGTGTAATGCGATTTTTTTGCGCACCCATAGACTTGCATTGGCGTGCTGTGGTCGTAATACGCTGACAATTGCAGCATGCTGCGATTGGCACGGACCGTAGAAAATACGAGAGAAAAGTACGGCTGATGGGAGCTACCCCATAGAGAATCATTGGTCCGTGGGCAATGCATTTTTTTATCGCCTCTCACTAGTCTATATTCCTCTCTAGTGTGCTGCCTGCCTTAAAGGGGTTTTCCCATGTACAAAAGTTCATTTTAATCAATAGATCTTTGAATAATAAAGTTTCACAGATGGATGTGTTTAAATAAAATGTTCCTGTGCTGAGATAATCTTATAAATGTGTCCCTGCTGTGTACTGTGTAATGGCTGTGTTTTACTATGCAGGAATATGGTCTAATCATGCCACAGCTCCTGGGCAGGGGAGGAAGCAAAAGGTTATACAGACAGTGCAGCAGGGGATCACAGCTGTTTCTTTCTTTGAAGTAAAACTTAATAACCAACAATTCAGCTGTGATCCCATGCTATAATGTCTGTAATGTATCCCTCCCTTCCTGCCCAGGAGATAAGGTATGATCAGACCATGTTCCTGTATGGTCAGACACAGCCATTACACAGTACACAGCAGGGGCACATTTATAAGATTATCTCAGCACAGGAACATTTTATTTAAACACATTCAATTGTGGAACTTATAATTCCAAGATCTATTGATTGAAATCAACTTTTGTTTGTAGGGAAAACCTCTTTAAGCCTTAGAATAGTGATGCATAGCAAGCATGGCAAAGTGGTAGTCTGAGAAACTCTCTAACCTGAGCTGACACGATCACCTATGGCTTTACAAATGCGTAGTGCATTATGGATAAATAAAAAACTCTGTTAACAAATTGTAATTATTACCCGGTGTTTTATTCTATCAAGTTTTCTGTGGCTCAGCTTGTCATGTTGAGTAAATGCTACAAATTGGGCCTAGATAAATGGCACTTCCTAATGAACATATCATCCAAAAAGGTTAGGGAAGCGTATAGCCATAAAATAACATAGCTTTATTTCAATCAATACAAAAAGACTTAGACAATCATTAAAAGGAGATGAATATCCAATAGGATACCATAAACCACATTTATGTATTTTTCAGGACCTTGCAGAAATAACAGTATTAAGGCATATATCTATTGACGGTGTATTCATCCATTTAACCCCTTTCCTACAATGGACGTACTATTCCATCCATGTGACCTGGGACCTAAGTCCCAAGGACGGAATAGTACGTCTAGTGCGATCAGCGGCGCCCACGTGGTGAGCACAGCTGATCACGGCCGGGTGTCAGCTGATTATCACAGCTGACACCAGGCACAATGTGTCAGGGGCGGTCATAGACCGCCCCCGACACGTTAACCCCTTGCACACTGCGATCAAACACGATCTTGGTGTACCGGGGGTTAAGGGGAAGCATCGGCAGGGAGGGGGCTCCCTCCGTGCTTCCCTGAGCCCCCCATGGCAGCGCAATGTGCAGCGCTGCTGCCGAGGGCTCCTTTCCTGCAGGTCCCCGGATCCAATATGGCGGTGGGGACCTCCGGGGGCCTGCAGGAAGCTGGCTTCCTCACTGCCCGCAGAGCGCAGGCATGAGGAAGCCTGCAGCAGTGCCTGTGACAGATCGCTGATTGTAATAAAGTAAAAAAATAAAAAAGTGTAAAAATAATTAAAAAAAAATTGCTAAATAAATTAAAAAATATATATATTCCCCAATAAATTCATTTTTTGGAAATAAAAAAAAACCAAAACAATAAAAGTACACATATTTGGAATCGCTGCGTCCGTAACAACCCGCCCTATAAAACTGTCCCATTAGTTAACCCCTTAAGCGAACCCCTTAAAAAATAAAAATAAAAAACGAAGCAAAAAATAATGATTTATTATCATACTGCCAAACAAAAAGTGCAATAACGCGCGATCAAAAAGACGCATATAAATATCCATGGTACCGCTGAAAACGTCATCTTGTCCCGCAAAAAATGAGCCATCACACAGCATCATCAGCAAAAAAATGAAAAAGTTATAGCTCGCAGAATAAAGCGATGCAAAAATAATTATTTTTTATATAAAATTGTTTTCATTGCATAAAAGCGCCAAAACATAAAAAAAAGACAGAAATGAGGTATCGCTGTAACCATACTGACCCGAAGAAGAAAACCGCTTTATCAATTTTATCGCACGCGGAACGGCGTAAACGCACCACCCAAAAGAAATTCATGAAACGCTGGTTTTTGTAAATTCTGCATCCCAAAAAACAAAATAAAAAGCAATCAAAATATGTCACATGCCCAAACATGGTACCAATAAAAACGTCAACTCGTCCCGCAAAAAATAAGACCTCACATGACTTGGTGGGTCAAAATATGGAAAAATTATAGCTCTCAATATGTGGTGATGCAAAAACTATTTTTACAATAAAAAGCGTCTTTTAGCGTGTGACAGCTGCCAAATATAAATACCGCCATAAATAGTAAACCAAACCTCTCGTTATCACCCCCTTAGTTAGGGAAAAATAATAAAGTTAAAAAAATTTATTTATTTCCATTTTCCCATTAGGGTTAGGGCTAGGGTTAGGGGTATGTTGGGATTAGGGTTGGTGTTAGAATTGGGGGGTTTCCACTATTTGCGCACATCAGGTGCTCTCCAAACGCAACATGGCGTGTGATCTCAATTCCAGCCAATTCTGCGTTGAAAAAGTCAAATGGTGCTCCTTCCCTTCCAAGCTCTGCCATGCACCCAAGCAGTGTTTTACCCCCTCATATGGGGTATCAGCCTACTCAGGACAATTTGCAAAACAACTTTTGGGGTCCTATTTCTCCTGTTGCCCTTTGGAAAATAAAAAATTGGGGGCAAAAATATCATTTTTGTGGAAAAAAAATGATTTTTTTATTTTCACACCTGGGCATTATAAACTTCTGTGAAGCACTTGGGGGTTCAAAGTTCTCACCACACATCTAGATAAGTTCCTTGGGGGGTCTAGTTTCCAAAATGGGGTCATTTGTGGGGGGATTCCACTGTTTTGGTACATCAGGGGCTTTGCAAACGCGACATGGTGTCCGATCGCAATTCCAGCCAAAAAAGTCAAATGGCGCTGCTTCCCTTCCGAGCTCTGCCATGCGCCCAAATAGTGGTTTACCCCCACATGTGGGGTATCAGCGTACTCAGGACAAATTGCACAATAACTTTTAGGGTCCTGTTACCCTTGGGAAAATAAAAATTGGGGGTGAAAAGATCATTTTGTGGAAAAAATATGATTTTTTAATTGTACTGCTGTATGTTATAAACTTCTGTGAAGCCCTTGTGGGTTCAAAGTTCTCACCACATATCTAGATAAGTTCCTTGGGGGGTCTAGTTTCCAAAATGGGGTTACTTGTGGGGGGTTTCTACTGTTTAGGTACATTAGGGGCTCTCCAAATGTGACATGGCGTCCGATCTGAATTCCAGCCAATTTTGCATTGTAAAAGTCAAACGGCGCTCCTTCCCTTCTGAGCTCTGCCATGCGCCGAAACAGTGGTTTCCCCCACATATCAGGTATCAGCGTACTCAGGAAAAATTGCACAATAACTTTTGCAGTCCAATTTCTCCTGTTACCCTTGGTAAAATAAAAAAAATTGAACCTGAAGTATTTTTTTTGTGAAAAAAAGTTAAATGTTCATTTTTTTTAAATATTCAAAAAATTCCTGTGAAGCACCTGAAGGGTTAATAAACTCCTTGAATGTGGTTGTGAGCACCTTAAGGGGTACAGTTTTTAGATTGGTGTCACTTTTGGGTATTTTCTATCATATAGACCCCTCAAAGTGGCTTCAAATGTAATGTGGTCCGTAAAAATAAAATGGTGTTGCAAAAATGAGAAATCGCTGGTCAACTTTTAACCCTTATAACTTCCTAACAAAAAAAAATTGGTTCCAAAATTGTGCTGATGTAAAGTAAGCATGTGGGAAATGTTAGTTGTTAAGCTTTTTGTGTGCCATATCTCTGTGATTTAGGGGCATACAAATTCAAAGTTGGAAAATTGCGAAATTTTCAACATTTTCGCCAAATTTCCGTTTTTTTCACAAATAAACTCAAGTTATATGAATGAAATTTTACCACTAACATGAAGTACGATATGTCACGAGACAACAAGGTCAGAATCACCGGGATCCATGGAAGCATTCCAGAGTTATGGCCTCATAAAAGGACAGTGGTCAGAATTGTAAAAATTGGCCCGGGAGTTAACGTGCAAACCACCCTTGCTAGTGAAGGGGTTAATATTTCATAAGTGTTATATCTACAGTGATGCCTCTATATTTTGAACACTTAGGCTAGTTCACATTAGCATTTACGGCCGCAGCGTTGAGCTACGCACGGCCACAGCTAAGCCCCGCCCCCTGTCGCCTCCGGTAGCTCCGCCTATGGGCGCATGACGCTGCATGCGTTCTGCATCCCCTATGTCTAGCACTGGGGACGCAGGCCATGCGCAGGTATGCATTTGGCGGCACATGCGTCCTTTTGACGCTGCGCCGACCAGCGCCAAACGCAACCTGTAGCAATTTGGTGCTCTCGGTGCACCGTCAAAAGGACGCATGCGCCGCCAAACGCATACCTGCACTCGTCCTGCATTCCCAGTGCTAAAGATAGGGGACACAGGACGCATGCAGCGTCATGCATCCGTAGGCGGAGCTACTGGCGGAGGCACGGCAGGGGGCGGGGCTTAGCGGCAGCCATGCGCAGGCCGACGCTGCGGCCATAAACGCTAATGTGAAACTAGCCTTAGTTCATTAGATTTTTTTGACACTTATGAGCACGCCCCTCTCTATGTAGCATTGGGCACAATATTGTCAGAATTGTAATGTAAATGTACTTTATGATATCCTATTGGATATTCATCTCCTTTTAATGATTGTCTATTTCTTTTTGTATTGATTGAAATAAAGCTATGTTATTTCATGGCTATATGCTTCCCTGACCTTTTAGTCATGTTGAGTAGTAGTTTTAAAAACCCTTGTGGATTTTGATTAGAAAAATTAGGACCTATACACAGTTTTTGAGTGGCAGTGCTAAGAAAGACAAACATTTGTTGTTTATTCTGTTGCTTTGTTTTCCTTGTTTCCTGATGCAAATGTCGGAAAAAGTATTAGCAAAAATAATACCACAGTAATTCTCAGTTAATCTAAAACTCAAGGAGAGTGATATAAATTCTACAGACATCTTCAGTCAGTGTATTCTCAGCAGAGCTATTATAAATGGAACATAACCAAAAGAAGATAAAAAATGATTATTAAGTCAATTACGTACTTCAGTGTTTTCATTTTCTTCTGTGTGTACAGGTTTCTCTAACTTATATATCCTCAATATCTCTCTTGTGACCCATATAACCTAGATTTTGCCTTCAATTGAGAACCTGTGGGACAAGCAATTTTGAAACAATATAGAACAAAAAAATTGATTGGGTCCCTCCTCTGCTACATCTTTTCTATCAGACATAAAATAACACAATTTTCATGAAATCCTCTGTGCTCAGAAACCCATTTACTTTCAATATGACAGGTTTATTAGAGTCTTGTATTGCAGTATGTTGTCGTTGAAGATATGTTGCTTCCATTTACCTATATGTATATATTCTTTCCTTGGACCGTGTCAATAAAAATAACAGCTATTTCTTCATAGAAATATGATTGTTTGGGTAAACAGTAGACACCAAAGCTCTAGCTAACTTCACTTAATTAACACTTATCTATTGTATTCCCCTATTCATTAGACACCTCTAATTAACAATTAATGCGCCAAGGGTGATAGCGAGTAAATGGGAAGCGCCTTGCTATAAAGTACTTATTTGTAAACTAAAGACCTTGAAATTGGCAGAGGAAGCACCTGGGTTAAGTAGCGCTTTGCTTGGTCAAGAAGAAAATTGAAGTAATTTGGAAAGAAGTAGATATGGTAAAATAACGTATATGCCTGGATACTTTTATCCAATATACTGATATATACAGCTGTACTGGTATAACCCTTATATAGGCTTTATTCACTGTACAGTAGGACTTCAAACTTTTTTCTCTAGTCTAATAGTCAAGCATGAATAGCTAAATTTCCACTATGCTTGCACTTTACATTCACATGTACCTTACTGAGCAGTTTACCAATATAGTTACATAGTTAAGTAATTTGCTATTTATGGCGTTTACAATAAACTATACTGTATTTTGTTGTTAATTTTTATAAACACAGTTTTCAATAAAGTTGAGACATCAGGGTTCCAGAGTATCTCCACCGACATTATGGAATAAGTTTTAGTTATCTTTGGCCATTAAAATCTTTGGACACTGTGGTATATGTTCACACAATAAGAAAAGCAAAAAACGGCACTATTCTGACCTCATACTTTGAAAAGTGATCAGCAGAAACTTGCTAGCAGCTTGCTGGTATCATGACATACAGGTGCTCCACCCAAAGAAAACAAGTTTTTGGTGCAAACTTCAGAAAGAAAGGAGGGAGACACCCTGACTCGCATTAATTTATTGTATTCACTTTATTCTTAAAACACCTTATACAACATGGAGCCGGAGATGGTATTCCTTCAGGACGATGGCTGTTTCGCTCTTGACTAACGCTTCAACGGCTCCAGGTACTCTTTGCACAATAGTGTATGTCTTTGCACATTGCAGGAGATGAAACACATTTTGACCTGTAGTATATGACAATGCATTACATAAGAAAGCAAAATTTGCTACAGTTCGCATTAAATATTTTATTGATGCGTTACTTCTTCCAAAACTTTTTATGCTTATTGAATACATGGGGACTGCCAATAGACTCAAAGCTTTAAGGTTTTTTGCACATGACTCTGCAATGATGTTCTAAAACGTCACTGCAAAGTAAGCAGCTACACGAATTTGTGGAGCTGCTGGAGCAGGGAGAAGGCTGTCATACATAGCCGGACTCCCCATAGAGAAGGCAGATATGGTTTATTACTATCTCTTCATGATTACTGTACTCACAGCGTTGACAAGAGCTGAGTATATAATATTGGAAGTGTTAATAGCGCTTCCTATAATGGGCTTCCTATTCTGGGCACATGGTCATCAGGTACAGGAAGTCAGTAAGATCTTCTAGTTCCTAATAGACCCAGATTATGATGCTGTGAAACCAGGAGATCCCGAAAGGTCTTTTATGATCTTACTACAGGTGTGCCTGATGCTATCGCATCGAGAGGGAAGTGTGTGTGTGGGGTGTGTGTGTGTGTGTACGTGTGCGTGTGTGTGTCTGTATATGTGAGTGTGTGTGTGTCTGTGTATGTGAGTACGTGTGTGTGTCTGTGTATGTGAGTACGTGTGTGTCTGTGTATGTGTGTGTATGTGAGTACGTGTGTGTGTATGTGAGTACGTGTGTGTATGTGAGTATGTGTGTGTCTGTGTATGTGAGTACGTGTGTGTGTATGTGACTACGTGTGTGTGTGTCTGTGTATGTGAGTAGGTGTGTGTGTCTGTGTATGTGACTACGTGTGTGTGTGTCTGTGTATGTGAGTACGTGTGTGTGTGTATGTGTATGTGAGTACATGTGTGTGTGTATGTGAGTACGTGTGTGTGTGTCTGTGTAAGTACGTGTGTGTGTCTGTGTATGTGAGTATGTGTGTGTGTGTGTATGTGAGTACGTGTGTGTATGTGAGTACATGTGTGTGTGTATGTGAGTGTGTGTATGTGAGTATGTGTGTGTGTATGTGAGTACGTGTGTGTATGTGAGTACATGTGTGTGTGTATGTGAGTACGTGTGTGTGTATGTGAGTACGTGTGTGTGTGTGTATGTGAATGTGAGTACGTGTGTGTGTATGTGAGTACGTGTGTGTGTATGTGAGTACGTGTATGTATGTGAGTACATGTGTGTGTGTATGTGTGTGTGTATGTGAGTACGTGTGTGTATATGTGAGTACGTGTGTGTGTGTATGTGAGTACGTGTGTGTATGTGTACGTGTGTGTATGTGAGTATGTGTGTATGTGAGTGGGTGTATGTGAGTACATGTGTGTGTATTTGAGTACGTGTGTGTGAGTACGTGTGTGTGTGTATGTGTGTACGTATGTGTGTGTATGTGAGTACGTATGTGTGTGTATGTGAGTACGTGTGTGTGTATGTGAGTACGTGTGTGTACGTATGTGTGTGTGTGTATGTACAGGTGTGTGTACATGTGTGTGTACGTACATGTGTGCATGTGTACGTACGTGTACGTACATGTGTGTGTGCACGTACGTGTGTGTGTACATGTGTGTACGTACATGTGTGTATGTGTACGTGTGTATGTACGTGTGTGTATGTACATGGTGGGCAGGCAGCGATGGGTCCAGCAGCGACGGCAGGGGTCCTGGCAGCGGCCAGCCAGCAGGAGAGACCGCGGCTTGCGGCCTGTGCTGGAGATGGGATGCGGCGCCACCAGAGGGCGCCCACACCCCTTCTCCAGCACAGGTCGCAAGCCGTGGTCTTTCCTGCCGGCTGTGATGGAGGTCGGTGGGCAGGTAGCAGTGGGTCCGGCGAGGAGGTCCGACGGCGGGTCCAGCAGCGGCGGCGTGGGGTCCAGCAGCGGCGGCGGGGGGTGCAGTGGCGGCAGGGGGTCGCGGCGGTGTCCTGCTGGTGGTACTGTGGAGGAGCCTGGTACCACCAGTGGGTGCCATATTGGAATACCCATCACTTGGGTATTCCAATATGGTGGTCGACGTACTTCTGGTGCGGCGTAGTGGATTGTGGGATTCGGGGACATCCAGATGGAAGTGGATGACGGACAATTTAAGGCAATTATATATATAGATGAAGAGCACAATGAGTGAAGGAAATGAAAATAAAAAAGCAAGAGAAAAAAAACATAAAAATAAGCAGCTGTCAGTTCAAATTACTATTAGTCATCCTACCCTTTTAAAAAAAAAGTACAACGTGTCTAATATAGTTTGAATATCTAAAAGAGAGAAATGTTTGGAGCTCTTAGATCCACATGTACAAAACACCCCCAATATATATGGTCAGGATTGAGAAAAAAGCCTGATCGTAAACTAGGTAAGGCCATACTACCTCTTAGATTTGAATGTATAATACAGTGTTTTAAGCATGTTTCCTGTTTAATTATTAACCAATAGGACCAGTTGTGCAGTTTTTGTAAATTTCTAAAATTCTCATTTGCACACTGGGTTAAGTAGTATACCATCCTGGTATAAGGTCCTCCATCCTGGTATAATGTCCCACTCTTTTATAAAGCCTCCATCCTGTTATAATGTTCCCATTCTTGTATACTGTCCCCTATAGTGGTAAAATGTTCCCATTCTGATATAATGTCTCACATTCTGGTATCATGCTCCACTCTGATATACTATCCCCCATTCTGGTATAATGTCTCCCATTTTGCTTTAATGCTCCCATTCTAGTATAATGTCCCCATCCTGGTATACTGTCTCCATTCTGGTATAATGTACCCATCCTGGGTCCCTTCGTGGCAAACATGGGCTCTGATCAGCTGTAAGATCATTACCACCGGTCAGAGAGATGCGAATACCACAGAATGTCAGATGAGCTGCAAAATTTACCTCTGGTCACAGGCGTCGGCTAATGAAAGAGTACTACTCCCATCAACCTAAACCTACTGTCACTGAAAACAGCAAGAGCCGCTGATGGGAATATTCATCATCCGGTGCCTTTGCAATAAAAAAGAAAAATAAATAATAAAAAAATGGATAAACTTCACATCGGACAGATGAAGGATATGATTTTCTATTATTTTTCTTTTTTTACAGGGGATATGGGCATCTGTGGATTAGGGGTAAGGTGAGTATTTTGTTGTTTATTATTTTCTGTTTTTCTACAGGGTACAAGGGCTTTAATGTAATAGTTTTAAGGAGAGTATAACTGTGTTTTGTTTCTAAATAAATGTTTAAAACAGGGCGTTGATTTTTATTTCAAACAAAGGATTTTTTCATGCTGTGTATTTATTTTCAAAATGACTGTGGGGTTAGTAATAGAGTGTGTTTTAGGTAACTCTCCGTTACTAACCATTTGGCTTGAAGTCACCTACAATACAAAGCGGAAATAAACCCCACAAATATTAACCCACTTGCCACCACCAAAGGGCAATTGGGGAGAACAAGGCTAAGTGCCAGATTTGGTGCATCCTATTGATGCGTCATTTCTGGGGTGGCTAAGGGCTGATGTTCTTAGCCTGGGAGGAGTGGCAATTTACAACAAAACCTTATAGAGTAAAGGACAGGGTGTCATGCTGGCACCTTGGCAGGTTGGTGCCAGGGAGGGGGTTGTGGCCCACTGTGCCACAAACCAGACTACCCTGGAAGGGGTGTGATTACGACAGCTGCCTTGGTTTTCACTGGACTAAATAGCAAAGCCACTAAAGAAGACTCAAGGTCTCCAAAAATTCATTTTTAAACAGCAGACAAAAAGGCAGCAACACTTACCTGCCCAGATCTAGGAACAAATGCACTGCAGGGTGCAGCCAGCCCATAAAGCAAGATGTTAGCAACACAGGTGCAAAATACCAGATTAACAGCCACTCTCCACCTACCCATTCCTGGAGGGGGTGACTGCCCAGTATACAATTGCACAATAAAGGCCCTCATAGAGTGCTGTTCACACAAGGGAACTGCATAGTGTCTGGTTCACAGCCTATTAGTCATGCCCCTACTATTCGATTAGGCAGGCTGGCCAGCACACCCTCAATGCATCCCAGTGTGAACACCCCTCATACGAGACTAGATGTGTCTGGGCTCGGCTGCACCCTGAAAAATATATTGCAAAAAGTACAAAATTAGTGAGGTTTTAGGTGACATTTTGGCCAAAATATGTGAGCCCGTAAACTGCGCCAAAGTTCCCCATGCTTATGGGTCCCTACACTAAACTAAATAGCAAAGCCACTAAAGAAGACTCAAGGTCTCCAAAAATTCTTTTTGACTGCTGTTTAAAAATGAACTTGAAAGACCCAGGGACACGGGCAGGAAGGAGTGGTGTATGAAGGAACAGGTAGAGACCTTTTCACACAGCAGGTGCAGGTACTGGTACTGGCAGGAAGGAATGGTGGATGAGGGAACAGGTTGAGACATGTTCACACAGCAGGTAGAACCGCAGGAGTGCGGATCACAGGCAGAGCCACAAGAGTACTGAGTAGGCAGAGCTGCAAGAGTGTGGAGCACAAGCAGAGCTGCAAGAGGACGGAGCATAGGCAGAGTCACAAGAGTACGGAGCCAGCAGTGCCGCAAGAGTGCACAGCATAAGCAGAGCCGCAAGAATACGTAGCAGGTGGAGCCGCAAGATTACAGAGCAGAAGCAGAGCTGCAAGAGTGCGTAGCATAGGCAGAGAGAGAGGACACAAGGATAGACACTGCAGGGAAAGTAGCCACAAATGAGGAGACCAAGAGACAGAGGTAGGACAGAGACAAGACAAGGTACAGGAACAAAGAAACAGGGACCAGGATATTCTGCCTGCTGGAGGGCGGCAAGGAGACATACTAGACACACTCAGGAGCAATAGCACAGTGACCAGGATATTTTGCCTCCTGGAGGGCGGACAGACAGGTACAAGGCAAAGCTAGGAGTGAAGCCTCCAGAGAAGGCGAAACACAGGACAAGACCTGGCAGCTCAGTAGCAAGACGCTAACTGAGTTAAGACATTGCACAGGCAGGTTCCACTGGGAGGAGCTGCCCTAAATACTAGAGGCCTCTTGGTAATTGGCCAGGGACACATTAGACAGTTGCACCCTGATTCCATAAGAACAGCCAGGAAGCATGCAGAGAGCAGGCAGGAAGCAAGAGACACAGAGCATGGAGCTGGCAGCAGACAGAAGTCACAGCATGGCCTGGAGCAGTGAGTAAGTTGGTGTGTGGGGGATGGGAGGCCATGCAGTGATGTCATCAGGGTTGCTACACAGGGTATCGAGTGTAGAAAAACAAGAGAAAAAAATGATCCAATAAAATATAACTTTTATTTATAAATTTAAAAGAACTAAACAAAACAAATCCCCACAAAACTCAATGCCAAAACCACGACAAGTAGTAAGGGTTTGAACTTTTTAAACAGGTATCGATAGTCAAATACTGGAGATGTTGTAAGAATTATACCTAAACACTTAATAACTCTGTTCCTACATGCTGCTGAAAGATACCCAATTCATGAGTAATGTGCAAAAATTTTGCAATAAATAGACTGCTTGGGTTATCTTGGGCAAACGTATGGATACAATGCTTATAATAAAATAAAAGATGTATTTAATGACTAACAGCCTTCAATAGACATATTTTAATTAAACATTAAGAGTGGAGATAGAGAGGGATCTATACTCACCCTAATGAGCTGAGCCCTGTTGCCTCTCCCTGTCTGACTGCGGAGGTTGGCATCCTATTGTGAAACGGTATGGTGCCCCCGCTCAGTGTCAGCAGACCTAAATACGCTGATAAAGCCCTAAAATGAGATAGAATGATGTAATACACCATAAATATGAGGACTGATGCACTATGTGCTAAAGCGATAACGGTGCCCTATTCTGCATAAACTGGTAAGCTATCCTTGTGTAGAGGATACAACAGAAGATGTATAGTGATGACTGCTGATAGATAAGAAAAAGGTATTCGATTCTACCACAAATGAGGGATCAGAGCACCCAAATATATGTAACACATAGTCCTTACTAAACCAGGCAGTCAAAAGATCATCATATAGAAATGAGCTAAGAATATAGATATACCCTATGGTTATAGTCAAAGAAGGTAACAAGGTATGGATGCAATACTCAAAACAAAATCAGAGATTCAGACAGCAGGGTTCATATTCACTATAAGTATATTCATAAGACAATTTATATCCAGCTAGACAAATAGAAAGTCATAATGAAAATTTAGGCTATCATACAAGTGCTCCCCAATCAGATCATAAGAGAAAAATAAACAGCATCATAGTTTATCCCAAGTTATATCCAGCTGGGATCATAGATAGCCATAGTGAATACTTAGGCTGTCATATACGTGCTTCACAATCAAAGCATAAGAGAAGTAGAACGCTTATAGTAAACGCTTGTCCCAATGCATTTCACCCTGTGTTCTCCAGGGTTCCTCAGGGGACTGATGGGAGAAATCTGTCTCTCTCCATCTCTCTCAGTGTATCAATTTCCCTGTCCCCTCCTTGGCTATTACAGTTCACAGCTGTCTGTTTAGCCTTTGCTGTTCTGAAATTATGGGGGACCCTAGATCATTTTTCTGGGGTCTCCACATAAAATAAACAGTAAAGGCTAACCAAACAGCTGACAACTGATATTAATAGCCTGAGAACCTTTAAGGATATTGCTCTTTTTCAGAATATTAATATCAGCCATCTGCTTTCCCTCTGCTGCTTATGAAAATTTCAGGAGACACCACACTGTGTTTTTCATTTATTTTTTTTATTTATTACCAAGTACAGTAAAATACATTCCCAAGGTAACCTTAGTTCACTGCATCCAGGTGTTCCAGCAGCTGGAAACTCCAGTAACCTTAAAATGTCCCTCAAAGTCTACCAAGAGGTTTCCAGTCCTCGCAGCTGTTAGAAGACCTGGTGGTTGTGAACTCTGAGTTCAAGCCACTAAATCTCACAATTGCCCCAGTGCTGTACTGTTGAATGCCGGAGTGCAAAGTGATCGACTACCGGGCGTTCATCATTCCGGCACTGGCATCTGCAAAGCAAGAAAAACAGTGGCTATGATGTGATATTACTGTTCTTGATAAATTAACTAAGTTAATAAATAAAAAAATTGAAAAAAAAACTCGTGGGGGTCCTCACCATAGTTTAAATAAAAAAAAAACGGCGTGGGATCCCTCTATTCTTTTTAATCATCCATGATAAAGCTGACAGCTGGGGGTTGCAGCCCACAGCTGTCAGTTTTGCAAGCGCTGGTTGTCAAAAATAGAAGAGACCCCAAGTTATTTCTTTATTTTATTTATTTTTAGTGCAGGCACGGACTGATGAATACTCCCTGTCGTCAGCGAAAGCAGGTGTAGGCTGATGGGAGTAGTACTCTATCGTCAGCCGATGCGTGACCGATGGTCATAGCTGAGCTGCTGGCTCACACTGTCATCTGGCAGCATGGGAACTGCAGCTCTCTGACAGGTGGTAATGGTCTTACAGCGGATCAGAGCAGCTGGTGTTTTTTCACATTATCATGCAGATTACTGCATGGGAAATACCCGATGTTCAGGGTTCAAACCCAAACAGTAACAAGGACTGGAGAAGTCCTTGTTCGGTGTCCGTGCCTGAACACTATGTGTACGGTACGAACCCTCGAACTTTACTGTTTAGGTTCGCTCATCTCTAAAAAGTTTTCCAGCATTCTATCTACTTTATCCCAATGATTCTCTACTCTGCTCCATAGTAGTGTTCAGCTAACGATTTTCCAAATGAACCTTGATGAAAACGCCTTGGTTTCAGCCGCAATGTAGAAGATAATGACTTTTGGATTTTCATTGGCTGTAAGCCATAATCATCAACATAAATAGAAATACGGTAAACACTTGAAATAGATCACTCTGTTTGCATTGGCTATATAATTGTTTTATTTTTTGTATTGAAGAACTGAAATAAATTAACTTTTTGATGATATTGTAATTTAGTGAGAAGCACTTACAGTATGTGTGGTTCAACATAGGAAAAAGGGGAAAGAATGTAGTCAGTGCTCACCAGAGTATCACAGGACCCCGGGTGCCAGGTTGAATGTGGCTGGAGTCCACTTGTAAATGCAGGCAAAGAAGAAAAAAGCAGCACCAGGCATGTGGAGAATGTTTGCCCTTTGACATTTAATGACATGTATGTTTTAAATTTAACTTTTTGCAAGCTATGGATTAAATAAAAGAAAAATGTAAATTTTTATGGAAAACACCTGGTGCTGTTTTTTTTCTTCTTTGCCCACTTATGTGTGGTGTGTGTGTGTGTGTATGTGTATTGTGGTACAGGAAATGGTGTTTTACTGGATGGGAGATACATTTCTCCCAGCAGATTAATGTTTGGCCGGGTTTTTCCCAAAAGACAGGACCTGTGATGATATCATGGTCATGTGATCAGCCCATGTGATGTCTACCTCACTGGTGGGAGGGGTTATGGGCTATGTAATGGAGGTTGGTATTTGGTACATGGTGAGTGTGTGTGGAGGATACAGGAACTTGGCTGGAGTTAGCCTGAATCTGTTTGCTGGACTGCACGTGCTGCAGAGCTATAGCAGCAAGACTCCAAACAACCCTGGGAATGGCACCTGGCAGATGCCACACGACCTGGCAGCTGCTTAGTTAAACCTGTCCCGTCCAAGGGGTGAGTCTGGGACCAGTGGTTCTCCAAGCTGGAGTACATTTATGTTTTTACCTTATTTTCTTTCAACCTGCTGTTTGCAAAGTGACATTAAACCACTGAAATTGGCTTTAAGCCTGTGTGTTGCCTTGTTACTGCAGCCCTGCCATTACCTACCAGAGCAAATCCCTACAGTGTATATATATATATATATATATATATAATACATATTGTATTTTGCGTGTTCTAAGATGCACCGGATTATAAGATGCACCCCAAATATTGAGGAGAAAAATAGGAAAAAAACCTTTCTTTTAATAAAATGGGAGGGCTTCTTATAATCCATGTGAGATCTAATCTCCCAAGATCTTGATGCCGAAATCTCCATCGGCGCATGCACCGGCCCTGGCAGCCATTTTCCCGGAGTCCACCGCACAGTAAACCATGTAAGTGTGGGGGCTCTGGGCTGTCACAAAATGTCGGCAGAGCCCCTGCACCACCGAACACCCGCAGCGGTGCACATCGGAATACCCCCTCATCCCAGCCTGCAGTCTGCAGCAATGCTCCACTCTTGCCTACTCCAGCAGTGACCCCTGGACCCTGATCCACCACGGCCGGTAAGGTATATCCGCATTATAAGACTTACCCTCATTTTCCCCCCCAAATTTGGGGGAAAAAATTAGTCTTATAATTCAAAAATTATGGTATATAATACATAAATTTGTTGAATATTATAAAAAATTGAAAGAGTATATTTGCACAACAATATGAAAGTTGAGAACTGGAGTCAAAACAGTCTGACAGCTTTATGCAAACAAATATGAACAGATAAAAAAACAATGTGTGTAAACCAGGTCTATGGTTAAATGAGTATAATAGATCAATACTAGATAATATGGTCACTGAAGTCATTAAAACAAGTAAGTGCATACAAATAATTTCTAACTATTGCACATAGAGACAAATAGACAGTATATCAAATAGTATGAAGCAGTACATAGGCAATACCTTTGGTCATATTGATAACGTGGAGACCAGAAACACCTCAAGGCGCATTTCACTGCCGCCTGCCATCCAACCGCTGCTGTTAGACATGCTGATTGGGTTTTCTTTCTGTAGTGTACAATTGGAGGAGATCTGCCTCTATATTTAAAAAAAGCACTCCTCCTTTCAGCCTAGGACTTTTTTTTTAATTTGTGCTGACTTGTACACACCCTTTAAATTTGTAGGAATTTTGCCCAGGAGAGGCATGTTTGAAAAATACTAAGCCTGGGGTCCCATTAAAGAAAGGTCACCTTGTCATGGCAGGTGGATATGCACAAATTGGCCAGTTATAAATATCCATAATACTAGTTGAGAATCCCGGCGCTGCCCCGGCATAGTAACTAACTACGGCTAGTTATAACATATTATAATGATTATATCTATATATATAAAGCTGAGTGTAGAGCCCCGTCCACTCTGTATAGCCACATTCACTTTAATATCCCACATCATCCCGTCATCCAGAGCTACTGGACTACTACCCATAATGTCTCACATTGTCCTGTCAGCCAGAGCCACCGGACTACTACCCCTAATATCCCACATCATCCCGTCAGCCAGAGCCACCGGACAACTACCACTAACATCTCACATCATCCCATCACAGTCGCCGGACTACTACCCCTAATATCCCACATCATCCCGTCAGCCAGAGCCACCGAACAACCACCGCTAATATCCCACATCATCCCGTCACAGCCGCCGGACTATTACACCTAATATCCCACATCATCTCGTCAGCCAGAGCCACCGGACTACTACCTCTAATATCCCACATAATCCCGTCAGCCAAAGCCACTGGATTACTACCCCTAACATCCCACATCATCTCATCAGCCAGAGCCACCGGACTACTACCCCTAATATCCCACATCCCATGAAATTGAGATTTTTTAAGACTTGGCTTCCCTTTTTTGCCCTTTTTCGGAAGAGCTGTATAGTCAGAATGGTGACTGAATCAGAACCGGGACATGTGACTGAAACCGAATGCTGGTGGGAAGAATAAAGTTTGTTCAACAGTGCTATTTATCTGAAAGTTGAATAAAATAGCGCCTGATTATGCTCGGCATGTGCGTACTGTTGTTGATGAATTTCAATACTTCATGAAAATGGAAGAGTCTCCGTGTTAGAGGCTGGCGGAACGCACCAAATAATAAGAAGATGGTAGTAAGGTCCACCATGCAGAGATATTAACTGCTGCTCCGTAATGGCAGACACAAAATGGCGGTATCACACTGAACACACCTGGGTTAAACGCCAGCCAGTGTGTAGTAGCAATGTGCTCTGTTGATTCACAGAGCCACGAAACCGCAGAACACAGATGCCGTACCCTGTTGACTGTAACAGGGCACATCTGAATCAGCACTAGTGTATGGTCACAAGACTCTGCCCCAAGGACGCAGGGTAAGAACCTCTCTAGACCCATTAAGCGCAGGGCATCGCACCTGTGAGCACCACTAAAAGATGCTGGCTACTGTGGAGTGCAGACCGAGTGCACCGTGGCGTACAGGCAAAGCCACTACTTGGCGCTGAAACTAGTCCCTGACTCTGCCTCCTACCTGCACTATCAGCCTAGACAGGCACTAACTGGCAAGGCTGAACAACACATGTGTACCAAGGGTAGGGGTTTCATAATGAGTCATTCACCAGAGACATTCATACATGCATACAACACTCACTCCACATGGACTATACTAGTGCACTGCCGTGCGGCCTTGCGATCCTTTTATAGCCGCAGCCTTCCAGGACCTTGCTGATGGCCCAATCTTAGCTGCTTGAGGACCCGAGCATGTGACCTCGGACCACCAATGAGCGGTCATCTCACGGGCATGCTCAGATGGGAAAATAATGCTTGATGCTATAGCTGAAGCTGGGGCGGAAGCAGTGACCAGACGCATAGCATTAGCCTGAGCAAGATGCTGGGACCAACGTCTCTGCTGAACAGGAACCTCTGCGGCTGAAGAAGACTGGGAGACCACAGAGGACATGGCTTGAGATTCCCCTGTGCAGTGGCGGGAACTTGATGCATAACACTCAGTCTCTCTCTCCTCGCTTCCCCCCACCTGCCGGTGAAGCAGCTGCTGCTCCAACCGATGTCATGGAATGCACTGGAGGCTTGGGGCAGAAGAGCACATATCTGGTTATCTCTCTATACTTTATAAAAATTAATGTGTGTGTGTGTATCACCAAACAATCATGAAACATCTTTCATTTCACCAGAGCTGTTCAAAAGAAGCTGAGCTGTGATTGATTGCTATGAGCAACAGTTTTCCTTGCAACCAATCACTAAGCATCTCTCATTTCACCATAGCTGGTTAAAAGAAGCTGAGCTGAGATTGGTTGCTATGAGCAAGTTTTCCCACTTGACAACACCTCAGCAGACACTGACATGGTGGGAGAAATCTAGCACCCCCGGAAACATAAGCTCCCAGCCATTGTCTGCCCCCCCAAAAAGGAGCAGAGAGCATGACAGAAATTAATCCTCCCTCCCGTGCCTATATACCAATCACACATCCTCCATCCCATAGACACATCTTCCCTCTTAAAGGGATCATTGGTATGGAAGTCAGAGCAAATCCATCCAGCACTTTGGTTTTGACCCCAGGCCTCTCTTACAGGGATCCCCAGTATGGAAGTCAGGGCAATTGCCTTCAAATGCTCTGATACTGACCCCAGGCTCTCTTAAAGGGATCTCCTGTATGGAAGTTAGGGCAAATCCCTTAGCGCTCTGATTCTGATCCCAGGGTTCTATTAAAGGGATCATTGGTATGGAAGTTAGGGCAAATCCACTCTGCGCTTTGGTACTGACCCCAGGCCTCTCTTAAAGGGATCTCTGGTATGGATGTCAGGGCAAATCTATCCAGTGCTTTGGTTCTGACCCCAGGCCTTTCTTAAAGGGATCCCCGGTATGGAAGTCAGGGCAATTGCCTTCAAATGCTCTGGTTCTTAAAGGGATCCCCGGTATGGAAGTTAGGACCGTTCCACTCAGTGCTCTGGTTCTGACCCCAGGCTGAAGTGTCAGTTCTTTATCACTTCTCAGTTATAATTAATCCTATATGTTCAATGTGAGAGTGATATGTCCCCTCTCTGAAGACGGATTTTAATTTTTCTCTACAACAGAATTATTTTGCCCTAAGGGGTTACTAAAAACGTTGAATAATAGTAGACCCAGCAATGATCTTTGGGTACAACACTTATAACTTAGCTTGTTATAAAAACGGAGTCGCAGGTCTGTCTGACTGTGGTCGGTCTCCATAAGGATTGCACTGTAAGGATAAGCAGAAATATGCCAGAAATGAGCCAGAAGTGAACAGAAGGTACTACTAACCACTGTTATTAAATGTACTAAATTTCTTTCTCTTTCCCCCACACTTAGTCCCATCATGCTGAGATACGCTTAAACAGTATTGGCTCCATTACTCCTCATTCTCCTTCACTATCTGCAAACCCCAGCACCCTGTAACCAAGGAATAATCTCTCCTTCCCTCTTGCCTCTGTAAGCAGGTTGTGGGAAGTAGTGACAGACAGGAGGCAGAGCAAGGGTTAACAATTTTTAATGAACACGGAATACTCCACGCAGGGAGGTAATGGGTTAAACAGGGGAATAAACAGTCTAATTGCAAAAGGATATGCAGAGTTCAAGAATAAAGGATCAGGTAATGGTGGATCTTGTGAAACACTTGTGTCAGAATTTCCTCAAACTGTGACTCCTGCTGGGAAGTCAATGGCAAGGTTGGTGCGGTGCCTTTTCCAATGGGGTCCCGTGGACAACAATGCCTCATCTTCTGGCGGCAGCGGTCAGTCTCCAGTACCTTCCGCTGAGCCTAGTCCATATGCTACAGTAGCTGACAAGGGTGCGGGCCACAGTACTGTATGAGCCCAACATGGCTCGGCAAATATACACTGGCAAGGTCAGGGCGCAGGTGTCTGTCCTGTACCCAGTCACTCTTATGTGGCATGTGCACTGTACTCATGGATATGGAGCTTACTGTGCCTTGCTCTCTGGTAGTTGAGGGGAACTCACTGCACCTCTCCCTGTAGTCACCGGGCACACACTGCACATTCCTCTCTCTCTCTGGTCCCTGCTGTTGGCGGCAGGAGATGGCGAACACTGGCCTGCATGCTGCTGATGCTCCCAGGATGGAGCACTCCTCTGTCTGGCTGCTGCTGCTGGAAGCACGGCTCCCCTCAGCATAGTAGTCCCTTTGCAGACATTGGGGTACCCTCTCAGTATGGCCCGTCGTGGTGCCGGTACTCTGTGTTGGGAGGACAGGGTGCGCCGCTCACCTGACTGCATTCTGCCCTCTGTTCGCTCCAAGCTCTCCTGCTGCGCACGCTTTTCCTTTTTATCTCCCCTCCCCCACTGTCAGGACGTCGGTCCGACGTGATATTGCTTTCCCCAGGGAACAGGGGAAGGTCCACCTTGCTAAAGCTCCTCCTCAGCCACCCACACAGACGGACACACATTAGATCTGGTCTTCACCTGTCTGCTCCCTATCTAACATCACAACCTCCCCTCTCCCTCTATCTCACCACCATCTGCTCACTTTCTCATCCCTGTCCTCCTGTTAGGCGTTCGGTTCCTGTCGTTGCACAGCAGGAATCCCGAGTCTTGCATTTGGCAGTCTCCCATTCCTCTCCGGCCGAAGAGGAGGCTGCTCAGCAGACTCGTCGATCCAGACGCTCTGCTCAGATCAGCTCTGTAGGTTTGGTTGCTGCTGCCACCTTTGGTCCAGCTATAGCAATGCATGCTGGTCAGCAGCGAGCTACTCCAGGGACTAAGTCCTCTGTTATGATTGGGTCACCAAGGAGGAGAGCAAGCCCAAGCTAAGCCACAGAAAACCAGAGAGGTTGGTAACTAAGCAGATTGCAGACCCCTGATCCTATCCATACAACTAGCAGTAGCTGTGGAGCGTGCCTGCGATGATCCTAGACGCTTCGGCACAGCCGGAGAGCTAACTAAGCCTAAAGCAATAAAGGGGAAATCTAAACTGCCCCAGAGCAGACCCCAAAGGAATAGATCGCCCCCAAACATATATTGTCGGTGAGACAAGATGAAAACACAAATGCAGGTAGGAAATAGACTGAGCAAATGATGGGGCCCACACTGACTAGACAGGACAGGAAAGGAAAGACACTGTCTGCAATCACGCAAAAAACCCTGCAAAAAAGTCCAACACGTCTGATGCAAAAAATACTGAAGTCGCACGACTATGCCCACTATATCAGCACTCTGGTATATTCTGAAAGCAGAGCAAAAAGAGGCCAATCTAATAAGGGACAAAAACAAACTGGCACAAGCAGTAACATATGGATGTCGAGTCAGCACAGCCCCAGCCGGAGCTGGCTGACCCACACAAAACCAAATCAAATGTAAACAGAATGGCAAATGAACACTTAGCTTAACATGCAGGGACTGAGCTGGAAACTAAGACCTCAGGAGGCAGGAAGAAAATCACCAGCAGGGATAGAGGGAGTCGGCTGTCTTAAATCTCAGTCTGAAACCCCAGATCTCCAAACGTCGTCCTCATTATCAGTTGGCAAGCCTCTGTTAATCAGATCAGCTCCATTACTTCCAGTAACCACCAGAGGGAGCTCAGAAAGAGAACTCGCAACCCCTCTGTCAATTTGACCAGCTCCACTACTTTAAGTAGTAACCAGAGGTAGGCCAGAAAGCGAATTCACAACAGTCCTCCTTTCGGTCCACTGAGCATGCCCGTGGGAGGATCTCTCATTGGAGATCAGAGGTCACATGCTCAGGTCCTTCTGCAGCTCGGATTGGACCATCAGGAAGGTCAGGAAGGTCCCGGAAGGACGCGGCTATAAAAGGTTCGCATGGCCGCTCGGCCATGCGCTAATATAGAGAAAGATTTAGACCATGTGGAGTGAGAGTTGTATGCATGTATGAATGTCTCTGGTGAATGACTCATTGGAAACCCTTACCCTTGGTACGCATGTGTTGTGTAGCCTAGCCTGTTAGCGCCCAGGCTGAGGAGCAAGTAGGAGGCAGAGTCAGAGACTGGCATCAACGCCAAGTGGTGGCTGGGTCTGTACGCCACGGTTCACTTGGTCGACACTCCACGGTCGCCAGCATCACTTAGTGGTGTCTGTAGTTGCGACGCCGCAGGCTTAGTAGGTCTAGAGGGACTTTGACCCTGTGTCCTTGGGGCTGAGTTCTGTGACCTGGTACTGAGCATTTACCTTGCCGAGCTCTGTGAGCTTTAACAGGCTCCGGGGACATTTATGTTCAGCGGTAGTGCAGCTCTGTGAAGCAACAGAGTCCTCCCCTGTACACACCGGGTGACGTTAACCCGCATGTGTTTCTCTATTATACCGCCATATAGCGTCCGCTATTACTGAGCAGCAGTTTACCACCCTTGCACGGTGGACCCCGGGCTGCGAATGCACCTTATTACCATCTTTATTATTTGGTGTGTTCCACCAGCCCTAACATTATATTAGCACCAGGGTCTGGCTAGTAATGATGGACAAACATTCGGGTCACTCATGATACGGCGCTCCAACTGTTGGCATCAACACAGGGCTCGTCCATGGTCAGTCACTTTGCCATCCCCTTCCGGACCCTAGCATCTGAGCTGGAGTGGCCGGATAAAGCCCTCATTCCTGTATTTTGGAGGGGGTTGGCTGACCATGTGAAGGACGCCCTGGCCACTAGGGAGATTCCCGCCACACTGGAGGAGTTAATAGCAATATCTACTCGCATCGACCTCTGCTTTAACGAGCGAAGGTTGGAGCAACCCCAGTGTAGGTAGAGGTTTCGGCTGGCACCCACCTTTGCAAATCCTCTGGAACCTCCGGTCCAGGCGTTTGAGCCACATGAGGCCATGGAGACGTCTCGAGCGGGATCTAAGTCCCCGACCGCTCAGGCATGCATGGTCTGTCATGTCTGCCGGCAGTCAGGACATCTCGCCTCCAGATGTTCTCGGCAACTGGGAGAGCATCCCCATTTGGTGACCTTGGGAGCTGGCTCACTATACGCAGTGGTGTCTTCTTCTAAGTTGACCTTTAAGGGGACAGTTTCTATTGGCCCATCCACCCATGTGGTAGAGCTTTGCGTGGATTCCGGGGCAAAGGGCAACTTCATGTCCTCTGCCTTTTCCCTACGGCACGCAATTCCACTAGTTATGCTCGCCAAGCCTGTGACCATACGGGTGATAAATGGGTCGACACTACCATCACAGATAACCCATCAGACCAACCCTTTTACATTTTCCATGTCTCCTTCCCATCAGGAGATCATCTCCCTGCTAGTCATTCCCGAAGGAATTGACGAGGTCCTCTTGGGGATGCGGTGGCTACAGTATCATATAGAGTGGTCCTCAGGAAGAATTCTGGGATGGAGTAAATCTTGTGTTGGTAGATGTCAAAGGGGTGTGTTCAGGTTGCTACTACTGAGGTACCTGCAGATCTCTCCTCTCTCCCCAAACACTATTGGCAATATGCGGACGTGTTCTCCAAGAAGGCGGCGGAGACCCTTCCGCCTCATCGCCCCTATGACTGTCCTATCGACCTCTTGCCCGGTGCTGAGCCTCCTCGGGGTCGAGTTTATCCACTTTCTCTCCTGGAGATGGAGGCAATGTCTCAGTATATCAGGGAGAATCTGGCAAGAGGCTTTATTAGGAAGTCAGTGCCACCTGCAGGGGCGGGGGTTTTCTTTGTGCAGAAGAAGAACGGAGAGCTATGTCCATGCATAGATTACAGGGGTCTTAACGCCATCACCGTTAAGAACAAGTACCCTGTGCCTCTGATATCAGAGCTTTTTGATAGGTTGCGGGAAGCTAGGGTCTTTACCAAACTAGACCTGCGGGGTGCTTACAACCTGATTCGCATCCGTGAGGGGGACAAATGGAAGACAGCATTTAACACCAGGGATGGGCACTATGAATATCTGGTGATGCCCTTCAGGCTCTGTAATGCTCCGACCATCTTCCAAGACTTTGTGAATGACATCTTCCGAGATATGCTCACCTCCTCGGTTGTAGTCTATCTGGATGATATCCTCATCTACTCTCCAGATAAAGACTCCCACCGGAGAGATGTTTGCAAAGTCTTCGACCTCCTAAGGCAAACTCACTCTGCGCCAAGTTGGAGAAGTGTGGGTTTGAGCAGGAGTCCTTGCCTTTCCTGGGCTATATCATCTCCGCCCAGGGATTGGCCCTGGATCCTGCCAAGCTACAGGCGGTTATGGATTGGCAGGAACCTCATTCCCTGAAGGCGGTGTAGCGCTTTATGGGATTTATTAAATATTACTGCCAATTCATTCCTCACTTCTCAACCTTGGTAGCTCCCTTGGTGGCCCTCACCAAGAAGGGAGCAAATCCTAAATTGTGGTCAGAGGAGGTCTCCAAGGCCTTCCTCTCTATTAAGTCTCATTTTGCCAGCGCTCCCATTTTACATTGCCCTGATGTAGATAAACCATTTATTTTAGATGTGGATGCCTCGTACGTCGGTGCTGGAGCGGTCCTGTTCCAGAAGGACGCTCAAGGTCGGAAGCACCCTTGCTTCTTCTTTTCTAAGACCTTCTCACCGGCGGAGAGGAACTATTCCATTTGGGACAGGGAGTTACTGGCCATGAAATTGGCCTTTTCTGAATGGAGACATCTTCTGGAGGGGGCCCATTACCCCTTCCAAGTCTACACTGACCACAAAAATTTAGTGTATTTACAAACCACCCAGCGGCTAAATTCTCACCAAGCCCGATGGTCTCTCTTTTTCTCCTGGTCCCACTTCACCCTACATTTTCTTTCCGGTGAGAAGAATGTCCAGGCCGATACACTCTCTCGCTCCATGGTGTCAGCAGAGGAGGAGGAGCCTCGGTTAATTTTACCATCTGAGAGCCTGAGGACGGTGGCTCCGGTCGCCCTTGACTCTGTACCCCCGGGCAAGACTTTTGTCCCTGCCCATTTGCGTCTGGAGGTCCTCTCTTGGGCTCACACGTCCAAGGTGGGTGGACACTTTGGTACAAAGCGGACAGTTGAGCTTTTGGTGAGGACGCACTGGTGGCCGCATATGGCCTGTGACGTCAGGCACTATATTCAGGCATGCGTCTCCTGCGCCAAGAATAAGTCTTCCCTGCAATGACCCGCTGGGTTACTTTACCCCTTACCCGTGGCGGACAGGCCCTGGGAGATAGATGGCATGGACTTTGTGGTGAGTCTACCCAAGTCCAGTGGCAGCACAATTATTTGGGTAGTCACCAACCATTTTTCTAAAATGCTACAAGCAAGGAAAAACAACGAGTATATGTTGCCAATAACTTCAAAAAGAACAGTGTATCTATTAAAAATTATTTTAATAATTTGCCAATAATTGTACAAAAGTTACGTAATAAATCTATCGCAGATTGCATGGGTGTATTTATAAATCATGTGACTGAATCCATGGGTCAAAAAAAAATGACCAGAAGATACAGGACCGGACTAAATAAAGACACATGTGCATACAAATAATGACATTGTATACAGATCTCAAATCCTTCCAAAACATGTGCCAAACGATATAGTGGGATGAGATAAGTATTTACAATGTAACAACTACCTAGTACACATCAACCACTATGCCGTTACATGTATATGATGTAGTACTATATACAAATAAATAAACATATCAGGTGCTGTGACTACTTAAAATCACAAAATGTTATGCCACTACATATAAATCATATAGTACTATATATGGGTAAATTAACATTTCCAGTGCTGTGACTGCCTCCGATCCACAAAGTAATATGCCGATACATATGCATCACATAATGCATCATGAAAAAGAGGATAGTGAGGAATAATTACCCATAGATGTGCGAGAAGTCACGTCCGAACCCAGGTCAATTACCCTGACGCGCGTTTCGCGTACACAGGATGTCGCTTCCTCAGGGGGCATGGCCTAATCCCGGTCTCAGTCGGCTATTTATAGTGATTAATTCCGGTCATGTGACCGCTCCAAACAGTGGTCAGTGCGCAAGCGTGGAACGCGGAAAAGCGCTACCCACCGTTTCCAAGCCTCATGTCAGTACGCAAACCCGGTCACTCAATAGGGGCGGTGCCAGGCACACAATCTCATCGCACAGGTGCGGCATAACACTGGGAGTGAGAGCAATGGGGCCACATCTCTGCAGCAAAAGATAAAAACGTGATCAGCATAATACTAAAGTTATAAAATATGCATATGACGTAATATATTAAAGTAATGTGAATAAATAATAGATCAATATTATATAAATTACAAAGAAGATTTTATATAAAGTGCATAAATTGAGTAAAAATAATAACTTAATAATGTGAATAAATACTACCTAAATATAATATATATTTGTTCTTGTGATTTTTACAATCAGAAACATGCATATACATAACGTTTCATATATCCAGAAGAAATTTTTAAAAAGTTACATATATATATGCCAAGGACAATAAAAATCAAATAGCAATGGCAAAAGTACAAAGAGAGCAAATAGTAAGAGAACGTTCTTACAGTATAACCGATTTCACATAATGTTATAAGATTAAATTGAACCCATGATTCATCCGAATCAAGTAATTAATACAATTATACATATTATCATTATTGCATTATTAATTCTTATTTATTAATTAAATTTTTAATTTCTTTGCTTCTTTCTTTTGTTTTCTTCTTTTCTCTTATTTCAATCTCACATTCTTCCTGTCTCTTCTTTCCTTTTTCTTCCCATACATATTGCTCCCTGGTAGTGTGGTATTAACCAAACCATGGCTAAAGCTGATAATGCATATGTCCATCACACACTAGCAACTAATAAAACGAAATAAAAAATCAAGACAAAGATTTAAAACCAATGGCATTGGGCAAAGATAAAAACCTACAGCAAATGAAATTTTGTAAAGAGGATTTTTGTGCCTCCTTGCACAAAGAGAATGCAAATGGATTACCACACTGGACATGATGACCCCTAAGGGTCTTAAT
This sequence comes from Dendrobates tinctorius, assembly GCF_039654945.1. Lineage (NCBI taxonomy): Eukaryota > Metazoa > Chordata > Amphibia > Anura > Dendrobatidae > Dendrobates > Dendrobates tinctorius. Next base: position 28,565,886 of record NW_027361732.1, on the reverse strand, counting down.
GAGACTCAGGGGTTTTCCTCCTTTTTATAATAATCCTTTTTATAAAAATCCTCTTTACAAAATTTCATTTGCTGTAGGTTTTTGTCTTTGCCCAATACCATTGGTTTTTAATCTTTGTCTTGGTTTTTTATTTCGTTTTATTAGTTGCTAGTGTGTGATGGACATATGCATTATCAGCTTTAGCCATGGTTTGGGTAATGCCACACTACCAGGGAGCAATATGTATGGGAAGAAAAAGGAAAGAAGAGACAGGAAGAATGTGAGATTGAAATAAGAGAAAAGAAGAAAACAAAAGAAAGAAGCAAAGAAATGAAAAATTGAATTAATAAATAAGAATTAATAATGCAATAATGATAATATGTATAATTGTATTAATTACTTGATTTGGATGTATCATATTTTCAATTTAATCTTATAACATTATGTGAAATCGGTTATACTGTAAGAACGTTCTCTTACTATTTGCTCTCTTTGTACTTTTGCCATTGCTATTTGATTTTTATTGTCCTTGGCATATATATGTAACTTTTTAAAAATTTCTTTTGGATATATGAAATATTATGAATATACATGTTTCTGATTGTAAAAATCACAAGAACAAATGTATATTATATTTAGGTAGTATTTATTCACATTTTTAAGTTATTATTTGTACACAATTTATGCACTTTATATAAAATCTTCTTTGTAATTTATATAATATTGATGTATTATTTATTCACATTACTTTAATATATCACGTCATATGCATATTTTATAACTTTGGTATTATGCTGATCACTTTTTTATCTTTTGCTGCGGAGATGTGGCCCCATTGCTCTCACTCCCAGTGTTATGCCGCACCTGTGTGATGAGATTGTGTGCCTGGTACCGGCCCTATCGAGTGACCGGGTTTGTGTGCTGACACTGAGGCTTGGAAGCGGTGGGTAGCGCTTTTCCGCATTCCACGCTTGCGCACTGGCCACTGTTTGTAGCGGTCACATGACCAGAATTAATCACTATAAATACCCGAATGAGACCGGGATTAGGCCCCACCCCCTGAGGAAGCGACATCCTGTGTACGCGAAACGTGCGTCGGGGTAATTGACCTGGGTTCGGACGGGACTTCTCACACATCTATAGGTAATTATTCCTCACTATCCTCTTTTTCATGAAGCATTATGTGATGCATATGTATCGGCATATTACTTTGTGGATCGGAGGCAGTCACAGCACTGGAAATGTTAATTTACCCATATATAGTACTATATGATTTATATGTAGTGGCATAACATTTTGTGATTTTAGGTAGTCACAGCACCTGATATGTTTATTTATTTGTATATAGTACTACATCATATACATGTAACGGCATGGTGGTTGATGTGTACTGGGTAGTTGTTACATTGTAAATACTTATTATCTAATCCCACTATATCGTTTGGCACATGTTTTGGAAGGATTTGAGATCTGTATACAATGTCTTTATGTGTATGCACATGTGTCTTTATTTAGTCTGGTACTGTATCTTCTGGTCATTTTTTTGACCCATAGATTCAGTCACATGATTTATAAATATACCCATGCAATCTGTGATAGATTTATTACGTAACTTTTGTACAATTATTGGCAAATTATTAAAATAATTTTTGATAGATACACTGTTCTTTTTGAAGTTATTGGCAACATATACTCGTTGTTTTTCCTTGCTTGTAGTGTTATATTTGAGTCGCCTAACCGCATGGGTATTTGAGATTTGTTTCTGGCATTTTCTTTTGCATTTTTCTAAAATGGTGCACTTGGTGCCTCTCTCTCGGCTACCTTCTGCACGAGGCCTAGCAGTGTTGTTCGTTAAACACGTTTTCCGGTTACACGGCATGCCAGACAAGATTGTCAGTGACCGGGGTCCCCAGTTCGCGTCTCGGTTCTGGAGAGAGGTCTGTCGCTTGCTCAGTATTGAGCTGAATCTCTCCTCGGCCTATCATCCCGAGACTAACGGTTGGTAGAGAGGGCCAACCAGACCCTGGTCACATATCTCTGACATTTTGTCTCAGCCAGGCAGGATGACTGGGCATCCTTGTTGCCATGGGCAGAGTTCGCCTTGAACAACACTATGGCCGATTCCACCGGCCAAACACCATTCCTCCTTAACTACGGCCAACATCCTCGTGTCTGGTGCCCATGCCCTTGTCTTCCACCGACTCTAGGGTGGCAGACTGGGCGGTGGAGGCACGTGATATTTGGAACCACACCCAGGATGCTATTTGGGCCTCTAAGGTGAGAATGAGGGTTTCCGCAGACGCACACCGGCATCCTGCTCCAACCTTCTTCCCTGGCGACTTAGTGTGGCTCTCCACCTATAACATCAGGCTGCAAGTCAAGTCCACTAAGTTCACTCCTCGCTACATTGGTACCTTTACGGTCCTTGAGCAGATCAGTTCTGTGGTCTATCGGCTGGCCCTTCCACCACACTTGGCTATCTCTGACACCTTCCACGTGTCCCTTCTTAAGCCGGTCCACATGTCTCGGTTCTCCGAGTCATCTGACGGAACATCAGACCTGTCCTCAGACGAGTTTGAGCTTAATGCCATCGTGGGATGCAGGGTGGTACGTGGAAAAAAGTTTTATTTGGTGGACTGGAAGGGTCATGGTCCAGAAGCTCGGACCTGGGAGCCAGTGGAGAACATCCGCGCTCCACTTCTCATTGCGGCATTTGAGCATAGCGAGGCTCAGAGGGGAGGGGGCCCTAGGAGGGGAGGTAATGTTAGGCATCGGGTTCCTGTCGCTGCACAGCAGGAATCCTGAGCCTTGCATTTGGCAGTCTCCCATTCCTCTCCGGCCGAAGAGGAGGCTGCTCAGCAGACTCGTCGATCCAGGCGCTCTGCTCAGACCAGCTCTGTAGGTTTGGTTGCTGCTGCCACCTCTGGTCCAGCTATAGCAACGCATGCTGGTCAGCAGCGAGCTACTCCAGGGACTAAGTCCTCCTTTTGGTCCACTGAGCATGCCTGTGGGATGATCTCTCATTGGAGATCGGGGGTCACATGCTCAGGTCCTTCTCCAGCTCGGATTGGACCATCAGGAAGGTCAGGAAGGTCCCGGAAGGATGCGGCTATAAAAGGTTTGCATGACCGCTCGCCATGCGCTAATATAGAGAAAGATTTAGACCATGTGGAGTGAGAGTTGTATACATGTATGAATGTCTCTGGTGAATGACTCATTGGAAACACTTACCCTTGGTACGCATGTTTTGTGTAGCCTAGCTTGTTAGCGCCCAGGCTGAGGAGCAAGTAGGAGGCAGAGTCAGAGACTGGCATCGACGCCAAGTGGTGGCTTGGTCTGCATGCCACAGTTCACTTGGTTGACACTCCACGGTCACCAGAGTCACTTAGTGGCGTCCGCAGTTGCGACGCCGCACGCTTAGTAGGTCTAGAGGGACTCTGACCCTGTGTCCTTGGGGCTGAGTTCTGTGACCTGATACTGAGCATTTACCTTGCTGAGCTCTGTGAGCTTTAACAGGCTCCGGCATTTATGTTCAGTGGTAGTGCGGCTCTGTGAAGCAACAGAGTCCGCCCCTGTACACACCAGGTGACGTTAACTCGCAAGTGTTCCTCTATTATACCGCCATATAGCATCCGCCATTACTGATTACTGAGCAACAGTTTACTACCCCTGCATGGTGGCCCCCGGGCTGTGAATGCACCTTATTACCATCTTTATTATTTGGTGCGTTCCGCCAGCCCTAACACCTCCTCACCTGTCACCCATGTGCAGCAAAATGCGCACCCCCGCAGAAACCTCACACATCTGGACACTCGTACACTCTCTGACTCTATTCTGCCACTGTCCTCCATATCTTCACTCCACGACACAGACACTGCCACTAGTTTCTACAATGCTACTCTTGCACCAGCCATCAACTCGGTCGCCCCTGTCATGCATGGCAGAGTGCGACAAATCAATAGACAACTCTGGCACAATAAACATCACTAAAAAGTATCCAGAATTGCAGAACGGCGTTGGAAGAAAATGCATTCGCAAGATGATTTCACTGCACTCATACAAGCAAAACTCACATTCAAACCAGCTCTCACCTCTGCTAAACAGGCCTACTTGACATCCCTTGTATCTTCCTTATCCCACAACCCCAAACAGTTGTTCAACACTTTTAACTCTCTCCTCCGCCCACCACTGCCCCTCCAACTTCCCTAATCTCTGCCAAGGCCTTTGCCATGCACTTCAAAAATAAGATAGACCAAACAAGGCAAGTCTTTGTTGTCCAACCTCCACAATCCCTTTGTATGCCAGACCAATGCCCTAACCCCATAACTTCCCTCTCCAAAATCACTAAAGGAGAGCTTGCTCATCTTTTCTCCAAATCACACATCACCACTTGTGCACTTGACCCCATCCTACCCACCTCCTCCCCAACCTCACCACTACACTAATCCCATCTCTTCAACCTATCACTAACTTCTGGCACCTTCCCCTCTGCTTTCAAACATGCCACAATCACACCTATCCTCAAAAAGCCATCCCTTGACGCGAACGCTATGTCCTGCTATCGTCCCATTTCTTTGCTCCCAAACTCCTTGACCAGGATGTCCACGCTGAACTTTCCTTTCACTTTGCATCTAACTCGCTCTTCAACAACCTACAATCTGGCTTCCGTCCCCACTATTCCACTGAGACTGCCCTGACCAAACTTATTAATGACTTACTTACAGCCAAAGCTAACAGACAATTCTCTATACTCCTCCTTCTAGACCTGTCCTCAGCCTTCGACACAATTTGCCACTGCCTCCTACTACAGATCCTCTTTTCCTTTGGTGTCAAAGACCTTGCCCTATCCTGGATCTCCTCATACCTTACCAACCGCATATTTAGCATTTCCTACTCCCATACTACCTCTTCATCTCACCCCCTCTCTGTTGGTGTCCCTCAAGGCTCTGTCTTAGGACCCCTTCTCTTCTCAATCTATACCCTTGGCCTGGGACAACTCATAAAGTCCTAAATGCTGATGACACTCAGATCTACCTCTCTGGCCCAGATGTCACCTCTCTACTCTCAAGAATCCCAGAGTGTCTATAAGCCATATCCTCCTTCTTCTCCTCTCGCTTCCTCAAACTCAATGTGGACAAATCTGAACTAAGTATCTTTCCTCCATCTCGCATACCTTCCCTACCTGGTCTATCTATCACAATATATGAATTCACACTTTCCCCTGTCTTGGCAATCCGCTGCCTCAGTGTAACCCTTGACTCTGCCCTATCCTTTGAACCGCACATCCAAGCTCTTGCCACCTCCTGTCACCTCCAGCTCAAAAAAGCTTACAGCCTGTAATGACCACGCGGCCATCTCAATACCATCGGAGCTGCTGCAACCCCTGACCTACTCTCTCCTTCCCCATAATCTTGTAGAATATAAGCCTGCAAGGGCAGGGTCCTCTACCTTCTGTATCAGTCTGTCATTGTTAGTTTGCTTACTGTAAGTGATATTTGTATTTTGATGTAACCCCGTCTCATGTACAGCACCATGGAATTAATGGTGCTATATAAATAAATAATAAGAATAAGAATAATGCCTAGAGAAATTCAGAGTAGCAGTCATTTACTACATCTCTGTGGGTGCTGTCTTTCTGACAGTTTTTGATCTAATTAAAAACCTGACTGTCTAAACCTGAAGACCTCAAAAAGAATCTGTTCACCACATTTGACCTGTCTAAACTATTAAAATGGGCATACAGGTTATAGACTGCTGAAAAGAGTGATATCTGTATGTCTCATACAATGTTGCTGATGGATCAGCTTTTATCAATTTATGTCAATGAGCTCTTCCAGGCAATGTCCAGAAGATAAATTTGTGTCCGCACTCCATCTCCATATATCTTTTCTCCCATCAGCGTTGCTCTGTCCCTGTGATGTTGGCAGCTTGATAGGAAATCTGTTCTTTTCTTTCCTCTACAGTCCTCCGCTTTTCTATGTCCATTTTAATAGTTTAGATAGGCAATTTGTGATGACAAATTCCCTTGAACGTACCCATTAGCTGTTTATGCGGAACAGTGTCAAATGTGGGATGATGTGAGGCTAAACTATGGATCCACTGGCATGTCCATGGTAGAAATTCCAGTTTAATCTGAACTTTTAAATACACCAAATTTACCATAGGAAAATCGTAAATGATAATTCTCCTCTAGAAACATTTTATAATGAGGAATATAACACTGTAATGAAGCAGATAGAATGGCTAGACCTCAATAATATGGAGCGATAGAGACTTTTATCTGTGTTTCCACTGCTTCTTAAACTTGAACATCCTCACCTCTTAAACTAACTCCTTTTTTTCTTTCAGTATTTTTTGTTACAGTACAGCTGATGAGCACCGCCATACATGTTTGCTCTATCCTGGGTCAGCTTGTTACGGCACAGCAGTACAGATATATAATAAATAAGCCTTACTTTGAAATATTGACCTGCACTGAGACATTTTGCTAATTTATAGTGTATTTAATATTGCTTTACCGAGGTTAACAGTTTGGAAATATTTTCTCCTTTAAATTATTTCTGAGTCTTGTTGCTAGATTAAGCAAGAGCTCTAAATAAATGATTTTCTGTGCACCCTCATGCAGTTAATATTCCATCCTACAGTTTTGTATAGATCACTGTTATTAATACACCTGCTACTATTTATACTAGATTTTCTTTCGTAGACATTATACAGAGAGGTAAGTGAATTAATAAAATATAACCACGTTTTCTTGTTCGGAAAAGTTCAAATAAATGACCATTAGCACAATGTACCCACACTTCCAGTTTATTGAATACATTGCTGAGCTCCAGCTCTTCATGTGCACCTGCATTGTGGTTTATTTATCAGCTCTGTCTGTGAAGAACAAAACATAGAACATTACTGTGATTACTAATTTACCGACTGCAGTATACACCTCAACATAAAAGTATAGTGTGTATTAAGGTCAAAAGGTAGAGAAGTTCTTTTTACAATATTTCTACAGTACTTTTCAGATTAAATTTCCTTATTTCATTTACTTCACATACAATCAGTTTACGACCACCTTCTAAAGCAGCATACATTATTAAATTCCAAGTAGAAAAAGTTAGTACCGGCACTGTAACCAAAAAAACATTCTTCCCCGCAAACTAAGCTGGTGCTCAACAAAGTTAATAAAGAAGTCAATAGTCTAATATAAAGAGAGAGAATGACTATGCGGCAGTCACCCATGTAAAAAACTTTATTCCAAGCAAATTAAATTACAGCGCGGTTGTATGTGAAACACTAAAGAACATGGACAACAGCTATTTTGCACCGAGTAGGTGCTTCGTCCTGGTTCCGAGTAGCTCCCAGGTAACACATCTGTTATATTCACCTATGAGGGTGAAAAATGCACTCCTTAACAAAAAAAACACGAGTGATACAAAGGGATTGTCTATTTTTAAAAAAAATTCCAACATTGCAGGGGATGTATAATTGTAGTAAAGGTTGTCATAAGGCCCCCTGTTTTGGTTCTTCTTGTACTGGAAAAATCAGTACTGTTGAGATCTGTGGTCCGAGTCCATGTGACATCCGTGTGTATGGTTGCGACATCCGTATGTCATCCGTGTGTCTGTGTACTGTCCATGTCAGTTTACTACTTATGGAGTGAAATGCAGCATACAAAATAAAGAGTTTTATGTATTAAAGATGTTCAAACATAGAGAAAGCTAGAGATAGATAGCTATGAGGATCATGATAGATGATAGATAAATAGGCCAGTGTGCATCACTGGTTACTTTTTAATTATCGGCTGTTAGTTGATACAAAGAAGGTGCTTTCATATTATTGCCCTAATATCATTTTTATGTTAACCCACTGCGGACCTTGATCATTTTTATTACATATGTATACATCATCTATTCTTGTTATTAATATAAAATTATTTTATTATCTAAATATCTGATAATTGTTAAATCTGAGGTGTCAAGGTCCACACTGGGTTTGCGTTTGGCATAATTCCTGAATATTGTGTGATTATTATATTTTATTATTTATATAACTTTTGATACTTGAGCATTTTTACTATTATGCTACTTTTTGCTTACCCTAAAAAACAATCATGTACATCCTTGTAATTCCCTATCTCCCGCATTCTGTCTCTTGTTGAGATAATTTTTTCTTATTTGTCCTGTTATATGTTGTATTTTCAATAAATTTTTAATAACCATATATTTGTGTTTCACACTATTCGTTTGATATTTTTAATGATCACATGGAAAAATTTTTTTACATTTGTATGTTAATCTATTTCCTGTAATCTTACAAAGGGTCTTCCCCTTCCCATTTTCTATGGATTTTCGCACCAAAGAGGTGCCTTGGCATTCCCAAGTGTTTTTAAAAGAAAACTCTCTCATCAGGATGAAGGAGACTCAAGGGGTATTTGTGAGACTAAACAGGCACTTACATTTCTTTTCCATCGACGACTGAAGATATGGTAGAATAAAACTAAAAAACAAAAAAACCACAAAAGACATGAAGACACAGATAAAAATACTCGCAGATATTTATCTGCCTACAAATGAGTATGAGGCCTCTAGTAATTAGTGAATATTCTTAGTGTAGTTGTCTAGAGGAACCACAGTATTCAATATAATGTACTTGCACTGTGGTCAAATAATCACATTTCCATCATCACAATTATTAGCCACTGCAAATAAGGAAATAGAGTAGGGAACTTATCCATAAATGTTTTATATAAAGCAATGAACAATAGTCCCCTTTATACCAATATCCGTAACACATGGGCATATAATTGCATATAGTCACAATTCCACAAAATATACCATGGACATTCCATAAATGACATGAGGCCAATATATATGCAGCATAAAATATAATATAAAGGAAGGAATGAAGGAAGAGAGTTCGAAACTGGTCACACTAAAAGAACCATAATACCTCACTGAGTCAGTGAGCATTCAAGGTGACCATGAAAGTTCGAACACAGCAATGCCGCATTTATCACAAATTACTGCGGCTTTAATATTGTCAGATGTCACCCAAAAATGAGGAGTCTATTCCTTCCAATACCCTTTAGAATGACCGTAGAACCATGACGGGCGATACCGGGCACTGCCTGCCTAGAGGATTGCGTCTCCCGACGCGTTTCGTTATAGTACACTCATCAGGGGAGTTATAGCAAAAAATACCGCTGCCTTTTCACAAGGGTGTTGTTTGTCACATTTTAATTAGACCCTGATTAAAAGTTAAATTTTATCCATTGCTATTCACAATCAGTTTTTTGGATATACAATCCCGCTAATATTATTATAGAATAAAACTACCCTAGAGAATTACCTGGAGGAGAAATTGATCCCTCGTGGTCTTAGAGTCCAGGTCTTCTCATCCTATGGTGAAGGATGACACTGAATTTAGCTCTCAGTGGTAGAAAATTTGCAACAACTTTTCCAATAAATTTTTAGAACTTATTATTAGTAAAATACTTCAACCTTATCAGTACTGGATGGTGAAATCAATACTTTACAAGATAAATTTTAAAAAAGTCCTTTCCCAGAGTGAATTGGACATCTTTCACAAAGAAATGGCTGAATGTTTTGAATTTTGGGAAAAACAAATTCAAATCACAAAAGCTAATAAATATCAAAGAGATCAACAAGACTTTGCCCACAACAAGGTCTATAAGTGGAAATTTTCTCCCCATTAAACTAAGGAATTCAAGAGCTCCATGTCCTCCTCTTCTTCCATGGACATGGAATCCAGTGATTCTTTTTCCACTTCACATAATTTTCATACCTGGCTTGGTCAGAAAAACTATGATGTCAGAAAAAAAGAGCACCAGAAATTGCAACAATGGAAGCGATAATTCTAACACCTCGTTAAAGGTAATCAATTTATCTGATAAAATCCTTACACAACTGTAAATTGACGTCTTGAGTAGAGGATTGACTTTTTCACCTGCTAGTCGATTTGATTACTTCACACCTCTAAAAGACTTACACTTGTTTGCTAGAAAATTAATTTTTAAAAAGATTTTCCATAAAAAACATTTGAGTCTATTTTTCCTACCACAGAAGCGCGGGAAGCACTACAGGATCTCCAAGAACTCCTTGATGAGCAGAATGAAGAAAAAGCTGGTAAGCTACCAAAATCTCTAATACCTCCATTAAGGGCCGGTCACACTAAGCGATATCGCTAGCAATATCGCTATAACTAGAGTTGAGCGACTTTTGGTTTTTTAGGGTCGCGTTTCGTGAAACCCGACGTTTCCAAAAGTCGGGTCGAGCAAGATCGTCTGATTATAGGGAAAAGTCGGGATTGTCCCGAAACACGAAACCCAATGTAAGTCAATGGGGAATAAAAGTCGGCAGTGAGAGGAGGACAGGAAACACACCTACAGTGCCCATTTGAATGCCAAAAGCATCAATTCTTCTTTCTTAAGCTTGTCAACCTTAATTAACTTCATATTACAAGTTACGCACTGAAAAATGGGGGTTATTTGGCTACAAACTGTGGGGGGGGAGGGCTGGCTCCAGGTTTTCATGTGCCCTGGGCGAAAGAGCGCCCCTTTAACACATACCACAACTCATCATGCTCCGATACGGCAGAGAAATAGCGGTATAGTACAATGAAAAATACCTCACTTTTTACATCTCATGACGAGGCCCATCTATTTCTCCATACAGAATCATTGGTCCCATATAATGTTTGAAACAGTATATGATGATCTCCACATAATGCTACAGTATATGTTGGTCCCCATGGATGAAGCTCCACTGTCTTATGGGCCCAAATAATGCTCCAAACATAATGGGCCCCATTTCTAATGCTCTAGTGTATAATGGGCCCTGTAAATGCTGCTCCAGTGTCTGATGTCCACCTTTGGAATGTTCCAGTGTATGGTGGGCCCCATCTATCATTCTCCAGAGTATAGTGCTCCCCAAAAATTGCTGTCCCAACATTGAAAACAATCAAATAAGTCTCCTCGCTAGGGAATCCCTGTACTTGTCTGGACAGGTGCTGTAGCTTGCTTAACAGCTCGCCAGCCGTTCTCACGCCCAGTATGGATTGCACGTGATTGCACAAAGGTTAGAAAGGGTACCGTATCCCTGGATAACATGTATGGATAGCGTACACATTCAAAATATATGTCTCAGGAGGCAGGCTCAGACGGTGTCAGGCCCAGTATGGATTGCACGTGATTGCACAAAGGTTAGAAAGGGTACCGTATCCCTGGATAACATGTATGGATAGCATACACATTCAAAATATATGTCTCAGGAGGCAGGCTCAGACGGTGTCAGGCACAGTATGGATTGCACATGATTGCACAAAGGTTAGAAAGGGTACCGTATCCCTGGATAACATGTATGGATAGTGTACACATTCAAAATATATGTCTATACAGCATGAGGCAGGCTCAGACGGTGTTAGGCCCAGTATGGATTGCACGTCATTGCACAAAGGTTAGAAAGGGTACCGTATCCCTGGATAACATGTATGGATAGAGTACACATTCAAAATATATGTCTCAGGAGGCAGGCTCAGACGGTGTCAGGCACAGTATGGATTGCACATGATTGCACAAAGGTTAGAAAGGGTACCGTATCCCTGGATAACATGTATGGATAGCGTACACATTCAAAATATATGTCTATACAGCATGAGGCAGGCTCAGACGGTGTTAGGCCCAGTATGGATTGCACGTCATTGCACAAAGGTTAGAAAGGGTACCGTATCCCCGGATAACATGTATGGATAGCGTACACATTCAAAATATATGTCTATACAGCATGAGGCAGGCTCAGACGGTGTTAGGCCCAGTATGGATTGCACGTCATTGCACAAAGGTTAGAAAGGGTACCGTATCCCCGGATAACATGTATGGATAGCGTACACATTCAAAATATATGTCTCAGGAGGCAGGCTCAGACGGTGTCAGGCACAGTATGGATTTGACGGCCCAGATTACACAGAGGAGGAGCAGGGAGAGGTAAAGATTGCACATGCTGGGGCCCTGCCCAAGCAAGGGGGGCCCACTCGTGGGCGTCGGTACTGGCACTGGGCCCCTCATAGTACAGCGGTGTGTCTGACGGCGGGTGTGCACCACCGCCGTCAGAGACACTTGATTGCACTATGAGGGACCCTGTGCCAGTGCCCGCGCCCAAGAGTCGGCCTACCCACCTGTCCAGGGCAACGGCACTCGCACGGTGTCGTGCGGTAGGTGGTGACCCCGGCCATGGGGGGGGAGGCAGCACAGTTAGGGAGTTTTAGAAAGTGGCATATGTTGATGTTGGACATTCAGCTGATGCAAAAGGCGAAATAGGTGAAGTACCAGGAAGAGGTGGACCAAAGCAAGCCATTTTTCTGTCACCCTATGTGTCATCAGGGGAAGGTGGGACAAAATCCTTGGAAACCCATGCGTGGTTCATTTTAATGAAGGTTAGATCATCCACATTTTGGGTTGACAGACGGGTCCTTTTTTCTGTCAGGATTGATCCAGCTGCACTGAAGACTCTTTCCGATAGCACACTTGCAGCTGGGCAAGCGAGCTCCTGTAAGGCATATTGGGCCAATTCAGGCCAGGTGTCCAGTTTAGCGGCCCAATAGTCAAAGGGGAATGACCTGTGTGGGAGAACATCGATATGGGAGGAAAAGTAGTTTGTAACCATAGTTGACAACTGCTGTCTCCTGTCACTTTCCATCGATGCAGTATTACCAGTTGTGTGAGCGGTATTTGAAAAATCAGTCCACAACATTGTCATGAAACCCCTGTCTCCAACGCCACTTCTGCTGTGTGCACCACGAACACCTCTGCCAAGCTGCCCCCGGCCCGTACGGCTCGTGTGAGAACCATCACCGCTGCTGTGTGCTGGGAATGCCTCAAGCAACCGATTTACCAGAGTTGCTTGTTTATTAGCCAATATTAGGTCAAGGTTCTCCTGTGGCATGATGTTTTGTAATTTGCCTTTATAGCGTGGATCCAGGATGCTGGCCAACCAGTAGTCGTCATCGTTCATCATTTTGGCAATGCAGGGGTCCCTTTTTAGGATCCGCAAGGCATAATCTGACATGTGGGCCAATGTTCCCGGTGTCAATGATGCACTGCGAGTGCTGGGTGGAGGAGCACTTTCTGGCAAATCCACATCCCTCCAGTCACGCACAAACCCTGTACCAGACCTTGCCACGCCAACATTTTCACTTGCCCCACGAGATGCATCCTCCTCCCCTAAGTAATCATCACCATCATCCTCCTCCTCCTCCTCCTCTTCTTCCTCCACTTCGTCCAGGAGAGGTCCCTGAGCAGACAGTGGCTGAATGTCATCAAGGATTCCCTCCTCCTCTTCCTCCTCATCAACATTGGCTGCAGACGCCTGCTCCTTAAGGTGCGTCAAAGTTTGCATGAGCAGACGCATAAGTGGGATGCTCATGCTTAGGATGGCGTCGTCTGCGCTTACCAGCCGTGTGCATTCCTCAAAACACTGAAGGACTTTACAAAGGTCTTTCAGCTTCGACCACTGCACGCCTGTCAACTCCATGTCTGCTCTCAAAGTGCCTGGCCGTGTATCCTCCCACAAATGCATTATGGCCTGCCTCTGCTCGCACAGCCGCTCCACCATGTGCAGGGTGGAGTTCCACCTTGTTGCAATGTCGATAATGAGGCGGTGGTTGGGAAGGTGGAGCAATCGCTGCAGCTTCTGCATACAAACGGAGTGTACAGGCGACCGGCGGATGTGCGCGCACAGTCTTCGCAACTTCTGGAGCAGGGCTGTTAACTCCGGATAATTTTTGAGGAAGCACTGCACCACCAGGTTCAAGGTGTGAGCCAAGCAAGGTATGTGGCTGAGTTTTGAAAGGGCTATGGCTGCCACAAAATTACGGCCGTTATCACTAACTACCTTGCCTGCCTCAAGATGTACGACTGCGCTCTGTGGACGAGCTGTCGCTTCTGGAGGAGGAGGAGGAGGAGGAGGGTCGAACGCCTACAGCCAACTGTTTCCTATACCGTGGGCTGCACGGCAGCACTGTCCCACCACCGATGTCCCCTGTGGACCCTGCATCCACCACATTAACCCACGTAACGGCCCTGGCCATGCCGACTGGACCATGCATCAGTTGTGAGGTGCACCTTTCCGCTCACTGACTGCTTGAGTGCATGGACAATGCGGTCTTTCACATGATGGTGGAGGGCTGGGATGGCTTTGCGAGAGAAGAAGTGGCGACTGGGTAGGTCATAGCGTGGTACTGCATAGGCCATGAGTTCGCGGAAAGCTGTGCTTTCCACCAACCGAAAGGGCATCATCTCAAACGAGATTAGTTTGGCAATGTGGGTGTTCAAACCCAGTGTACGCAGATGAGAGACTGAGTACTTTCTTGACTTACTCATAGTGTCTGGGAGGGTGAGCTGGACTTGAGAGCTGCATATGGTGGAAGTAGTGGTGGACAGGGCGGACTGAGAGAGAGTTGATGATGGTGATGGAGTTGGTGTTCTTTCTGATGGCCTAGAATCAGTCTTTCGTTGATATAACAGTGGGATTCCCTGACTGCTGTGGCCTTGCAACGACACCTCAACATTTGCTGCTGTGCTAACCGGTGGGCTTACAGTGGGGGAAACAATGTAGCGTTGCTGACTACCTTCGTTGTGATCAGTTGCACATGTGGCACTTCAGGTTTGGTGTTGTGTCCACGCTTGCAAGTGCATGCTGGTTAAATGTCTAAGCATGCAACTGGTATTCAAATTTTTCAGATTTTTCCCTCGGCTAAAGGTCTTTGCGCACTTCTTACAGAAAACCTTGGCCTGATCATGAGGATTTTGTTCAAAAAAGTGCCACACTGCACTCTTCCTACTTTGGCAGACATTTTGCGGCCTAGCACGCTGTGATCTTTTGACCCTCTGGACAAGCTGTCCAGCAACTCTTTTGATGTTTGGAACCTGTCTTTGGAGTGCTCCGGGCCTGCCAGATAACAGCTGTTGCGATGTCGATGTCTGCTGTGGATGCTCCTCATCTGAGCTATTGGAAGCAGCACCCTCTTCCCCCAATGGATGCCAATCTGGGTCAACAACTGGGTCATCCATCACCTCCTCTTCTATGTCATGTGCACCTTCCTCTGTGTCACCGTGTATGGTGGTATAGTGTGCGGGAAGGGGCACCTGAGTCTCATCAGGGTCAAAATCTGGCTCTGTACACTGCGAGGACAATGTAGTGCTCTGAGTGAATGTACCAGCAGAATCATCCATCAGCGGCTGTGCATCAGTGCACTCCATGTCAGATTCATCTTAGCCTGGGTAATTCACCATTTGACTTGATAATCCAGGCATGGTATGTGAAAACAGCTCCATGGAGTAATCAGTAGGATGGCCTGCGTCATCCTTCAATCTTGGTTGGGGTGAAGGACACAAGGAAAGGTGTGATTCATGAACATGAGCCTCCAATGACGACTCAGTGCTTTTACTTTTTACAACTGAAGAAGAGGAGGCGATAGAGCTGGAGGCTGAGTCAGCAATGTAAGACAAAACTTTTTCCTGATGCTCTGCCTTTAAAAGAGGTTTGCCAACTCCTAGAAAACTAAGCGTTCGAGGCCTTATGTAGCCAGACGATGACGCAGGGTCAGCACCTCCTGCATTCGGTCCTATTTTGCTCTTGCCACTACCATCAGATCCACCACCAACACCATCATTACCAGCTACCAATCCCCGCCCAATTCCATGGCCTCTTCCATCAGCCTTCCTCATTTTTGGTAGAAATGTAGACAAAATCCAACAAACTATATAGTAATGTAAAACAAGGTAAAAGGTGTCTATAGGACAGGGGAGATTTAGAATTTCTGCACACACTTGTGGACAGTGGACACTTTTGGATTGTGTGAGGCCCACTGATATCTGAGCACTATGTGACACGCTCGATGGCACAGCTGCCTGTGACCAAAGTGACAAGAGGATAATGGAGATTTTGAATCTCTGCGTACACTTTTGGACACTGGACACTTGTAGATTGTGTGAGGCCTACTGATATCTGAGCGCTATGTGACACGCTCGATGGCACAGCTGCCTGTGACCAAAGTGACGAGAGGATAATGGAGATTTTGAATCTCTGCGTACACTTTTGGACACTGGACACTTGTAGATTGTGTGAGGCCCACTGATATCTGAGCGCTATGTGACACGCTCGATGGCACAGCTGCCTGTGACCAAAGTGACGAGAGGATAATGGAGATTTTGAATCTCTGCGTACACTTTTGGACACTGGACACTTGTAGATTGTGTGAGGCCCACTGATATCTGAGCGCTATGTGACACGCTCGATGGCACAGCTGTGACAAAAGTGACTAGAGGATAAGGGAGATTGGATTGCTTTTAAAAAAGCAGTTTGCGGAGCAGTGGGTAAACAGCAATGCCAGCGTGTCAGGAAGCCTTAGAAGGCAGCCCAACAACCAACACCACTGATACACCACAATATAGCCTCCCCTTGCACTGCACACACAGTGACTTGTGTGTTGTGCAGGCCAAATCGCTAGCAGCAGAAGCAGTTCTTTTGTCTTCTTCCCTGCCTAACGCTCTCCCTACAGAATCAGCAGCAACCTCTCCCTATACTAAGATCGGCAGAAGTAAGATGGCGGTCGGCGTGCACGCCCTTTTATACCCCCTGTGACGCCCACCAAAGCAAGCCAATCACTTGCATGCCCTTCTGAAAGATGGTGGTGACCCGTGCCTATGTCATCACGTTGCCCACAGTGTCCGTGGATCCTGATTGGCTGAAAAAGAGCGCAAAACAAACTTTTGAAACGCGACTTTGGCGCGTAAGTCGCCGACCTCGTGGCCGACCTCATCCTAGGGTCGGGTTTCGTTTCATGAAACCCGACTTTGCCAAAAGTCGGCGACTTTTGAATTTTTTCGACCCGTTTCGCTCAACTCTAGCTATAACGTTACTGGTTTTTGTGATTTTATAGCGATATTGCTAGCGATATTGCTATGTCTGATACTTACCTCCGACCGCTCCCCCGCTGGTTATCGCTGATCGCGCAAGAACGTCCTGAGCCGTTTCAGCAGGAAACCCCAGCAGGAAGCTGACGACGAGCGACGCGTGGACGCGGGCGGGAGGACGTCAGGATCACCTCGTCTGACAGGTAAGTAGCGACCCCCGACCCCTGCGATGTCGCTGGTGAGATCTGCCTGTGTGGCAGCTCACTAGCGACCACTTAGCGATGTACCAGGGATCTTGACCGCGTCATATCGCTGGTCGGGATCGCTGGTACATCGCTAAGTGTGACAATACCTTTACAAAAATTCCCTCCTTTGTCATTGCATCCAAACATTGACTTATTTGTCAAACTAGTGAGTGAAGAATTTAAAAATATCTCTCCTTGATTACCATATGGCAATTGCCTACCTGAAGAGAGAAAAGCACTGAATGAATTGAAACATATGAAAGACATTGTTATCAAGGCGTTATCAAGGCCTCAGACAAAGGGGAAATATAGTACTCTGGCCTACCAGAATGTATGAACTTGAGGTAAAACAGCATCTGAATGACTTATCAGTAGTGTTGAGCATTCCGATACCGCAAGTATCGGGTATCGGCCGATACTTGCTGTATCGGAATTCCGATACCGACTTCCGATATTTTTTCAATATCGGAATTCGGCATCGGAATCGGAAGTTCAGTTGATTGACGGCCTGACGTCATCATGATGCGCGGTGTGTGCGCATCATGATGCGCCGTCATTTCGGGCCTTCCGGGGGTCTCTGCCGGCCTGCCGGGGGGCTGTGCCGGCCTGCCGGGGGGCTGTGTGGACTGCCCGGGGTCTCTGCCGGCCTGCCGGGGGGCTGTGCCGGCCTGCCGGTGGTCTGTGCACCCTGTGGGGGTCTGTACCGGCCTGCCGGGGGGCTGTGCCGGCCTGCCGGGGGGCTGTGCTGATGTCCGGGGGTCTGTGCAAGCATCGTCCGATGGGACTACAAGTCCCATCGGGCGATGCCTGCTACCATGACAGTGATTGACACATTAGCCAATGATGGGACAGTAGTAGTCCCATCATCCGGCTAATGTGTTAAATGTTAAAAAAAAAAAAAAAAAAATACTACATACATACTACATGCATGCTACATACATACTACATGCTACATACATACTACATATATGCTACATACATACTACATACATGCTACATACATACTACATGCATGCTACATACATACTACATGCTACATACATACTACATGCATGCTACATACATACTACATATATACTACATACATACTACATACATGCTACATACATACTGCATGCTACATACATACTACATGCATGCTACATACATACTACATATATACTACATGCATGCTACATACATACTACATGCTACATACATACTACATATATACTACATACATACTACATACATGCTACATACATACTGCATGCTACATACATACTACATACATACTACATACATACTACATGCATGCTACATACATACTACATGCATGCTACATACATACTACATGCATGCTACATGCATGCTACATACATACTACATGCTACATACATACCACGTACATACTACATACATACTACATACTACATATATACTACATGCATGCTACATACATACTACATGCTACATACATACCACATACATACTACATACATACTACATATATACTACATGCATGCTACATACATACTACATGCTACATACATACCACATACATACTACATACATACTACATGCTACATACATACTACATATATACTACATGCATGCTACATACATACTACATGCTACATACATACCACATACATACTACATACATGCTACATACATACTACATGCTACATACATACTACATGCTACATGCATGCTACATACATACTACATACATACTACATGCTACATACATACCACATATATACTACATACATACAATACATTCATACAATACATACATAGACATACAGTACATATAACATAGAGTAACATACTTACCAATACTTGTCACATTGTTCCCCGAAGCCATTGTCTTTCCGGAATAAATATTAACATAACAAACCACAAAAATACTCACCCACGATCCGAAGCAGTCCACGAGTGTGTCCCACGACGATCTTGGGTAGAGAACTGCAGCATCAGATGATGCTGCCGTTCTCTACGGGCTGCAGGAATCCAATGACGGAAGGTAGGTATCCTTCCGCACTGTATTCCTCCGCCACTTAAAAAAAAAAAAGTCCCTAGTCTCACTTTATGCCATTGCTGCGTGGGAATTTCCCACACAGCAATGGCATAAAGTGAGACTAGGGACTTTTTTTTTTTAAGTGGCGGAGGAATACAGTGCGGAAGGATACCTACCTTCCGTCATTGGATTCCTGCAGCCCGTAGAGAACGGCAGCAACAGCTGATGCTGCAGTTCTCTACCCAAGATCGTCGTGGGACACACTCGTGGACTGCTTCGGATCGTGGGTGAGTATTTTTGTGGTTTGTTATGTTAATATTTATTCCGGAAAGACAATGGCTTCGGGGAACAATGTGACAAGTATTGGTAAGTATGTTACTCTATGTTATATGTACTGTATGTCTATGTATGTATTGTATGAATGTATTGTATGTATGTAGTATATATGTGGTATGTATGTAGCATGTAGTATGTATGTAGTATGCATGTAGCATGCAGTATGTATGTAGCATGCATGTAGTATATATGTAGTATGTATGTAGCATGTAGTATGTATGTAGCATGCATGTAGTATATATGTAGCATGTAGTATGTATGTAGCATGCATGTAGTATATATGTAGTATGTATGTAGCATGTAGTATGTATGTAGCATGCATGTAGTATGTATGTAGCATGCATGTAGTATGTATATGGTATGTATGTAGCATGTAGTATGTATGTAGCATGCATGTAGTATATATGTGTTATGTATGTGGTATGTATGTAGCATGCATGTAGCATGCATGTAGTATGTATGTAGTATGTATGTAGTATATATGTAGTATGTATGTAGCATGTAGTATGTATGTAGTATGTATGTAGCATGCATGTAGCATGCAGTATGTATGTAGCATGCATGTAGTATATATGTAGTATGTATGTAGCATGTAGTATGTAGCATGCATGTAGTATATATGTAGTATGTAGCATGTAGTATGTATGTAGCATGCATGTAGTATATATGTGTTATGTATGTAGCATGTAGCATGCATGTAGCATGCATGTAGTATGTATGTAGTATATATGTGGTATGTATGTAGCATGCAGTATGTATGTAGCATGCATGTAGTATATATGTAGTATGTATGTTGCATGTAGTATGAATGTAGCATGTATGTAGTATGTAGTATGAATGTAGCATGTATGTAGTATGCATGTTGTATGTATGTAGCATGTAATTTTTTTTTTTTTTTTTACATTTAACACATTAGCCGGATGATGGGACTACTACTGTCCCATCATTGGCTAATGTGTCAATCACTGTCATGGTAGCAGGCATCGCCCGATGGGACTTGTAGTCCCATCGGACGATGCCTGCACAGACCCCCGGAGCCTGCACAGCCCCCCGGCAGGCCGGCACAGCCCCCCGGCAGGCCGGCACAGCCCCCCGGAGCCTGCACAGCCCCCCGGCAGGCCGGCACAGCCCCCCGGCAGGCCGGCACAGCCCCCCGGAGCCTGCACAGACCACCGGCAGGCCGGCACAGACCACCGGAGCCTGCACAGACCCCCTGGCAGGCCGGCACAGCCCCCCGAAAGGCCCGTACAGACCCCAGAGAGGCTGTACAAGGGCAGGAAAGGGTTTTTCTTATTCCGATACCGGAAGTCCCATAGACTTGAATGGGACTTCCGGTATCGGAATCGGCGATACCGATACTTTTTTTAAAGATCGGCCGATACCATCCGATACGATACTTTGAAGTATCGGACGGTATCGCTCAACTCTACTTATCAGCATATAAAAAATTAGCTTTTAACCCCTTTTCTAGTTATCAATCACAAATAATGAATATTCTGTCTGACACCTGCTATAAAGGTCTGCTCACTAAGAAGGAGATAGAAATTCTTATCTACAAAAATCCAAGAATTGCAACATTATATCTGATGCTGAAGATACATAAGAACCTACACAATCCTCCAGGATGGCCTATCATTTCAGGTAATCAACATCTTTCTGAACCAATCTGCAAATTTGTAGACTATATTTTGAGACAACTAGTGGAAAATCTTCCATCCCACCTTAAAGATACACATCAGACTTCTTGAAGAAAATTGGTGAAATATACGTTGATGAGGACACATTGATGGTAACTTGTGATGTAGAATCCCTCTACACATTTATAAGTCACACAGATGAAATTAGAATTTTTTTCAGAATGTCTGATCACAGGTGGATCTCATTATTCAACTTTTAAAATTTATTTTAACACATCTTTTTTTGTGTTCAGAGACTCCTGTTTCCTGCAGCTCCAAGGAACAGCCATGGGGCGTCATGCACGCTGTCATATGAAAATCTGTTCCTGGGGCTGTGGAGAGGGAGCTCTTTATGATAAGCCAGAACAATGCAATTAATAATATCCTATTATGGTGTCGATTCATAGACGATATTTTCTTTTTATGGCAGGGAAATAAGCACCAACTTGCAGATTTCATTCATAACCTCAATGAGAATACTAATAACATTCGGCTGATCTACAATAGTGGTAGACACAATCTGAAATTTCTAGATGTATTAATTGATATTGATTCCTCCGGATGCATTCAGACAGATGTCTTCCGAAAACCAACAGCAGCGAACTCACTTCTCCATGCTGAGTCATCACACCCAACAAAGCTAATTAATAGCATACCTACAGGACAATTTTTACATATGCGTCGAGTCTGTTTGTCTACAGCAAAATTTGAAAATCAGGCTGATAATCTTAAAAAATGGTGAAATGTGGAAATCACTTAAAAAGTACAGGAACATTCTACAGTATAACTGAAAATCCATCAATTACGTATTGAAGATCCAAAAATCTCAATGACACTCTTGTTAGAAGCCACTATGAGGTCCAAAAAGCAATTTTTGGATCCAAGGGTCCGACTTGGGGATGTCGACTGTGTGGAAAATGCGGGGCCTGTTCCAATATACACACAACCAAAACATTTATGGACTCCTCCAACTCAAAAACCTTTACCATTACTCACAGCATCTCATGTGGGGTAATCCACTGTGCACATTGCCCTTGTAATAAAACATACGTAGGTTTAACAACTTAAACGTAGGACAAGCGAACATGTTTTGGATATCAAAGCAGTAACTGAAGTATAAGATTTACATGAGTTGAAAATCTTACCACGCCATTTTAAGTTATTCCACAATTGTGATTCTTCCAAACTTCAGGTAAGTGGAATCAATAGAGTCTAGCCAAATATTAGGGGAGGAGACTGGAAAAAAAATCTTAGCTCAAAAGGAGGTTAGATGGATTACCCATGAAGATACCATGACACCAAAAGGTTTGAATGAAACTAATAGTTTTGTGCCGTTTTTATAATTTCATAATTTATATTCAGTAAAAAATATTTTTTTTATTTTTACCCCTTGTTCTTATTTGTTTTATTTTTATTCTTATATTTATTGTTGTTTTATATTCGTTGCTGTTTTTTCATGTTGTTAATTTTCTCCTTTTGTTTTGTTTTCGTTTTAGTTATTTCACCTCTAAGGGATATTGAGCAGTCTGGCGTGTTCCCCAGAAAGTGATACCTTGTCTGGAGTCTCATCACCTACAAAAATAGATTTTTTGCCTCACTGTTTCTTCCACCTTAGTGCAGTTTTTACTTATTTTAATAAAATGTAATGTTTATTTCATCATTCTATCTGTTTTCACTGCCTCACTTTAATCATTTTCTTTTGTCTTTCTTTTTTGTCCTTATCCCGTATCTTTTCTTGCTCATACTGTTCCTCTGCGACATTATCATAATCTTTTCATCTCGCTGTTTGCATTATTGTGTCACTTACACAATCATTTATCATCTCGTACCATACTTTTCTTTCATTCCGTTTTTCTGTATTATAACACATGTCACTTCTCTTGAGTGCTGCACTCACATTATATCCATTGTAGATATGCGTTTCACTGTGGAACACATTACCGCCTCACTTCCGGTCTCTGTGCCGCGCTCCCAGGATGTGCGTCACTCAGTTCTGGAAATGGAGCGCGGCTCACCATACATGGTCGTACGGACACAAACACATAGGTGGTGAATACCGCCAGTATAATACCTGCTCCTATTGGTAATGTAACCCTTAAATAACTTAATCTCTTCAGTCCCTGGTTAAAGCTGCGGCGAGAGCTTTCTACCTCTTGCAACTTGTCACTTTATTGTTATTTAAATTTTTCATTACTTGAACAAACACAGACCACTTTAATTTGCACTATAATTATTGTATTTTTGTTCATCACTGGTTAGTTTTTAATTATCAGTTGTTAGGTGATGCAAAGAAGGTGCTTTTATATTATTGCCCTAATATCATTTTTATGTTAACCCACTGCGGATCTTGATCTTTTTTTATTACATCTATTATTTTTATTAAAATAAAGTTTTTTTTTATTATCTAAATACCGTATCTGACAATATTAAATCTGAGGCCTCAAGGTCCACACTGGGTTTACATTTGGAATAATTCCTGAATATTGATTGACTATTGTATTTTATTCTATTATTTATATAACTTTTAATACTTGGGCATTCTTACTATTATGCTGCTTTTTACTTACCCTAAAAAACAATCATGTACATCCATGTAATTCCCCATCTCCCACTTTCTGCTTCTTGTTGAGGGAATATTTTGTTATTTGTCCAGTTATATGCTGTATTTTCAATAAATATCTATTAACCATATATTCGTGTTTCACACTATTGGCTTGAAAAATAGAAATATGTCAATGTGATGTCTATTCAGTGCTTTGCGTGCTTATTTTTCGGTACTTGTTTTTATTGTTTAAATAAATAAATATAAAAACAATTTGTGGTTCCCCTTACTTTTCATAACCAGTTGAGGGAAAGCTGGGGGCTTATGCTAATATTCTGGGAATGGGCCAAAATCCATAAAAGTTCCCAGGCTATTAATATCAGCTCAAAGCTGTTTTCTTAGCATTTATGGGTTATTATAGGGATAATGCCTCAAAAAATGTTGTGGGGTCCCCCCTATATTTACTATCCAGCAAAAGCTAATCAAAACAGCTGAGGGCTGATATTTATAGCCAAGGAAGGGGCCATGGATATTGGCCCCCTCCCAGACTAAGAACATCAGCCCTCTGCTGCCTCAGAAATGGCACATCCAATAGGTTTACCAGAATTGACACTTCGCCTCCGCTCTTCCTCCTTGCCCTGGTACAATGACATGTGGGGTAATAGTTGTGGGTTGATGTCAGCTGTTTATGTCATGTTTATGTTGATAAGACATCCTCAATACTAACTCCATAGGTAAATTAAATAAAAACACAGAATAAAGTCCTTTAATTAAACACACAAAGTCCTTTATTTGAAATACACCCTCCTTTACCCTCATTTACCTATTTATACACCAAAAAAAAACAAAGTTATGCTCACCTTTCCGAAGATAATCCATTAATGCCCATGTTCCATGACAATCCGGATGGTTTGGAGATGGGTCACATCAGTGATGCACCCGTTCACCACGCCAGCAGGAACACACAGAAATGAGTGTGAAAACACAGCTGCGTGCGACCGATGGTGACTTAATTAAGTTACACAGTGGTTCTCACACTCAGCTCAGTGTGTTACAGCTAGCGTTATGAGTGGTCACATTTCTGATAGCAGGGGGAAAAGGAGACAATGATGAGACTTGTAGTTAGTGATGCTCCCAAGCGGCTGGTGCTGACTACAAGTCTCACCAGTGTCGCCTCTCTCGCTGATTGCAGGGAGACCAGGCGACAATGTTGAGTTTAATTCAGCACCTGGTGCCTGAGAACAGCGATAGCTGTACTGCTTTTCCAATATGCTAGAGCATGCCGCAGAAGCTTTTCATTCCAGTATGTGTCACACTGATGATATGCAAATGTCATCTGTGTGTCATCAGTGTGCGCAAGTACGACACACATTTTGTCTGTGGTGCGTGAAAATAGGGACATGTCTGATATGTGTGCACCACCATTGTGCGTGTCTGCATTTGTGGTTCTTAAAAAACAGACAGCATTAAGAGATAAACATGGACTTATGAAAAAGGTCTAACTCATAGTGCAACATCTTGACAACTTGTCACAGACATTATCTTAAGAAGATTAAAATGTCACAATTTGCTCACTGGATGCAGTGGATGGCAGCTCAGTCATCCTATCTTATTCAGAGGCATGCTGAGCTATCAGTATTTTGATAGATAGCTTAGGCTTCCAATCTAGCGCAGGGTCATGCTGAGCTGTGAGTTTGATTGACAGCTCACTCAGCTGTTCAATCTGTCACTGGGAGGTGCTGACCATAGAATCATAGAATGCTAGAGTTAGAAGGGACTTCAAGAGTCACTGTGTCCAACCCCCTGCTCAATGCAAGACTCATTAAACCATCAGTTTCTCTCCTGTGTTTGAAGACTTTCATTAAAGGAGAACTCATCACCTCTTGTGGCAGCCTGTTCCACTCATTGATCAACCTCACTGTCAAAAGGTTTTTTTCTAATATCCAGTCTGTATCTTTTCTTTTTCAGTTTCATTCCATTGCTTCTCGTGCTTCCTTGTCCAAATGATAACAATGATCCCTCTACTCTGTGACATCCCTTCAGCTGTTAAGTCTCCACTTAGGCTTATCAAAAATAGATTTCAGGGAAAATTAGTTATATATACCGGCTCATAAACAAAAACTAATTTTAAAAAATGTCTTTACTTTATTATTAAAAACCCACAAAACACACAAAAAACAAACCAAGCTACTTAGTGCTGATCAAAAAAGACTCCAAACAATGAACATATTGTCAAACAAGGCAGGATCGGGAGACAATGGCCTATATGTCCCTAATAGGCCCTATATTGGTCCCTGCCTGTCAGCGGAGGTTGGCACCCTCTTGAGATGCAAATGGCGCCCCCGCTCCATGGTGGCTGTCTCTACTCACCCTGTTTGATACTATCTATCAGGATGAGTACAAAATGACCAATCCAACAAAGAAAACTATTTGGTCAATCATAGTCCAAAAAGTAGATCTCAATTATCATACACCACCAATACTTAATAAGGAGGGTACAGCCAGTAAACAGAGAAAAACAATTATTTTATGGAAAGATTAGGAGGAGGGAAATGTTCTAGCTAAACTTCCTATTTGTTCCAGTCCCTACCTGCCAGCAGAGCTTTTTCACCCTAATTTTTATTGGTGCCCCCGCTCCGCGTCAGCCATCCCTCAATGACCCTGTCAACTTCCACATAAACAAGTTAGTCTCACAATCACGAGACTTGAGGGTACTAGAATATGGGGATTAAATGGACTAATGACCAAAATCCTCCTCAGTCTAATAAGCAAATACTTGAGGGCTATCAGATATAAGCAGGCTCTCACACCCTTAAGAAAAAAAGTGGGTAACATGACACAGCAGTAGGTCTCCTGTCAAATATATCCTTTAACATTAATCTCAATAGATAGATAACTGGGGTATATATTATAACATGATATTTTCAAGCCGCATATTCACCCCCACAATATAGATATTAACCCAGTAATCGCCATATACCCTCATATTGCACCATATCCATTTAGATCAGCCAATGTAAACAACTTGAAAGTTAGCTTAATGCTGATTAAAACTTCATATCGCCTCGCCTCGACGCGTTTCCCTCCTAACATCGGAGTTCCTCATGAGGCTCATGATAATTCCTTCATGCTCACTCAGAGCATCAGATGTGGCACCTGGTTGGAGGTATCAATAGGAGTGTGGTTACTGACAGTTTTTTAAACACTTCCCTAACCATGCGATCCAAATTCTAGAGTAATGCACTACACTGTGTTCCAAATTATTAAGCAAAAAATATTACCTCATATTTTCTCTAAATTACCTATACGAATTGCAGTCATTGTTATTTTCCAGTCATCTAATATTCTAGTATAATTGCAATGCTTTTGAACAAACTGCCTATGAAAACAGTATATTTTTAAAATAAGAAACACTCAAAATGCATGTTCCAAATTATTATGCACAGCAGAGTTTTCAACCTTTTTATTTTGAAAAAAAAAATGGTCAATTGTGAAATCATAATCATTATCAGCTTATTACAAAATGAAATCAAACAGTTTTCAAGTCAAAACTTTATTCTAGGTGATGTTACATTTGCACATAGGACCCCTTGTTCGAAAGACACTTCTGAACTCTCTCGTCCATTGAATTTGTCAGTTTTTGGATGGTTTGTGCTTCAATTGCTTTGCATGTGGACAGAATACCCTCCCAGAGCTGTTGCTTAGATGTGAACTGCCTCCCGCCATCATAGACACTCCTTTTGATGATGCTCCAGAGGATCTCAATGGGGTTGAGGTCAGGGGAAGATGGTGGCCACACCATAAGTTTGTCCTCGTTTATGCCCATAGCAGCCAGAGATGCAGATGTGTTATTTGCAGCATGAGACGGTGCATTATCATGCATGAAAATGATCTTGCTGCGGAAAGCACAGTTCTTCCTCTTGAACCATGGCAGGAAGTGCTGTTTTAGAAACTCCACATAGATTATGGAGTTCATCTTTACCCCTTCAGGGATCCTAAAGGGGCTGACAATTTCTCTCCCCATGATTCCAGCCCAAAACATTACTCCACCTCCTCCTTGTTGGCGCCTTAGCCGTGTTTTCATGGGGTGTCCATCAACCAGCCATCCTCCACTCCATCCATCTGGACCATCGAGCGTTACACGGCACTCATCGGTAAACAAAACAGTTTGGAAGTCAGTCTACATGTATCGTTTGGCCCACTGGAGCAGTTTCTGCTTGTGTGCAGTGGATAGAGGTGGTCGACAGGATGGCTTACGCACAGCTGCAAACCTCTGAAGGATCCTGCATCTTGTTGTTCGGGGGACGTTGGAGGCACCAGCAGCTTCAAAAACTTGTCTGCTGCTATGACAAGGCATTTTTGCAGCTGCTCTTTTAACCTGACACAATTGCCTGTTGGAAAGAGTCCTCAATTTTTCCTTATCAGCACGCACACATGTGTGCTGGGAATCAGCTACATACTTCTTGATTGTGCGATGATCACGATGAAGTGTCTTGGCAATGTTGATTGTAGTCATACCTTGACCTAAATACTCCACAATTTGTTGCTTCTCAGCAGCCGACACATCCTTTTTCTTTCCCATTTTGGCAAAAAATGTAGGCTGCTTAATAATGTGGAACAGCCTTCTTAAGTAGTCTTGCCTTTATTTGGACACACCTGCCAAACTAATTTGCACAGGTATCTGCAATTGCTTTCAGTGATATAAAGAGCCCTGACACACATCACCATCAATTTGTTTTAAATGACAAAAAAATTCTAACCTTATCACTCCTAAACTCTTTTTGCATAATAATTTGGAACACAGTTTAGACTGGCATTATCACATAGATGTCTCCACATCTGGTGTTGTGCATGCTCAGACTAGTAGACACTAGAGGTATTCCACCTTAGTCCATTCTGTTTCCCATTACTGCTTATTAGGGGCGGAGAACAGGCCTGTCACACCTGTATTCCCCTGCCGGTACACACACCTCGGTCATTCTGCGCATGCCTCCAATCCTTATGGACGGCCTCCCTTTTGCTCTCATCATAGGAAGCAAATACACGCCTCCATCTCACACCGCGCATGTCCGTGATGTCACCAATGATGCGCGATGAGAGGCGGCGACTGTATGTCCACAATATGCCGCGGGCATACGCCGCCTAATCATACTGCGCATGTCCATGAAAAAGCAGGCCACGGGTCCACACTGCACATATCCGTGACATTGAAGGCCCGGGAGAACACGCCTCCAAATCGCTCAGCGCATGTCCATAACATCGCTAGTAGTTATTTATGGATACCATACGGGCACAATGGCCACAAATATAAGTATAGAGCATTATCACTAAATCATATCTATTACCTCAGCATCCGCTACCATGGTGGGAGTGTGTTGTGAGTTCATTTTCCCCTTCACTACTGAGGCCCGAGGAACTCCCTCTTCTGGTAAAGAAAGGTAGTGAGCCTGATTGTCAAACACCTGAGGCTGATGATGATGACTGGCTGAGTGGAGTTACTGACTGGATATAAGGCTGCCGACGCCCTTCTGCCCTGCGGGTGATTTCTCTGTGGGATCCTTGGAGACCAGTCTGAATTCCTGCTCCTCTAAAGCTAAGTTTGCTGCTCGGCCTTTTGCATTGGTGCTTTGACTTTGTTTTGCTTTGTTTTTCTGGATTTCTGCCATTCCCTGCAGGGGTGTGCTGAATTCCTTTAGCTCTGTCTTCTGAAAATACCTGAGTGCTGATTTAGTTTTTGAAGCCTAGCTGCTTCAGGGTCTTTTCATATCAGCTTGTTGGCTTATGTCTTTGATAGGGTTTTGGCAGATTGCAGACAGCAGCCTTCCTGTCCTTTCCTATCTAGGTAGTTTTGGGCCCCGTCTTTGCTCAGTCTATCTTTCTGTCTGTGTTAGTGTTTTCATCTTGCTTCACCGTCATTATATGTTGGGGGCTGCCTATTGCTTTGGGGTCTGCTCTGGGGCAGTTTAGATTTCCCCTTTCTTTCTTTAGGCCTATATAATTCTCCGGCTGTGATCGAGGGGTCTAGGGCATCGTAGGAACCCCCCACGGCTACTGCTAGTTGTGTTGATAGGTTCAGGGGTCTGCAATCTGATAGTTGCCAACTTCTCTGGTTTTCTGGACTTAGCTTGTATTTCTGTTTTTGCCTCCTACGGTGACTTTTTCATAACAGGAGTGTATGTGCCAATTATATAAATCCATAGAAAAAGCCACATATTAATTTGGTGCGATTAATCCCCGAAATGCCATTTCAACAGGATATATACACTCACTGGCCACTTTATTAGGTACACCTGTCCAACTGTGTGTTAAGACTTAATTTCTAATCAGCCAATCACATGGCGGCAACTCAGTGCATTTAGGCATGTAGACATGGTCAAGACAATCTCCTGCAGTTCAAACCGAGCATCAGTATGGGGAAGAAAGGTGATTTGAGTGCCTTTGAATGTGGCATGATTGTTGGTGCCAGAAGGGCTGGTCTGAGAATTTCAGAAACTGCTGATCTACTGGGATTTTCACGCACAACCATCTCTAGGGTTTACAGAGAATGGTCCGAAAAAGAAAAAAAATCCAGTGAGCGGCAGTTCTGTGGCCGGAAATGCCATGTTGATGCCAGAGGTCAGAGGAGAATGGGCAGACTGGTTCGAGCTGATAGAAAGGCAACAGTGACTCAAATTGCCACCCGTTACAACCAAGGTAGGCAGAAGAGCATCTCTGAACGCACAGTGCGTCGAACTTTGAGGCAGATGGGCTACAGCAGCAGAAGACCACACTGGGTACCACTCCTCTCAGCTAAGAACAGGAAACTGAGGCTACAATTTGCACAAGCTCATCGAAATTGGACAGTAGAAGATTGGAAAAACGTTGCCTGGTCTGATGAGTCTCGATTTCTGCTGCGACATTCGGATGGTAGGGTCAGAATTTGGCGTAAACAACATGAAAGCATGGATCCATCCTGCCTTGTATCAACGGTTCAGGCTGGTGGTGGTGGTGTCATGGTGTGGGGAATTTTTTCTGGGCACTCTTTGGGCCCCTTGGTACCAATTGAGCATCGTTGCAACGCCACAGCCTACCTGAGTATTGTTGCTGACCATGTCCATCCCTTTATGACCACAATGTACCCAACATCTGATGGCTACTTTCAGCAGGATAATGCGCCATGTCATAAAGCTCGAATCATCTCAGATTGGTTTCTTGAACATGACAATGAGTTTACTGTACTCAAATGGCCTCCTCAGTCACCAGATCTCAATCCAATAGAGCATCTTTGGGATGTGGTGGAACGGGAGATTCGCATCAGGGATGTGCAGCCGACAAATCTGCGCCAACTGTGTGATGCCATCATGTCAATATGGTCCAAAATCTCTGAGGAATGCTTCCAGCACCTTGTTGAATCTCTGCCACGAAGAATTGAGGCAGTTCTGAAGGCAAAAGGGGGTCCAACCCCTTACTAGCATGGTGTACCTAATAAAGTGGCCAGTGAGTGTATATTAAGTACTTATTCTTCATAAACATTCTTATACATACCTTTCAAGAAATTTTTTTTACCATTATCACAAATTTTGTCCTAGAAATGCCTCCACGGTTTTTTGATACTTAACTTTTTGTGCATAGATTAAAAATAGGACAAAGCACAATATCTATATTCCCTGCCGACATTGCAAGATAGGGGTATCCCCCTCCTCTTTTAAGTGGCATCACATGAATTCCAGCATGATATCTTATCTAATATTCTACACACACTCCTTCAAAATTATTAATGGTATTTGATATAATACAGAATAATTATAAGGGATCCTTTAAAATGGACCCAAATATTCCCACAGATAATCTTATAGATCTATGAAAGGTCAAAGGCTTTTCCGTATTTATAAATTGAGGCTTGATATTTGATGTAAATATGTATGTCCAGTTATCCTCAAATGAAACACCCATACGTTAGTCGATTGTTCAGGCCCCCAGGAACCATAGATTCCATTTTAAAAATCCAGCGTGTCTCCTTCTGTAAGATAAGTCTGTCCCAATCCCCTTGTCTTCCATTTGGTTTTACAACCTCCAAAACGCAAAAGGAGAGAACCTCCCCATTTCCGCATGTCTTTCCCATACATGACGGGCCACTGGGGTATCTCTTTTATTTCTTATATCACCCAAATGCTCACTTATTCTTTTCTTGAACTCCCTTTTGGTTTTACCAATGTAGTTCTTCGGACAGGTACAAGTTGCCATATATACCACTCCGACAGTCCTACAGTTCGCAAAGTCCCTAGAAAAAAACTTTTTTCCATTAGACGCTCCAATGAAGCTTTTTCCTGGTGTAATACATTTACAGAATGAGAAATTACCACATCTAAAGGTACCACAAGTCTTATATCTAACCACGTCCCCTCTTGTCTAGGTCTTTTGTAGTGGCCATGCACCAATCTGTCTCTAATAGACCGACCCTTACGATAAGTAATTTCCGGTCTATCAGAGACCAGGCCCAACAATTCCTCATCAGCCCGCAGAATGCTCCAATGTTTTTAGAGGATTCTAAATATCTGATCTGCTTGGTTGTCATATGTACCTATTACCCTTATAGCATTACTATTTTCCATCAGGCTGTTGGGTTGCAAGAGTGACTGCCTTTCCCTTCCCAATGCATTTCTGAAGGCTGGGTTCAGGACATAATCAGGGTATCCCCGTTCCTTAAATCTTTCTCTAAGCTCAAAGGCTTGGGTTCTAAAAGTCTCTGGGTTCGAGCAGTTCCTTTTCACTCTCAGGTACTGGCCCCGAGGAATGCCCTTCTTGAGAGGGACAGGGTGACAACTATCCCATCTCAAGAGGGCATTTGTAGCTGTTGGTTTACGGTATACGCTTGTTCCCAGGACTCCCTCATTATCTTTGGTTATTCTCATATCAAGGAAAGCCAGATCCTTTTCACTACATTCAGAGGTAAATCTCAGGCCAATGGGGTTCACATTCAACTCTTCTACAAATTCTTCAAACTCATCTTTTGACCCCGTCCAAATGACAAACACGTCGTCAATATAGCGGTACCAGGCGGCTACTTTATTTATCCACCAATCATCGGCACCGATAAAGACCATTGTTTCCTCCCACCAGCCCAGGAGGAGATTCGCATATGAAGGCGCACAAGGGCAGCCCATTGCGGTCCCCTGAGCTGGTGGAAGTACTTCCCGTCAAAAACAAATTAATTATGGGTCAAGACAAAGTTCATTAGTTCATGCACCAACCTGCTATGGTCCTGCAAGATAAAGTAGTAGCGACTGGAACAAATAGGAAATTTAGCTAGAAAATTTCCCTCCTCCTACTCCATAAAATAATTGTTTTTCTCTGGTGACTGGCTGTACCCTCCTTATTAAGTATTGGTGGTGTATGATAATTGAGATCTACTTTTTGGACTATGATTGACCATATAGTTTTCTTTGCTGGATTGGTCATTTTGTACTCATCCTGATAGATAGTATCAAACAGGGTGAGTAGAGACAGCCACCGTGGAGCGGGGGCGCCATTTGCGTCTCAAGAGGGTGCCAACCTCCGCTGACAGGCAGGGACCAATATAGGACCTATTAGGGACATATAGGCCATTGTCTCCATATCCTGCCTTGTTCTCCAATATGTTAATTGTTTGGAGTCTTTTTTGATCAGCACTAAGTAGCTTGGTTTGTTTTTTGTGTGTTTTGTGGTTTTTTAATAATAAAGTAAAGACATTTTTAAAATTAGTTTAAGTCTCCACTTAGCCTTCTTTTTTGCAAACAAAACATTACCAGATCCTTTAACCATTGTCGTAGTATATGCTTTGCAGTCCGTTTACCTTGTAGCTCTTCTCTGAACTTGCAAAAGTTTTTTAATGTCTTTTTTACAATGTGGTGCCTGGAACTGGACACAGTATTCCAGATTAGGCCTGACCATAGAGGCGTAGAGGGGGATAATTATTTTCATGTGTTCTAGACTCTATGCTTCTCTTATTACATCTTAGAAGTGTTCACTTTTTTTAGATACTGCATCACACTGTTGACTCAAGTACAGTCTGTGATCTATTAGTATACTGCTGTGAATTCTCTCTCTGGCTTCCCTCTGGTGAGTACTGAAGGTAGTGGAGCTGGTCAGATTGACAGAGGGGTTGCGAGTTCTCTTTCTGGACTCCCTCTGGTGGTTACTGGTGGCAGTGGAGCTGATCTGATTGACAGAGGCTTGCCACCTGATAGTGAGGAAGATGATTGGAGATCTGGGGTTTCTGACTGGGTTTTAAGACAGCTGACTCCCTCTATCCCTGCTGGTGATTTTCTTCCTGTGCCCTCTGAGGTCTGATGTCTCCTGCTTCTTCCCTGCATGTTCAGCTAAGTGGATCATTTGTTATTCTGTTTGCATTTGATCTGGTTTTGTTTATCTCTGCTTTGTGCGGGTCACCCAGCTCCGGCTGGGGCTGTGCTGAATCACCGCCCATATGTTACTGCATGTGCCAGTTTGTTTTGTCCCCTGTTATATTGCTCTCTTTTTGCTTTGCTTTCAGAATATACCAGAGTGCTGATATAGTGGGGGTGAAGTCGTGCGACTTCACTGTTTTTTGTGCATCAGACGTGTTGGACTTTTTGCAGGGTTTTTTGCATGATTGCAGACAGTGTCTTTCCTTTCCTGTCCTATCTAGTCAGTGTGGGCCCCATCGCTTGCTCAGTCTATTTTTCTGCCTGCATTTGTGTTTTCATCTTGTCTCACCGACAATATATGTTTGAGAGCTATCTATTCCTTTGGGGTCTGCTCCGGGGCAGTTTAGATTTCCCCTTTCTTGCTTTAGGCTTAATTAGGTCTCCAGCTGTGCTGAGGTGTCTAGGATCATCGTAGGCACGCTCCACGGCTACTGCTAATTGTGTGGACAGGATCAGGGGTCTGCATCCGCTTAGTTACCAACCTCTCAGGTTTTCTCTGGCTTAGCTTGGGCCTGCTATGCTCCTCGGTGCCCATTCATAACAGTATACCCAAGTCTTTTTGCTGTTCCTTAGTTCTATTCCTCTCATTCTATAGATATAATTTTCATTTTTCTTGCTCAGATGTACAATCTTACATTTGTCCCTGTTAAATACCATTATGCTAGTTGTTGTCCATTGTTCAAGCTTATCTAGATCCTTCTGAATATTTTCTCTGTCTTTTTTAGTGTTAGTAAGCTACCTTACTTCAGGTGTTCTCTGTTCTAAGGGATTGCCTAGCTACTTAGCTAAGCTGTAATTCCCAGATCTCTGCCAGTCATAGCATTTGCTTGGTAGTGCATGTGTGCATTTTTTTCATGTGCTCTATATGTTGATTTATTGCTTTTATTTATGTCTTTGATAGGGTTTTGGCAGATTGCAGACAGCAGCCTTCCTGTCCTTTCCTATCTAGGTAGTTTTGGGCCCCGTCTTTGCTCAGTCTATCTTTCTGTCTGTGTTAGTGTTTTCATCTTGCTTCACCATCATTATATGTTGGGGGCTGCCTATTGCTTTGGGGTCTGCTCTGGGGCAGTTTAGATTTCCCCTTTCTTTCTTTAGGCCTATATAATTCTCCGGCTGTGATCGAGGGGTCTAGGGCATCGTAGGAACCCCCCACGGCTACTGCTAGTTGTGTTGATAGGTTCAGGGGTCTGCAATCTGATAGTTGCCAACTTCTCTGGTTTTCTGGACTTAGCTTGTATTTCTGTTTTTGCCTCCTACGGTGACTTTTTCATAACAGGAGTATATGTGCCAATTATATAAATCCATAGAAAAAGCCACATATTAATTTGGTGCGATTAATCCCCGAAATGCCATTTCAACAGGATATATATATTAAGTACTTATTCTTCATAAACATTCTTATACATACCTTTCAAGAAAATTTTTTTATCATTATCACAAATTTTGTCCTAGAAATGCCTCCACGGTTTTTTGATACTTAACTTTTTGTGCATAGATTAAAAATAGGACAAAGCACAATATCTATATTCCCTGCCGACATTGCAAGATAGGGGTATCCCCCTCCTCTTTTAAGTGGCATCACATGAATTCCAGCATGATATCTTATCCAATATTCTACACACACTCCTTCAAAATTATTAATGGTATTTGATATAATACAGAATAATTATAAGGGATCCTTTAAAATGGACCCAAATATTCCCACAGATAATCTTATAGATCTATGAAAGGTCAAAGGCTTTTCCGTATTTATAAATTGAGGCTTGATATTTGATGTAAATATGTATGTCCAGTTATCCTCAAATGAAACACCCATACGTTAGTCGATTGTTCAGGCCCCCAGGAACCATAGATTCCATTTTAAAAATCCAGCGTGTCTCCTTCTGTAAGATAAGTCTGTCCCAATCCCCTTGTCTTCCATTTGGTTTACAACCTCCAAAATGCAAAAGGAGAGAACCTCCCCATTTCCGCATGTCTTTCCCATACATGACGGGCCACTGGGGTATCTCTTTTATGTCTTATATCACCCAAATGCTCACTTATTCTTTTCTTGAACTCCCTTTTGGTTTTACCAATGTAGTTCTTCGGACAGGTACAAGTTGCCATATATACCACTCCGACAGTCCTACAGTTCGCAAAGTCCCTAGAAAAAAACTTTTTTCCATTAGACGCTCCAATTAAGCTTTTTCCTGGTGCAATACATTTACAGAATGAGAAATTACCACATCTAAAGGTACCACAAGTCTTATATCTATCCACGTCCCCTCTTGTCTAGGTCTTTTGTAGTGGCTATGCACCAATCTGTCTCTAATAGACCGACCCTTACGATAAGTAATTTCCGGTCTATCAGAGACCAGGCCCAACAATTCCTCATCAGCCCGCAGAATGCTCCAATGTTTTTAGAGGATTCTAAATATCTGATCTGCTTGGTTGTCATATGTACCTATTACCCTTATAGCATTACTATTTTCCATCAGGCTGTTGGGTTGCAAGAGTGACTGCCTTTCCCTTCCCAATGCATTTCTGAAGGCTGGGTTCAGGACATAATCAGGGTATCCCCGTTCCTTAAATCTTTCTCTAAGCTCAAAGGCTTGGGTTCTAAAAGTCTCTGGGTTCGAGCAGTTCCTTTTCACTCTCAGGTACTGGCCCCGAGGAATGCCCTTCTTGAGAGGGACAGGGTGACAACTATCCCATCTCAAGAGGGCATTTGTAGCTGTTGGTTTACGGTATACGCTTGTTCCCAGGACTCCCTCATTATCTTTGGTTATTCTCATATCAAGGAAAGCCAGATCCTTTTCACTACATTCAGAGGTAAATCTCAGGCCAATGGGGTTCACATTCAACTCTTCTACAAATTCTTCAAACTCATCTTTTGACCCCGTCCAAATGACAAACACGTCGTCAATATAGCGGTACCAGGCGGCTACTTTATTTATCCACCAATCATCGGCACCGATAAAGACCATTGTTTCCTCCCACCAGCCCAGGAGGAGATTCGCATATGAAGGCGCACAAGGGCAGCCCATTGCGGTTCCCTGAGCTGGTGGAAGTACTTCCCGT
Organism: Dendrobates tinctorius; assembly: GCF_039654945.1. NCBI lineage: Eukaryota > Metazoa > Chordata > Amphibia > Anura > Dendrobatidae > Dendrobates > Dendrobates tinctorius. The sequence goes on along the minus strand of NW_027361732.1, from coordinate 28,528,695 downwards.
CAAAAACAAATTAATTATGGGTCAAGACAAAGTTCAGTAGTTCATGCACCAACCTGCTATGGTCCTGCAAGATAAGGTAGTAGCGACTGAAACAAATAGGAAATTTAGCTAGAAAATTTCCCTCCTCCTACTCCATAAAATAATTGTTTTTCTCTGGTGACTGGCTGTACCCTCCTTATTAAGTATTGGTGGTGTATGATAATTGAGATCTACTTTTTGGACTATGATTGACCATATAGTTTTCTTTGCTGGATTGGTCATTTTGTACTCATCCTGATAGATAGTATCAAACAGGGTGAGTAGAGACAGCCACCGTGGAGCGGGGGTGCCATTTGCGTCTCAAGAGGGTGCCAACCTCCGCTGACAGGCAGGGACCAATATAGGGCCTATTAGGGACATATAGGCCATTGTCTCCATATCCTGCCTTGTTCTCCAATATGTTAATTGTTTGGAGTCTTTTTTGATCAGCACTAAGTAGCTTGGTTTGTTTTTTGTGTGTTTTGTGGTTTTTTAATAATAAAGTAAAGACATTTTTAAAATTAGTTTAAGTCTCCACTTAGCCTTCTTTTTTGCAAACAAAACATTACCAGATCCTTTAACCATTGTCGTAGTATATGCTTTGCAGTCCGTTTACCTTGTAGCTCTTCTCTGAACTTGCACCAGTTTTTCAATGTCTTTTTTACAATGTGGTGCCTGGAACTGGACACAGTATTCCAGATTAGGCCTGACCATAGAGGCGTAGAGGGGGATAATTATTTTCATGTGTTCTAGACTCTATGCTTCTCTTAATACATCTTAGAAGTGTTCACTTTTTTTTAGATACTGCATCACACTGTTGACTCAAGTACAGTCTGTGATCTATTAGTATACTGCTGTGAATTCTCTCTCTGGCTTCCCTCTGGTGAGTACTGAAGGTAGTGGAGCTGGTCAGATTGACAGAGGGGTTGCGAGTTCTCTTTCTGGACTCCCTCTGGTGGTTACTGGTGGCAGTGGAGCTGATCTGATTGACAGAGGCTTGCCACCTGATAGTGAGGAAGATGATTGGAGATCTGGGGTTTCTGACTGGGTTTTAAGACAGCTGACTCCCTCTATCCCTGCTGGTGATTTTCTTCCTGTGCCCTCTGAGGTCTGATGTCTCCTGCTTCTTCCCTGCATGTTCAGCTAAGTGGATCATTTGTTATTCTGTTTGCATTTGATCTGGTTTTGTTTATCTCTGCTTTGTGCGGGTCACCCAGCTCCGGCTGGGGCTGTGCTGAATCACCGCCCATAGGTTACTGCATGTGCCAGTTTGTTTTGTCCCCTGTTATATTGCTCTCTTTTTGCTTTGCTTTCAGAATATACCAGAGTGCTGATATAGTGGGGGTGAAGTCGTGCGACTTCACTGTTTTTTGTGCATCAGACGTGTTGGACTTTTTGCAGGGTTTTTTGCATGATTGCAGACAGTGTCTTTCCTTTCCTGTCCTATCTAGTCAGTGTGGGCCCCATCGCTTGCTCAGTCTATTTTTCTGCCTGCATTTGTGTTTTCATCTTGTCTCACCGACAATATATGTTTGAGAGCTATCTATTCCTTTGGGGTCTGCTCCGGGGCAGTTTAGATTTCCCCTTTCTTGCTTTAGGCTTAATTAGGTCTCCAGCTGTGCTGAGGTGTCTAGGATCATCGTAGGCACGCTCCACGGCTACTGCTAATTGTGTGGACAGGATCAGGGGTCTGCATCCGCTTAGTTACCAACCTTTCTGGTTTTCTCTGGCTTAGCTTGGGCCTGCTATGCTCCTCGGTGCCCATTCATAACAGTATACCCAAGTCTTTTTGCTGTTCCTTAGTTCTATTCCTCTCATTCTATAGATGTAATTTTCATTTTTCTTGCTCAGATGTACAATCTTACATTTGTCCCTGTTAAATACCATTATGCTAGTTGTTGTCCATTGTTCAAGCTTATCTAGATCCTTCTGAATATTTTCTCTGTCTTTTTTAGTGTTAGTAAGCTACCTTACTTCAGGTGTTCTCTGTTCTAAGGGATTGCCTAGCTACTTAGCTAAGCTGTAATTCCCAGATCTCTGCCAGTCATAGCATTTGCTTGGTAGTGCATGTGTGCATTTTTTTCATGTGCTCTATATGTTGATTCATTGCTGCTTAACCTTGTACCTCATTCAGACCTTCCATTTGTCTAGCTCCTTTGCTCTGATTCGCTATATTCCTTGTATTTTGACCTCTGACAGTGACCTGACTATTCCTTTGTCTTTCCCCTTTATTTTAAGACATTCTCTCTTGCTATCTGACCATGGATCATTTGACTACCCTGCCTCACGACTTGTCCATGAGTAGTAACTAGTGTCACAAATAACTTACTGTTGCACAAGCCATTAACTGATATCAAGTTTGGTGTCAGATTACACTTTTTAGTGCTATAGTATTCCAATGCAATATCAGACAAGATAACCTTGGTTAGATATGTAATAGGATTTAAAAGCACAGAACCGGTACACATGCTGGTGCTCCACTGCTTCTGCTCTGATGTTTCTATTTTTTGTTAGCTGTTCTACAGTTATGATATTCTGACTTCTCACATGTGACTGACTGTGCTGAGGTCAGTGATTGCATGCAGCGGTCATTTGTGGGCAGCCAGAATGTCAACGCTGGAGGACTGCTAACAAAGATCAGTGAGATAATGGAACTAGCAGCATTGGAGCTTGAACAGTATTACATGAGAGAAGAATGTAACAAGGTGTTTTTTTTAAATACGTACTTTTAAATAAAACCTTATAAGTTACATTTTAGTAAGGAATCCCTATAAGCTTACTGTATTATGCACACCAAATATTTTGAACATTTAATTGCATTATGCATAAGAAACCTTTTCACCTTTCACATGCAACTCTTATGAGACTATCAAATGAATAAAGCAGTTGTGCATGTCCAGCTGATATTCTTTACGCCTGAGGGTGTTTTTGTTCTCTGGCATCATCTTTGCTGCTGCAGAGACATCTTAAGAGATAATATCTTATTGATTATTATAGGTTTAATATCTCCTGTTATGCCCCTATTCTAGCAACATTTTCCATGCCTGATTACCACTTTATAGGCCTCTGTTTGATTAATAGAAATAAATCCAGGACAGGCTAAATGTGAATGCCATTTTGTGCATTCATAATTGAATTGAAATTAGTCATATTTATCAAAGAAACCTTAATATAATATGGCTCATTGATTTAAACAAACATTGATAATAGAAGTAATTCTATAGATTACACTGCAGTAAATAGGTTAATGTGGACCTCCTAGATGGGATAAGAAATTGTATATAGCATTAAAACTGCATGACTTAAACAACATTGATAAATATAATTTAATTAGCTAAACACAAACAAGAGATATCTGCTACAATATGGAAAGGCAAAGAAGTAGATTGTATAGATTAGAGCTGTGCAATCATAGGACTACTGAAATATACACATACTGTGGAAGTATGTGAACAGTTGCTGGCTGTAACATCACAAAGCTGAATTGCATGGATTTGACTATGTGTCAAGTATTTAGTGGTGCAGCCTTAAATTGGTCTTATCCATAGATATAGTCTCAAGAATTAAAAATCCATTGATTCGTTGTTCATATTGGTTTCTCCTGCTGGCTTATGCTTTTCTAAAAGTGTGCAAACATTTTAAATAATAGTCGGCCAAATGTTTTGATGAAGAGCCATCTCTCCCAACACACCCAGACATTTAACCACAGTCAGGGTTGTATGTGGAAAACCAAAAATACTGCTGTTTGACACATTTGTTGGCATCTTATCTTCTGGAGAATCAAAACAATCAGTCCTTGTAATTCAACATGATAGCCATCTGTAACATCAACATAATGGCCCAATTCATGGATACTGGCATGACCAATAAGGAGATGTAATGGAGTCAGATGCTTCTTGTTCATTAACAGGCACATAGCTCTTAATGATTCTGGCACATCTGAGAAGTGGTGTACACCTCTGTGCACTTCACCACAAATCTTACTGGCATATCTTACTGGATTTGTGACAAAAGGATCACCACTAGAGTTGAGCGAAACAGGTCGGCCAGATTCATAAGTCGCCAACTTATGGCAAAGTCGGGTTTCGCCGACTGACACCCGCCCACAGCGTGAAGTCGGCCATGCGGTCGGAAAAACGAGCGCCAAAGTCGGATTTCCCAGAATGCTTGCACATGACTTTTTTCAGCCACTGAGCAAGGACGTACACTGTGGACAACGAGATGACATGTGCAGCGTCCGGAGAGAGAGAGTTTTTGCGCACTTTAAAAAAGCGGTCTGGCATGTAGGTGTATTTACTGTCCTCCACTCCCTGCCGACTTAGCTTCCCCATTGACTTGCATTGGGTTTCGTGTTTCAGTCGGACCTTCGACTTTTCCCAATAGTCAGCCGATTTCGTTCGACTTGACTTTTGAGAAAGTCGGGTTTCATGACACCCGACTCGACCCTAAAAAAGGCAAAGTCGCTCATCTCCAATCACCACTGCTCATTAAGAATTAAGTAAGATTATTATTATTAAGTAAGATGTTTAGTCCTGCTTCCGTTCCACATCAGACCCTCACATTTTGGTGGATCTGGCCAAAACGGGTGTGCATAAATATTTTGCAACTTATCAAAGTGTGTTGTGCCAAATTTCTAGAGAAAACACCTTGATGAACGAAGGGCTATAATGTCAGGAAATAATTGGGAAGTGTGCATGCACATTAGATGGTTGACTAGACCCACCGAAATCGATAGGTTCAACTATCTTTAATCTAATGTCTAAGCGGGCCCTCTGTTCATCACTCTTTTTCAAGGCCCAGGCTGCAACTCCTGCCACATAAAGTTGGTGCAAAGTTTGACTTGGTAACCAGAGAAAACAAAGCAGCCATGCCCATTATGCCAACTAAACCAGTTTCTCTTTCTTTTGTTCTACGTTATGCACATGATTGGTCAGTCATGCACTTTTGAAACGGGATTTAGAAATATGCTTTACAGCAGCTATGTGAGCCATGGACAGCAACAGTCATGACCTGATTCCTTGACTCTTGAGTTTTCTAAGCATGCTCTGTGATCTGTAAAGAGGTTTTTGTGCACGGAGCAGCAGGAGGTGAGCTGTGACCATCATCTTATGTGAATGGTGTTATCTATTTAGAGGTGTTATCTTTTATTGTTATCCTGCCTGTAGTGATAATAAGACTACTAAAAAGTAATAATTATTGAAAGAGAAGTGTCTATTATGGGGCTTAGTTGTCAGGGGAAGAAACACGAGATTCTGCAATATTTCTTTTAGATAGATAGTAATGTGCAAAAATGGAAACAGAAATCCAACATCTAAAAAACTGTTTAACGTAAAAACTTATAATAAACAATAAGTCATTTATGATTGCAAATTCCACTTTAAGTATATGTTTTAGATTCCAACTTTCTTCCATCTTGCTGCCTTTATTCTTATGAATCTAGATATAAAGTATTTAACAAATCCTGAAAACAAGATCAAGCACTCAGTTTATAACAGATTGATCGTTTAATTGGTAAATTAATTTATTATGAGATTATCTAAGTAAATGGGCTAAAATTGATCTGTTTGTGGATATTGGAATTTACTAATCCATGGTAGAAAAAATAGGTTACAAATCATCAGAATATCTGAAAAAAAAATTTGATTTAATGTTTCATTGTTTATTATTGCTCTATTTAATATCTGTTGAGCACCCTTGCTTCTTATCTTTGCACTACATTATTCCTTTCTCTTTTTCCCCATTTGCTTAGCATGTTAGCTATATGAGAGTTCTTTATTTAAAGTATGTGTTTTTAATTATATTTTTTTTCACATGAATACTTACAAATTACCTAAATCATACTGTACCTCTTGTAACTATCACTTGTCTACAGTATCATAGAGTTTATGGTAAAAATATCGGTGTTTTACACATTTGATCAACATTAATTGTATTGACAGGAACATTTTTTAACTTCAAAGAGAAGAATGTATTGTCCCACCATCACTGAAAAGAATCAGGCTTAGTTCTAATCACTGTTATATTAAAATTTAACAAATTTCTCTTTCTGATCAGCTCTCTACGTTCTCAGTGGTCCCATCTGTACTATTCTCTGCAGTATGAGTGGGGTGGATGAACACTCAAACACATTATTTTTCCCTACTGAAATATACGATAAATGATGCTTCCATTTGACTTAGGGTTTTTGCTTTGAAACTGATTGTCAAGTACTAAGACAGAAATGTAGCTTACTCAATAAAATCATTCACTTGTGGCAGTGACTACATGCATATAAGGCCTCACTCTGGAACACTACAGTTACAAGGAAAATGAAAGATATCATAAAACCATAAAAGCAAAAAAGCAACATAAAAAAACCTAAATAAATGAATGATAACATTTCTCTTGCATTCTAGCTTCCTTCACAATTGATATACTAATAAGCCTGATCTGATACCGCTATAGTCTTCATACAGTACCCAGGATTCTTTTGCCTAGTTCCAAGTCCACAATTAAACCCAGAAAACACAACATTTGATCTCACATAGTTAAAGCATCTGTGACCAATGTTACCCTTTCTAAACAGAAGTTTCATACTGCAACAAATCTTTTAAGTGCTAATACTGAGATTGACCTTCATATTGTTGATTGATAGACAAAGACACAAGAGGCTTTTGCCAGTTCCGTCATCAAATCCACATTTGTCTTCCTTCTATTCCTTTAGGATATTATCTTCAAGAATTGCTCATCTTTGCTAGACAGCTTTTCTGCTCTCTAGTCTTGACTTTGTCAATTACAGAAAATCTTTTCTTGTATGATTTGATGGTGCCTGCTATGTTATATGTAGAAGTTGATGCACAACTTTTATATTTGTTTGATCAAATTTTATATGATGTAAAAGATATTATTATACAATAAACAACATACATCATTTAGAAACATTGAATAAAAATCCAGAAAAAAGGGGTTCATTCAGTAAATTATACCACTAAAAAGGGTATACTCCACAATAGAATCACATAAGCAAAAGAAAAAGGAGTACAATTACCCATAAAAATTATATAAACTTTATTATATAACAATACATAAAAAGTGATGGATACATGACAGAATATCTGACACATTCACCAAAATGTATAGACCAGGGCTTCAGAGACTATAAAGTATAAATAACAATATAATCTACACATAGATCAATATAACATTATCAAAGTGCTGGGCATTCACAGAGACCAGTGTATATATAGTCAGCTCAACCTATATCACCATAAATATGGTCCTATAAACCTCCTTAAATTAGCCAAAAGAACCACCCAACACGCAAAAAAATCTAACCCAAATTGGTCACAGTGAAAGGTAAGAAGCATGCAGCCCCAACGCGCGTTTCGCGTGGGCTTCCTCAGGGGGGTTTTTTGTGTGTTGGGTGGTTCTTTTGGCTAACTTAAGGAGGTTTATAGGACCATATTTATGGTGATATAGATTGAGCTGACTATATATACACTGGTCTCTGTGAATGCCCAGCACTTTGATAATGTTATATTGATCTATGTGTAGATTATATTGTTATTTATACTTTATAGTCTCTGAAGTCCTGGTCTATACAATTTGGTGAATGTGTCAGATATTCTGTCATGTATCCTTCACTTTTTATGTATTTTAATTTTTCTATTTTTGGATTGAACATTTATTGTTATGTAATAAAGTTTATATAATTTTTATGAGTAATTGTACTCCTTTTTCTTTTGCTTATATGATCATTTAGAAACAGTAGGTATAACAATAGTTAATATGAGTGGAATAAGGAAACATTTAAAAAAATCCAAGATGGATTAGGTATTACTAGTCTATATCTTAGGAAGATCTGTTCATACAAGCTTTATGGCTTCTATTTAAAACTTAAACCTAAGACTTTAGTGGAGTCTATCAAGGTTCTAGTAGTTTTCATGTCAAGATTTGACTCCAGTATTTTTGCTGTTGTAAACCAAGATAAAACCCTCAAACAATAGTGTGAACAAACACTTTTAAAACACTTTTAAAGCACAATAGAGATCTGCAGATAAGTTTAACCCCTTCCTGACATGAGACGTACTATCCCGTCCATAGGACCCAGGCCCCTATGCCCATGGACGGGATAGTACGTCTAGCGCGATCAGCGGCGCCCACGTGGTGAGCGCCGCTGATCGCGGCCGGGTGTCAGCTGATTATCACAGCTGACACCCGGCACAATGTGTCAGGGGCGGTCACGGACCGCCCCCGACACGTTAACCCCTTGCACACCGCGATCAAACATGATCGCGGTGTACCGGGGGTTAAAGGGAAGCATCGGCAGGGAGGGGGCTCCCTCCGTGCTTCCCTGAGCCCCCCACGGCAGCGCAATGTGCAGCGCTGCTGCGGGGGGCTGCTTTCCTCCAGGCCCCCGAATCCAAGATGGCGACGGGGGCCTTCGGGGGCCTGAGGAAGCTGGCTTCCTCAGTGCCTGCAAAGCGCAGGCATGAGGAAGCCTTCTGCAGTGCCTGTGTCAGATCGCTGATCTGTCACAGTGATCTGTGATGTGACAGATCAGCAATCTGTCACAGGACAGTGATGTCCCACCTGGGACTATTTAATAAAGTAAAAAAAAAAATAAAAAAAAGTGTTAAAATAATTAAAAAAAAATCGCCAAATAAATTAGAAAAAAAAAAAAAATATTCCCCCAATAAATCCATTTTTTGGAAATAATAAAAAAAAAAACAATAAAAGTACACATATTAGGTATCGCCGCATCCGTAATGACCCGCCCTATAAAACTGTCCCATTAGTTAACCCCTTTAGCGAACCCCTTAAAAAATAAAAATAAAAAACGAAGCAAAAAATAATGATTTATTATCATACCGCCAAACAAAAAGTGTAATAACGCGCGATCAAAAAGACGCATATAAATATCCATGGTACAGCTGAAAACGTCATCTTGTCCCGCAAAAAACGAGCCACCACACAGCATCATCAGCGAAAAAATTAAAAAGTTATAGCTCACAGAATAAAGCGATGCAAAAATAATTATTTTTTATATAAAATAGTTTTCATTGCATAAAACCGACAAAAACATAAAAAAATGACATAAATGAGGTATCGCTGTAACCGTACTGACCCGAAGAATAAAACCGCTTTATCAATTTTACCGCACGCGGAACAGTGTAAACGCACCCCCCCAAAAGAAATTCATGAAACGCTGGTTTTTGTTCATTCTGTGTCCCAAAAATAGGAATAAAAAGCAATCAAAAAATGTCACGTGCCCGAAAATGGTACCAATAAAAACGTCAACTCGTCCCGCAAAAAATAAGACCTCACATGACTCGGTGGGTCAAAATACGGAAAAATTATAGCTCTCAATATGTGGTGATGCAAAAACTATTTTTACAATAAAAAGGGTCTTTTAGCGTGCGACAGCTGCCAAATATAAAAACCGCCATAAATAGTAAATCAAACCCCCCGTTATCACCCCCTTAGTTAGGGAAAAATAATAAAATTAAAAAAAAAGTATTTATCTCAATTTTCCCGTTAGGGTTAGGGTTAGGGCTAGGGTTAGGGTTAGGGCTAGGGTTAGGGCTAGGGTTAGGGCTAGGGTTAGGGCTCAGATTAGGGTTAGGGGTGTGTTGGGGTTAGGGTTGGAGTTATAATTGGGGGGTTTCCACTGTTTGGGCACATCAGGGGCTCTCCAAATGCAACATGGCGTCTGATCTCAATTCCAGCCAATTCTGAGTTGAAAAAGTCAAATGTTGCTCCTTCCCTTCCAAGCTCTGCCATGCGCCCAAACAGTGTTTTACCCCACATGTAGGGTATCAACCTACTCAGGACAAATTGCAAAACAATTTTTGGGGTCCAATTTCTCCTGTTACCCTTAGGAAAATAAAAAATTGGGGGCAAAAATATCATTTTTGTGGGAAAAAATGATTTTTTTATTTTCACGTCTGAGTGTTATAAACTTCTGTGAAGCACTTGGGGGTTCAAAGTGCTCACCACACATCTAGATAAGTTCCGTGGGGAGTCTAGTGTCCAAAATGGGGTCACTTGTGGGGAGTTTCAATAGTTTAGGTACATCAGGGGCTCTCCAAACGCACATGACACCCGCAGACCATTCCATCAAAGTCTGCATTCCAAAACGTCACTGCTTCCCTTCCGAGCCCCGACGTGTGTCCATACAGTAGTTTTCTCCCACATCTGGGGTATCAGCGTACTCAGGCCAAATTGGACAACAACTTTTGGGGGTCCAATTTCTCCTGTTACCCTTGGGAAAATGAAAAAATTGGGGACTAATTGATCATGTTTCTGGAAAAAATACGATTTTTTTATTTTCATGCCCTGGCATTATAAACTTCTGTGAAGCTCTTGGGGGTTCAAAGTGCTCACCTCACATCTAGATAAGTTCCTTAGTGGGTCTAGTTTTCAAAATGGGGTCATTTGTGGGGGGTTTCCACTGTTTAGGTACATTAGGGGCTCTCCAAAGGCAACATGACACCCGCAGACCATTCCATCAAAGTCTGTATTCCAAAACGTCACTACTTCCCTTCCGAGCCCCGACGTGTGCCCATACAGTAGTTTTCTCCCACATATGGGGTATCAGCATACTCAGGACAAATTGGACAACAACTTTTGGGGTCCAATTTCTCCTGGTACCCTTGGGAAAATAAAAAAATGGTGACTAAAAGATCATGTTTGTGGAAAAAATACGAATTTTTTATTTTCACGCCCGGGCGTTATAAACTTCTGTGAAGCACTGGGGGGTTCAAAGTGCTCACCACACATCTAGATAAGTTTCTTGGGGGGTCTAGTTTTCAAAATGGTGTCATTTGTGGGGGGTTTCCACTGTTTAGGTACATTAGGGGCTCTCCAAAGGCAACATGACACCCGCAGACCATTCCATCAAAGTCTGCATTCCAAAACGTCACTACTTCCCTTCCGAGCCCCGACGTTTGCCCATACAGTAGTTTTCTCCCACATATGGGGTATCAGCGTACTCAGGACAAATTGGACAACAACTTTTGGGGTCCAATTTCTCCTGGTACCCTTGGGAAAATAAAAAAATGGTGACTAAAATATCATGTTTGTGGAAAAAATACGAATTTTTTATTTTCACGCCCGGGCATTATAAACTTCTGTGAAGCACTGGGGGGGTCAAAGTGCTCACCACACATCTAGATAAGTTCCTTAGGGGGTCTAGTTTCCAAAATGGTGTCATTTGTGGGGGGTTTCCACTGTTTTGGTACATCAGGAGTTTTCCAAACGCGACATGGTGTCCGATCTCAATTCCAGCCAAAAACGTCAAATGGCGCTGCTTCCCTTCCGAGCTCTGCCATGCGCCCAAATAGTGGTTTACCCCCACATGTGGGGTATCAGCGTACTCAGGACAAATTGCACAATAACTTTTACAGTCCTGTTACCCTTGGAAAAATAAGAATTGAGGGTGAAAAGATCATTTTTGTGGAAAAAATATGATTTTTTAATTGTATGTCTTTATGTTATAAACTTCTGTGAAGCCCATGGGGGTTCAAAGTTCTCACCACACATCTAGATAAGTTCCTTAGGGGGTCTAGTTTCCAAAATGGTGTCATTTGTGGGGGGTTTCCACTGTTTTGGTACATCAGGGGTTTTCCAAACGCGACATGGTGTCCGATCTCAATTCCAGCCAAAAACGTCAAATGGCGCTGCTTCCCTTCCGAGCTCTGCCATGCGCCCAAATAGTGGTTTACCCCCACATGTGGGGTATCAGCATACTCAGGACAAATTGCACAATAACTTTTAGGGTCCTGTTACCCTTGGAAAAATAAGAATTGAGGGTGAAAAGATCATTTTTGTGGAAAAAATATGATTTTTTAATTGTATGTCTTTATGTTATAAACTTCTGTGAAGCCCATGGGGGTTCAAAGTTCTCACCACACATCTAGATAAGTTCCTTAGGGGGTCTAGTTTCCAAAATGGTGTCATTTGTGGGGGGTTTCCACTGTTTTGGTACATCAGGGGTTTTCCAAACGCGACATGGTGTCCGATCTCAATTCCAGCCAAAAACGTCAAATGGCGCTGCTTCCCTTCCGAGCTCTGCCATGCGCCCAAATAGTGGTTTACCCCCACATGTGGGGTATCAGCGTACTCAGGACAAATTGCACAATAACTTTTAGGGTCCTGTTACCCTTTGGAAAATAAAAATTGGGGTGAAAAGATCATTTTTGTGGAAAAAATATGATTTTTTAATTGTACCGCTGTACGTTATAAACTTCTGTAAAGCCCTTGTGGGTTCAAAGTTCTCACCACATATCTAGATAAGTTCCTTGGGGGGTCTAGTTTCCAAAATGGGGTCACTTGTAGGGGGTTTCCACTGTTTAGGTACATCAGGGACTCTCAAAACGTGACATGGCGTCCAATCTGAATTCCAGCCAATTTTGCATTGAAAAAGTCAAACGGCGCTCCTTCCATTCTGAGCTCTGCCATGCAACGAAACAGTGGTTCCCCCCACATGTCAGGTATCAGCGTACTCAGGACAAATTGCACAATAACTTTTGCAGTCCAATTTCTCCTGTTACCCTTGGTAAAATAAAAAAAATTGAACCTGAAATTTTTTTTTATGAAAAAAAGTTAGATGTTCATTTTTTTTAAATATTCAAAAAAATTCCTGTGACGCACCTAAAGGGTTAATAAACTTCTTGAATGTGGTTTTGAGCACTTTAACGGGTGCAGTTTTTAGAATGGTGTCACTTTTGGGTATTTTCTATCATATAGACCCCTCAAAGTGGCTTCAAATGTGATGTGGTCCTAAAAATAAAATGGTGTTGTAAAAATGAGAAATCGCTGGTCAACTTTTAACCCTTATAACTTCCTAACAAAAAAAATTTTGGTTCCAAAATTGTGCTGATGGAAAGTAAACATGTGGGAAATGTTAGTTACCAAGTTTTTTGTGTGCCGTATCTCTGTGATTTATGGGCATAAAAATTCAAAGTTGGAAAATTGTGAAATTTTCAAAATTTTCGCCAAATTTCCGTTTTTCTCACAAATAAACGCAAGTTATTTGAATGAAATTTTGCCACTAACATGAAGTACAATATGTCACGAGAAAACAATGTCAGAATCACCGGGATCCATAGAAGCGTTCCAGAGTTATGACCTCATAAAGGTACAGTGGTCAGAATTGTAAAAATTGGCCCGGTCATGAACGTGCAAACCACCCTTGGGGGTGAAGGGGTTAATGACTCCAATGTGTAGCAGACTTAAAGCCCCGTTGCACACAATGATATTGTGAGCGATATCATAGCAACGTCACCAGTTTGGTGACTTTGCAGCGATGTCGAAACGACATCATTGCGTGTGACATGTAGCAACGATCAGAGCCGTGCGGCTCTTAGTTATCCGCTGTTTACCCTGGATACCAGTTTGCTCGCTGGTCCTGATCGCTGGTGAGCCTGTCTATGTGACAGCTCACCAGCGATCAGCTAACTATGTCCCAGCGATCCCATCCACGTCAGATCGTTGGTGGAATTGCTGGGACATTGAAGCTTGTAACGGGGCCCATAATGTTGTCCATCCAGAAGTTGGCAGTGTAATACCACAGAGCAACACTTCACCTTCATCCTTTTTTTATGCTCCTTTTATCTGTTTTACGTTCCACTCTTCTATTTGTTCTTTTTTCTCTAGATATGTTTTCTCTGGAATTTAATTATGTAGGGGCCTTTTTAACAGAAAATTAATGTATAAGGTTTTGTTACCTGTCTTAATTTTCATCTTCCCCTTACTGAATATTCTTAGAATGTACAGTGGGTATGAAAAGTATTCAGACTCCTTTAAATTTTTCACTTTGTTTCATTGCAGCCATTTGGTAAAATCAAAACAGTTCATTTTTGCTCATTAATGTACACTTTGCACCCCTTCTTGACTGAAAAAAACCCAGAAATATAGAAATTTTTGCAAATTTATTAAAAAAGAAAAACTAAAATATCACATGGTCATAAGTATTCAAACCCTGTGCTCAAAAACTCATATTTAAGTCACATGCTGTCCATTTTCTTTTGATCCTCCTTGAGATGGTTCTACTCCTTTATTGGAGTCCAGCTGTGTTTAATTAAACTTATAGGACTTGATCTGTAAAGGCACACACCTGTCTATATAAGAACTCACAGCTCACAGTGCATGTCTGACCAAATGAGAATCATGAGCTCAAAAGAACTGGCCAAGGAGATCAGAGACAGAATTGTGGCAAGGCACAGGTCTGGCCAAGGTTACAAAAGAATTTCTACAGTACTCAAGGTTCCTAAGAGCACAGTGGCCTCCATAATCCTTAAATGAAAGAAGTTTAGGACCATCAGTAGTCTTCCTAGACCTGGCCATCCAGCCAAGCTGAGCAGTCGTGGGAGAAGAGCCTTGGTGAGAGAGGTAAAGAAGAGCCCCAATATCACTGTGGCTGAGCAGTAGGGAGATGAGAGAAAGTTCCACAAAGTCAACTATCACTGCAGCCCTCCACCAGTGAGGCCTTTAAGGCAGAGTGGCCTGATGGAAACCTCTCCTCAGTGCAAGACATATGAAAGCCCGGATAGAGTTTGCTAAAAAAACACATGAAGGACTCCCAGACTATGAGAAATAAGATTCTCTGGTCTGATGAGAAGATAGAACTTTTAGGTGGTTATTCTAAATGGTATCTCCTGCCCAATACAATCCCAACAGTGAAACATGGTGATGGCATCATCATGCTATAGGGGTGTTTTTCAGCTTCAGGGACAGGATGACTGGTTGCAATTGAAGGAAACCAGAATGTGGCCAAGTGCAAAGATATCCTGGATGAACACCTCTTCCAGAGTGCTCTGGACCTCATACTTGGCCGAAGGTTCATCTTCCAACAAGACAATGACCATAAGCACACAGCTAAAATAGCAAAGGAGTAGCTTCAGAACAACTCTGTGACCATTCTTGACTGGCTCAATAATGAGCAAAGGGTCTGAATACATATGACCATGTGATATTTCAGTTTTTCTTTTTTAATAAATTTGCAATTTTTTGTGAATTTATCAAATGGCTGCAATGAAACAAAGAGTGAAAAATTTAAAAGGGTCCGAATACTTTCCTTACCCACTATAAAATCTCTTATTCTTTTACTTTAGGGCCAACATGCTTGTTTCCAATGTTGCTTTGTTAGGCTGTTTCAGTTCTTTTCTGCTTAAAAAGTAAAAAATACAGAATATACAAATATGTTCTTTATGTGTTTATGCTCCACTGATTCACCAACTTCTGTAAACTCCTTACTAACATTCGCCGTACATGTTCAGCACAAGACGGTAGTGAGTGTGTGGAGCGGATGTGGTGAACTCGTCCATAACAAGCCAGGATGTGCCTCTAAGAAATGCGGAGAGAGCAGAGCTCTGTTCATGACTGTCAACTTGCTAAATGATGCTTTCAAACTCTGAAAGCGTCATTAACAGCATGTAGGCATGGGCCGCGTCACTGTACATGCACGTTGATGCTCCCGTACATAACTGCAGGTCACTGATGAGTTGCTATGACAGCCTTACATCTGTTGAAAACCTCTGTGCCTATCATGATAGAGATTCTTTGAAACCCAACTCAGCCCTGTTGATGGGCTTTAAAGGAGACTGTGATTTTTGCTAAATGCTTCATTGCTGTATATAGCTCAAGTGATCAGATGATTACAGGTTCAAGTCCCCTAAGGGGACTAATGATGATAATAATAATAATTACATTAAAAAGTTAAAACAAAAAAAAATGTAAACATATGAAACAAAAAAAATTGGTAAAATCAACGCCAGTTAACCCTCGTTAAAATGATAATAAAAAATTGCACATGTGGTATACTGATAACTGTAAGAAGCATTCAAAACATCATATCTATGCCAAAGTATTGTCAAAAAAATTGCTGTCTCACCAGGCAAAACATAAGTCCTCACACGGGTCTATTGGTGGAAAAATGAAAACGTTACAAGTCTCAAAAGATGGTGTGACAATCAAAAATGTTTTTCTTTTTAATTTTTTATTTTTTTTTCACCACTAAATAAAAGTAAACTAGTAAAGGTTGCTATCGCCGTAATCATCCTGATGAAGAGAATCATATTGCTGGGTAGTTTTTTTCACATAATGTATGCTGTAAAAACAATTCTCAAAAAACATTGCGAAAAATGTTTTGTTTTTTTTGCAATTTCACTGCATTGGAATTTTTTTTCCAGTTTTTCCGTATAATATGAGGTAAAATTAATGGTGTCGTTTAAAAGTAAAACCCGTTCACCAAAAAATCAGGCCCTCATACAGCCATGTGGACACAAGAATAAAAAAAAAGTTTTGGTTATTAGAAGAAGGGGAGGAAAACATGAAATCGAAAAAAAAAAGGGAATGGGCCATGTCGGGAAGGGGTTAAAGTTAGGACTTATAAATACGTCACAACTACTTTCTTTAGAGATTTATTCCATAGCTCAAAATTTATAATGTTTGGGAAAAAGCATGCTATTTTTTCAGCGGAAGTTTTCTTGTCATGTTTGTAGTCCTTGATATGAACAGATAGTCAGAACATTCTTTTAATTTCTCTGCTGACATTAATTAGGAATTAGGTCATGTCAGCGGCACGTGCGTCAATCTCACAAGTAAGCAGCTCGTTTTATTTTTTGCTTATATTAAAGCAATATCAATGTGGATGTTCATCCCTGGGTTCATTGTTATATGGCTTCTTTTATTTAAATGAATAGAGTGTGGGTGTTTCATCCCAACTATTATTTTCTGTATTATGGTAAAATAACAAAAATTCATTGAAGTAAATAATAACATATTTTGACTGCATAGTTTAAATAGATGACACACAAAGTACCTAAGCTAATAAATTGTTGGTAATAAACTGCTGTCCTTAAAATTTTAATTTAATCAATTCTTGATTCAATACTTCATTTAAAATTTCTAGAAAGGAGTCTCTTTTCCCCTCCTCTCGTTTATTTTTCTCTTGGATTGATATATCTCACGATAAGTGGAGTTGGATCATTTGCTTTGAGAAAGAGAGAAATAATCTATTTTGTGATATTCTGGGGTCGTTTTTGCTGTATGTCTACACGCCGCTGTCTATTGGTTTTGAAGTGAATTGAAGCATGCTGAGGAAACCGGTCGAGTCTGCCAGGGGGGGTCTTCATGTGGTTCTCTGCTTAGATATTCATCAGTATGGCTTCTGACAGGTCACTGATCCCTCCCTACAATATTCATTAGAGTGTAGTTTTCTCCTATTTGTGAGTTGTAAGGTTCCCTGGTCCTGTTGTAGCCAGTGCCTGAATCAGCCCCTCTGGTCCATGTGCGGCCAATGTCTGAACCTGCTCCCCTTGTCAGTGTATGACCAGGGTCCGAACCTGCTCCTATGGTCCGTGTGCGGCAAGTGCCTGAACCTACTTCCTTGGTCACAGTGTGGCCAGTGTCCTGAACCCAAATGCCTGGCCCATGTGCGGCCAGAGTCCTCAACCTGCTCCCCTGGTCAGTGTACAGCCAGGGCCTGAACCTGCTCCCCTAGTCCAAAAGCGGTCAGGGCCTGAAATCTCGTCCCCGGTCCACTTTTATCATATCTGCTAGAGCCAAAACTTACTAGTCTGAATGGAGCCCTAGTCCTTAATCTGTCTCAGCAGTGCCAGGTTAAGCCTAGGAGTGGTACCTGCAGCCCAACCTGTCTCCATCATCAGGAGCCACGCCTCTTATTGGGCAGGCCCAGGCCTGTGGCACATGGAGTCCACGAACCACGTGCGGCACCTGCGGACGTAACAACTTTAATTATATTTTGGTAGGTCATGGGCCACCTAGCAGCTGTATTGGCTGCCTTTATATTATACTAGATTAAGGCCCGATGCTATCGCATCGAGAGGATAGTGACACACCTCTTGCCATGTTAACCCTCAATACACACACACCTCCTCAACACACACTCCTCTCACCTTTCACCATCTCCACTCACATCCACTCACTCTTTCACTCCACATACGACCCTTTCTCTCACTCCGTCTCTCATACTCACACTGTCATCGTCGCTGCTCCATGATCCCCGACATCTTCTTCCGCCGGCGCCATCCTGGATCCCGACGTTGTCCACGCCGGCGACATGTTCTTGCGGCCATGCCATCTTGAGTATTCTGAAATCCTGCGAGTGGACATTAGTGGAGATAGTGAAAGGTGAGAGGAGTGTGTGTTGAGGAGTGGTGTGTTGAGGGTTAACATGGCAAGAGGTGTGCTGTGATGTCACCAGTTACAACTGGACGGAAGTTGTTACAACCCGGAAGCTGCTTAGCGCATTTATTATAGTAGATTAAGGCCCGATGCTATCGCATCGAGAGGATAGTGACACACCTCTTGCCATGTTAACCCTCAATACACACACACCTCCTCAACACACCACACCGCCTCAACACACACTCCTCTCACCTTTCACCATCTCCACTCACGTCCATTCACTCTTTCACTCCACATACGACCCTTTCTCTCACTCTGTCTCTCATACTCACACCGTCATCGTCGCTACTCCACGATCCCCGACATCTTCTTCCGCCGGCGCCATCCTGGATCCCGACATTGTCCACGCCGGCGACATATTCTTGCGGCCATGCCATCTTGAGTATTCTGAAATCCTGCGAGTGGACATTAGTGGCTCACCATTGTCATTTTGAAACACGACTGCTACTTCACTGACAGTGGGATTATTGTAGCATCAAGGGTGTTGAGTACGATCTTGTTTAATAGCCATAGTGATGTTTGGCATGACAGTTCCGTTTTGTACATTTTTGATTTTCTTTACATCGTAAGCGTTGTTCGTTTGCGGTAGTGGTATCGAGAATGTAAAGTTGGGCAAATGCGCGTTGCTGGTCATCTGAGGGATGTAGTGTTCCAGTTCTATGATAGATCTGGCCATGTATGCGGAAACAGTATGGGCCATATCCAGGAGGTGGTGAAATATTTGCACCCATGGAGGCAAAAGCAAAGGAACTGTTAATACTTCGAATATTATCCATGAAATTTTTGCTAAATTCACTTTGCCCTTTCAGCAAACGTGTAAAGACATCAGGATATTGTAGTATGGGTACATGGACTTTACCCTTCTGACAGCAGAGCGTAAAGTTGTTATCAGAAGGTATCTCTGCTACAAAATGCAAAGCTTCGCAATGCTCACATACATGGGTCATGTCACCACAGCTGTGTTCGGTAATACTATTTTCATCATTAGTGAAAATGTGAGGTTGTAGTAGAAGTGCATGTCCAACCGATGGGGTGCGCCTAGTTTTGAGACCAACGTATATTTGTCTTGGTTGCACTTTCTGCGGGCTAACTGCAACTTGTATGTGAAGAAACTGTGCATTGGTATTGACTAATGGTGGTATTGATAGGGCAGAAACAGATTGCTGATTAGTTATGTCAGTGAACGGCATATAGGATGAAGTGTGGTAGTAACTTGTTCCACATGCTGATGTGGAAGCATCCTGTTGTGAGTCTACTAATAATGATGAGGAAGAAGCCGTCTGTTGTTGGCGGTGATGGCGTGTAGAGGCTTCATCAGCCAATGTAATAGATTTAGAGTTAGGGGATTCGTGTGTGAGACGACGGCGTTTATAAGCCTTAATCTTGTCAAGTCGATGCTGTTTTTCCTCAGGAGTCTCATTAGCACGGCGTTGTTTTTGTCGTAGTGCTAAAGCTACTTTCCTTTCACTGGCATTGGCATACTGTGCATCGGTATTGAATGGTGGTATTGATAGGGCAGAAACAGATTGCTGATTAGTTATGTCAGTGAACGGCATATGGGATGAAGTGTAGCAGTAAATTGTTCCACATGCTGATGTGGAAGCATCCTGTTGTGAGTCTAATAATAATGATGAGGAAGAGGCTGTCTGTTGTCGGCGGTGACGGCGTGCAGAGGCTTCTTCAGCCAATCTTATGGATTTAGAGTTAGGGGATTCGTGTGTGAGGCGACGGCATTTATAAGCCTTAATCTTCTCAAGGCGATGGTGTTTTTCCTCAGGAGTCTCATTAGCACGCGTTGTTTTTGTCGTAGTGCTAAAGCTGCTTTCCTTTCACTGGCATTGGCATACTTTTTGTTATGACTCATGTTGGCACAGGTAAAGGAGTCTATTTGGCAGTTATCTGGCAGTGAAGAAGGCGTCCTGGAGTATTGTAGAGTAAACAGATACTAATTGACCCTGTAATTGCCCAGCAGTAGTTATGAAGTGGTAGTGGCAAATTGGCCCTGTAGTTAGACACCGGCAGAGGAGCAAGGCAGCAGTAGTTATGGTGGTAGAGGCAAATTGGCCCTGTAATTAGACACCGGCAGAGGAGCAAGGCAGCAGTAGTTATGGCGGTAGAGGCAAATTGGCCCTGTAATTAGACACCGGCAGAGGAGCAATGCAGCAGTAGTTATGGCGGTAGAGGCAAATTGGCCCTGTAATTAGACACAGGCAGTGAACAGTCAGAGGAGCAAGGCAGCAGTACTTATGGCGGTAGAGGCAAATTGGCCCTGTAATTAGACACCGGCAGAGGAGCAAGGCAGCAGTAGTTATGGCGGTATTGGCAAATTGGCCCTGTAATTAGACACCAGCAGAGGAGCAATGCAGCAGTAGTTATGGCAGTAGAGGCAAATTGATCCTGTAATTAGACACCGGCAGAGGAGCAAGGCAGCAGTAGTTATGGCGGTAGAGGCAAATTGGCCCTGTAATTAGACACCGGCAGAGGAGCAAGGCAGCAGTAGTTATGGCGGTAGAGGCAAATTGATCCTGTAATTAGACACCGGCAGAGGAGCAAGGCAGCAGTAGTTATGGCGGTAGAGGCAAATTGATCCTGTAATTAGACACCGGCAGAGGAGCAAGGCAGCAGTAGTTATGGCGGTAGAGGCAAATTGGCCCTGTAATTAGACACCGGCAGAGGAGCAAGGCAGCAGTAGTTATGGCGGTAGAGGCAAATTAGCCCTGTAATTAGACACCGGCAGAGGAGCAAGGCAGCAGTAGTTATGGCGGTATAGGCAAATTGGCCCTGTAATTAGACACCGGCAGAGGAGCAAGGCAGCAGTAGTTATGGCGGTAGAGGCAAATTAGCCCTGTAATTAGACACCGGCAGAGGAGCAAGGCATCAGTAGTTATGGTGGTAGAGGCAAATTAGCCCTGTAAATAGACACCGGCAGAGGAGCAAGGCAGCAATAGTTATGGCGGTATAGGCAAATTGGCCCTGTAATTAGACACCGGCAGAGGAGCAAGGCAGCAGTAGTTATGGCGGTAGAGGCAAATTAGCCCTGTAATTAGACACCGGCAGAGGAGCAAGGCAGCAGTAGTTATGGCGGTAGAGGCAAATTAGCCCTGTAATTAGACACCGGCAGAGGAGCAAGGTAGCAGTAGTTATGGCGGTAGAGGCAAATTAGCCCTGTAATTAGACACCGGTAGAGGAGCAAGGCAGCAGTAGTTATCGCGGTATAGGCAAATTGGCCCTGTAATTAGACACCGGCAGAGGAGCAATGCAGCAGTAGTTATGGCGGTAGAGGCAAATTGGCCCTGTAATTAGACACCGGCAGAGGAGCAATGCAGCAGTAGTTATGGCGGTAGAGGCAAATTGGCCCTGTAATTAGACACAGGCAGTGAACAGTCAGAGGAGCAAGGCAGCAGTACTTATGGCGGTAGAGGCAAATTGGCCCTGTAATTAGACACCGGCAGAGGAGCAAGGCAGCAGTAGTTATGGTGGTATTGGCAAATTGGCCCTGTAATTAGACACCAGCAGAGGAGCAATGCAGCAGTAGTTATGGCAGTAGAGGCAAATTGATCCTGTAATTAGACACCGGCAGAGGAGCAAGGCAGCAGTAGTTATGGCGGTAGAGGCAAATTGGCCCTGTAATTAGACACCGGCAGAGGAGCAAGGCAGCAGTAGTTATGGCGGTAGAGGCAAATTGATCCTGTAATTAGACACCGGCAGAGGAGCAAGGCAGCAGTAGTTATGGCGGTAGAGGCAAATTGATCCTGTAATTAGACACCGGCAGAGGAGCAAGGCAGCAGTAGTTATGGCGGTAGAGGCAAATTGGCCCTGTAATTAGACACCGGCAGAGGAGCAAGGCAGCAGTAGTTATGGCGGTAGAGGCAAATTAGCCCTGTAATTAGACACCGGCAGAGGAGCAAGGCAGCAGTAGTTATGGCGGTATAGGCAAATTGGCCCTGTAATTAGACACCGGCAGAGGAGCAAGGCAGCAGTAGTTATGGCGGTAGAGGCAAATTAGCCCTGTAATTAGACACCGGCAGAGGAGCAAGGCATCAGTAGTTATGGTGGTAGAGGCAAATTAGCCCTGTAATTAGACACCGGCAGAGGAGCAAGGCAGCAGTAGTTATGGCGGTATAGGCAAATTGGCCCTGTAATTAGACACCGGCAGAGGAGCAAGGCAGCAGTAGTTATGGCGGTAGAGGCAAATTAGCCCTGTAATTAGACACCGGCAGAGGAGCAAGGCAGCAGTAGTTATGGCGGTAGAGGCAAATTAGCCCTGTAATTAGACACCGGCAGAGGAGCAAGGTAGCAGTAGTTATGGCGGTAGAGGCAAATTAGCCCTGTAATTAGACACCGGTAGAGGAGCAAGGCAGCAGTAGTTATCGCGGTATAGGCAAATTGGCCCTGTAATTAGACACCGGCAGAGGAGCAATGCAGTAGTTATGGCGGTAGAGGCAAATTAGCCCTGTAATTAGACACCGGCAGAGGAGCAAGGCAGCAGTAGTTATGGCGGTAGAGGCAAATTAACCCTGTAATTAGACACCGGCAGAGGAGCAAGGCAGCAGTAGTTATGGCGGTAGAGGCAAATTAGCTCTGTAATTAGACACCGGCAGAGGAGCAAGGCAGCAGTAGTTATGGCGGTATAGGCAAATTGGCCCTGTAATTAGACACCGGCAGAGGAGCAATGCAGTAGTTATGGCGGTAGAGGCAAATTAGCCCTGTAATTAGACACCGGCAGAGGAGCAAGGCAGCAGTAGTTATGGTGGTAGAGGCAAATTAGCCCTGTAATTAGACACCGGCAGAGGAGCAAGGCAGCAGTAGTTATGGCGGTAGAGGCAAATTGGCCCTGTAATTAGACACCAGCAGAGGAGCAAGGCAACAGTAGTTATGGCGGTAGAGGCAAATTAGCTCTGTAATTAGACACCGGCAGAGGAGCAAGGCAGCAGTAGTTATGGCGGTATAGGCAAATTGGCCCTGTAATTAGACACCGGCAGAGGAGCAATGCAGTAGTTATGGCGGTAGAGGCAAATTAGCCCTGTAATTAGACACCGGCAGAGGAGCAAGGCAGCAGTAGTTATGGCGGTAGAGGCAAATTAGCCCTGTAATTAGACACCGGCAGAGGAGCAAGGCAGCAGTAGTTATGGCGGTAGAGGCAAATTGGCCCTGTAATTAGACACCAACAGAGGAGCAAGGCAACAGTAGTTATGGCGGTAGAGGCAAATTAGCCCTGTAATTAGACACCGGCAGAGGAGCAAGGCAGCAGTAGTTATGGCGGTATAGGCAAATTGGCCCTGTAATTAGACACCGGCAGAGGAGCAATGCAGCAGTAGTTATGGCGGTAGAGGCAAATTAGCCCTGTAATTAGACACCGGCAGAGGAGCAAGGCAGCAGTAGTTATGGCGGTAGAGGCAAATTGGCCCTGTAATTAGACACCGGCAGAGGAGCAATGCAGCTGTAGTTATGGCGGTAGAGGCAAATTAGCCCTGTAATTAGACACCGGCAGAGGAGCAAGGCAGCAGTAGTTATGGCGGTAGAGGCAAATTGGCCCTGTATTTAGACACCGGCAGTAAACAGGCATAGGACCATGGCAGCAGTAGTTATGATGGTACAGGCAATGCCAAGCGTCCGCACAGCAAGTCGGCGTGAGGTAAATGACGCAATTTCATGAATGCAAGATGGCGATTCGCCGACGTCGTTAACACCTCTTGCCATGTTAACCCTCAACACACCACACCGCCTCAACACACACTCCTCTCACCTTTCACCTCCACTCATGTCCACTCACTCTTTCACTCCACATACATTCCTTTCTCTCACTCCGTTTCTCATACTCACACCGTCATCGTCGCTGCCCCGACATGTTCTTGCGGGACGCCATCTTGGATTTCGTGAAGTCCCACGATATTCAAGATGGCGTCGCCGCAACAACATGTCGCTGGCATGGGCGACATCGGGATCCAAAATGGCGTCGGCGTAATCTCGCGAGATTTTGCCGACGCCATCTTTTTGGATCCCGATGTCGTCCACGCCAGCGACATGTTGTTGCGGCGACGCCTTCTTGAATATCGCGGGATTTCACGAAATCCAAGATGGCGTCCCGCAAGAACATGTCGGCGGCCTGGAGAACGTCTGGATCCTGGATCGCGGCGGCGGAGGAAGATGTCGGGGCAGCGACGATGACGGTGTGAGTATGAGAAACGGAGTGAGAGAAAGGAACGTATGTGGAGTGAAAGAGTGAGTGGACATGAGTGGAGGTGAAAGGTGAGAGGAGTGTGTGTTGAGGCGGTGTGGTGTGTTGAGGGTTAACGTGCGTGTGTGTGTGGTGACGTCACCGGTTACAACTGGACGGAAGTTGTTACAACCGGAAGCTGCTTAGGGCATTTATTATTATAGATACCCCCCTTATTTTAACATCATTTTTGATTTTTAATATTTTTTTTTAGAAAAGTTAGCTTTTTAATTTGAATATTCAACAGTTAATATCTTTAGGCTAATTAACATTGATTACATTTTATGTTATGAATGATAACTCAGAACAATCTGCTCTGTATAATGTTTGTTCCTTTGAATAGTGGCATATTTTAGATAAGTTGTATTATAAAACACATTACAGATGGGATAGACTGAATAATGTGGCGAGTATGGAAAATCTTTGGAAGAACTCCTATAATTAGACCGTTGACATTTCAATGTGCAGGGTAAATTATGACAGTATAATACACTTATCTGCACAGTTTACCTTGATTTCCATTCA
Source organism: Dendrobates tinctorius (assembly GCF_039654945.1). Taxonomy (NCBI): domain Eukaryota; kingdom Metazoa; phylum Chordata; class Amphibia; order Anura; family Dendrobatidae; genus Dendrobates; species Dendrobates tinctorius. The sequence goes on along the minus strand of NW_027361732.1, from coordinate 28,503,743 downwards.
ATTGTAATTGGAAATGTTAAAATGCAGATATATTACACTTTTTTCACCTCTCTTGGCTATTATATACACATACAACTGTTTCTACAGACTCCAGGCCTACCTCACTTCAAATGTAATAAAACATAACACTATTGATGATAATTGCAATTTCCATATTGTCATATTACTGAAACAAATAAACTATAACTACATTTTTGTAATGATGAAAATTCAGGTCATTGCTCATTAGTAATGGTTGATGAAAACCAAAATTTCAGAAAAAGTACTAGGTGTCAGCAGATATCTAAAAAATTTACATCTGTGCAAAATATTTTAGAAAATGCTTGAAAGCCATAATTGGGTGTGTATTGTAAATGATAAAAAGTCATGAGATGAAATCTGCTAAAGCTAGCAGCCAGTAATAAGCTCCATTGCAACCAGTTACAAAGAGCCGGGAGCCATACACATCCAAAAGACATCAACTCTAGAAATAACAAGCAATGTAATGCAGAGAGATATTTTTATTGGCCTTTAAATCATGACATATCGGAGCCACATCTTAAAATGATGTAATATAGATTCAGCACAAGCAAGGTTGAACATACTATGTATTTACGGCATTATAAAGAAGAGTTATATGGGTATGTTGCATGGCAGGTGGTTAACTAACCTGAGTAGCAGGACATAAGACAGTGGGACATGCCTGAAGTCAGCAGTCGGTCATACAAAGTTCAGCTGTGAAGATGAAAACAGCACAATACATGATTGCTGCATGGATTTGAATATCTTTTGGCTTTTAGATGGGTAAATGACTCATCTCTTGTCAGGCCTGATGCGGCTGGGCATCACATACTGTTAATTAGGATGGGTTGTGGGTTGCTACTTCAGTCTCATGAAACAGACACCTCTTAATCCTGCAATGTTTCTCATCGTACAGTTGACATTTTATAGGGAACATTTACATTATTTAGTAGAATTTCCATACTTTTATTTTTTCCTGTAATTTTAGTAAATTTAGTATAATTTTACGATAATGTAAAATCAAACGCCACATGTAGGGTTAAATAAATTTTTCAAGGCAGATTCATGTTTGTTTCTCACTCTCTGGCTGTCTAGATTAATATGAGACAGTTATGTGATGAAGAGATACAGTATACTGTAGAGAAATAAATAGGAAATAGATATTTGATGAATGATCTATAGAATAATAGATATGATACTTATGATAGTTCCATGTGAGATAGAGGAAACAATATGAGACGATCAATATGGGCTACAGTGAGTTGAAAAAGAATTCAGATTCCATTAACTTTTCTACATTTTTTCAATTTAGAGCCACAAACGTAAATGTATTTATTGGGATTTTATGCGATATACCAACACAAAGTAGCAATTGTTTGTGAAGTGTACAGGAAATTATTCATGACTTTTTAATTATTTTAAAAATATAAATCTGAAAATTGTGACATGCATTTGTATTCAGTCCCTCTGAGTCAATACTTTGTAGGACCACCTTTTGCTGCAATTACCAGTGCAAGTCTTTTGAGTTATGTCTGTACCAGCTTTGCACATCTAGAGGCTGAATTCTTCTTTGTAATCTACCTCTAGCTCAGGGAAATTGGATGGAGAGTGTCTGTAAACAGCAATTTTCAAGTCTTGCCACAGATCCTAAATGGGATTTAGGCCTGGACTTTGAGTAAGTAAATGAATAGTCCTTCTTGAAGTAATGTGTCAAGTTTGAGCCTTTGCTCTGTGTATGTTAGCCCCATGTATTAGTTTGTAGTCTCTTCCTTTCTAGATGCCAGTTATAGAAAAAAACACCACTTCCTGATGAGGTTGTAAGGCGGCCAGGGTGGTAGTCATGGCAATGAGCTTTACAGTTCCCACACCCTGGCGCCCCATAGATAAAACACAATGTCCTTTTTGCTGTATGTGCTGCGTTCGCAGCAGAACACTTACGGTCACTGTCAGAGTCCTTTCCAGTTCTGTCACTCAGGCTCCAGGTTTCCAAGTTGAGCAAAACACTGCAGAGTCACAGTTCTTTTCCAACAGTTGAACTTTACTAAGCAAGAGGGCATCACTACACTGGCAGCACAGGTTATGCACAAAGACATCTTCCTATCTCTCCCTGCCATCTGGGTAGCCTCGATCCTTCCTAGCAGCCCCGTCTCCCTTTTCCCTGCCATCTGGGCAGCCTCTTTGGACAATCCGTGTCCCATCCATGCTTCCATCGTCACCAGCTCCCTGCCATCCCCCTCGTCCGGTTCCAATTGGGAAAGGTGCCGGAACCCGTATCTCAGTGGCTTCCACCCAGGTTGTAGACACTGGATCCGTTCTAGGGATGGTCCTGTTGAGCTGGTGCCTGACTGCACTTTTCTCCACCTGGGGCCCCTTACTGCCCCTGCCCGGGCTCTACACTGCCCTGCCCTGTAGCTTCTCTCAGCTGCCAAACCCCTATCCTATTCTATGCTCTGTCTCTAATGAGTCCCCTCTATTCTAATCCCCCTAAGTTCCTATACTATCTAAGATCCTATTCTATCCCTGAGCCTATGCACAGTACCTGATAGACACATGATATTACAGTACATAAACATTACATTTCACATTAATAAACAATGAGGTGCTGCATGTAGTCGTGTGAACAATGTCCAGGGGAGAAGAGGCACATGAGGGTCCCCGCCATCTCCTTACAAGGTACCACAGAAATGAACAAGACATAGAGCTACAGGTTACTGCTAACCTTAGACATTTTTGCAGCAAGCATGACAACAAAACTTACTGGACATTAGGATTCCACAGTTCTGCTGCTAAATCCCTGGAACCGAACTTCCTTCTGGGTTAGCAGCAATGAGAAAACAGGAGGAACAGTTCACAGATGAATCATCAGGCAATGCTAGTGAGCGCTGTACTTAAGCAGAACTGAATGGTGTTAGAACCACAATTCACTAGGTGAGCAATATAAATTAGCACATGGGCTATACTGACACAAGAACAATGCATTCCTACCTAAGCTTGAGGTCTTTATGAGGAACTAAAAAAACTCCCATAAAAATGCACATCGCATAGGAACAATCAATAATACTGGCAAGACACTTAAACATGATGAACACTGATCAAATTCCAACTATAAAACATACATCAATTTATTCTAGAAAACAATACCTTATATTGAAACAACGTAAGAGAACTTCTATTGTCCCACTACTTTTCCAGGCATGGCTAGCCACTAAGTGAGCTAGTCACACTTTTGAGAAGCTCCAACTTTACCCCTGCAATCTACAAGAATTTATTCTTTTAAGTCATCCTCTCAACAATGCAAGTACATATCATGCTTGTAGAGATTTGCTGGGATAGTTTTAGACCTTGTTCAGGGGTTTTTGAGCTACTTTGAGCTTTTCTTTTTTTTTTCAAGGCCTACAGAACCACACACAGCCACAGACTAGTTTGAGCACTGAGCCCTGACAATATGCATGCGTGTAACACTAAGTGATCCCCACTAATTCAGTATGTAACGAATGGAAGCAGAGGCAGAGATAGTGAAGTTCACATTCGCTTTTTATTTTTAAAGTGGAACCTCGGGACCACGGTCAGGGGGGGCTCCGAAGAGGGTGTAACTAGTGAGCCCTGGGTACCCGTAGTAAAGTCCCTCAGACAGGACCAGAATGGAATACCGGGAGAACACAGGTGCTATCTCCAGTTAGATCCCGGACACGTGGCAGCTGTCCCAGTGGGACCAAAAGGGATAACAGAAACAATAGCAGAGTCCATAATGAGGCCGGTCCTGGATCCGGGTAGTAGGTAGATAGCACGCTCCCATACCCCTTTCACAGTCCTCGGACTTGGATGGCTGTTGGCATAACGGGATGGCTTTTGCACAGATGTTTGCAGAGATAGCCAGGGTTATCAGGATACAGATAAGTACAGGATACAGGAAAGTATTCCCAGTTCCTAATCCTGACACATAATCATATCAGCTCCCCAAAGCCATGGCCACACCAGGAACAGGGACTGATTTTATCTTTGCCTCTATCACACTGTGCCCTACTATTTTGCTGGATGCTCAACACAAGAACTCCTTTTTACCCAGTCTATTGATGTTCAATATTAACTCCCTACATCTGGAGCACTTTTGATTCTATCCAACCACATATAGGCCTAGTGGAATATTATTAATGGCACAAAAGTGTGCATTAAATAGACACCTAGTTTAACAAATCCATCATACTCAGCTGGATTGATGAAATAGCCCTAATATTTCAGATTATGTCAACAGAGATCCCAATTAGATTTTGGCCTTTGCATTAATTTGCCAACCTAATGTGATCTGCTTCAGTTTTTTTCTGAGACTAGTTATTTGCTTCTACTACTCTAGTTCCACAACATGTCTAAAAACTGAACTAAGCTTGCCTACTCCACAACTATACTCTGATCCTACCCCTATCTCTTGCAAAGTGCAGTGCTCACTATATTCTCCTCCAGACTACCCACACCTCTAGACGAACTGATTCTCTTCATCACTAGTGCCACCACTCCTTATCTGGATAAATGCCTTGTTGGTCTTCCTCAGCAAAGCCTTTAAACAGAAACAGAGCATTGTAAAATCTTGACAGCACACAGTCCTCTGGGTCTTTCTCTCTAGATAAATCATCAAACTCTTCCACACTGGGCATAATGAAATCTGAAATCAACTCCTTCTCTGCATCCATGAGTCATGCTATATCGTTAACAATCTTTTACATTTTATTAGAAAAAATGCTAAAAACAGAATTATAGTATTTTACATATACAAACACATAGACAAAAATTTGAGCAAAAAAGTGAGATCCGTGACACTAGAACCAAAGTAATTAGAGCCAGGAGTGCTGTAGGTGCAACTAGCCTTTGGGTTAGCGTCGACGCTATAGTTGAACTATTATAGGTGTCTCTTTAATAGTCAAAGTGACAATGCCCATAATAATAATATTTATACATATGTCATTTAGGTGAGGCATTCAGAGTGGACCGCAGCAATGTATAATATGAAGGTAAGTGTAAATTCAAATGTTGCTGCATATACACATTAAAAAACACTTGAGAAAGCCACATCAGGTGAAACGTGCATTGGAGCTGGAGATTCTTGGGCCTCTTACCACTGGTATTTATAATCCTATTTACATTTATTATGCACCTTATCTCAGGTTTTTCTGAGACTGTTATTGCACTTTACATTAATGATCAATAGGATTATGTATGATTGTTTTTTTTACACAATATGGCCCTTGTATTTATTATGTAAAACGCTATTCCCTTATGGTACTACATTTTGTCTATTGTTTGCTGGACTCTTTTCCCGTTTTTTAAAAAAAGAAGCAATAAAGCATTTTTTAAAAATCTCCGAGTATTTTGGATTTTTTGGTCTTGGTTTATTCACCTCATTTGAGAAGGTTTACATTAAAAAACACACTAAAGCAGATAGGGCAATTTCAACCATGGCATGTAATTACAACAATGAACAGTCTACTAGAGATTGGCAGGCACTTATCTATTTACGTCAAGTGAGGCGATCATTACCCATGATAAGAAGTAGGTTGGCACTCCTATGCTATGTCCCCGACGCACGTTTATCTAGACGGTAGCTTCCTCAGGGGGCGTCTCTGCATCTAACATGTTGATTGGCCACAATATCTGACCAGGCAACCCTTTTGGTCCTATTAAATTCTATTCTTCATAAGAAACTTGTCTACTAAACTATCCAAAAATCTCACTAAAAAGATCAAAGAAATGCTCATTCATACTGTACCTCAGCCTTGTTTCACATAGAAAAGAAATAGAGATGTTTCAAGGAAAAAATCATCTCTGCAACAGTAAGCTGAGGGAAGACTCTCAGAAACTATCACAGAGCTACAATTGACAGTCAGTACACTCTTCCAAAAGTGTGAGGAGATGGACCACATCCAACAAGCCATGAGCAACTTTAAATCTGATGCTTTCTACTGAAAAATTTACAAGCTTCAGTAAAATAATAATAATCTTTATTTTTATATAGCGCTAACACATTCCACAGCGCTTTACAGTTTGCACACATTATCATCACTCACAATCTAAATTCCCTATCAGTATGTTGTTGGAGTGTGGGAGGAAAATGGAGTACCCGGAGGAAACCCACGCAAACACAGGCATAACATACAAACTCCTTGCAGATGTTGTCCTTGGTGGGAATTGAACCCAGGACTCCAGCGCTATATAAAAATAAAGATTATTATTATAATTTTAATTTTTATTAAAGAGGTTTTACAGGCATGTGATGAAAGGAGATTGACAGCATATAGTAGTCTATGAAAATGGGAGGGGCCAATTTTGGCACCATTTCCAAAGCTCCGGCCATGATGGAGCTGAGCACATAGGTCCCTCAGACAACGGGGGCCATCTTTGCAGTATATTACAGTACACTTCAATGCACAGTTTAACACAGTTTTAAATGAAAGACTCCCCCTCTTGAATAAAGCACTGCTGTGGGTGAGAATCTGCACTTATCTTTGTTCCACAGGCAGCAGCACAGCATATACCGGGAAACAGTCTTTAGAAGTATTCACTGGCAAGATAGGGGTTAATGAGCAGTTTTGAGCCTTGTAGAGCCACAATAGTAGAAAGGCACAGAGGAATATATCCTGTTCATGACGCAACTTTTATGCAACAGCCCTGGTAAGGGGCCATTCCGTTAACTGTTATCCACCCCCACGAAGTGTCCACAGCCGATTGAATAACCACAGACAATATGTCTCGGGGATAACAGCTGCTTTACTTCAGCAGAACGGGGAGATATAACATGGAAATAGTAGTTTACAGTTCACATGGGGAATCCACGGCCAATACAGTTCAGGATTGGATTCTGACACAGAATTGAGGTTCTGGATCTTTAAGAACCTGTATTAGTTAGGAGCAGTACTTGTAGGTAATTATAAGAAACTCAAAGTCTCTTGGCGGCATAAAGGCAGAATAGGGAATATATAGCAATATGTACAGAACTGAAATCCCGTATTCATTTTCTCAGCTGGTCACGGTACATGCAGAAATATACTTGAAGTAAATAATGGATAATTTGCGGTGAGGTGGCAGACCCTCAATTTCCTCAACACGCAGAGCAATGGGTTCTTCTGTACACATTTAGTGTGACCTAATGCTCGAGAAGCATGCCTTAAACCGGACAGCGGGGACCCAAGGTTAAAAAAAGTTAAAAGTCTTCAGCCATCTTGGCTGTAGAAGTCAGGGAAAGTTCCAAGGCATTAGGTCTGGCTGTAAGTCTTGAGATGAAGAGAAAGATGATCCTCCAGGCTTGGAGCCTGGAGGGGGTCAGGAGACCACCTCACATGAGGTCTGCTCTGGGTCACATCTTGAACCAGACTCCTCAGGGAACTTTCCAGAACCCTGTCTTGCCTAGACAGACACTAGAGGTAGCGTTACCCATTGAATCTTGGTGACAGGGTCACTGATCAATAGGATAACTCAATTCTTGTGTCAGACTTCACATTGTGAGATTAATATATAAAGCAACACAACAAATGAAAAGTGCACTTTATAGAACACTGAAACACATACCTGAGGAATATATGAGATTAGTGAGTTTTTTATTTAGTTTAAACCATATAACAGTAAGAGGATAACGTAGGAGTGTTTTGCAGTGTACAGAAGCCACTCACGGTCCAGGGTTACTTAAAGGGACATACACAGTCTGGACCAGGTCACTAAAGTACCATCTACATGGAATCTAAGGCTGGAAACAGGCTAGCGTATGGCTTTGGGTGCGATATGCTACATTGCTGCGAGCGAGAGTCGAGTGTTTGTGCCCCGATCCTCTCTCATGAGAGAATCAACAGCACAGGTGCCTAGAAGACGGACAAAGTAATTTCTCTGCTCCTCCATTTCCTGTCTCCAGTCTCACCGGATAGCCCACGACTTCTTGAGCAAAGTACTATTGGAAGCTTCAAGTTAACCCCTTCACCCCCAAGGGTGGTTTGCACGTTCATGACCGGGCCAATTTTTACAATTCTGACCACTGTACCTTTATGAGGTCATAACTCTGGAACGCTTCCATGGATCCCGGTGATTCTGACACTGTTTTCTCGTGACATATGGTACTTCATGATAGTGGTAAAATTTCATTCAAATAACTTGCGTTTATTTGTGAGAAAAACGGAAATTTGGCGAAAATTTTGAAAATTTCGCAATTTTCCAACTTTGAATTTTTATGCACTTAAATCACAGAGATGTGGCACACAAAAAACTTGATAACTAACATTTCCCACATGTTTAATTTACATCAGCACAATTTTGGAACCAAAATTTTTTTTTGTTAGGAAGTTATAAGGGTTAAAAGTTGACCAGCGATTTCTCATTTTTACAACACCATTTTATTTTTAGGACCACATCACATTTGAAGCCACTTTGAGGGGTCTATATGATAGAAAATACCCAAAAGTGACACCATTCTAAAAACTGCACCCCTTAAGGTGCTCAAAACCACATTCAAGAAGTTTATTAACCCTTTAGGTGCGTCACAGGAATTTTTTTGAATATTTAAAAAAAATGAACATCTAACTTTTTTCACAAAAAAAATACTTCGGGTTCAATTTTTTTTATTTTACCAAGGGTAACAGGAGAAATTGGACTGCAAAAGTTATTGTGCAATTTGTCCTGAGTACGCTGATACCTGATATGTGGGGGGGAACGACTGTTTCGGCGCATGGAAGAGCTCAGAATGGAAGGAGCGCCGTTTGACTTTTTCAATGCAAAATTGGCTGGAATTCAGATCGCACACCATGTCACGTTTGGAGAGTCCCTGATGTACCTAAACAGTGGAAACCCCCTACAAGTGACCCCATTTTGGAAACTAGACCCCCCAAGGAACTTATCTAGATATGTGGTGAAAACTTTGAACCCACAAGGGCTTTACAAAAGTTTATAACGTACAGGGGTACAATTAAAACATCATATTTTTTCCACAAAAATGATCTTTTCACCCCAATTTTTATTTTCCCAAGGGTAACAGGACCCTAAAAGTTATTGTGCAATTTGTCCTGAGTACGCTGATACCCCACATGTGGGGGTAAACCACTATTTGGGCGCATGGCAGAGCTCGGAAGGGAAGCAGCGCCATTTGACGTTTTTGGCTGGAATTGAGGACGGACATCATGTCGCGATTGGAAAACCCCTGATGTACCAAAACAGTGGAAATCCCCCACAAATGACACCATTTTGGAAACTAGACCCCCTAAGGAACTTATCTAGATGTGTGGTGAGAACTTTGAACCCCCAAGGACTTCACAGAAGTTTATAACAATTAAAAATCATATTTTTTCCACAAAAATGATCTTTTCACCCTCAATTCTTATTTTTCCAAGGGTAACAGGACCCTAAAAGTTATTGTGCAATTTGTCCTGAGTACGCTGATACCCCACATGTGGGGGTAAACCACTATTTGGGTGCATGGCAGAGCTCGGAAGGGAAGCAGCGCCATTTGACGTTTTTGGCTGGAATTGAGATCGGACACCATGTCGCGATTGGAAAACCCCTGATGTACCAAAACAGTGGAAACCCCCACAAATGACACCACTTTGGAAACTAGACCACCTAAGGAACTTATCTAGATGTGTGGTGAGAACTTTGAACCCCCAAGGGCTTCACAGAAGTTTATAACATAAAGCCGTACAATTAAAAAAATCATATTTTTTCCACAAAAATGATCTTTTCACCCTCAATTCTTATTTTTCCAAGGGTAACAGGACCCTAAAAGTTATTGTGCAACTTTTCCTGAGTACGTTGATACCCCACATGTGGGGGTAAACCACTATTTGGGCGCATGGCAGAGCTCGGAAGGGAAGCAGCGCCATTTGACGTTTTTGGCTGGAATTGAGATCGGACACCATGTCGCGATTGGAAAACCCCTGATGTACCTAAACAGTGGAAACCCCCCACAAATGACACCATTTTGTAAACTAGACCCCCCAAGGAACTTATCTAGATGTGTGGTGAGCACTTTGAACCCCCCAGTGCTTCACAGAAGTTTATAACGCCCGGGCGTGAAAATAAAAAATTCGTATTTTTTCCACAAACATGATATTTTAGTCACCATTTTTTATTTTCCCAAGGGTACCAGGAGAAATTGGACCCCAAAAGTTGTTGTCCAATTTGTTCTGAGTATGCTGATACCCCATATGTGGGAGAAAACTACTGTATGGGCACACGTCGGGGCTCGGAAGGGAAGTAGTGACGTTTTGGAATGCAGACTTTGATGGAATGGTCTGCGGGTGTCATGTTGCCTTTGGAGAGCCCCTAATGTACCTAAACAGTGGAAACCCCCCACAAATGACACCATTTTGAAAACTAGACCCCCTAAGGAACTTATCTAGATGTGAGGTGAGCACTTTGAACCCCCAAGGGCGTCACAGAAGTTTATAATGCCAGGGCATGAAAATAAAAAAATCGTATTTTTTCCACAAACATGATCAATTAGTCCCCAATTTTTTTATTTTCCCAAGGGTAAAAGGAGAAATTGAACCCCAAAAGTTGTTGTCCAATTTGTCCTGAGTACGCTGATACCCCATATGTGGGAGAAAACTACTGTATGGACACACGTCAGGGCTCGGAAGGGGAGTAGTGACGTTTTGGAATGCAGACTTTGATGGAATGGTCTGCGGGTGTCATGTTGCCTTTGGAGAGCCCCTGATGTACCTAAACAGTGGAAACCCCAAACAAGTGACCCCATTTTGGAAACGAGACCCCCTAAGGAACTTATCTAGATGTGTGGTGAGCACTTTGAACCCCCAAGTTCTTCACAGAAGTTTATAATGCCCGGGCATGAAAATAAAAAAATAGTATTTTTTCCACAAACATGATCAATTAGTCCCCAATTTTTTCATTTTCCCAAGGGTAACAGGAGAAATTGGACCCCAAACGTTGTTGTCCATTTGTCATGAGTACACTGACACCCCATATGTGGGAGAAAACTACTGTATGGACACACGTGGGGGCTCGGAAGGGATGCAGTGAAGTTTTGGAATGCAGACTTTGATGGAATGGTCTGCGGGTGTCATGTGCGTTTGGAGAGCCCCTGATGTACCTAAACTACTGAAACTCCCCACAAGTGACCCCATTTTGGACACTAGACCCCCCATGGAACTTATCTAGATGTGTGGTGAGTACTTTGAACCCCCAAGTGCTTCACAGAAGTTTATAACGCTCGGACGTGAAAATAAAAAAATAATTTTTTTCCACAAAAATGATATTTTTGCCCCCAATTTTTTATTTTCCTAAGGGTAACAGGAGAAATTGGACCCCAAAAATTGTTTTGCAATTTGTCCTGAGTAGGCTGACACCCTACATGTGGGGGTAAAACACTGTTTGGGCGCATGGCAGAGCTTGGAAGGGAAGGAGCACCATTTGACTTTTTCAACTCAGAATTGGCTGGAATTGAGATCAGACGCCATGTTGCATTTGGAGAGCCCCTGATGTGCCCAAACAGTGGAAACCCCCTAATTCTAACTCCTACCCTAACCCCAACACACCCCTAACCCTAATCTCAGCCCTAACCCTAGCCCTAACCCTAGCCCTAACCCTAGCCCTAACCCTAACCCTAGCCCTAGCCCTAACCCTAACCCTAGCCCTAACCCTAAACCTAATGGAAAAATGGAAATAAATACATTTTTTTATTTTATTATTTTTCCCTAACTAGGGGGGTGATAACGGGGGGTTTGATTTACTTTTTATGGCGGTTTTTATATTTGGCAGCTGTCGCACGCTAAAAGACGCTTTTTATTGTAAAAATAGTTTTTGCATCACCACATATTGAGAGCTATAATTTTTCCATATTTTGACCCACCAAGTCATGTGAGGTCTTTTTTTTTGCGGGACGAGTTGACGTTTTTATTGGTACCATTTTCGGGCACGTGACATTTTTTGATCGCTTTTTATTCCAATTTTTGGGACGCAGAATGAACAAAAACCAGCGTTTCATGAATTTCTTTTGGGGGGGTGCGTTTACACCATTCCGCGTGCGGTAAAATTGATAAAGCGGTTTTATTCTTTGGGTCAGTACAATTACAGCGATACCTCATTTAGGTCTTTTTTTATGTTTTGTCGGTTTTATGCAATGAAAACTATTTTATATAAAAAATAATTATTTTTGCATCGCTTTATTCTGCGAGCTATAACTTTTTTATTTTTTCGCTGATGATGCTGTGTGGTGGCTCGTTTTTTGCGGGACAAGATGACGTTTTCAGCGGTACCATGGATATTTATATGCGTCTCTTTGATCGCGCGTTATTACACTTATTGTTTGGCAGTATGATAATAAATCATTATTTTTTGCTTCGTTTTTTATTTTTATTTTTTAAGGGGTTCGCTAAAGGGGTTAATTAATGGGACAGTGTTATAGGGCGGGTCGTTACGGACGCGGCGATACCTAATATGTGTACTTTTATTGTTTTTTTTTTATTTCTAAAAAATGGATTTATTTGGGGGAATATTTTTTTTTTTCTAATTTATTTGGCGATTTTTTTAAAATTATTTTAACCCTTTTTTTTATTTTTTTTAACTTTATTAAATAGTCCCAGGTGGGACATCACTGTCCTGTGACAGATCGCTGATCTGTCACATCACAGATCACTGTGACAGATCAGCGATCTGTCAAAGGCAGTGCAGAAGGCTTCCTCACGCCTGCGCTTTGCAGGCACTGAGGAAGCCAGCTTCCTGCAGGCCCCCGAAGGCCCCCGTCGCCATCTTGGATTCGGGGGCCTGCAGGAAAGGAGCCCCCCGCAGCAGCGCTGCGCATTGCGCTGCCGTGGGGGGCTCAGGGAAGAACGGAGGGAGCCCCCTCCCTGCCGATGCTTCCCTTTAACCCCCGGTACACCGCGATCATGTTTGATCGCGGTGTGCAAGGGGTTAACGTGTCGGTGGCGGTCCATGACCACCCCTGACACATTGTGCCGGGTGTCAGCTGTGATAATCAGCTGACACCCGGCCGTGATCAGCGGCGCTCACCACGTGGGTGCCGCTGATCGCGGTAGACGTACTATCCCGTCCATGGGCATAGGGGCCCGGGTCCCATGGACGGGATAGTACGTCGGATGTCAGGAAGGGGTTAAAGAGCTTTGCACAATAAGTCAAACAGGAGGTCACGGACCCTCTGGAGTTGTGGAACTGATGTGGCTTGATGAAAATACTGTGTTGGTTGAAACCTAATAATGGGATAAACTAATATAGTATGTCATGCTGTCTACTTTGTAAAATATCCTAAGCTTCCAATGGCTATTTAGTCTATTCATGTAATAATATTTTAATTGACAGTTACCCTTTCTCTCATATTTTGGGGATGAGCTCCCAGTCTGATCTTTTGCTGTGGGTTAATATGACTGCAGAAATAATTGTCATTTCTACTTTTAAGTCTTTTGCAACTTTAGCTTTAGGCAATAAATGCTTGATGCTATCATTTGAGAAGGTTTCTTCTTTAATTGGTTCTGCTTTAGTCTAAACGCTTTCTAAAGGATAATTTAAAATGTAAAATTTTTCTTGACATTTAAATTGACCAAAACGTGTCCTCACATTTAAATATGTACACAGCAGGTTTTCACAGCTGCTATGCCAAAGCCCAATAATTTAGGATGCACCATCACGAACATAAGCAAGATAAATAAAATTATTCTAGCAAGTGTTGTGACAAGAAGGTGTTGCCTCAGAAATCTCACTGTAACATTGAGTACTATAAAATGCAAACCATACGCTATGATCTTGCAAATTATGAGTACAGACAGTTGTTACTTTATATGTGCTCAACCTTATTAACAAAATCAACATTTTTGGAAGTTGTCCAAAAATATTGACAAATAAATAAATAATTATTTTTAATTATACAATTCTTCTTATATTGATATGTCTGCCTCACTGCATATTGTTTTAGAGAACTGTATTCATAGTATAAATAAATATGTATGCTCCACTTTTTTCTTTATATTCATGTTTCTGTTACAGACTTTTTGATCATCCTGGGAGGATAAAGAGATTGTTCACTTTGAAAAAACTAATTTTGTTTTCATGGTCTCTAGACAATAAGCTGATCACAGGGTGTCTAACTAACAATCAGAAGAAATCTGAGAGCACATATATACAGAACATGACACATTTGAGGAAGATATTTTGTATTAAATGCATGTATTTTTGGCTTTTAAAGCCTCTATAAATTACAGTTGAACTTTGATGTAATCATAAATCAACTTAGAAGATGGCTTTGGAACACAGAAAAAATGGGTTACAGACCTTGCTGAAAACTAACTCACTGACAAATTCATAGCTAGCACATCCTGCAGCTAGCTATGTACTGTGATACCCAAAAGCTGTAGAAACCAAACAGTTCTAATTCAGTCTCAAAAAAGGAAAAGGACCTTCCTGCACCGCCACCTTCAGTTTACTCAGACTAGTAGGATTGGAATTCCAAATCATGCGGCTGGCAGTTGTGTGCTTACATGTGTGTATGTGTGTGTGTGTGTGTGTGTATGTGTGTGTGGGTGAGGTTGGGCGGTAGGGTAAGAGGGAAAAAGTGAGGACATTGCTCAAACTACAAGGACAAAACACTGGGGAGTAGACTACAATGAAGACTGAACTGGAGGAAATTCATAGAGAGAGAAAGAAAGTAGAATTACTGATGAACAGGAACTGGGGAGATGGATGGAAGGAGAGTGCAAAGACCCAGCATAGTAAACTTTTAGCTTCTTATTCTGACTGTTCCTCTAATTGGCCTTCGTGTCCTAATCAGGTGTGTCATCATTTATTCCCAAGTATTTTACTCTAGTTGTTGGCTTGTCTGTAACCAAGTGACTTTGTGTTATCCCTTATAAGAGCTGACAAAAGAAAACAAAAATGTCAAAATAAAGTTTGAGAAAACATCAAAGAATGCAAACGGATAGTAGATGATCATTTTTTTAGCTCGTTTTATTGAACAAATTCAAACCATATCACAGTGAAATTGTAGCCAACATAATAGTAATATCAATACTCATTGGAGTAACATTGTGTCATTTCGCAAGCCATACTAAGCTTAAAATGTACATGGAATTATCTTAAAACAAATAAAATTACGCTCCACATTAACATCTTGTGGTAATACCTGTCTTGACTCATCAGCAATATACAAAAGAGAGATGTAGCCTATCTATGTGTTATTAAAAGTTTGGACTCCCACTTTCAACTAGGTCCCTCAAGGAGGCTCTAAGAACCTGTGGGGGAACTCCCATTTGTGGAGAACAGGTTCATGATTCCCATACTTTATGCAATTTATCTGGGCATTTTCTTTTCTTGAAAATAAACCATTGAAAAGTCAATATCAAGTTTATCATCTTAATCCACATAGAGCTTTTCTATCCATCCATCATGTGGCCATCACTTTTCTTGCAATAAATATGGATTCGCTGAGGAATAAATGTGAGTAATTGTCACGGTCCATTTTTGGAGCCGTGGCAGAATGTGGATTCTTATAGAAACCTTTTTCCCCCGGTGGCAACTGAGGTTTACTACAACTGTAATTGTTTTGGTGCTGGTTTTGCCCCGGTGGCCACTGGGGTTACTACACGTTTGAATTAACCAACAGGTGATGACTACTCCCCCCTCCTTCCTATAAAAGGTCGTCATGTGCAGTAAATCACTGTTGGTAATATTGTTCATTTGTTATCCAACCGTGGTGAAGACTGGACCTACCAGGTGGAGAGGGGGTTCAGCTTATCTGGAGCAGTGGAGTTGCTGCTGGATGCTGATCGGATCCTTACTCTGTTGCTTGGAGCATTTGCAGCAAAGCAAAGCTAAGTTTTGGGTTTTAGTTGCTTTAACCCCGTGGCGTCTGTTTTATTTTCCTTTGTGAGTTATTGGGTGCAGTTCACTTTATTCCCTGACTCACCTCCTGGGGAGGGGGTTGGTGGTTTAGCTCAGGGCTAAACAGGAGATAGGGACAGGTTGGGGACTTGGGCCTCACTACCTTCAAGTGTACCCCCAAGTTAAGGAGAGTCAGGGAACCCCCTTAGCCTGTGGGGCAGTCCAGGGGCCCAGGTTCCACATCTCCTGCTTTGTCCCAACTGCCCCGTGACAGTAATGTGGCAACTCTTCTTCATCCAGAATCCAGAACAGACACATTAAGGGGTAGAGTTATATATCAATATGTAATATTGTTGTTAGGAAAGTAATTATCTCCCCAAAAACACTTTATGACTAGACAATCCCAAATTATATGCCAGAAATCCGCTTCATGATAACTACATCTTGGACAAGTGGCCTTGTGTAATCTACCCATTTTCCTCAACTTTATTGGTGTGATGCAGCTCTGATGGATAATATATATACTGCTCAAAAAATAAAGGGAACACTATTCCATTTGCAACAGACTGTTTGTGTTCCCTTTATTTCTTTGAGCAGTATAGTTGAGTTAACTTATTGTTAATAGCAGGTGAAAAATAAGGGTGATATTTTAGAATATCAGCACACATACCATCTGTATCAGGTATTTTTGATTTCCATTTGTCTAGAAGTACCAAGGGATTTTTCTGTACTTTAATATGTATGAGCGAGGCGTGTAGTTTAGAAATCAGGTCCCTTGGACCCTGGAACTTTATAACTACAACGAATGGGAAAAAAGATAAGCACACTTCTCAAATGGAAAAATAAGCTTGAAACATGTTTCTGACTTCAAGAAACTTAAAGAAGTGTGAATTTGGAATCTGGAACTTAGTTTGCAGGTCGGCAAAAGCACAAAAAAACTTTTTCTTAAACTAATTTGCTAATAAACATTATGCCCTTCTTTTCCCACTTTTCTGAAGTGTAAGAAAATGCAATAGATTGGGATTATGCCATAACAGTGATTCTAAGGAAATATCCACATAGTTATTTATTTTTTAGCCTCTCTCTACACTCTATTGGCCAATTAATTTATAGAGAGTATCTTCTTATTATTAGGGGGTTTCTGATTTTCCATTATGTGCCAAAGTAACTCTAGACCACTAAAATTTCACAAATATTTCTATTCCTATCCATTGCATCAATAATATAAGTCTCTGGATGCTATTCTCATCCAAGTTATAGGTAATATTCTGTGATGAATCTATGATATATGAGTTCACTTGCATATGATTCCTGTGATAACATTTTTGAAGTCTGTAAGTGTAAGATGAAGTTTTGATAAAAATAAAAAATAAAAAACCTTTTCCTGTTCTTATGTAAGTACTGTAATTGTTGAGATAATCTAAACTTGAAATATGTAAAGATAGCATATTTGTTATAAATTATGTATAAAGCATAGTATAGGTCAGAAGGCAGAAGAAAAGATCAATTTAGAGTTTACAAGTTAAATTGTTAGTATATGAGATAAGGAGCAGGTGGGTAGCAGGTTGTTAGCTAAAACTGAGTGGATAGATGTAAATATCATCATGGACATGTTTTATTAATTTCTTTAAAGTATAATATTTTCTATGCTGATTATTTAGGTTGTATGATAATTTTTACAATGTTTTCTGTTTTAAATTGTATTTTTGTTTTCTTTTGCTCAAACATTCTACAATATTTTCTGAATAAACAGAAGCTTTTTTTGAATAATGAATGAATGACCCATAATTGATTATGCTTCTATTTCAATTTGTTGACGTCAAGGTTAGTACATGTCTGTTTGTTTCATATTTAAGTAGCTATTCACTAGTAATAGCTGAAAGATCTAAGATGTAGAAGGAAGCAAGAGTTACCCAGACCAAGGTTGGTAATAGTGGTACATGGAGCGCCCTCACTCACCAGGGCCGTGGGGTACTCAGTACCAGGCCGGTTGATCTTCTCAACGGGGGGTTGTCACGGCAGCGGTGACCCGTCCGTGGCCCTGGGGCTCCATTGCAAAGGGGGTTGTTCCAGTGAGCTTATGGTGGTGAAAGTTTATAAGTGTTTCATGACACCACCTGTGGTGTTCAGCAATAGAGATGTAAGCCGACGCTGCAGACAGATCCTCTGGGATAGATGGTGTGGTGCAGCAGTGATGTTTTAGCCCTCCACAGGCAGGGCTATAGTCCCAGGGCAGTGTAGGTGAAGTGACACTTAGATGGTGTAGTGTCAGGCGTAAGGGATGTAGCAGTGCTGGGCAGGTTGGAGCCGGAATAAGTGGAGGACACCAGGGCATGTAGTTCCAAAGCTTTACTCACAGTCTGTTGAGCATACAGGTGCCCGCCTCGGTGCCGTGTCCTCCGGGTCAGGAGCTCAGCCAACTTCTAGGCAAGATGAAGTACTCCTTTCCAACACTCTGCCAACATATGTGCCTTTTCTGAACGTCTCCTCTTATAGCGCCTAAGAATGAAATACTCTCAGTACTGAGTTACACTGGAGTGCCTCCTGTCAGATGTTCCTATGAACTCTACTTGCACGGCAGACAGCTGTAGCCTGCTTCGGGGACGCCTTGCTACTAAGTCCCGGCTCACTAATACGTTGTTGTTGTGCCCCCAAGTTTTGTGTGGGAATAAAGTGGTCACTACTTCTATTCCTCCGGTGTCTGCTGCAGGACCATTAGTATCCATACAACCTCGGGGACCGGACCCCGGCCTTGCGCTTAGAACTTGAAAAGGGTTCTCCTCTAACCCTGGTCCTTGTTTTCTTATTCTCCTTACGTTCCATGCTAATCCTTCTTCACAATGGAGAATCAAGCTTCCTTTCTCTGTCTCTTTCCTGTGCCAGCAGACCCAGATCACTGTGGCCTGCTGCAGCACTTCCTTCTTCCATCCCTCTCCCGGGGATCTTCTCTGTCTCACACTCCATCCGTCTACATCCTCACTAGTGTTGAGCGATACCACCCGATAATGAAAAATATCGGATCGGAATGGATCGGCCGATCTAAAAAAAGTATCGGGTATCGCCGATTCCGATCCAGAAAGTCCCATTCAAGTCAATGGAACAGAAATATCAGAATTCAAAAAAAATTTTTTTTTACCTGTAGGTTAATTCTACAGGAAGAAAAACAACTAATAATAATGTAGAATGTACTGTGGGTAGTGTTGAGCATTCCTATACCGCAAGTATCGGGTATCGGCCGATATTAGCTGTATCGGAATTCCGATACTGACTTCCGATACTTTTTTCATATCGGATACCGGAATCGGAAGTTCCTATAATGCTATGAGCCCGCTCGCTTTGATTCAGCCAATGGGAATCCTCAGAAGTGTGGGCACATCCTGTTAGGCATGTAGGCCTGTTAACTATTGGCATGGCTGTGATTGGCTGCTGAAATGATGTCATGATGCACTATAAAAGCCGCCGCCGCCATTTCTGGTCACTCTGCTGTGAATTCAGTTAGGGACAGGCTGCTGTTGAAGACTGTGAGGGACAGTTAGAAGTAGCGATTCTACCAAACATATTGTGCTTTAACCAGGCTACATAAACCACCACTGTAGCTTTCTTTTCCCTAGCAGCAGTGTTCACAGCTGTCTGCAAGGGCTGTGTGAGTGCAGCTCACACTGTGGAGTGGGTCCTGCAGCCACGCCTGGTTGTAGGCCGCCCAGCGTGCCTCCCTGCTGCCTCATACATATTTTTCTTTTTGAGCTGCTTATTTTTAAAAAATCTAGTGTGCTTCCATCCGTATCCATATACGTTGGTTGCAAACACTAGTAGTAGACAACAGAGCCTTTCTGCAGCCTTTCAGTGCTAGTGCCCACTTAGCTGTACTGTTCACGGCTGTCTGAGAGGTCTCTGACGGTGTGTGAGTGCAGCTCACGCTGAGTAGTGTGTCCTGCAGCTACGTCTGGTTGTAGGCCACTCAGCGTGCGTCACTGCCTCACACATATTTTTCTTTAATTGCAGCTCATTTTTTTCTTCTCCTATTAGTGTGCATCCATCCCTATCCATCTACATTGGTTGGTTGCAAACACTATATAGGAGTAGATAGAGGAGCCTTTTTTCTGGCTTGTGCCCTTCATCTGCAGCCAGATTAGTATTACCCAATTTTTTTGGAGCCTCATCTTTTGCATTGTAGGTTACCTGCCTGCATTGTAATAGCTCCAAAAAGTTGGTGATACTATCACTTTCAAATCTTTGGTCACATCCTTTTAGTTTTTTTTCACAAAAAAAAAACAATAAAGTTCACCAAACACTACATTTGAAAGTTGTGTAGGCCATATTAGCTCCTATTAAAGTGTAGTCCACACACACACTTCATAAAATTAGTGTTCCTTCTACCTGTAACCAGCTGTTCAGGAATAAGCACACTAAGCCCCCCTTTGTACTTTTCTGCCTATCTTTATCAGTCTAGCAAGATGAAGAAGGCAGGGAGTAAGGCACGTGGACGTGGGCATGGAGTTTCAGCAGGGAGAGGATGTGTGGATTCTGCAGGGAGAGGACGTGGGGATTCTGTGCCTGCTGCGGGCACCAGTGAGTCAGCAGCCCCCAGTTTTGCAGGCAACAGTCCTTTATGCGCAGCTTTGTAGGACCTCGCCATACCCCACTGCTGCAGGAGGAACAAACTGAAGCCTTTGTCGGATGGATGGCAGCTAACGCATCGACTTCAATGACTTCCACATCCTCTCAGGGCCAGAGCACCGAAGAGCAACCATCTGTCTCTTCACCACCTGACAAAGTGCCCAGGCAGTCAGAGAGCCCCGGACAGGAGCCATCATAGTCTCTACTTCTGTTCTCTGAATCTGTTGGCTTGGAAAGAGGGGGCCAGCCAAGCAGCATTCCAGAATGTGAAGAAGAGGGAGTATGCAGTGATGCGCAACTTCTTTGTCCCTCTGAAGGGGCGGGTGGGCCAGTGCCTATGGTCAGCACACCTCAGTACGCATCAGATGCTGACAAGACACAGGTGCCACTTTCTGGTGCACACGGTGCTGGCGAGACAACCCAGGAGAAGCCGGTGTTTGAAGAGGGGAGTGTAGATGATGAGGTCCTTGACCCATCATGGCGTGAGGAACAGGAAGGTGGTGGGAGCAGCTCTGAGGAAGAGATTCCCTGAACAGCCAAAACCAGAGGGAGAGGGAGGGGGCAGACTTGGTTACCTGTAGCCTCCACTTCGGCACCCGTTAGGAGCATTCCTCTTTCAAAAGGCAAAATGGGCGCTCCCAAGACTTGCAGTGCGTGGTCCTTTTTTGACACAGTTGCAGATGACATTTGCTTTGTCAAATGCAAGCTGTGTCATCAGAGAGTCAAAAGAGGGAAAAATGTCAGCAACCTCAATACCACTAATATGTGGAAACATGTGCAGACCAAGCACGAGGTGGAGTTACACAGGCACACTGAAGACGTAGGCCAACGTACAGCACATCCTACCTCCTCTTCAGCTCATGTTGGGGCCTCTTCCTCCAGCTCACACACAGCTGGTTCGGCTTCCTCACAGGATCGCCAAGGAAGAACCTCTGGCACTGTTGTCCGGAGACCCTGTAACATTCCACCCACAGCACCACATTCCCAGTCATCCTCACACTCCCAGGCCACTCGACAGCCATCGGTAGCACAGGCATGGGATAAAAGGCAGCCATACTCGGCAAACCATCCCCGAGCACAGGCTCTGAATGCTGGCATTGCCAAACTTCTGGCACTTGAAATGCTCTCATTCAGGCTTGTGGAGACTGACACCTTCCGGGACTTCATGGCATTGGCAGTCCCACAATACACCATGCCCAGCCGCTTTTATTTCAGCAGGTGAGCCGTCCCTGCCCTGCTGAAACATGTGGAGGGAAAAATAAAACATGCGCTACTAAACGCAGTTAGTAGCAAGGTCCACCTGACCACCGATGCGTGGACCAGTAACCATGGACAGGGACGATACCTTTCCCTCACTGCCCATTGGGTCAATGTTGTGGAGCCTGGTACAGATCTGGAGAGTGGCGCTGTACGTGTTCTGCCAACTCCACGGATTGCAGGAATCCAGTCTGTACACATAGACTCCTCCTCCTACTCAAGTTCCTCAGAAACAGCGCAGCAAGACCCTGTTACGACCGATATGAGCACAGCCGTGGCCAAACGTCAACAGGCCGTACTCAAGTTAATTTCTTTGGGGAATCGAAGCCACACAGCGCAGGAGCTCTGGAATGCCATCAAGCAGGAGAGCGACGTGTGGTTTGTGCCAGCGAATCTCCAACCGGGCTTGGTAGTGTGTGACAATGGCCGAAATCTGGTGGCAGCTCTTGGCCTAGGCAACCTCACTCACATCCCATGTCTGGCACATGTGCTGAACTTGGTCATGCAGAGCTTTCTGAGGGACTATCCGGATCTTGATGCACTGCTGCACAAGGTCCGCATAGAGTGCGCTCACTTGCCTCATTCCAGCACGGCAAGATCGCGCCTTGCTGCTCTGCAGTGCCGATTACGCCTTCCGGAACATCGCATCATATGTGACTTACCCACCAGGTGGAATTCAACGTTACATATGTTGGAGCGGTTGTGTGAGCAGCAGGCAGCAGTCATGGAGTACAGCTGCATCAGGCGCAAACAAGTCGCACTGTGCGCCGGTCACACTTCAGCACCACTGAGTGGACCTTTATGAAGGACACCTGCCTCGTTTTGCGTGCCTTTGATGATTCCACGCGGATGGCGAGTGCAGATGATGCACTAGTCAGCATGATGGTCCCCCTTATCTGCCTGCTTCAAAAAACACTGCAAGCACTAAGGGATGAGGTTTTGGAAGAAGTGGAGGATGAGGAGTCCCAAATGCCATCTGCTTATGGACAGTCTGCGCTGCGTGGTTCCTCACAAAGGCCTAGGCAGGGGACACTTTGTGAGTAGGATGAGGAGGAGTCGATCGAGGAGGAAGACATCTCTCCAGAAGAGGGAGGTACACAAAGCTCTAGTCAGTATGCACAGCAAGGGTGGGGTGATGCAGAGCAGGCAGAGATCACGCCTCAAGCAAGGGACAGCGGTTCTTTGGCACTTGGGAGTCTGCAGCACATGGTTGATTTCATGCTGCAGTGCCTGAGAAACGACCGCCGCATCGCCCACATTCTCTACACGGCTGATTATTGGGTGTACACCCTCCTAGATCCTCGCTACCGGGACAACTTACAAAGCCTCATACCAACGTTGAACCGGGAGCGTAAACTGTGGGAGTACCAAGACACACTGGCGCAGTCCATCATGTTTTCTATTCCACCCGACAGCAGTGGTGCTAGTGCTGTACAAAGCAGCTCTGTGCGTCGAGGCAGTGGAGGAAACTCGGCACAAAGAGGCAGCAGAGGCAGCACCTCAGCAGAAGGCAAGACCACTATGGCCCAAATGTGGCAAAGTTTTGTGTGTCCGCCACAATTGTCTACACCATCACAGATGGCTCCAGTCAGCAGTAGGCAACGTTTCCGTCAGATGGTGACAGACTACATGTCTTGCCCTGTCAGTGTACTCCCAGATGGCTCTTCCCCCTTCAAGTTTTGGGTCTCTAAGCTGGATACATGGCCAGACCTTAGCCAGTATGCATTGGAGGTGCTGGCTTGCCCTGCTGCCAGTGTATTATCGGAACGCGTCTTTAGTGCCGCAGGTGGTGTACTAACAGACCGTCGCACGCGACTATCTTCCGATAACGTCGACCGGCTTACTTTTCTGAAAATGAACAAGACCTGGATCTCTCCAGAATTTGCCAGTCCTCTTCCCGACTAAATAATTGGTTGGCAACTGTATCCAGGTCTCCTGTTGTGTTCATGTTTCTACCACCTGAACTATAATCTCTGGGCTTCAACACAGCCAGTTGTCGCTCAGATGTGTCGTCTGCACAGAGAAAAACACTCTAGCTCCTGAGCTAGTGGGGTTCAGTAACGCCAGCTGCTCCCCTCTGTCCACATTCCCATTACTAGTATGGGATGAGGCCAGGGGAAATACTAGAGACAGTGGAGCCACAGGCCTAAGTGGAGCACGGTTACAATCAGTAGTAGTCTACAACCTCTATAAAACCAGCTGCAAGTTGGCCTCCGCCTGCTGCATGCCTCATCCTGGGCTCCAACAACGCCAGTTGGTGTTCAGAAGTGCCGTCTTCACAGAGAAAAACACACTAGCTCCTGTGTTAGTCTGGTTCAGTAATGCCAGCCGTTCCCCTGCTGTGTGGAAGGCAAAGTCTCCTGCTCCATCCACATTCAAACTCCTACTGATTTTTAACCGTGCTCCACTTAGGCCTCTGGCTCCACTGTCTCTAGTATTTCCCCTGGCCTCCAACCCCGCCAGTTGCTGCTCTGAAGTGGCGTCTGCACAATCCACACTTGTTCCTGAGTTACTGGGGCTCAGTCACGTCAGTTGATCCCCTGATGTTTGTCCGGCAAGGTCTCCTGCTCTGTCCACATTCCACATTGCCCATCTAGACAAGTTCCTTGGGGGGGGTCAAGTTTCCAAAATGGGGTCACTTCTGGGGGATTTCCACTGTTTAGGTACATCAGGGGCTCTCCAAACGTGACATGGCGTCCGATCAGAATTCCAGCCAATTTTGCATTGAACAAGTAAAACGGCGCTCCTTCCCTTCTGAGCTCAGCCATGCGCCGAAACAGTGGATCCCCCCACATATCAGGTATCAGCGTACTCAGGACAAATTGCACAATAAATTTTGCAGTCCAATTTCTCCTGTTACCCTTGGTAAAATAAAAAAAATTGAACCTGAAGTATTTTTTTTGTGAAAAAAAGTTAAATGTTCTTTTTTTTTTAAATATTCAAAAAATTCCTGTGACGCACCTAAAGGGTTAATAAACTTTCTGAATGTGGTTTTGAGCACCTTAAGGGGTGCAGTTTTTAGAATGGTGTCACTTTTGGGTATTTTCTATCATATAGACCCCTCAAAGTGGCTTCAAATGTGATGTGGTCCGTAAAAATAAAATGGTGTTGCAAAAATGAGAAATCGCTGGTCAATTTTTAACCCTTATAACTTCCTAACAAAAGCACATTTTGGTTCCAAAATTGTGCTGATATAAAGTAAACATGTGGGAAATGTTACTTATCAAGTTTTTTGCTTGCCGTATCCCTGTGATTTAAGGGCATAAAAATTCAAAGTTGGAAAATTGCGAAATTTTCAAAATTTTTGCCAAATTTCTGTTTTTTTTCACAAATAAATGCAAGTTATTTGAATGAAATTTTACCACTAACAGGAAGTACAATATGTCACGAGAAAACACTGTCAGAATCACCGGGATCCATTGAAGCGTTTCAGAGTGATTACCTCATAAAGGGACAGTGGTCAGAATTGTAAAAAATGGCCTGGTCATTAACGTGCAAACCACCCTTGGGGCTTAAGGGGTTAAAAGCAATACTATATTGATTGCAAACGTACCTGAAGCATTTCTGAAACTCTCCCATTTTGCCAGAAGGGTGAGCGCAGATAAAGGCCGACCAGGTCTGGACATTTCAGATCTGACCTCCACACTGCCAAACCAGCAACCATCGATGAAAAAATTTGCCCTGTACAATAGACAGAGCCACTCACACTATATTTAAGGAAGGTGTTAACCAAGAATTAACCTCAGACATAAAATCGTACTGGACACACATATTAGCCAAACTGTAAACTTAGAAAGATACAATAGGTATGTATTACCTGCAAATACAGCTGTGGTTGGGAAAGGACAAGTAACACACTAGCTGTCTCTACTTACCCAGACACACGTTTCACCATGATTCTTCCTGAGGGCATGTACTATTTGTAGAGGGCCATTAAGTGGCCCTTACAATTGTTTGAGGGCCAGCAGTCAGCCCTCACTATTGTTAGAGGGCCATCAGGTGGCCCTTACTCTAATTGTACATGGCAAGCAGCTGGCCCCTCGCAATTTATAGAGGGCCAGCATGCCGCCCCCCACTATTTTTAAAGGGCTATCAGGTGTCTTGTGGACAGATGAGATCAAGATAGAGCTTTGTGGTAAAACACATTATTCTACTGTTTACTGTAAATTAAACCAAAATAGCCAAGGTCAAAAAGTGCATATCAAAATAAAAATGAAAATTACGTAAATGGAGAATTGTATATAACCTTAGTAGTGCACCAATGGACAGTTAGAAACGACAAAGGACAATCGGATAATAAATAATCATACGACGAGAAAAAAACGAAAAAATGTTCAAATAAAATTAACACAGTGTTTATTGAAATACTAGAAGTACAAAAAAAATCACTAAAAGGGGGTGGGGGGTGGGAACAAAATACCAAAAGAAGGGCAACACTGGGGATCACATGGCACCTAATCTATTGCACATAGTATGGCTTTGTGAAATATGATGTTATCACAGAAAAAATTCTCATGACTAGCCAAAAGATAATTGATATGTAATAAGTATTTACATATAATGTGCAAACATATATAAAGTGCTTGTGCAAAAGGAAATATACAAAATAGGAACAAATAACATTCAGTGTGGAAAGAAGCAATATATATATAAGGTAGAAAATTGCAAAAAGAAAATTGTTTTTATATATAGTAATAATGACACAAGGAAAAAGAGATAAGATGGAGCTACAGGTGCAAAAATCAACATGCACTCAAAATTAGTAGCTCAAAAGTGCAGCCATATGTGACTAATAAGAGTTCTAGTCAGTGTTGAAGATATATACTGAATAGTAGTTAAGTATGTGCTACATGGCGAATAGAACAATATTCATAAGCATGTTCAACACTATGCCCAGTCTGCTTGTGTCTTACATATGCAAAATATGGTACTCAGCAAAGTACACATAGTTAGACTCAGACATGCCCAGTATTAAAGATATTTATAATAGATATAGTATATATGCAATGATTAAACATGTCCGGCAAAATGCCCAATACCTCATGCCTTATGTGTGTGGGATCTCCAGGATGTGCCCAGTCCCGACGCACGTTTCGGCGTCTGTGTAAATGGACACAGTTTAAATCAGTTATATTTGCCTGCTTTGATGAATTTCTGAGTACAGATCACCGTAAAAAACATGAATCTGTCAATGAGCGAATGAAAAAAATCAATCAAGTTATGGACTGTGGAAGAGATGTATGTGACCAGAATGAACACTCATTTCCAGCAGATAATACCTAGCATCTTTCCCTACTCTAAACACATATAACAACGGTATTGATAGGAAATATAATAGATGTTACCTTGAAATTTTTTTAGATTGCAACAGCAAGGATTATAGTTTATAAGGCAATAATCCCTGACTTGATGCCTGTAATAAGCTATCCCTACTGCGACAGATCACCCTAGATGAATTGCAGATAAGATGAGAATTATTGCAGAGTTTAGAATGTATTTGAATCAGCCCTGAAAAGATTTTTTCTTATACGTGGCAGCAACAAACTCTGGAGGAACGCAAGCAACCCTGCCTGCTTTGATGAATTTCTGTGTACAGATCAATGTAAAAAACATGAATCTGTCAATGAGTGCATGGAAAAAAGCAATAAAGTTATGGACTGTGGAAGAGATGTATGTAACCAGAATGTACACTCATATCCAGCAGATGATACATAGCACCTGTCCCTACACTAAATGTAGCTGAGAGCGGTATTAATAGGGAATAGAATAGATGTTGCCTTGATATTTTTTTAGGTTGCGGCAGCAAGGATTATAATTTATAAGGCAATAATCCCTGACTAGATGCCTGTAATAAGCTATCCCTACTGCGATGTGTCACCCTACACAAATTGCAGATAAGAGCGGTATTATTAGAGAATAGAATTATTTGAATTAGCCCTGAAAAAAAGCTATTTGGTTTAATGTAGCAGCATCAAGGACTGTTATTTCATCAACCCTGCTAGGGAATATAGTAGAGTGTTTTCCATCTACTCAGCCTGTTATGGAGAAGACCAGAATCTTTTGTACTTACTGTACAAAGTCTCCTATACCGACTGTGAAATCTTGCATGCAGTGTGAGAACTCCCTATGTGATAACCATGCGGCAGCACCCAACAAGGTACTGGATCATATGCTAATAAAACCTACAGCCTCTTTTGGTATCCAAAAATGTTCCCTCAACTAGAAGGTGAAGCCTCAAAAAAACATTTTTTCCCAATATTAAGGAATAGGTATCCTAGGCTGGGCTGAAAAACATTTACTATTGGGGTGGTATACATATATTAAAGAATGTTTGAGGTAGTCCTCTCAAAATTCTTAATGTGGGCATCATAAACATCATTAAAAATTTTATAGCAAGGGTAGCATGATCACCCTGTAGATATGGTGGTGGAGGAGGAGGAGAAGGAGGAGGACAGCACAAAAAAGATGAGATCCTGAAGCATATACCCATGTTTGGGTTGAAAAGGGTGCATGGGAATAGACCAGATAAGAAACAAAAAACACTGGATTTGAGTTTATGTTCGGCTGCTGTCACCCTGTGGTGTTTTAAGTCTGTGCCAATCAAGCATTTTTTTTTTAGATAAGAAACTGCCTGTTACCATTTTCAGTTGACAGGCGGATGCACCTATAGGTTATAATACCCCCGACGACACTAAAAAAAACACTCTGACAAAACTTTAGGGGCTGGACAGGACCTGCAACATTTTATTAGACCTCTCCACCATGAGAAGGAGAGAGGGAAAGTTCCCCTTGTAGTGTGGGTCTAGAAGGGTGACTAACCAGTAATTAGTAGTAATTAGTGTTGGTCAAAATGCATACAACGCGAGGGTCATGAGAATGGCATCCGAACATATGCTCAGCCAAGTGTACCAGACTGCCAACAGCCAAGACTTCCCTGTCTCCACAAAGAGAATGACTTTCTATCTTCTCCTCTTCATCCTCATCTTCAGCCCATCCACACTGAACAGGTGGGATGAAGGTGGTGTGGGTAGTACCATCTGCAGCGCAGGCAACCAGCTCCTGTTTCCCCTCCTGCTCATTATTACTCAATCTGCTTTGAGATGAGGCTGGGATAGTTTCTTGCTCCATCTCAACTTGCTCTGCCTGCAAATCCTCCTCTTTAATTGTGAGTAGCGAGCAATTCAGTAGACAGAGAAGTGGGATGGTGATGCTGATTATAGCGTCATCGCCGCTCAGCATCTTGGTCGAGTCCTCAAAGTTTTGGATAACAGCATAGATGTTAGACATCCATGCCCACTCATCAGCTCTTATGTGTGGAGGCTGACCGGAATGCCGATGGGCATGTTTTAGATGGCATTCAACTGCTGTCCTTTGATGCTCACAAAGCTTTTCCAACATAAGCAATGTTGAGTTCCAATGCTTGGTGACATGGCACATCAGTCGGCGAGCTGGAAGTTGTAAATGTTATTGCAGCACTGTCAGGGCGGCAGCACCTATAGCTGACTTGTGGAAATGGGCACGCATGTGGTATACTTTCACATGCAGCTCAGGCAGATCTGGATAGGCTTTCAGAAACTGCTGAACCACTAAGTTAACCACGTGGGCCAGGTATGGTACATGTGTGGGGTTGCCAAGCTTCAGAGCCGCCACCAGGTTACAGCAATTGTCCAACACAACCATGCCTGGTTGTAGGTTCAAGGGCAAGAGCCACAGATCATTCTGGTCTGTTAGCCCTTTTAACAACTCTAAGGGTGGTGTGCAGTTTGTCAACTAAGCAGATTAGCTTCAGCAGATCCTGTTGCCGATTGGCCAAGGCAGTGCTGCAGTACTTCAGTGACTTATGTTGATGTTATGGAGATGGAGGGTGAGGAGGAGGAGGTGCATGAACTGGTATAGAAGATTGGCGAAACTGATTGAACCAGGACCCGCAATCCTCCGTGTCAGTAGCACATGTTCTGTCCCAGGGACCGACTGGGTCCTGGCTGACACAATTTTCACCCAGTGTGCTATCAGAGAAATGTAGTGTCCCTGGCCACAAGCACTTGTCCACATGTCTGTGGTTAAGTGGACATTCCCAGTAACAATGTGGGTCAGGGCACAGCTGATGTTTTGGGGCACGTGCTTGTGTTAGGCAGGGATGGCACACCGAGAGAAATAGTAGCGGCTGAGGACCAAGTACTGAGGAACGGCCGCCTTGAGGTTATGGAAAGCTTTTGTCTCTACAAGCCATTTCCAGTGCAAGCAGTCAAGAAATATAGCCATTTAATACTGTGACCTGTGGGTGGGTGGCTGCATATTTACGCTTGCGTTCCAAGGTCTGGGGTATGGACAACTGAATGCTGCGCTGGGACAAGGATGTGGACGTGGTTGTTGACAGTGTTTGCAAGTGTGCAATGACAGATGCAGTGTGGGAGGCATCTTTGCCTGCGTCATGGACAGGAGATTGTTGTGCATGTAAAACAGGTGAAGAGGCAGTGGTTTCACCCGCAGACACTGTTTCTGGACCCTGATGTTCAGCCCAACTAGTCGGGTGCTTTGCTTGCGTGTGCCTGAGCATGCAGGTGGTGATCAGGTTGGTAGCTGTACTGCCCTCACCGATGCTGGCATGGCATATGCTACAAATGTCTTTTTTTGGGTTAGGTGGACTGTCTTTAACCCCTTAATGACCACCAATACATCTTTTTACTTATCTGTGATCTAAGAGAATAGCATCCTCTGGCAGGTGACAATCCATCAGCTGTCAGCTGAGCACAATAACTGACATCTTCCTGCATCGGCCTCGATCAGTGTTGCCACAGACCCTGGCCATTTAACCCCTGAGATGCTACTGTCAATAGTGTCTACAACATCTAAATTGTTAACAGAGTATGGGGCTCCCTCTTCAACCCCATTGGCACCTTGAGATCTTGATCGTGTGGTCCTGATATTTGTCATGGTAGTTCATAGCCAAATAACAGTCTAAGGCCCCTTTCACACGTCGGTGTGACCGGTACGTGTCTTGACAGTTTTGTCATGTACCGGAGACACTGACACACATAGACCCATTCAAATGAATGGATCTATGCACATGTCAGCATGTTTTCACGGACCATGTGTCCGTGTGCAAAACACACAGACATGTCCGTTTTCACCAAGACACATGGGCCGCATAACGTGCTGCACATGTGCACATGGAGAACATTGCACACTGTCCTCTGTGTGCACGGTCGGCCATCGGGGAAGAAGTGCTACTGTAAGCGCTCATCCCCAGTGGCAGGTGATTAAGATGGCTTCCATTCTCCCCTGCTCCAGGAATTCCCAGCACAGAGCTCAGCAAGTCCGCGCCCAGCTCTGGTCCCTGTTTGCGGGACTCCATGACCCACAGCAGCAATGGAGGAGCCTGGCTCAGAGCTCCTGCAGCTGAAGCCTTCCTGGTATCTTCTGCTGTGTGCTCCCCACTCACCTGGTGCCAGACACCAGCCCTGTGCTCCAGCCCCAGGTGCCCACACTCACCCGCAGACTCCCCGGTGCCCGCTACTCTCAGACGGCCGCCGGCAGGGCAGGGGAGAATGACAGCCGGCTTCAGGACCTGCCGCCGGAGAACAGCGCTTACAGTAGTGTTTCTTCCCCGGCGGCAGTCCGTGTGGTACTGATGCGGCACATGGGTGGCACACAGACACTGAAATCTCCGGTACCAGTTTTTCTGGTACTGGAAATATCAGGATGTGTGAAACTGTCCTTAAAGTCTGCCAGCTACAGTGGACTGTTCAGAAGTTAGTGACATTTAGGTTGTAAAAATCAACTTTTTCATTCCTGTCATGCCACATTGCATTAATTCCTGAAACATATCTGAAGGGTTAATAAATTACCTGAAAGCAATGTTTAATATGTTGAGTAGAGTTGAGCGACTTTTGGTTTTTTAGGTTCGCGTTTCGTTTCGTGAAACCCGACTTTTCCAAAAGTCGGGTCGAGCAAGATTATAGGGAAAAGTCGGGGTCGTCCCGAAACACGAAACCCAATGTAAGTCAATGGGGAATAAAAGTCGGCAGTGAGAGGAGGACAGGAAACACACCAACAGTGCAAATTTGAATGCCAAAAGCATCAATTCTTCTTACTTAAGCTTGTCAACCTTAATTAACTTCATAATACAAGTTACGCACTGAAAAATGGGGGTTATTTGGCTACAGACTGTGGGGGGGAGGGCTGGCTCCAGGTTTTCATGTGCCCTGGGCGAAAGAGCGCCCCTTTAACACATACCACAACTCATCATGCTCCGATACGGCAGAGAAATAGCGGTATAGTACAATGAAAAATACCTCACTTTTTACATCTCATGACGAGGCCCATCTATTTCTCCATACAGAATCATTGGTCCCATATAATGTTTGAAACAGTATATGATGAGCTCCACATAATGCTACAGTATATGTTGGTCCCCATGGATGAAGCTCTACTGTCTTATGGGCCCAAATAATGCTCCAAACATAATGGGCCCCATTTCTAAAGCTCTAGTGTATAATGGGCCCTGTAAATGCTGCTCCAGTGTCTGATGTCCACCTTTGGAATGTTCCAGTGTATGGTGGGCCCCATCTATCATTCTCAGACGGTGTTAGGCCCAGTATGGATTGCACGTGATTGCACAAAGGTTAGAAAGGGTACCGTATCCCCAGATAACATGTATGGATAGCGTACACATTCAAAATATATGTCTCAGGAGGCAGGCTCAGACGGTGTTAGGCCCAGTATGGATTGCACGTGATTGCACAAAGGTTAGAAAGGGTACCGTATCCCCGGATAACATGTATGGATAGCGTACACATTCAAAATATTTGTCTATACATCAGGAGGCAGGCTCAGACGGTGTCAGGCACAGTATGGATTTGACGGCCCAGATTACACAGCGGAGGAGCAGGGAGAGGTAAAGATTGCAAATTCTGGGGCCCTGCCCAAGCAAGGGGGGCCCACTCGTGGGCGTCGGTACTGGCACTGGGCCCCTCATAGTACAGCGGTGTGTCTGACGGCGGGTGTGCACCACCACCGTCAGAGACCCTTGATTGCACTATGAGGGACCCTGTGCCAGTGCCCGCGCCCAAGAGTCGGCCTACCCACCTGTCCAGGGCAACGGCACTCGCACGGTGTCGTGCGGTAGGTGGTGACCCCGGCCATGGGGGGGAGGCAGCACAGTTAGGGAGTTTTAGAAAGTGGCATATGTTGATGTTGGACATTCAGCTGATGCAAAAGGCGAAATAGGTGAAGTACCAGGAAGAGGTGGACCAAAGCAAGCAATTTTTCTGTCACCCTATGTGTCATCAGGGGAAGGTGGGACAAAATCCTTGGAAACCCATGCGTGGTTCATTTTAATGAAGGTTAGATCATCCACATTTTGGGTTGACAGACGGGTCCTTTTTTCTGTCAGGATTGATCCAGCTGCACTGAAGACTCTTTCCGATAGCACACTTGCAGCTGGGCAAGCGAGCTCCTGTAAGGCATATTGGGCCAATTCAGGCCAGGTGTCCAATTTAGCGGCCCAATAGTCAAAGGGGAATGACCTGTGTGGGAGAACATCGATATGGGAGGAAAAGTAGTTTGTAACCATAGTTGACAACTGCTGTCTCCTGTCACTTTCCATCGATGCAGTATTACCAGTTGTGTGAGCGGTATTTGAAAAATCAGTCCACAACATTGTCATGAAACCCCTGTCTCCAATGCCACTTCTGCTGTGTGCACCACGAACACCTCTGCCAAGCTGCCCCCGGCCCGTACGGCTCGTGTGAGAACCATCACCGCTGCTGTGTGCTGGGAATGCCTCAAGCAACCGATTTACCAGAGTTGCTTGCTTATTAGCCAATATTAGGTCAAGGTTCTCCTGTGGCATGATGTTTTGTAATTTGCCTTTATAGCGTGGATCCAGGATGCTGGCCAACCAGTAGTCGTCATCGTTCATCATTTTGGCAATGCGGGGGTCCCTTTTTAGGATCCGCAAGGCATAATCTGACATGTGGGCCAATGTTCCCGGTGTCAATGATGCACTGCGAGTGCTGGGTGGAGGAGCACTTTCTGGCAAATCCACATCCCTCCAGTCACGCACAAACCCTGTACCAGACCTTGCCACGCCAACATTTTCACTTGCCCCACGAGATGCATCCTCCTCCCATAAGTAATCATCCCCATCATCATCCTCCTCCTCCTCTTCTTCCTCCACCTCGTCCAGGAGAGGTCCCTGAGCAGACAATGGCTGAATGTCATCAAGGATTCCCTCCTCCTCTTCCTCCTCATCAACATCGGCTGCAGACGCCTGCTCCTTAAGGTGCGTCAAAGTTTGCATGAGCAGACGCATAAGTGGGATGCTCATGCTTAGGATGGCGTCGTCTGCGCTTACCAGCCGTGTGCATTCCTCAAAACACTGAAGGACTTTACAAAGGTCTTTCAGCTTCGACCACTGCACACCTGTCAACTCCTTGTCTGCTCTCAAAGTGCCTGGCCGTGTATCCTCCCACAAATGCATTATGGCCTGCCTCTGCTCGCCCAGCCGCTCCACCATGTGCAGGGTGGAGTTCCACCTTGTTGCAATGTCGATAATGAGGCGGTGGTTGGGAAGGTGGAGCAATCGCTGCAGCTTCTGCATACGAACGGAGTGTACAGGCGACCGGCGGATGTGCGCGCAGTCTTCGCACCTTCTGGAGCAGGGCTGTTAACTCTGGATAATTTTTGAGGAAGCACTGCACCACCAGGTTCAAGGTGTGAGCCAAGCAAGGTATGTGGCTGAGTTTTGAAAGGGCTATGGCTGCCACAAAATTACGCCCGTTATCACTAACTACCTTGCCTGCCTCAAGATGTACACTGCCCAGCCATGACTCAGTTTGTCGCTTCAAGTACTCGGCCAGCACCTCGGCGGTGTGTCTGTCGCCCAAACACATCATCTGCAACACAGCCTGCTGACGCTTTCCACTAGCTGCTCGATAGGGGGACACATCGTGTGCAACAGTGGCAGCTGCAGATGGAGTGCTCGTACGACTGCGCTCTGTGGACGAGCTTTCGCTTCTGGAGGAGGAGGAGGGTCGAACACCTACAGCCAACTGTTTCCTATACCGTGGGCTAGGCAGCACTGTCCCACCACCGCTGTCCCCTGTGGACCCTGCATCCACCACATTAACCCAGTGCGCAGTGATGGACACGTAACGGCCCTGGCCATGCCGACTGGACCATGCATCAGTTGTGAGGTGCACCTTTCCGCTCACTGACTGCTTGAGTGCATGGACAATGCGGTCTTTCACATGATGGTGGAGGGCTGGGATGGCTTTGCGAGAGAAGAAGTGGCGACTGGGTAGGTCATAGCGTGGTACTGCATAGGCCATGAGTTCGCGGAAAGCTGTGCTTTCCACCAACCGAAAGGGCATCATCTCAAACGAGATTAGTTTTGCAATGTGGGCGTTCAAACCCAGTGTACGCGGATGAGAGACTGAGTACTTTCTTGACCTACTCATAGTGTCTGGGAGGGTGAGCTGCACTTGAGAGCTGCATATGGTGGAAGTAGCGGTGGACAGGGCGGACTGAGAGAGGGTTGATGATGGTGATGGAGTTGGTGTTCTTTCTGATGGCCTAGAATCAGTCTTTCGTTGATATAACAGTGGGATTCCCTGACTGCTGTGGTCTTGCAACGACACCTCAACATTTGCTGCTGTGCTAACCGGTGGGCTTACAGTGGGGGAAACAATGTAGCGTTGCTGACTACCTTCGTTGTGATCAGTTGCACATGTGGCACTTGAGGTTTGGTGTTGTGTCCACGCTTGCAAGTGCATGCTGGTTAAATGTCTAAGCATGCAACTGGTATTCAAATTTTTCAGATTTTTCCCTCGGCTAAAGGTCTTTGCGCACTTCTTACAGATAACCTTGGCCTGATCATGAGGATTTTGTTCAAAAAAGTGCCACACTGCACTCTTCCTACTTTGGCAGACATTTTGCGGCCTAGCACGCTGTGATCTTTTGACCCTCTGGACAAGCTGTCCAGCAACTCTTTTGATGTTTGGAACCTGTCTTTGGAGTGCTCCGGGCCTGCCAGATAACAGCTGTTGCGATGTCGATGTCTGCTGTGGATGCTCCTCATCTGAGCTATTGGAAGCAGCACCCTCTTCCCCCAATGGATGCCAATCTGGGTCAACAACTGGGTCATCCATCACCTCCTCTTCTATGTCATGTGCACCTTCCTCTGTGTCACCGTGTATGGTGGTATAGTGTGCGGGAAGGGGCACCTGAGTCTCATCAGGGTCAGAATCTGGCTCTGTACACTGCGAGGACAATGTAGTGCTCTGAGTGAATGTACCAGCAGAATCATCCATCAGCGGCTGTGCATCAGTGCACTCCATGTCAGATTCATCTTGGCCTGGGTAATTCACCATTTCACTTGATAATCCAGGCATGGTATGTGAAAACAGCTCCATGGAGTAGTCAGTAGCATGGCCTGCGTCATCCTTCAATCTTGGTTGGGGTGAAGGACACAAGGAAAGGTGTGGTTCATGAACATGAGCCTCCAATGACGACTCAGTGCTTTTACTTTTTACAACTGAAGAAGAGGAGGCGATAGAGCTGGAGGCTGAGTCAGCAATGTAAGACAAAACTTTTTCCTGATGCTCTGGCTTTAAAAGCGGTTTGCCAACTCCTAGAAAACTAAGCGATCGAGGCCTTATGTAGCCAGACGATGACGCAGGGTCAGCACCTCCTGCATTCGGTCCTATTTTGCTCTTGCCACTACCATCAGATCCACCACCAACACCATCATTACCAGCTGCCAACCCCCGCCCAATTCCACGGCCTCTTCCACCAGCCTTCCTCATTTTTGGTAGAAATGTAGACAAAATCCAACAAACTATATAGTAATGTAAAACAAGGTACAAGGTGTCTATAGGACAGGGGAGATTTTGAATTTCTGCAGACACTTGTGGACACTGGACACTTTTGGATTGTGTGAGGCCCACTGATATCTGAGCGCTATGTGACAGGCTCGATGGCACAGCTGTGACCAAAGTGACTAGAGGATAAGGGAGATTTTGAATCTCTGCACACACTTTTGGACACTGGATGGACACTTTTGGATTGTGTGAGGCCCACTGATATCTGAGCGCTATGTGACAGGCTCGATGGCACAGCTGTGACCAAAGTGACTAGAGGATGAGGGAGATTTTGAATCTCTGCACACACTTTTGGACACTGGATGGACACTTTTGGATTGTGTGAGGCCCACTGATATCTGAGCGCTATGTGACAGGCTCGATGGCACAGCTGTGACCAAAGTGACTAGAGGATAAGGGAGATTTTGAATCTCTGCACACACTTTTGGACACTGGATGGACACTTTTGGATTGTGTGAGGCCCACTGATATCTGAGCGCTATGTGACAGGCTCGATGGCACAGCTGTGACCAAAGTGACTAGAGGATAAGGGAGATTTTGAATCTCTGCACACACTTTTGGACACTGGATGGACACTTTTGGATTGTGTGAGGCCCACTGATATCTGAGCGCTATGTGACAGGCTCGATGGCACAGCTGTGACCAAAGTGACTAGAGGATAAGGGAGATTTTGAATCTCTGCACACACTTTTGGACACTGGACACTTTTGGATTGTGTGAGGCCCAATGAATATCTGAGCGCTATGTGACAGGCTCGATGGCACAGCTGTGACAAAAGTGACTAGAGGATAAGGGAGATTTTGAATCTCTGCACACACTTTTGGACACTGGATGGACACTTTTGGATTGTGTGAGGCCCACTGATATCTGAGCGCTATGTGACAGGCTCGATGGCACAGCTGTGACCAAAGTGACTACAGGATAAGGGAGATTTTGAATCTCTGCACACACTTTTGGACACTGGACACTTTTGGATTGTGTGAGGCCCACTGATATCTGAGCGCTATGTGACAGGCTCGATGGCACAGCTGTGACCAAAGTGACTAGAGGATAAGGGAGATTTTTAATCTCTGCACACACTTTCGGACACTGGATGGACACTTTTGGATTGTGT
This sequence comes from Dendrobates tinctorius, assembly GCF_039654945.1. NCBI lineage: Eukaryota > Metazoa > Chordata > Amphibia > Anura > Dendrobatidae > Dendrobates > Dendrobates tinctorius. Next base: position 28,466,060 of record NW_027361732.1, on the reverse strand, counting down.
GAGGCCCACTGATATCTGAGCGCTATGTGACAGGCTCGATGGCACAGCTGTGACCAAAGTGACTAGAGGATAAGGGAGATTTTGAATCTCTGCACACACTTTTGGACACTGGATGGACACTTTTGGATTGTGTGAGGCCCACTGATATCTGAGCGCTATGTGACAGGCTCGATGGCACAGCTGTGACCAAAGTGACTAGAGGATAAGGGAGATTTTGAATCTCTGCACACACTTTTGGACACTGGATGGACACTTTTGGATTGTGTGAGGCCCACTGATATCTGAGCGCTATGTGACAGGCTCGATGGCACAGCTGTGACCAAAGTGACTAGAGGATAAGGGAGATTTTGAATCTCTGCACACACTTTTGGACACTGGATGGACACTTTTGGATTGTGTGAGGCCCACTGATATCTGAGCGCTATGTGACAGGCTCGATGGCACAGCTGTGACCAAAGTGACTAGAGGATAAGGGAGATTTTGAATCTCTGCACACACTTTTGGACACTGGATGGACACTTTTGGATTGTGTGAGGCCCACTGATATCTGAGCGCTATGTGACAGGCTCGATGGCACAGCTGTGACCAAAGTGACTAGAGGATGAGGGAGATTTTGAATCTCTGCACACACTTTTGGACACTGGATGGACACTTTTGGATTGTGTGAGGCCCACTGATATCTGAGCGCTATGTGACAGGCTCGATGGCACAGCTGTGACCAAAGTGACTAGAGGATAAGGGAGATTTTGAATCTCTGCACACACTTTTGGACACTGCATGGACACTTTTGGATTGTGTGAGGCCCACTGATATCTGAGCGCTATGTGACAGGCTCGATGGCACAGCTGTGACCAAAGTGACTAGAGGATAAGGGAGATTTTGAATCTCTGCACACACTTTTGGACACTGGATGGACACTTTTGGATTGTGTGAGGCCCACTGATATCTGAGCGCTATGTGACAGGCTCGATGGCACAGCTGTGACCAAAGTGACTAGAGGATAAGGGAGATTTTGAATCTCTGCACACACTTTTGGACACTGGACACTTTTGGATTGTGTGAGGCCCAATGAATATCTGAGCGCTATGTGACAGGCTCGATGGCACAGCTGTGACAAAAGTGACTAGAGGATAAGGGAGATTTTGAATCTCTGCACACACTTTTGGACACTGGATGGACACTTTTGGATTGTGTGAGGCCCACTGATATCTGAGCGCTATGTGACAGGCTCGATGGCACAGCTGTGACCAAAGTGACTACAGGATAAGGGAGATTTTGAATCTCTGCACACACTTTTGGACACTGGACACTTTTGGATTGTGTGAGGCCCACTGATATCTGAGCGCTATGTGACAGGCTCGATGGCACAGCTGTGACCAAAGTGACTAGAGGATAAGGGAGATTTTTAATCTCTGCACACACTTTCGGACACTGGATGGACACTTTTGGATTGTGTGAGGCCCACTGATATCTGAGCGCTATGTGACAGGCTCGATGGCACAGCTGTGACCAAAGTGACTAGAGGATAAGGGAGATTTTGAATCTCTGCACACAATTTTGGACACTGGATGGACACTTTTGGGTTGTGTGAGGCCCACTGATATCTGAGCGCTATGTGACAGGCTCGATGGCACAGCTGTGACCAAAGTGACTAGAGGATAAGGGAGATTTTGAATCTCTGCACACACTTTTGGACACTGGATGGACACTTTTGGATTGTGTGAGGCCCACTGATATCTGAGCGCTATGTGACAGGCTCGATGGCACAGCTGTGACCAAAGTGACTAGAGGATAAGGGAGATTTTGAATATCTGCACACACTTTTGGACACTGGATGGACACTTTTGGATTGTGTGAGGCCCAGTGATATCTGAGCGCTATGTGACAGGCTCGATGGCACAGCTGTGACCAAAGTGACTAGAGGATAAAGGAGATTTTGAATCTCTGCACACACTTTTGGACACTGGACACTTTTGGATTGTGTGAGGCCCAAAGAATATCTGAGCGCTATGTGACAGGCTCGATGGCACAGCTGTGACAAAAGTGACTAGAGGATAAGGGAGATTGGATTGCTTTTAAAAAAGCAGTTTGCGGAGCAGTGGGTAAACAGCAATGCAGGAATGTCAGGAAGCCTTAGAAGGCAGCCCAACAACCAACACCACTGATACACCACTATATAGCCTCCCCTTGCACTGCACACACAGTGACTGGTGTGTTGTGCAGGCCAAATTGCTAGCAGCAGAAGCAGTTTTTTTGTCTTCTCAGCAGGACAAAAAAAAAAAAATTGGGATTGCTTTTAAAAAAGCAGTTTGCGGAGCAGTGGGTAAACAGCAATGCAGGAATGTCAGGAAGCCTTAGAAGGCAGCCCAACAACCAACACCACTGATACACCACTATATAGCCTCCCCTTGCACTGCACACACTGGTGGTGTGGTGTGACTGGTGTGTTGTGCAGGCCAAATCGCTAGCAGCAGAAGCAGTTTTTTTGTCTTCTTCCCTGCCTAACGCTCTCCCTACAGAATCAGCAGCAACCTCTCCCTATACTAAGATCGGCAGAAGTAAGATGGCGGTCGGCGTGCACGCCCTTTTATACCCCCTGTGACGCCCACCAAAGCAAGCCAATCACTTGCATGCCCTTCTGAAAGATGGTGGTGACCCGTGCCTATGTCATCACGTTGCCCACAGTGTCCGTGGATCCTGATTGGCTGAAAAAGAGCGCAAAACAAACTTTTGAAACGCGACTTTGGCGCGTAAGTCGCCGACCTCGTGGCCGACCTCATCCTAGGGTCGGGTTTCGTTTCATGAAACCCGACTTTGCCAAAAGTCGGCGACTTTTGAATTTTTCCGACTCGTTTCGCTCAACTCTAATGTTGAGGGTTGGTTTTTGAAATGGTATCACTTTTGGGTTTCCACTATATAGAACCTCCACTTTCAAACTGAACAGGTCCCTAAAAAAAATAAGTTTTATATATTTCCATGAAGAAATTAAAAATGAATGCTACATTATTAAACCTTCTAAAATACAAACAAAATAAAACAACTTTTCAAAAATGGTGCTGATGTAAAGCAGCATGAGTGAAATTTTATTTATTAATGCTTTTATGTGATACAACTATCTAGATTAAAGGGATAATCATTCAAAGTTTTAAAATTGCTAATATTTTATATTTTTTGTCAAGTTTCTAATATTTTTATAACATAACGTAAAACATATCAACTTTAAATTACCATTATCATTATCAAGTATAATATGTCACAAAAACAGTTTCAAAATCAATGGGATGCGTTGAAGTATTTCAGAGTTGTTACTACATAAAGTGACAGATGACAGATTTTAAAAAATTGGCCCGGTCTCTTAGAGGTTAAAAGCGCCAAACTCTGGAACACCAAAACCTTGGCATCCATGTTGGTACTCTGGGAAACACTTGCCCACTCTGTGTCTCTGTCCACTCTATTGCCTTTTCCTGACTGTTGGGGTGCTGCAGATTCCTCCCCCTCTGCACTGCTGTCCTTGCTCTGCATGTCACCTTCCCAGGTTGGGTCAGTGACTTCCTTGTCGACCACCTCGTCTTCCACTTCTACACCCTGGATCTCCTCACCACTTGCTGACAATGATTACTATCGCAGGAAAATATACTCACCTCAGATGGGCTTGTTACAGTGCATTAACAATATAGTGATGCTATTGATAACCAACCAAGTCTGGCCATATGCTTTTGAGTCACAACTGGTGCAGAATAAATGGCATATACAACCCCTGGCAAAAATTATGAAATCACCAGCCTTGGAGGATGTTCATTCAGTTGTTTAATTTTGTAGAAAAAAAGCAGATCACAGACATGGCACAAAACTAAAGTCAATTCAAATAGCAAATTTCTGGCTTTAAGAAACAGTAAAAGAAATCAAGAACAAAAAATGTGGTAGTCAGTAATGATTACTTTTTGAAACCAAGCATAGGGAAAAAATTATGGAATCACTCAATTCTGAGGAACAAATTATGGAATCATGAAAAACAAACCAACAAAAAAAACATTCCAACACATCACTAGTATTTTGTTGCACCACCTCTGGCTATTACAACAGCTTGCATTCTCTGAGGCATGGACTTAATTAGTGTCACACAGTACTCTTCATCAATCTGGCTCCAAATTTCTCTGATTGCTGTTGCCAGAATAGCTTTGCAGGTTGGAGCCTTGTCATGGACCATTTTCTTCAATTCCCACCAAAGATTTTCAAATGGATTGAGATCCGGACTATCTGCAGGCCATGACATTGATCTTATGTGTCTTTTTTAAGGAATGTTTTCACAGTTTTTGCTCTATGGCAGGATGCATTATCATCTTGAAAAATGATGTCATCATCCCCAAACATCCTTTCAATTGGTGGGATAAGAAAAGTGACCAAAATATCAACATAAACTTGTGCATTTATTGAAGATGTAATGACAGCCATCTCCCCAGTGCCTTTACCTGACAAGCAGCCCCATATCATCAATGACTGTGGAAATTTGCATGTTCTCTTCAGGCAGTCATCTTTATAAGTCTCATTGGAACAGCACCAAACAAAAGTTCCAGCATCAACACCTTGCCCAATGCAGATTCGCTATTCATCACTGAATATGACTTTCATCCAGTCATCCACAGTCCACGATTGCTTTTCCTTAGCCCATTGTAACCTTATTTTAGGTGTTAATGATGGCTTTTATTTAGCTTTTCTGTATTTAAATCCCAGTTTCTTACAGTTCAGTCACAGACATTGACTCCAGTTTCCTCCCATTCGTTCCACATTTGTTTTGTTGTGCATTTCCTGTTTTGGAGACATATTGCTTTAAGCTTTCAGTCTTGACGCTTTGATGTCTTCCTTGGTCTACCAGTATGTTTGCCTTTAACAACCTTCCTATGTTGTTTGTATTTGGCCTAGATTTTAGACACAGCTGACTGTGAACAACCAACATCTTTTGCAACATTGCATGATGATTTACCTTCTTTTAAGAGTTTGATAATCCTCTCCTTTGTTTCAATTGACATCTCTCGTGTTGGAGCCATGATTCATGTCAGTCTACTTGGTGCAACAGCTCTCCAAGGTGTGCTCATTCCTTTTTAGATGCAGACTAACAAGCAGATCTAATTTGATGCAGGTGTTAGTTTTGGGAATGAAAATTTACAGGATGATTCCATATTTTTTTCCTCAGAAATGAGTGATTTCATAATTTTTTCCCTATGCTTGGTTTAAAAAAGTAGCCATTACTGACTACCACATTTTTTATTCTTGATTTCCTTTAGTGTTTCTTAAAGCCAGAAAGTTGTTATTTGAATTGACTTTAGTTTTGTGCCATATCTGTGATCTGCTTTTTTTCTACAAAATTAAACAACTGAATGAACATTCTCCAAGGCCGGTGATTCCATATTTTTTGCCAGGGGTTGTAATATTTCCCTGCTGAAAAAGTTTTGCAGGATTACTATCACAAGAAAATTTGCCCACTTCAGATGCCCTCGTTACACTGCAGTAGTAATATAGCAATGCTATTGATAACTAACCAAGTCTGAATGTATGCTTTTGATGCACAACTAGCGCAGTATAAATGTCATATATTTCCCTGCTGAAAAAACTTTGCAGGATTACTATCACAAGAAAATGTGTCCACCTCAGATGGACTTGTTACAATGTGCGAGCAATATAGCAATGCTATTGTTAACCAATCAAGTCTGGCTGCATGCTTTTGATGTACAACTGGCGCAGCATAAATGTAAAATAATATTTCCCTGCTCAAAACAATTTGCAGGATTAAGAGCAAAAAGAATATTATTGGCCCTGATAAGGGATTTTGGTATGAGATGCAGCAGAAAGGATGTGCAATTAACCCTATCCTGTCCTACACTATCCCTTTAGCACAATCTCTCCCTAAGTGCCGCTATCAGCAGTATAAATATTGATTGTAATTAACCCTAAAAAGAGCTGTTGTTGCAGGTGAAAGAAATATTAATGATGTCTAACCCCTGCCTATACACATCTAAAACTCCGTCCATAGCTCTGCAGCACAGCACCTCTGCCTGCTCTGCCTGTGTCCATTGGTGCACTGTACCAAGCATGGCATCATGTGTCTTATATAGACCTGATGATGCTATGTGGATAGCCAATCACAGTAATTCCGCATCTAAGATTGCTACGGGATTACAGTGACTAGCAAGCAATCCCTGTTTGTTTGTTGGCTGTCTAACAAGTGCAAAACATGTGGGATGGGGGATAGAGCTTGAGAGCGAGCACTCAAACATACTCGCCGACTAAATTTATTTCAAGCACACTGATGCTCGAGCGAGTAAGTGGCTGGGTGAGGGCTTCCATTCCCGGTTGTTCCGGGCACATGTCAGCTGTATAAATCACCCGGACAAGGTGAGTCCGACATGGGCATACTATTACGCCCAACATTGGAAAGAGGTTAAATAGCTCAACATACAACCTTTATTGTCTGAACTGCTGGCAACAAAAGTGAGTCCTCCCCAATTGAAAATGGACAAATTGTGCTCAAAGTACCACCATTGTTTTCAAGCACTGCCTTAACTCTTTTGGACATGGAGTTCACTAGAGCTTCACAGGTTGCCACAGAAATCCTCTTCCACTCCATCAATTTGCTGGTGACTGCTAGAGACTTTACGCTCTTCCACCTTCCATTCGAGGATGTCCCAGATTCTCTATAGGGTTTAGGTCTCAAGACATGCTAGGCCAGTCTAGCACCCTTGCCCACAGTTTCTTTAGCAAGGCAATAGTTGTCTTGGAGATGTGTTTGAGGTAGTTATCTTGTTGGAATACTGGCCTGTGGACCACTGCGAGGCAAGTTCCACTGCGACTGGAACCAGTCATTTTAAACTGCTCTTCAGTGTTGGCCACTGTGCTGCAGCTCAATTTCAAGGTGTTGGCAATCTTCTTATAGCCTAGGCCACGTTTATGCAGAACAAAAAAATTTTTTTTCATATCCTCAGAGAATTCTTTGCCATGATGTGCAATGTTGAACTTCCAGCGACTAGCAGGAGAAAGCAGGAGAGCGGTAACATCAAATTAAATACCTTGCTCCTCATTTACACCTGAGAGCTTGCAACACCAATGAGTTACATGACAAAAGGGAGGGAAAATGGCTAATTGGGCACATTTTGGCCATTTTCACTTAGGGGTGTACTCACTTTTGTTGTTTGTGGTTTAGACATAAATGGATGTGTGTTGAGTTATTTAGAAGGCACACCAGATTTACACTGTTATATAAGCTGTACTACTTTATATTGTATCAAAGTGTCCTATTTTCAGTGTTGTTCCATTATAAAATGTAATAAAATATTTACAAAAATGTGAGGGATGGACACACGTTTGGGACATACAGTATATAGAGGGCAGCAAGGTTCAGCTGTGGACAGTGAGCTGTAAGGTAAACTACAGCAGCAGTCCTTAGGCAAAAAATAATGGAAAAGTAATGAAACAATAAGTGTGTGTGATGTGAGGAGATTGGATTATAAGTGTTACCTTTCTTGACCATACTTACCTATGATGACCCAGTTGTTGTATGGTTCAACTCACTATACTAAAGAAACCATGGTAAGTATGATAAATCAACATTTACCATCATCAGTCTACATATGTTTTGCCAGTGCTGTCTCTACCCTCCACAACCCAGCAAAGACTGTCAAGTTCTCAATGATGTAGCCCAAACTTGTTATATACCTGTTCCAGCAACTGCAGATTGATTTCATATAATGTGTCAAAGTAGGCACAGATGAGTATGTCTTTTTCTGTTTGGCTCTATATTGAGGATGGCCTGGACATTGTGCAAAAGCAACAGCAAAAGCTATGGCTAAGAAGCTGACCATGGAAGTAGAGTTGAGCGAATATCTTCGGTTCCTAGCTTATTTGGCAGTCTATAGCGTTACCGAAAAAGCTACAGCAGGAACCCAGCTTCTTGGATCGAGCCAACTGAATGGCTATAGCTTGCCGAATAAGCGGGGAAGCAAACATATTCGCTCAACTCTAGTCGGAAGTAGCATGACAACCATGGTTAAACTGGAAAAAAAAAACCCTTTTTCACTGTAAAATAGTTTCAATAATGACCAATTTGAGTCAGACCACATTATTTATGTGTTTCAAATAAGTGCTTTTGTGCTAGTTCTAATCACATATGAGGCTATAGACAAGTATCACCAAGAAAAGAGGGAAAAGTGGGATAAAATGTACTTAACATCATAAAGCTATAGTTGAATTGACTAATCTTACAAACTGTTGGCTTTGTACTCTTGTAAATAGTTCAAGTCAATGCCCCTGTCTAGCTGTTCTTTTTATGTACAGTAAGTGAAGTTGATAGTCACTGAATAATAGAATCATAGAATCATAGAATCATAGAATCGTAGAGTTGGAAGGGACCTCCTGGGCCATCTGGTCCAACCCCCTGCTCAAAGCAGGATTCGCTAAATCATCCCAGACAGATGTCTGTCCAGCCTCTGTTTGAAGACTTCCATTGAAGGAGAACTCACCACTTCTCGTGGCAGCCTGTTCCACTCATTGATCACTCTAACTGTCAAAAAGTTTTTTCTAATATCTAATCTGTGTCTCTTCCCATTCAGTTTCATCCCATTGCTTCTAGTCTTTCCTTGTGCAAATGAGAATAAAGTTGATCCTTCTACAATGTGACAGCCCTTTAGATATTTGTAGACAGCTATTAAGTCTCCTCTCAGTCTTCTCTTTTGCAAACTAAACATTCCCAAATCCTGCAACCTTTCCTCATAAGACAGGGTTTGCAGACCGGTCACCATTCTGGTCGCTCTTTTCTGAACTTGCTCCAGTTTGTTGATGTCTTTTTTAAAATGTGGTGCCCAAAACTGGACACAATATTCCAGATGAGGTCTGACCAAAGAGGAGTAGAGGGAAATAATGACTTCACGTGATCTAGACTGTATGCTTCTGTTAATACATCCTAGAATTGCATTTGCCTTTTTTGCTGCTGCATCACACTGTTGACTCATATTCAGTCTGTGATCTATTAGTATACCCAAGTCTTTTTCACATGTGCTGTCACTTAGCCCTATTCCTCCCATTCTATATATGCTTTTTTCATTTTTATTGCCCAGATGTAGTACTTTGCATTTCTCCCTGTTAAAAACCATTCTGTTAGTTGCTGCCCACTTCTCCAGTTTATTTAAATCTTTTTGAATCCTCTCTCTCTCTTCTCTAGTATTAGCTATCCCTCCTAGCTTTGTGTCATCAGCAAATTTAATCAGTTTACCCTCAATTCCTTCATCTAAATCGTTGATAAAGATGTTGAACAATACAGGGCCCAGGACAGAGCCCTGTGGTACCCCACTTGAGACATTCTTCCAACTGGATGTGCAGCCATTTACGACCACACATTACGACTGACTACACCATTCTACATATTTTCAAAAGATGTAAGGCTCAGTTATGAAATTATCCCTTTTTTTAATGTTTTTGACATCCTGAATTCAAATTTGACAAGGAAAAATTTTAGCAGGCTCTTGTTTCTGTGATAACAAAGTGTTTTCCTTTCACTGCTACATATTAATGCATTAAAGCAGGGCCGGACCTAGGATTACCTGGGCCCTGGGCGAAAGAGTCTCAGTGGGCCCCTTTAACACATACCACCATTCATGATGCACAGATACAGCAGAGAAATATAGGTATAGTACAATACCAATGAATTCAATTACTTTTTACATTACATGAGTTTTAGCTATTGTAAATTCTACAATACTGTAAGTCAGAAACCTCACAGCACACAAGACATAGAATGGCTGCAGACTTATCATTTTAGACTGGACAGTATAGTCCTCCATACTGTATTATCGGCACCACACAGAGCTCCATACAGAATAATGAGCCCTATATATTGCTTCATACAGAATAATAAGCCCCATATATTGCTCCATACATTATTATGGGCACCACATAGTGCACCATACAGAATAATGAGCCCCATTTATTGCTCCATACGGTATAATGAGCCCCATATATTGCTCCATACAGTATGATGAGCCCTATATATTGCTCCATACAGTATTATGGGCACCACATAGTACTCCATACAGAATAATGAGCCCCATATATTACTCCATACAGAATAATGAGCCCCATATAGTGCTCCATACAGAATGATGAGCCCTATGTATTGCTCCTTACAGTATTATGGGCACCACATAGTGCTCCATACAGAATAATGAGCCCCATATATTGCTCTATACGGTATAATGAGCCCCATATATTGCTTCATACAGTATGATGAGCCCTATGTATTTCTCCATACAGTATTATGGGCACAACATAGTACTCCATACAGAATAATGAGCCCCATATATTGCTCTATGCAGTATAATGGGTCCCAAATATTGCTCCATACAGTATTATCGGCACCTCATTGTGCTCCATATAGAATAATGAGCCCCATAAATTGCTCCATACTGAATAATGGACCCCATATAATGATCCATACAGTATAATGAGCCCCATATAATACTCCTTACTGTATCATGAACCACACACATTGCTCCATACAGAATAATGGGCTTAATATAATGCTACATACAGAATAATGGACCCCATATAATGCTCCATACAGTATAATGAGCCCCACATATGGCCGTTGCAGCTGAAAAGAGGAAATCGGTAAACTGCGCGCCTGATGGTGCACGAATTTTGGCTCATTTTTCATCGTTTTGAAATCTCTTTAACAATAACAATATGGAAGAGGCCAGGAGCCATTTGGTGAGCTGCATTTCTTGCTACATGTTCACTGACTTACCAGTGGAAAAGCCAAACTTCACATGCCACAAATGCAAGCTTGTGTCGCTGTTGGAGGAAATGTTACAAAATCTCGAAGAGAGGTTAGCTAAATTGAAGATCATTAAGGAAGGTGAAGAGTTCTTAGACAGAGCAGAATTATCTCTTCATGTTACAGAAAGAGAAGAAATTCAAAGGGCACCTGAAGAAACAGAAGAATGGAAAAGTGACCCAGAGAAGCAGGAGGATCGGGAGGCAGTCAGCTCTCATACTGCTAAGGAACCAGTACAAGGCTCTTACACAGGAGAATGATGAAGAAATACATCAGAATTAGACTTTGCCCACAAACAGCAACCTTGTACGCCTTCAGAATCCTCCTGGATGGAGAAAAAAAATGTTGTGAAGAAGAACCGAAGAGTGGTGGTCATGGGAGATTACCTGTTGAGAGGAACAGAGGCCGCTATCTGCAGACTGGATATAACCTCAAGAGAAATGTGCTGTCTTACAGGTGTTAAAATTAAAGATGTTACTGACAGGATATCAGGACTCTTCAGACCTACTGATGACTACCCATTCCTGCTAAGACATGTGGGGACAAATGACACAGCAAGAAACGACCTGGAAACCATCTGCAGTGACTTTGAAAACTTAGGAAAGAAAGTGAAAGAACTGGGAGCACAGGTGGTCTTCTCTTTCATCCTCCCAGTGGATGGCCATGGAACAAGGAGGTGGAATAAGATTCTGCAGGTGAACATCTGGCTACGTTGATGGTGCTGTCAGCAAGGATTTGGATTTCTGGATCGCGGAGTGAATTACCTATATGATGGACTACTTGTTAGAGATGGGGTGCACCTTACAAAGACTGGAAAGCATGTATTTGGAAGTCGCCTTGCTACACTCATCAGGAGAGCTTTAAACTAGAACAATGTGGGAAGGGAAGCAAAAGGCCAGAAAAAGACATACACCTGACAAAAGCTATTGAGAACTCTGCTATTAGAAGTGGGAGGAAAGAAAAAAGACAAAAAATCTAAATAATAAAAATATTGGAGAAAGAGAAACCAATCACAAACTAAAATGTTTCTATACTAATGCACAAAGCATGGGCAATAAACAAGTAGAATTTGAACTACTAACTCAGGAAAAGAAATATGATGTCATTGGAGTCACTGAAACTTGGTGGGACGATTCACATGATTGGAATACAAGGCTAGAAGGATACAACTTATTTGCAAGAAACAGACTTGATAAATGAGGAGGAGGTGTCACATTGTATGTTAGAAACACGTATATCTGCACAGAGATTGAAGCTTCAGAGACTGGGAGTTCTTTGGAAACTGTTTGGGTAAGAATGCAAGGACAGAACAATGGAAAGGACACCATTGTAGGCATTTACTACAGACCGCCTGTGCAAGCTGAAGATATGGATGAACTCTTTATGCATGAAATGGCCAAGTTCTCCAAAAAATATGACATAGTTATCATGGGAGATTTCAACTGTCAACTATCCAGACATTTGTTGGGAATCTCTCTCAGGCAACACTAACAGGTCAAGGAAATTCTTATCCTCTCTTACTGACAACTTTATCTTCCAAAAGGTAGGGGAGAAAGCAAGGGGAACTGCTACCTTGGATCTAATCATTATAAACAGGGAGGAAATGGTTGAGGAGGTAAAAGTGGCTGGGACCCTAGGAGGTAGCGACCATGCTATTTTAGAATTTTGGATAACTAGAGGAGGAAGACCTGTGAAGACTCAGACGTCAAGGTTAGATTTCAGAAAGGCAGATTTTTAGGGATTCAGAAAGAGAATTGGAGGCATCCAATGGCTGGATATCCTTAAGGACAAAAATGTCCAGGAAGGATGGGAAATCTTGAAAAATGAAATTCTCAAACCACAATTGTTAACAATTCCGAAAAGAGGGAAGAATAGGAAGCGTTTAAGGAAACCAGGGTGGATGAACACAGAACTTAAGCACATGCTAAAAAGGAAGAAAGAAATGTTTATAAAATGGAAAGAGGAAGGCATATCTAAAGAAGAACATAATGCTGTCTGTAGAACCTGCAGGGCACGAATCAGATTATCTAAAGCTGACAATGAATTCAGGCTTGAAAGAGACATCAAAAGCAATAATAAATGATTTTGGGGATATGTCAAAAGTAAAAGAAAAGTCAAAGATACTATAGGATTTTTACAAGATGAAAATTATGAAATGGTAAAACAGGATGTTGAGAAGGCCGAACTTTTAAATTCCTGTTTTGCATCTGTTTTCTCTCAGAAAGGAAATGTAACATCAACTGTTCTTCACTGTCCTATTAAGGGAATAGAAGAATCCAGGATATCTATAAACAGAAAGCTAGTGAGGAAACATTTAGCTAACTTAAATGAATTCAAGTCTCCAGGTCCAGATGAATTACACTCCAGAGTCCTGAAGGAGATAGCAGAAGAAATTTTTGAACCCCTCTCCATAATCTTTGAAAATTTTTGGAGAACAGGAGAAGTCCCTGAAGACTGGAGAAGAGCAAATGTTGTTCCTATCTTCAAAAAGGGGAAGAAGGTGGACACAGGCAACTATTGGCCGTTGAGTCTGACTTCTATACCAGGAAAGATCTTTGAACAAATTATTAAATAACATGTATGTAAGTACCTGGATAAGAATGAAGTGATTAAACAGAGTCAGCATGGGTTTGTAACTAATAAGTCATGTAATACTAACTTAATTTCCTTCTATGACAGAATCACTGATTGGGTGGATCAGGGAAATGCTGTTGATATAGTATATCTTGACTTCAGCAAAGCATTTGACAAAGTATCTCACACAATCCTTATTAAAAAAATGACTAAGTATGGAATGGACAAGGCAACTGTTAGGTGGATTCATAACTGGCTTAGTGATCGGACCCAACGAGTGGTGGTAAATGGCTGCACATCCAGTTGGAAGAATGTCTCAAGTGGGGTACCACAGGGCTCTGTCCTGGACCCTGTATTGTTCAACATCTTTATCAATGATTTAGATGAAGGAATTGAGGGTAAACTGATTAAATTTGCTGATGACACAAAGGTAGGAGGGATAGCTAATACTAGAGAAGAGAGAAGATTCAAAAAGATATAAATAAACTGGAGCAGTGGGCAGCAACTAACAGAATGGTTTTTAACAGGGAGAAATGCAAAGTACTACATCTGGGCAATAAAAATGAAAAAAGCATATACAGAAAGGGAGGACTAGGGCTAAGCAACAGCACATGTGAAAAAGACTTCGGTATACTAATAGAGCACAGACTGAATATGAGTCAACAGTGTGATGCAGCAGCAAAAAAGGCAAATGCAATTCTAGGATGTATTAACAGAAGCATACAGTCTAGATCACATGAAGTCATTGTTGCCATCTACTCCTCAGTTTTGGGTGCCACATTTTAAAAAGAACATCAACAAACTGGAGCAAGTTCAGAAAAGAGCGACCAGAATGGTGACCGGTCTGCAAACCCTGTCTTATGAGGAAAGGTTGCAGGATTTGGGAATGTTTAGCTTGCAAAAGAGAAGACTGAGAGAAGACTTCATAACTGTCTACAAATATCTCAAGGGCTGTCACATTATAGAAGCATCATCTTTATTCTCATTTGCACAAGGAAAGACTAGAAGCAATGGGATGAAACTGAATGGGAGGAGACACAGATTAGATATTAGAAAAAACTTTTTGACAGTTAGAGTAATCAATGAGTGGAACAGGCTGCCATGAGAGGTGGTGAGTTCTCCTTCAATAGAAGCCTTCAAACAGAGGCTGGACAGACATCTGTCTGGGATAATTTAGAGAATCCTGCATTGAGCAGGGGGTTGGATTAGATGGCCCAGGAGGTCCCTTCCAACTCTACAATGCTATGATTCTATAATTCTATTGCTCCAAACTGTATAATGGGCCCTATATAATGCTCCATAAAGAGTAATGAGCCCCATATATTGCCCCATATATAATAGGCCCCATATAATATGCCATACAGTATAGGATGGGCCCCATAGAGTATAATGAGCCCCACAAATAGCTCCATATAGTATAATGAGTCCCATATATTTCTCCGTACAATGTATAATGGGCCTCATATATGATGCTCCAGTGTATGATGGGCCCCATATATGATGCCCCAGTGTATACTCGGCCACATACAGTATATGATGCTCCAGTGTGTAATGGGCCCCATAAATGATGCTCCAGTGTATGATGGGCCCCATATATGATGCTCTGTGTATGATGGTCCCCATATATGATGCTCCTGTTTATGATGGTCCCTATATATTGCTCCAAACATTAAAAAAAAGAAAATGAAACACTCATCTTTCCTCGCTTTCTGCTGCTCTGGTATGGTCTCCTCAGTGCCGCCATCTTCCGGTTATCTGCACTGTGAGTGTTCAGGCAGAGGGTTTATAGACTTAACGATATTGTGCCCTCTGACCTGAATGTTGCAGTCAGGAGATGTGGAAGTATCGCAAGTGTCGGGTCCCTGAGCAAGCAGGGGCCCTTTCTTGGGTTCTGACATTGGCACAGGCACCAGGCGCCCATAGCATGCCGGTGTTCCTGATGGCCAGTGGACCTCCTACCTGCTCAGGGCTCTGGCACTTGATCGGGTGCACAGGGTGCTTATGCCGACCCTGGCTTTGGGGGGCCATCCCCCCGCTCATTCCCCCCGGCCCCGCCGCTACTCATTCTCAATCTGGCTCATTCTCCCCCACCCCCAGCTCATTCCCCCCAGCCCCGCCGCTCATTCTCAACCTGGCTCATTCTCCCCACCTCTGGCTCATTCTTCCTGCCCTGAAACCGCTCATTCTCTACCCAGCTCATTCTCCCCCACCCCCAGTTCATTTTCCACTCTGGCCCCGCTGCAGCTCATTGTCAACCCAGCTCTTTCTCCCCCACCCCCGGCTCATTCTCTATTCGGGCTCATTCACATCCTCACCTCCCCTTGTATGCATGGCTGAGTGCCGGCTGGGAACGCGGCTCACCTGAGTCCTGGCACGGTCCCTGCATGTATGTCCTGCCAGGCACTGTTATCTTTTTCCTGTGAAAGCGCGTGGTCACGTGGTACCGCTCATTGAGGTCATGGATATGGGCGCCACACCTATGGGAGTGGAGTGGCGTCCATATTCATGACCTTAATGAGCGGTACCACATGACTGCTCACACAGGAAAAAGATACCGTCACCGGAGACCATTGGAGCTGCAGGCACGGCTGGAGGTGAGTATGATGTCTTGCGGAGGGCGGGGGATCAACCACGGACTTATAAAAAAAAACCTTGCTCCGGTGCCAAGTGGGCCCCCCCATCTCGCCAGGGCCCTGGGACTTGCCGTGGAGCGCCGGGTGCTGATGCCAGCCCTGCATTAAAGTTTCATTACTTTAAAACATGATTATTTTTGCAAATACAAAGATGCAGAATATTTTGCTATGCTAATTTTCTTATATTTATTTAGAAGAAAGTAGGCAATAATTCAAATACCTAAAACATATTTACATACTACTGTGAATTGTAAAGAGTTGCAAGAAATTCCACTAAAATATTTGGTCATCATTCAGTGATGTCTTTTTTTGCTTGTCTCTCACACCCATGCATAGGATCATCTCTTACAATTGTCCAACAGTAATCTGCAAGCATTGATGAATTCCATTTTCCTTGATATCTTTTCTCCATAGCCACAATATCTTGCTGAAATCTCTCACCATGCTAATTGCTGACTGCCCTGCAGTTTGATGGAAGAAATAATATCTGATAACAGCAAGAGCAGGTGTCCACTGATGAGAGTATTCATCAGCCGATGCCTGTGCTTTAAATAAATAAATTTAAAAAAAAATGACGTGAAGTCTTTTCTATTTTTGATAACCAGTGTAAGAAATGCCTACAACTGTGGTCTGCAACTCTCAGCTGTCAGCTCTAGCAAGTTCTGCTTTTCAAGAATAGAGGGGTCCGCATTCCAATTTTTTAACATAATTTAAATAATTAAAAAAACTGCATGAGGCCAACCTCATTTTTGCGAGACAGCCAAGCTGAAGCACATATCAACTGGAAAAAACAAAAAATAATAAACAACCATAATACTCATATTTTCACCTAATCAAATGAAGACCGTGTCTCCTGGAAAAGAAGAAAAATAATAACCATGTCCCTCACTTGTCCAACGTGAAGATAATAATTACTGTCCCATGATGGTCCGGATGATTTGGAGAGTGGTCACATTGGTGATTGCTCTCCTTGCCAGCCTGCTCACGCTGAGACAGGATAATCATGCTCCTGCAGTGTGTAGAGCTAAACTGCCATTAGAAAGGTCACAGGAGTTCACAGCTGATGAACACCGGTGACCTCACTTATGATACTGCTTGCTGCGTGAACATTCTCATGCAGCGAGCGGTCCTACAAGTGAGATCACCAGGGTTCATCAACTATAAACTCTGGTCAACTGTCTCATGGCAGCTCAGCGCTATACACTTCAGTGTGAGCCAGCTGGCGTGGATAGTGGTCACATGATTGATGTGACTGCTATCCAAATCATCCAGATCTTTGTGGGACAGTATGGATTATCTTCACATTGGACAGGTGAGGGATATGGTTGTTTATTATTTTTTCTTTTTTCCAGGGGACATGGGCTTCAATGGGTTAGGTGTAATATTGAGTATAACTGTGCTTTTTTAATTTCAAACAAAGGTGTCAGTGTTTTTCTTTCAATTAAATGATGTTATGTCTTTTACAATCTAACCATGGGGTTAGTTATGGGGTTGACTCATATACACCTCTCCATTACTAGCCCCTGGGCTTGATGTCAGCTGCCAAAATAAAGATGACATCAATCCCACAACTATTATCCCACTTGCCACCGCACCAGGGCAAGTAGGAAGAGCGAGGGTAAGTGCCAGATTTGTCGATTTTATTTATGCACCATTTCTGGGAGCTGATGTTTTAGTCTGGGAGGGGAAAAATATTCATGGCCCTTTCCTAGGTTATTAATATCAGTCCGCAGCTGACTGCATAGTCTTTGCTGGTTTGCAGGTCATTTTTTGGGTGGATCTCCCTATAATAACCAGTAAAGGCTAAATAAATAGCTGTGAACTGATATTAATAGCTCGGGAACCTTTATGGCTATTTGCTCAGTCCAAGAATATTAACATCAGCCCTTAACCGTTGGCTTTCTCTCTTTCCCAATTCGTCTCCCCATATGGTGCCAACCTCCGCAGCCAGGTAGGGAAACAAAGTATCAGTTCTATTCCCTAGATATATATAATTTCAATATAATATTTGATCTGATTTATGACTACTGTGTACTCTTACATACCTATGTCTGACCCTCTCGCCAAATTGTTTTTTTTTAGAGTTTGGAGCTTTTTAGAGGAATATGTGATTAAAAGCTATTTTTTACGTCTGATTTATTTTGTTTTTTTCATACTGTTGGGGTTCAGCACCCCAAACATCAGTCCAGTTTTTTTAACATGATAACGCCACTTAAATGTTAAAGGGACAGTTTGTGATATATGCCAACGTCATTGTGAAAGAAGAAATAAAAAGAAGCCTTTTGTGAGTGGAAGTCACTGTGTTTCACTTGTAAGTTACCTTTATATGTAATTTTGTTATGATAATGAGATGACTACTGAAAATTGAAGTGTACAGAACAGAATGTGCTATTCTTTTATTTAAACAGTAGGTTATGTTCTCATAACAATACTCTGTAATAATATATCCACTTTAAGAAGTTTTATGGTTCCACAAAAAGCAGAAAACAAAATATTGTATTAAAAACTATTAGCAAAAACAGAATAATGTTGGGAAAATCTTGTGCTCTTCTTGTGTCTGTTTGCTGCCTTACTCCAAAACCTTGCAAGCACTGTAGAGTTGCCAATGACTTTATCCCTGTCAAATATTATGAAATGATTTTATCCCTGTCAAATATTATGAAATTGCACTGTTCAAAAAATAAAGGGAACACTAAAATACCACATCCAAGATATCACTGAATGAAATATTCCATTTGCAAATCTTTATTCATTACATAGTGGAATGCATTGAGAACAATAAAACAAAAAAATATGATGAATGTAAATTAAAATTCATATCCCATGGAGATCTGCATTTGGAATGATACTGAAAATCAAAGTGGAAAATCAAGCCACATGCCAATCCAGCTTCTGTGGAAATGCCTCAAGACAAGGGAATGATGTTCAGTAGTGTGGTGGCCTCCACATGTCTGTATGACCTCCCTTCAATGCCTGGACGTGCTTCCGATGAGGCGGCGGATGTTCTCCTGACGTAACTCCTCCCAGAACTGGGAGGTCAACTGTACAGACTGCGGTGCAATGTGGATGGAATGAGACGTGATGTCCCAGATGTGCTCAATTCAGGTCTGGGAAACAGGCAGGCCCATCCATAGCATCAATGTCTTTTTCATGCAGGAATTGCGGACATACTTCAGCCACTTGAGACCTAAGATTGTCATTCATCAGAAGTAACCCTGAGGAACTCATCCTGGTACCTAATAGCAGTCATGGTACTCCTGTTTAGTGCATGAAGGGCTGTAGGGACCTCCAAAGAAATGCCTCCCCTTACCATTACTGACCCACTGCCAAACTGGTCATACTGAAAGATGTTGCAGGCAGCAGAACATTCTCCATGGTGTTTCCAGACTCTGTCATGTCTGTCACATGTGCTCAGTGTGAACCTGCTCTCATGCATGAAGAGCACAGGATGCCAATGTTGAATCTGCCAAACGTGGTGTTCTCTACAAATACCAATCACCTTGCATGGTGTTGGGTTGTAAGTACAACACCCTCTTGTGGATGATGGGCCCTCATACCACCCTCATTGAGTCTGTTTCTGAAAGTTTGAGCAGACACATGGATGTTAATGGCCTGCTGAAGGTCATTTTGCAGGGCTCCGGCACTGCTTCTCCTGTTCCTCCTTGCACAAAGGAGGAGATAGCAGCCCTGTTGCTGGGTAATTTCCCTCCTACGGCCCCCTCCATGTCTCTTGGTATACTGGCCTGTCTTCTTGTATCTGCTCCATTCTCTGGACACAGCTACCCTTTTTTTTTTTATCACAGCTGGCATTGATGTTCCATCCTTGATGTGCTGCACTACCTGAGCAACTTCTTTGGGTTGTAGACTCTGCCTCATGCTACTGTACAGTACCTCTAGGGGTGAGAGCAATGACAAAATGCAAAAGTGACCAAAACAACAGCCAAAAAGGATGAGAAGAGAGAAATGGTCTGTGGTCACCCCTGTAGAACCACTCTTCTAAAGGGGTTGTCTTGCTAATTGCCTATCATTTATACCTGTTGTCTGTTCTATTTGCACAACAGCAGGAGAAATTGATTAACAATCAGTGTTGCTTCATAACTTGACAGGTTGATTTCACAAAAGTGTGATTGACTTGGAGTTACGTGGTGTTCTTTTTAAGTGATTATTCTGCTTCACAGAACTGTGTGAGTGCGGGAAGTGTCTGTACTCAGACAGTTCTGTGAAGCAGAACGATCTCACCCAGAAGTCAGACCTGTGAGTGCAGGGGGGAGAACACTGACATGCTTCTGTGCTTCTCAGCAATATACTCCCTTCACTCGCTGTCAGGCCTATGTGAGGTAAGCGCAGGGATCATAGTCGTGCACTATGGGGGTAGCGAGAGTTGGGGGAACTCATATTATGACAGAAACTAAGCATGCTCGGCCAGCTGATTGGCCATTCGACCATTCGGAGTACAGATAAAGCTTGCAGACAGAATAACGCCAGGGGAGCCAGGAGCATACTTCAGCAGATGAAAGGTTGTTATTTTTTTTAACTGAGCATAATTTTTAATAACTGTAAAATACAAAGCCATTTATTTCCTCCTTTTCTGCTTAGTTAAATGTATTCTTTATGATGGCCTTTAAATATTCCTTTTATTTTTTGCGCAGTGTATATTGTAAGCATCGCTAGTTTTGTAGTACAAATCACATTTCATGCACTGCTTGTGAATATGTTGTAACTATGAAAAGAAAGTAATGGGAAATAAAGTGGATTCCATTAATTTAAGGTCTAGAAAATCCAACAGATTTTTTCGTGGGGATAAAGTATACAATAGTTGACAATACCAGCAACTACTCGATTAGCTCCTGTAACGCAGCAGCAGCAGCAGATCTGGAACTAGAAGTTGAAACCCATAAAACAGTCTTGTCTTTCCCTAGGGTGCCATGATAAGGAAGGAGATTTTTGTGATGCTTTAAATTTGTTTCTAATCGTCTTGTAATCAGGGAATAAATTGTGCTAATTCCCAGCACTGTTCTACCATGTGGAAATGATGTTGAAGTATCTCAAGACAGTCGTGCCTGTGCTGTGACTTAGATACGTGCAACCAGTGACTTGTATATTGTGAAAGAATAAAATTAGGCACATCACTGCTCCAGACATGAACTACTTGCTTCATTAGAGGAAAACTCTAAGGGATAACTTCAAGCTCCAGTAGAGCTAGGCTTCAAGACAAAACTTCAAGCAGTGAGACAGCCATCTCAGAAGAGAAGCTTTGCAAAAACGATTAGTCTATAATATAACACTTATTTCAAATAGCTAATCTAAATGGTACATATACGTGGTTCCTTAGCACACCTTTATGTATTGTCAGAAGGCAATATTGTATTGTCCTTGCTATTTGTTTCCGTACTGTACTTTTATATTATAAATATATGTTATTAATCAAGATTGAATAGCTATACAACACTTCCAGTTAGAACACAAATGGCGTACCTTCAGTTTTATTGATACAGATGAGCTCCTACATTACAAAATACTGTGATAAGTGAGGTGCAATGATTTGCATGATAATAGCTAAAGTGTTTCTTGTACCTGAGATTAATACATAGGAGAAAGATTCCCAAATAACATTTCCAGTAGAAAGATGTTTTGTATACAGATTAATGAAAAATATAGCCTTAAAGAGGACAAATATGCTCATAAAAGTGCCTGTTGTAGCATAGAGACTCCCAAAAATATACAAATGCTGAAATATAATTTCTTACAACCTTGCATTGCACTCTTCCTCTGTATTTTCTTCTAGAAATATATGAATATATTGACAAATGGGTGGTACTGGCTGAAAGTGTGGCCCTGTACACTTTGTAGAGACACACCTCTTGGAACATGTAGTACCTAGTTTTCCATGTCTTCATAACATTTTTAGAAAGCGTGGCAAAACTCAGAATTGTTTCAGAATGTTACATTATAGGGAATAAAAATATTTGCTGAAACAGACACATGAGGATTGGCAATGGTTTCCCTCTAAGGGCATGTTCATATGTTAAAAACATTTTGTATTTCCTTCCAAAAGTGTATGAATTTCCATTTTGATAATATATTACATTACCCGTTTTAAACTTATTTTGAGTTCCATCTTGTAAAAATATTAGAAGCTTTTGCAATTGTAATAGTTGTCATGGAAAGCATCATATTTAGAGTTGAGCGATACCGTCCGATACTTCAAAATATCGGATCGGAATGGATCGGCCGATCTTTAAAAAAAAGTATCGGTATTGCCGATGCCGATACCGGAAGTCCCATTCAAGTCTATGAGACTTCCGGTATCGGAATTGGAAAAACCCTTTCCTGCCCTTGTACAGCCTCTCGGGGGTCTGTACGGGCCTTCCGGGGGTCTCTGCCGGCCTGCCGGGGGTCTGTGCCGGCCTGCCGGTGGGCTGTGCGGACTGCCCGGGGTCTGTGCACCCTGTGGGGGTCTGTACCGGCCTGCCGGGGGGCTGTGCTGATGTCCGGGGGTCTGTGCAGGCATTGTCCGATGGGACTACAAGTCCCATCGGGCGATGCCTGCTACCATGACAGTGATTGACACATTAGCCAATGATGGGACAGTAGTAGTCCCATCATCCGGCTAATGTGTTAAATGTAAAAAAAAAAAAAATACTACATACATACATACTACATGCATGCTACATACATACTACATGCTACATACATAGTACATATATACTACATGCATGCTACATACAAACTACATGCTACATACATACATATATACTACATGCATGCTACATACATGCTACATGCTACATACATACTACATATATACTACATGCATGCTACATACATGCTACATGCTACATACATACATACATACTACATGCTACATACATACTACATACATACATGCTACATACATACTACATATATACTACATGCATGCTACATACATACTGCATGCATGCTACATACATACTACATGCATGCTACATACATACTACATGCTACATACATACTACATACATACTACATGCATGCTACATACATACTGCATGAATGCTACATACATACTACATGCTACATACATACTACATGCTACATACATACTACATATATACTACATGCATGCTACATACATACTACATGCTACAAACATACTACATACATACTACATGCATGCTACATGCATACTACATGCTACATATATACTACATACATACTACATATATACTACATGCATGCTACATACATACTGCATGCATGCTACATACATACTACATGCATGCTACATACATACTGCATGCATGCTACATACATACTACATGCTACATACATACTACATGCTACATACATACTACATATATACTACATGCATGCTACATACATACTACATGCTACATACATACTACATACATACTACATGCATGCTACATGCATACTACATGCTACATATATACTACATACATACTACATACATACTACATATATACTACATGCATGCTACATACATACTGCATGCATGCTACATACATACTACATGCATGCTACATACATACTACATGCTACATACATACTACATATATACTACATGCATGCTACATACATACTACATGCTACATACATACTACATACATACTACATGCATGCTACATACATACTACATGCTACATATATACTACATACATACTACATACATACTACATATATACTACATGCATGCTACATACATACTGCATGCATGCTACATACATACTACATGCATGCTACATACATACTACATGCTACATGCATGCTACATACATACTGCATGCATGCTACATACATACTACATGCTACATACATACTACATATATACTACATGCATGCTACATACATACTACATATATACTACATGCATGCTACATACATACTACATGCTACATACATACTACATGCTACATACAAAGTACATATATACTACATGCATGCTACATACATACTACATATATACTACATGCATGCTACATACATGCTACATGCTACATACATACATACATACTACATGCTACATACATACTACATACATACATGCTACATACATACTACATACATACTACATATATACTACATGCATGCTACATACATACTGCATGCATGCTACATACATACTACATGCATGCTACATACATACTACATGCTACATACATACTACATACATACTACATGCATGCTACATACATACTGCATGCATGCTACATACATACTACATGCTACATACATACTACATGCTACATACATACTACATATATACTACATGCATGCTACATACATACTACATGCTACATACATACTACATACATACTACATGCATGCTACATGCATACTACATGCTACATATATACTACATACATACTACATACATACATATATACTACATGCATGCTACATACATACTGCATGCATGCTACATACATACTACATGCATGCTACATATATACTACATGCTACATACATACTACATATATACTACATGCATGCTACATACATACTACATGTTACATACATACTACATACATACTACATGCATGCTACATACATACTACATGCTACATCTATACTACATACATACTACATACATACTACATATATACTACATGCATGCTACATACATACTGCATGCATGCTACATACATACTACATGCATGCTACATACATACTACATGCTACATGCATGCTACATACATACTGCATGCATGCTACATACATACTACCTGCTACATACATACTACATATATACTACATGCATGCTACATACATACTACATGCTACATACATACTACATATATACTACATGCATGCTACATACATACTACATGCTACATACATACTACATGCTACATACATACTACATATATACTACATGCATGCTACATACATACTACATGCTACATACATACTACATGCTACATACATACTACATATATACTACATGCATGCTACATACATACTACATGCTACATACATACTACATGCATGCTACATGCATGCTACATACATACTACATGCTACATACATACCACATATATACTACATGCATGCTACATACATGCTACATACATACTACATACTACATGCATGCTACATACATACTACATGCTACATACATACCACATATATACTACATGCATACTACATACATGCTACATACATACTACATGCATGCTACATACAATACATTCATACAATACATACATAGACATACAGTACATATAACATAGAGTAACATACTTACCAATACTTGTCACATTGTTCTCCGAAGCCATTGTCATCTACGGAATAAATATTAACATAACAAACCACAAAAATACTCACCCATGATCCGAAGCAGTCCACGAGTGTGTCCCACGACGATCTTGGGTAGAGAACTGCAGCATCAGCTGATGCTGCCGCTCTCTACGGGCTGCAGGAATCCAATGACGGAAGGTAGGTATCCTTCCGCACTGTATTCCTCCGCCACTTAAAAAAAAAAAGTCCCTAGTCTCACTTTATGGTAAAATCTGTGTGGGAAATTCCCAGTAGTATATATGTGGTATGTATGTAGCATGTAGTATGTATGTAGCATGCATGTAGTATGTATGTAGTATATATGTGGTATGTATGTAGCATGTAGTATGTAGCATGCATGTAGTATGTGTAGTATATATGTGGTATGTATGTAGCATGTAGTATGTATGTAGCATGCATGTAGTATGTATGTAGTATGTATGTAGCATGTAGTATGTATGTAGCATGCATGTAGCATATAGTATGTATGTAGCATGCATGTAGTATATATGTGGTATGTATGTAGCATGTGGTATGTATGTAGCATGTATGTAGTATGTATGTAGTATTTTTTTTTTTTTTTTAACATTTAACACATTAGCCGGATGATGGGACTACTACTGTCCCATCATTGGCTAATGTGTCAATCACTGTCATGGTAGCAGGCATCGCCAGATGGGACTTGTAGTCCCATCGGACGATGCTTGCACAGACCCCCGGACATCAGCACAGCCCCCTGGCAGGCCGGTACAGACCCCCACAGGGTGCACAGACCACCAGCAGGCCGGCACAGCCCCCCCGGCAGGCCGGCACAGCCCCCCGGCAGGCCGGTACAGACCCCGGGCAGGCCGGCACAGCCCCCCCGCAGGCCGGCAGAGACCCCCGGAAGGCCGGTACAGACCCCGGGCAGGCCGGCACAGCCCCCCGGCAGGCCGGCAGAGACCCCCGGAAGGCCCGAAATGACGGCGCATCATGATGCGCACACACCGCGCATCATGATGACGTCATTTCGGCTGTCAATCAACTTTGAACTTCCGATTCCGATGCCCGATATTGAAAAAATATCCGATGTCGGTATCGGAATTCCGATACAGCAAGTATCGGCCGATACCCGATACTTGCGGTATCGGAATGCTCAACACTAATCATATTATTGAACAGTATATGATGTAAAATGGAGATTTTCTAAAATGCAAATATCACCACAGTTTGCATAGATACAGACTGTAACTGCAGATATGTCTAAGAAAGAAATATTTCAAGTTTGTTAATTTACTTCGCATTTACTCTCAACTTTTATACTTTGCCACATGGCTACTCAATTTTCTGTTTCCATAACCTCATTTATGGTTAGCCGCTTGGTACTTACACTTTAATAGGAAACCTAAAAATAAATAGAACAAAATCCAGAAGAGTAAATGAGCCAGTGAAGACTGGATAAAGAGTTCCCAATAAAGCAGACACAGAATGTATGAGAAAATGACTGCACATTCTTTCACAGTAACCCATTTAGCATTTTAGAAACAACATATTGGGCAAATTCTCAGTTTTGTAATATAGTGTCAATGGAACAAAATAATTACAAGTCAATAAGCACCATTTTTATAGAATTTTATCTTTGGAGATGAGAAGATCAATCTGCAAAGGATCGACTTTGAGACAAATTCCTTGAAATTCGCTGTTTCACGCAAAGTCAAACACGTTAATATTCGATTCGTAGTTTGGAAAAATAAAAAACAAAACTTGCCTGGCACCATTTCTCACACTTCTGAAGTATTAGGGGGTGGGCAAATTTCTTTTTGCATTGCTGCGTAGACTACTTCAAAATACCCTGCAGCTATGACATTTAGGCTATTGTCATATCTTGTACAGTGGTGGTCAGTACCTGGGTAATCACAGATCAGCGATTCCCAGTGTAGCATAGCTTTTATGGCAGAGTCACTTTCCAATTCCAAAGTCACTGGGTAAGTCTTTCTTTCCTTTACAGTGTAAACTCTTTTGGTCAGCAAGGTCTTCTTTCTCTCATGTAGAGTATAAGGTCTTATGGTCAGTGGGGTCCTCTCTCTCCTGTAGAATGTAAGCTCTTGTGCTCAGTAGGGTTCTTTCTCTCTATCGGTTTCTAGTATTGAGATTTGTTCAAAATTATTTGAATTAATTTTTTGAGGGAAAAATCTGATGCCTGTCCATTTGAATTTCAAAAAATCTGCTAAACTCTAGTGATTGATAAACAAACAATAATCCAACAAGCTGTTTGGCCATTGCAGAGAAAAACAGTGGCATGTAATAGTTTGGGCACCCCTGATCAAAATTACTTTTATAGTGAACTGTTAAGCAAGTTGAAGATGAAATAATTTCTTAAAAGGCTAAAGTTAAAGATGACACATTTGCTTCATATTTTAGGCAAAAAAATATTGTTATATTTTGCATTTTAAAAATTACAAGAAGGAAAATGGACCTGAAAGAGTTTGGGCACCACTGGAGATTTGTGTGCTCAGATAACTTTAAACAAGGTTTCATACCTTAGTTAACCTGTTAGTAGAGTTGAGCGACTTTGGTCGGATCGGGTTTCATGAATCAAAATTTGTTTCAGATGAAACTGGTTCGACTAGGGCAAAAAAAGTCAGAGTTTCGTCCGAAACCCGACCCCAATGAAAGTCAATGCGAAATAAGTCATCATTGAGCGGATGACATTCATCCACTCAATGCCAACTTTTATTTCCCATTGACTTGCATTGGGGTCGGGTTTCGGATGAAACTCCGACTTTTTTGCCCTAGTCGGACCAGTTTCATCTGAAACAAATTTTGCTTCATGAAACCCGATCTGACCAAAGTCGCTCAACTCTACCTGTTAGGGTTAAGGCGTGTTTACCATTATTGTTAGAAAAGGGCAGGTGATGCAAATATCCCAGCTTTATAAAACCCCAGCCTCCTCTAACCTTGTGCTACAAAACAGCAGCAATGGGTTCTTCTAATCAGCTGCTTAGCACTCTGAAAAAGAAAATGGTGGAAACCCACAAAGCAGGCGACAGCTATAAAAAAATAGCAAAGTGTTTTCAAGATGCCCTTTCCTCAGTTTGAAATGTAAAGTAATTAAGAAATGGGTTAACAGGAAGAGTGGAAGTCAAGATAAGGTCGAGAAGACTAAGTAAAATTTCAGTGAGAGCTGCTTATAGGATTGCTAGAGAAGCAAATCTGAATCCCTGCTCTATTGCAAAAGACCTTCTGAAAGATTAAGAAGACTCTGGAGTTGTGGTACATTGTTCTACTGTTCAGAGATGCATACACAAATATTTCCTTCATGGAAGAGTCATGAGAAAAAACCTCTCCTGCATTCTTACCGTAAAATTCAGAGTCAAAAGTATGCAAAAGAACATCTAAATAAGCCTGATGCATTTTGGAAGCAAGTCCTGTGGATTGGTGAGGTTAAAATCGAACCAGAATGATCAAAGGTATGTGTAGAGAAAAAAGGTCACAGAATTTAAGGAAAAGAACATCTCTCCAACCATGTGGATCAATCATGCTTTGCAGTTGTGTTGCAGCCAACAGCATGGGAAACATTTCACGAGTAGTGAGAAGAATGGATTCAATGAAATTTCCAAAAATTCTTGATGTAAACATAACTACATCTGTTGCAAAGCTGAAGTTAAAAAAGGATGGCTTCTACAATTGGATAATGATCCTAAATACTTGACAAAACCCACAATAGACTGCCTAAAAAGGGACAAGCTAAAGGTTTTACAAAGGGCCCTCGCAGTCCCCTAATATGGACATCATTGAAAATCTGTGTCTAGTCCTCAAAATAGCAGTGAAAGACAATCCAGGAATCTTACAGATCTGGAAGAATTTCCCAATGAAAAATGGATGAAAATCCCTCAAACAAGATTTGAAAGGCTCTTGGTTGGCTACAAAAAGTGTTTACCAACTGTGATACTTGCAAAAGTGGGTGCTACTAGGTACTATCCATGTAAGGTGCCCAATCTTTTACATTGGCCCATTTTCCTTTTTTGTACTTTTTAAAATGTTAAAAATTGCAATATATTTGTTTTGGGCCTGAAGCACAAAGGAAATGTGTCACCTTTAATAGTTAGTTTTGATCAGAGTTGCCCAAACTTTTAAATGCCCCTGTATAATAAGAAAAAGAAAAAAACAAATATTGATTTTTAGCAAGTATATACAATGGACTGCCTGCAAGTAGATTACGTGCTGCTTTTCAGTGTGTTACATTAATTACCTGAGTTGTGAAATATAAAGTACTCTTGGAACATTCCCAATGTATAGTCTAAGAAAGAGGCAAAACTAAATATTGAATTTTCCTGAGCAAATATTCTAGAATCTATTTTACGGACACAAACAAATCACCAGTTGAAGGCATTAATGTGTAAAGGAAAGCATTTAATGGATGTATTTAAACTGTTGCTATATAACTACAATCTGCATATAAATACATTTATATACTAGCTTTGCCTAAAAAGAGTTTGTACATATGTGCTGAATTTATATTCACCGAGTCTCTCACTTGCTAAATCTAGCCTTGTCTCTATCATATTGTTGCTATAGAAACTAGGACGAGAGGGAATCAATCTGTATTCCCAGCTCAATGAAGGCATGCATTCTGGTGCAAGGGCTCTATTGTACAATACTCTCTAGGCAAAAGAAATCTTGATGTGATGTGATGTGATTTCAGAACTTGCGTCCTTTGACTTCATAGTTTTATTTATGATTTTTTCATCAAACATTACAAAGTCTGTTCCTTTTCTACTTTCCTAATGTAGTTCATAGAATAGGCAAGTGTTGGGAAATTACCTGTCAATCTCTGTGAAAACGTGAAATTACATGGATTGAAAGCTACAGTAACTTATTGTTAAAGCGCCAGACTAATGAATTAGAGAAAAGTTGTGTTTTTCATATCAAATTAGAAATTAGTAGGTATAAGAATGTATTGCTAAATATTCTAATAAGTTCAATATTCTCAATGATTCCTGTGGACTTGAAAAGAATTTGGTTCTGAATTCTTCATTGCAAGCAATAACTATAATTTCTTTGAAAAAGTAAATTGGCAACTGTCAAAATGAGAAGTGTATGGGAATAATTATCATTTCTTTTTGGTGTAATAATTTCTGTTATAGTGCTGTGTATTCAATATCACTATCTCCTACACTTGGCGAGTTGGGAGGCGCATTACTATACCATGTCATTTCTCATCTTTTCTTTTAAATATTTGTTTAGTGTATATAATACAAAAACAAACCTGGTAATTCAACATACAAGCGAGAGGAAAGAGCTCAAAAAAGGAATTTGGGTTAATCATAAACAATATCTAATAGATACATAATAATTATATGTATGGGTAAAGATCCAAGAAAAATGAAAAAGAAGGTCTTATGAGTTACTATTGTTGTATTTAACCCCTTCCTGACATCTGATGTACTATCCCGTCCACGGGACCAGGGCCCTTATGCCCATGGACGGGATAGTACGTCATAGCGATCAGTGGCGCTCATGGGGGGAGCGCCGCTGATCGTGGCCGGGTGTCAGCTGATTATCACAGCCGACACCTGGCACTATGTGTCAGGGGCAGTCAAACATGATCGCAATGTACCGAGGGTTTAGGGAAGCATAGGCAGGGAGGGGGCTCCCTCCATGCTTCCCTGAGACCCCCACAGCAGCGCAATGTGCGGGGGCCTCCTTCCATGCATGTCCCCGGATCCAATATGGCAGCGGGGACCTTCGGGGGCCTGCAGGGAGGCGTCTTTCTCATTGCCTGCTGAGAGCAGGCTCTGAGAAAGACTGCAGCAGCTCCTGTCACATCGCTGATCTGACAGAGCGCTGTGCAACCTGTCAGATCAGCGATCTGACAAATTACAGTGATGTCCCCCCTGGGACAATGTAATAAAGTTAAAAAAAAAAAAAGTGTAAAAATAATTTATAAAAAAATCGCTTATTAAATAAAAAAAAAAATATTCTCTAATAAATTCATTTTTTGGAAATAAAAACCCCCCAAAAAACAATAAAAGTACACATATTTAGTATCACCACGTCCGAAACGACCCGCCCTATAAAACTATCCCATTAGTTAACCCCTTTAGGGAGCCCCTTAAAAAATAAAAATTAAAAACAAAGCAAAAAATAATGCTGCATTATCATACTGCTGAACAAAAAGTGCCATAACGCGCGATCAAAAAGATGGATATATATAATCATGGTACTGCTGGAAACATCATCTTGTCCTGCAAAAAACGAGCCACCATACAGCATCATCAGCTAAAAAATAAAAAAGTTATAGCTCGCAGAATAAAGCGATGCAAAAATAAATATTTTTTATATAAAATTGATTTCATTGCATAAAAGCGCCAAAACATAAAAAAAGACATAAATGAGGGATCGCTGTAATCGTACTGACCCAAAGTATAAAACAGATTTATCAATTTTACCGCACGCGGAACGGTGTAAGCACACCCCGCAAAAGAAATTCGGTTTTTGTTCATTCTGCATCCCAAAAATCGGAATAAAAAGCGATCAAAAAAGTCACGTACCTGTAAATGGTACCAATAAAAACGTCATCTCGTCCCACAAAAAATAAGACCCCACATGACTCGGTGGGTCAAAATATGGAAAAATTATAGCTCTCAAAATGTGGTGATGCAAAAACTATTTTTACAATAAAAAGCATCTTTTAGCATATGACAGTTGCCAAACATAAAAACCCGCCATATATAGTAAATCAAACCCCCCTTTATGACCACCTTAGTTAAGGAAAAATAATAAAATGTAAAAAAAAAATTATTTATTTCCATTTTCCCATTAGGGTTAGGGTTAGGGTTAGAGTTAGGGCTAGGGTTAGGGCTAGGGTTAGGGCTAGGGTTAGGGCTGAGATTAGGGTTAGGGGTGTGTTGGGGTTAGGGTTTGAGTTAGAATTGGGGGGTTTCCACTGTTTGGGCACATCAGGTGCTCTCCAAATGCAACATGGCTTCTGATCTCAATTCCAGCCAATTCTGCGTTGAAAAAGTCAAATGGTGCTCCTTCCCTTCCAAGCTCTGCCATGCGCCCAAACAGTGTTTTACCCCCACATATGGGGTATCAGCCTACTCAGGACAAATTGCAAAACAACTTTTGGGGTCCAATTTCTCCTGTTACCCTTAGGAAAATGAAAAATTGGGGATAAAAATATCATTTCTGTGAAGCACTTGGGGGGTTCCAAGTGCTCACCACACATCTAGATAAGTTCCTTAGGGGGTCTAGTTTCCAAAATGGGTTCATTTGTGTGGAGTTTCAACAGTTTAGGCACATCAGTGGCTCTCCAAATGCGACATGACACCCGCAGACCATTCCATCAAAGTCTGCATTCAAAAGCGTCACTACCCTTCCGAGCCCCGACGTGTGCCCATACAGTAGTTTTCTCCCACATATGGGGTATCAGTGTACTCAGGACAAATGGACAACAACTTTTGGGGTCCAATTTCTCCTGTTACCCTTGGGAAAATAAAAAAATTGGAGACTAAAAGGTCATGTTTGTGGAAAAAATAGTAACATAGTAAAATAGTTAGTAAGGCCAAAAAAAGACAGTCCATCCAGTTCAGCCTATAAAATTCTGTCAGAATAAATCCCCAGATCTACGTCCTTCTAAAGAACCTAACAATAACTGTAAGATACAATATTGTTACGCTCCAGGAAGACATCCAGGCCTCTCTTGAACCCTTCTACTGAGTTCGCCATCACCACCTCCTCAGGCAGGGAATTCCAGATTCTCACTGCCCTAACAGTAAAGAATCCTCTTCTATGTTGGTGGAAAAACCTTTTCTCCTCCAGACGCAGAGAATGCCCCCTTGTAACCGTCACCTTCCTTGGTATAAACAGATCCTCGGAGAGATATTTGTATTGTCCCCTTATATACTTATACATGGTTATTAGATCGCCCCTCAGTCGTCTTTTTTCTAGACTAAATAATCCTAATTTTGCTAATCTCTCTGGGTATTGTAGTTCCCCCATCCCCTTTATTAATTTTGTTGCCCTCCTTTGTACCCGCTCTAGTTCTATTATATCCTTCCTGAGCACCGGTGCCCAAAACTGTACACAGTACTCCATGTGCGGTCTAACCAGAGATTTGTACAGAGGCAGTATAATGCTCTCATCATGTGTATCCAGACCTCTTTTAATGCACCCCATGATCCTGTTAGCCTTGGCAGCCGCTGCCTGGCACTGGCTGCTCCAGGTAAGTTTATCATTAACTAGGATCCCCAAGTCCTTCCCAATGTCAGATTTACCCAGTGGTTTACCATTCAGTGTGTAATGGTGATATTGATTCCTTCTTCCCATGTGTATAACCTTACATTTATCATTGTTAAACTGCATCTGCCACCTTTCGGCCCAAGTTCCCAACTTATCCAGATCCATCTGTAGCAGAATACTATCTTCTCTTGTATTGACTGCTTTACCTAGTTTTATATCATCTGCAAATATCAATATTTTACTGTGCAAACCTTCTACCAGATCATTAATAAATATGCTGAAGAGAATAGGTCCCAACACCGACCCTGCGGTACCCCACTGATCAAAGCGACCCAGTTAGAGAATATACCATTTATAACCACCCTCTGCTTTCTATCACTAAGCCAGTTACTTACCCATTTACACACATTTTCCCCCAGACCCAGCAATATGATTTTGTTCTTTTCACGCCCGGGCGTTATAAACTTCTGTGAAGCACTGGGGGGGGTTTAAAGTGTTCACCACACATCTAGATAAGTTCCTTAGGGGGTCTTGTTTCCAAAATGGGGTCACTTGTGGGGGGTTTCCACAGTTTAGGTACATCAGGGGCTCTCCAAAGGCAACATGACACCCGCAGACCATTCCATCAAAGTCTGCATTCCAAAACGTCACTACTTCCCTTCCGAGCCCCGACATGTGCCCATACAATACACTCACTGGCCACTTTATTAGGTACACCTGTCCAACTGTGTGTTAAGACTTAATTTCTAATCAGCCAATCACATGGCGGCAACTCAGTGCATTTAGGCATGTAGACATGGTCAAGACAATCTCCTGCAGTTCAAACCGAGCATCAGTATGGGGAAGAAAGGTGATTTGAGTGCCTTTGAACGTGGCATGATTGTTGGTGCCAGAAGGGCTGGTCTGAGAATTTCAGAAACTGCTGATCTACTGGGATTTTCACGCACAACCATCTCTAGGGTTTACAGAGAATGGTCCGAAAAAGAAAAAAAATCCAGTGAGCGGCAGTTCTGTGGCCGGAAATGCCATGTTGATGCCAGAGGTCAGAGGAGAATGGGCAGACTGGTTCGAGCTGATAGAAAGGCAACAGTGACTCAAATTGCCACCCGTTACAACCAAGGTAGGCAGAAGAGCATCTCTGAACGCACAGTGCGTCGAACTTTGAGGCAGATGGGCTACAGCAGCAGAAGACCACATTGGGTACCACTCCTCTCAGCTAAGAACAGGAAACTGAGGCTACAATTTGCACAAGCTCATCGAAATTGGACAGTAGAAGATTGGAAAAACGTTGCCTGGTCTGATGAGTCTCGATTTCTGCTGCGACATTCGGATGGTAGGGTCAGAATTTGGCGTAAACAACATGAAAGCATGGATCCATCCTGCCTTGTATCAACGGTTCAGGCTGGTGGTGGTGGTGTCATGGTGTGGGGAATTTTTTCTGGGCACTCTTTGGGCCCCTTGGTACCAATTGAGCATCGTTGCAACGCCACAGCCTACCTGAGTATTGTTGCTGACCATGTCCATCCCTTTATGACCACAATGTACCCAACATCTGATGGCTACTTTCAGCAGGATAATGCGCCATGTCATAAAGCTCGAATCATCTCAGATTGGTTTCTTGAACATGACAATGAGTTTACTGTACTCAAATGGCCTCCTCAGTCACCAGATCTCAATCCAATAGAGCATCTTTGGGATGTGGTGGAACGGGAGATTCGCATCAGGGATGTGCAGCCGACAAATCTGCGCCAACTGTGTGATGCCATCATGTCAATATGGTCCAAAATCTCTGAGGAATGCTTCCAGCACCTTGTTGAATCTCTGCCACGAAGAATTGAGGCAGTTCTGAAGGCAAAAGGGGGTCCAACCCCTTACTAGCATGGTGTACCTAATAAAGTGGCCAGTGAGTGTAGTTTTCTCCCACATATGGGGTATCAGCCTACTCAGGACAAATTGTAAACAACTTTTGGTGTCCAATTTCTCCTGTTACCCTTGGGAAAATAAAAAATTGGGGACTAAAAGATCAAGTTTGTGGAAAAAATATGATTTTTTTATTTTCACGCCCGTGCGTTATAAACTTCTGTGAAGCCCGTGGGGGTTCAAAGTGCTCACCACACATCTAGATAAGTTCCTTGGGGGGTCTAGTTTCCAAAATGGTGTCATTTGTGGGGGGTTTCCACTGTTTTGGTACATCAGGAGCTTTCCAAACGCAACATGGCGTCCGATCTCAATTCCAGCCAAAAAAGTCAAATGGTGCTGCTTCCCTTCCAAGCTTTGCCATGCGCCCAAATAGTCATTTACACCCACATATGGGGTATCAGCGTACTCAGGACAAATTGCAAAATAACTTTTAGGGTCCTGTTACCCTTGGTAAAATAAAAATTGGAGGTGAAAAGATCATTTTTGTGGAAAAAATATGATTTTTTAATTGTGCGGCTGTACGTTATAAACTTCTGTGAAATCCTTGTGAGTTCAAAGTTCTCACCACATATCTAGATAAGTTCCTTGGGTGGTCTAGTTTCCAAAATGGGGTCACTTGTGGGGGGTTTCCACTGTTTAGGCACGTCATGGGCTCTCCAAACGTGACATGGTGTCCAATCTGAATTCCAGCCAATTTTGCAGTGAAAAAGTCAAACGGCGCTCCTTCTCTTCTGAGCTCTGCCATGCACTGAAACAGTAGTTCCCCCCCACATTTCAGATATCAGCGTACTCAGGACAATTTGCACAATAACTTTTGCAGTCTAATTTCTCCTGTTACCCTTGGTAAAATAAAAAAATTGGACCTGAATAATTTTTTTGTGAAAAAAAGTTAAATGTTCATTTTTTTGAACATTCCAAAAATTCCTCTGAAGCACCTGAAGGGTTAATAAACTTCTTGAATGTGGTTTTGAGCACCTTGAGGGGTGCAATTTTTAGAATGGTGTCACTTTTGGGTATTTTCTATCATATAGACTCCTCAAAGTGACTTCAAATGTGATGTGGTCCGTAAAAATAAAATGGTGATGCAAAAATGAGAAATTGTTGGTCAACTTTTAACCCTTATAACTTCCTAAGAAAAAAAAATTTGGTTCCAAAATTGTGCTGATGTAAAGTAAACATATGTGAAATGTTATTTATTAATTTTTTTGTGTGCCATATCTCTGTGATTTAAGGGCATAAAAATTCAAAGTTGGAAAATTGCAAAATGTTAAAAATTTTCCCCAAATTTCCATTTTTTTCACAAATTATTATTATTATTTATTTATATAGCACCATTGATTCCATGGTGCTGTACATGAGAAGGGGTTACATACAAATTACAGATATCACTTACAGTAAACAAACTAACAATGACAGACTGATACAGAGGGGAGAGAGGACCCTGTCCTTTCTGGCTTACATGCTACAGGATGGTGGGGAAGGAGACAGTAGGTTGGTGGGTTACAGCAGTTCTGGTGTTGGTTGAGGCGATATCACCGGTAGTGGTGAGAGAGAAGGATGTAGCGGGGTCAATGCAGGCTGTAGGCTTTCTTGAAGAGGTGGGTTTTCAGGTTCCGTCTGAAGGATCCAAATGTGGTTGATAGTCGGACTTGTTGGGGCAAAGAATTCCAGAGAATAGGGGCTATTCGGGAGAAGTCTTGGAGGTGGTTGGGTGAGGAGCGAATAGGTGTGGATGAGAGAAGGAGGTCTTGGGAGGACCGAAGATTACGTGAGGGAAGGTATCGGGAGATTAGTTCAGAGACATATGGGGGAGACAGGTTATAGATGGCCTTGTAGGTCAGTATTAGTAATTTGAACTGGATAAACTGAGGGAATGGGAGTCAGTGAAGAAATTTGCAGAGGGGAGAAGCGGAGGAGTAGCGAGGAGAGAGTTGAATTAGTTGGGTGGCAGAATTAAGGATGGACTGGATAGGTGCGAGAGTCTTAGGAGGGAGGCCACAGAAAAGGATGTTGTAGTGGTCGAGGCAGGAGATGATGAGTGCATGCACAAGCATTTTAGTAGATTGAGGGTTGAGGAAAGGACAGATTCTGGAAATATTTTTGAGCTGGAGGCGACAGGAGGTGGAAAGAGCTTGGATGTGCGGTTTGAAGGACAGGGCAGAGTCAAGGGTTTCTTCAAGGCAGCAGACTTCCAGTACAGGGAAAGTGTGATGTCATTAATTGTTATAGCTAGGTCGGGTAAGGAAGATCTGAGAGATGGAGGAAAGATGATGAGTTCAGATTTGTCCACATTGAGCTTGAGGAAGCGAGAGAAGAAGAAGGAGGATATGGCTGATAGACACTCTGGGATTCTGGACAGCAGAGAGGTGATGTCTGGGCCAAAGAGGTAGATCTGGGTGTCATCAGCATAAAGGTGGTAGTGGAATCCATGGGACTTTATGAGTTGCCCCAGACCAAGTGTATCGATTGAGAAGAGTAGGAGTCCTAAAACAGAGCCTTGGGGGACTCCAACAGAGAGAGGGTGGGATGAGGAGGTGGTGTGGGAGTGGGAGATGCTGAATGTGCGGTTGGAAAGGTATGAGGAGATCCAGGATAGGGTAAGGCCTTTGATGCCGAAGGAGAAGAGGATTTGTAGTAGGAGGCAGTGGTCAACTGTGTCGAATGCAAAGGACAGGTCTAGAAGCAAGAGTATAGAGTATTGTCCATTTGATTTGGCTGTAAGTAGGTCGTTAGTAATTTTGGTCAGGGCTGTCTCAGTGGAGTGATGGGGCGGAAACCAGATTGTAGATTGTCAAAGAGCAAGTTAGATGATAGGTGGGAGGAAAGTTCAGCGTGGACGTGCTGTTCCAGGACTTTGGAAGCGAATGGGAGCAAAGATATTGGGTGATAGCTGGACATAGCGGTTGGGTCGAGGGTTGACTTTTTAAGGATAGGCGTGATTGTGGCATGTTTGAAAGCAGAAGGGAACGTACCGGACGTTAGTGATAGGTTGAAAAGGTGGGTTAGGGATGGGATAAGTTTGGTGGTGAAGTTGGAGAGGAGGTGGGATGGGATGTGGTCGAGTGCACAGGTTGTGAGGTGCGATTTGGAGAAGAGATGATTAAGCTCCCCTTCAGTGATGTTGGCAAGTGAGGTTTTGGGGTTTGTTATGGGTCTGGTATACAAAGGGGTTGTGGTGGTTGAGTGATGAAGACTTGCCTTGTTTGGTCAATATTGTTTTTGAAGTGTGTGGCAAAGTCCTCGGCAGAGTTGAGGGAGGAGGCAGTGGTGGGCGGAGGAGGGAGTTAAAAGTTTTGAATAACTGTTTGGGGTTGTAAGCTAGGGAAGATACGAAGGTTGTGAAGTAGGCCTGTTTAGCAGAGGTGAGGGTAGATTTGAAATCGAGTGTTGCCTGTTTGATTGTGGTGAAGTCATCTTGCGAATTTGCTTTCTTCCAGCGCTGCTCTGCAATCCTGGACACTTGCCGGAGCTTTTTAGTGGTGTTATTGTGCCAGGGTTGTCTGTTGATGCGTTGCATTCTGCCATGAACGAGAGGGGCCACTGCGTCAATAGTTGATGCGAGAGTGGCATTGTAGAAAGCAGTGGCACCGTCTGTGTTATGGAGTGAGGAAATGGATGTCAGTGGTAGAGTCAGAGAGTGCGTGGGTGTCTAGGTGTGCAAGGTTTCTGCGGTGGTGCACGTGTTGCTGGACATGGATGCCAGGTGAGGAGGACAGGGATGAGAAAATGAGTAGATGGTGGTCAGATAGAGGGAGAGGGGAGGTGGTGAAGTTAGAAAGATTGCAGAGACAGGTGAAGACCAGGTCTAATGTGTGTCCATCTGTGTGGGTGGCTGAGGAGGACCACTGAGTAAGTCCAAAGGATGAAGTAAGGGACAGGAGTTTGGAGGCTGCTGACTGAAGGGTATCAGTGGGGATGTTGAAGTCACCCATGATGATAGTGGGGGTGTCAGTTGAAAGAAAATGAAGAAGCCAGGTAGAGAATTGGTCAATGAAGGCCGTGGTTGGGCCTAGAGGTCGATATATGACGGCCACTTGGAGGTTGGAGGGAGAGCAGATGCGGACAGAGTGGACTTCAAAAGAGGGGAGGATTAGGGAGGGAAGAGGTGGGATTGGATTGAAGGTGCAGTTGGAAGAAAGGAGTGTCATAATATCAGTGCGGGTTTGACTCGCACACGTGGGCTTAATGTCTGGAACCAGTGCTGATGACTGGCATTTCTGGGGTTAAAGGTTGTGATCCCAGTGCAGGCTTACCTGCACACCTGGGGCTATGATTGTGGCCTCTCCCTGGTTCTGGGAGAGGCTTCTAATAGCCTCAGGACGCTCCCATCCCCGTCAGTTATACTTTCGCCCTTGGTATTGTGTGGTGACCCCTGAGTGTGTTTGTGCTGTGTTCTGGTTGCTTGATTCTCTGTGTACGACTCGGTCTGTTCTCTGGATATTGCTTTGGATTCTGCTTGGTACCTTCTGTCTGTCTGTTTGGTTTTGACTTCTTCTTGGCCCTGACTATCCGTTCTGTCTCATCCCTGGTACTTTACTGATATCTCTGTGTATGACCTCCGTTTTGCCTGACTCTGAGTATTTCTGTATAGTGTCATGCCATCTCTGAAAGCAGGACGCTAAGCCCCGCCCCCTTGCAGTCACAGGACCGTTGGTCCTGTGACTGCTTGCTAAACTTCAGCGTCCACAGGTCCTGTGTATCTGTACTTTCTGGCTGTACCTGACCCCGGGCCCCCCTACAGTGCGGGTGAGTCCCTGCTCAGCGGAGGCTGCACGCCGGCACTGACAGGATCCTGACAAGTAGAAGACCCACTCCTTCACCGTGTCTGTTGCCAGGGCGAGGAGTGTGGGTGAAGTGGAGGCCGATGTAACCCAGCGCAGCAAGGGAGGCGGTGTCAGAGGGTGTCAGCCATGTTTCTGTAAGGCCGAGGAAGGCAAGATTGCGAGAGAGAAAGAGGTCATGAATCACATGGAGCTTATTGCAGATGGAGCGGGCATTCCAAAGTGCTCCCGAGAGAGGGAGCAGGGGGTTGGGTGTCAATGGCACAGGTTTTAAGTTGGAAAGATTGCGGTAGTTCTTATTAGATAGGGAGCGGTAGGAAGGGGAAGTAATGAGGGTATGAGCTGTGGGGGTCCAGGATTGGGAGATATGTCGCCAGCAAGTTATAACGCAAGTTATATCAATGAAATTTTACCACTAACATGAAGTACAATATGTCACGAGAAAACACTGTCAGAATCACCGGGATCCATGGAAGCGTTTCAGAGTTATTACCTCATAAAGGGACAGTGGTCAGAATTGTAAAAATTGGCCCGGTCATGAACGTGCAAACCACCCTTGGGGTAAAGGGGTTAAATAAATCATATGTTTTCTTGTGCAGGGTCATGTTGTAGTTATTGTTAAAAGGGTGGTCCAGCACTTAAAATGTATTTTTATCCATCTTTGCACCCTAACCACTATTGTAATTTATTTTATCACAAACTACCCTACACTTTTCCATATCTATCCTCTAAATGTGTTTTTTTACTGTTCTCCCAGTGAGGTTTCATTTGAGTCAAATCTCAAATGTGACATCAAAGGAGGCTGGGGCTGAACCCACTCCCTGCAGCATTCATTGTCCCTTCCGGAACAGGACATCACCAAGGGGCAGCGGTGCAGTTGCTCACTAGATTCTTGGATAGCTGACCCTCTGAAGACATCCTAGATCCTGGGTGATGGACACTGTGGCTGTAAGTGCAGAGTCAGCACTCTGCTTCTGTCTCTGCCACCAACGTATAATCTGCGAAAAAAGACACCATCAGGGGGAAGAGATATGAGTGGTGAATGACACCAACACCATCCTACAGCTTCTAACACAGCCCTCAAACGATTCGTCATCAGGATACGGTGATAGAAGCAGTGAGTGATACCAGTGCCTTTAACTCTGCCGCCCTGACTACGTCTTCTTTCACCCAGAATCCAGGATTTCTTCAGAGGGGGTGGAGATGCAAGAAACTAGTGAGTAACTGCAGGGCTGCCCCCTGTGATGTCCTGTTCCAGGAGGGGTGATGGATGCTGCGGGAGTGAGAGCAGCCCCAGGCTCCTGTGATATCACGTTTGAGACTCATCTCAGACAAAACATAACATAAAGTACAGTAAAAACACATTTAGAGATTAGGTAGATATGGAAAATGTAGGGTGTTGGGTAACAAAGCTCATTGCAAAAGTGGTTAGGGTGTAAAGAAGGATAGTTAGAAAATACGTTTTAGGGGCTGGACCACTCCTTTAACATGTGTACAATCACTTAGCAACGGTTACTGCAACAATATTGTCTGTGGTGAGGCTTTTGGTGATGCTGCAATGTGTGCATTCACCAAGTCTTTTTTACTATCTTGTGGCTTGAGAACACTTTACAGTAAATCGGAATCTCTTAGGCATCATTGTCTGATTTAGCCAGTACCAAGCTGACTGCTGTTATATTGTTCTCAGATCAGATTTTACTTAAAGAAATAGTGAGTATGTCGTATATCAGGGATTCTCAACTCTTTCTGCTGGGGTAACATCAGACAAACCAAGATAATACCCAGGCTTCACCAGACAGACCTAGTTGAAGTTCAGGATAAAAATTAAAAATCTCTCAATGTTCCTTTTTTTGTCTCATATACTCAATATTTGGTTGCTAAAAAGAGAGAAAAATATCAGCACACCTTCTCAATGGATACCACGCAAGGAAACCTGCAGTTCTACAGCTAGAAAACCATTTGTAGAAAATAGAAAAATATCCAGCTTGTTGAATAAAATTCAGAAGTCTTTATTGAAGAATTAAAAAGTTGCACCAGTGTACATGGGCAGAAAACATGTGCAAAACTAGCATGCGCGTTTCAGAATTTAATCCTTATTCCTTGCAATATGCTAGATTTGCATATTATTTCTGCCCATGTACACTGGGGAGACTTTAATTCTTCAATAAAGACTTCTGAATTTTATTCAACACGCTGGATATTTTTCTATTTTCTACAATATTTATTTGTGACCAAAAGTTTTGAGACTGACAAAATGTTGGTTTTCACAAAGTTTACTGCATCAGTCTTTTTAGATTTTTTTTACTCAGATGTTTCTATTGTGTACTGAAGTTTTATACTTTTATTGACACAAAAAAAATGTTTTTAAACTCAACATTTACATGTTGTTCATTATTTTTCAAGACTTCTGCAATTCGCCCAGGCATGCTAATATCAGCTTGTAGGCCAAATCCTGACTGTTGTCAACCCATTGTAAGCAGTATGAGTATTTTCTTTCATTGTTGTCAACCCAATGTTGAAAACAATCAGTGCTTGCAGATTGCCAAAACTTTGTTGCTTTTGTTTACCCTCCCATGTGCTCAGTGGGATTGAGATATTGGTACTGAGTATACCATAATACTCGGGTATTCGGTACGAGTAGCGAGTCCAATGATAGTCAATGGAAAATGCGAGTAATTGTCTGCTGGACCCTACAAAGTGGTCTGGGGGCTGAGGAAAATGCTAAAAAATTTGTAAATGTTAAAAAAAAGTATGCTGTAAACAAATGTATATAACATGGGGGCACCTGGTCAGGGGCTGCATGAGTGGTTTTACACCACTGCTTCACTAGAATGTACAAACACTGTTTGAAGTCCTGTGTTTTTTTGCCTGCAGAGCGGGACTCGAACGCCACTTACGCAGTGGCAGTGATATATCAGAAGTGCTGTAAGAGTGAGTGATGATGGAGGCAATCTTGACAGCTAAGTGCATAAGTGGTGTAAGGAGAGCA
This sequence comes from Dendrobates tinctorius, assembly GCF_039654945.1. Taxonomy (NCBI): domain Eukaryota; kingdom Metazoa; phylum Chordata; class Amphibia; order Anura; family Dendrobatidae; genus Dendrobates; species Dendrobates tinctorius. Next base: position 28,422,836 of record NW_027361732.1, on the reverse strand, counting down.
ATCTGCCCTAGGGGCTGTGTTATGGTTAACGCAGGAAGAAGCCACCCATGATCATCTTCATCACAAGGGATTCACAATTATAAAGCTTGGACTACTGTCCTTGTTGTGCCACTGGCCAATGTGTAGGCATAGACAGAGTGTCTTCAAAACATTAGCCCTAGGGGCTGTATCATGGTTGAGACAGGTCTGAAGAGCCAAACAATTATGATGTAGCTAGGACTACTAGCATAGAGATTGCAGTGCCCAGTGTCCAGGCATAGCCATAGTGTCTCCAAAAAGTTAGCCCAAGGGGCTGTATCATAGTTGATGAAGGAAGCAAGACAGGTCTGAAAGGCCAAACAATTATGACACCACACAAGACAGCGGTGCTGGCTGCGTGTCAGTTGGGCAGTACCATGCGTGCGTCCTATTCACTGTGAACACAGCACAGCACCGCAACAGCACAAAAAAATTGTCCTGAGGTGTAAGGCAAGAATACGCACCGCAGACAACACACAAGACAGCGGTGCTGGCTGCGTGTCAGTTGTGCAGTACCGTGCATGCGTCTTATTCACTGTGAACACAGCACCACAACAGCACAAAAAAACTGCCCTGCAGGGGTAAAAGAGACCCCCAAAATATCTGGGAAAACTGTGACTACTCAGTTCCTGACCTTATACTTTCAGCTCTGAAAAGAGCTTTTGGGTTTTACAGAGGATTTCTGGATGATTTGCACAAAAAACACAGCTCTCCCTAGCAGCTGCTCACACTCTCCTTACACTAGCTGTGTTCTGCATGCATGGCGGCAGCAGGGCTTAGATAGAGCCAGGCTATGATGACTCATAGCCTATGATGCTGGGTGGCCAGCCAATCACAGTAATGCCACCCACAACCAAGAAGGCTGCACCATTACTGTGATTGGCAAATGCTGGGCTGGAGATCCGAGTAGTGCGAGGCGAGTAGTGAAATACTCGCTATGTACCGAGTATCGCAAGTACCGCATTACTCGATGAGTACCAAATACCCACGATTATGCTTGCTCATCCCTAGCCATGAACCCAAAATTTCAATAATTTGTTCATTGAGTGACACAGTAGCAGGGCCAGGGTGAGAGGTAGATAGTGTAGGTGCCTGACTAGGGTACTACCTCCTGCCTACCCAAGGGGGCACATGGCTGTAAGACACGATTACAATTGATGTGATACTGCTGACAAAGGAGCAGAGGTCTTGTAATCAGCTCCCTATTCAGCCAGGAACTCCAGCAGAACACAGGCCACTATTGGTCTGCTCCCTGATGGAGATGGGATGGCGCAATGCAGTGATGTAATTGTGTCATCCAATGCCCACTGCTGTACAGGGAGCCAGGATTAGGTATTAGCTTTTTTATATTTCTTATCTTGTATTTCCCCTGAAGAGGGGGCCATCAAAAGAGCCTGGCTGTGGGGCAACGATAATACTGGTGGCTGCGTGTGGGGGACATACTACTAGGAGCTGCTGGCTGTGAGGAACATATTGCTGTTGGCTGCTGGCTTTGGGTTACAAACTAATGGGGGTTGTTGGCTGTGGGGGACATACTACCGGGGGCTACTGACTGTGGGGGACATACTAATGAGTGCTGCTGGCTGTGGGGAACATAATACTGGGGGCTGCTTGCTGTGGGGAACATAATATGCTGCTGGATGTGGGGGTCATTATACTGGGGGCTGCTGGCTATAGAAGATATTAGGGGGTTGACTATGGGGAACATTATACAGGGGTCTGGCTGTCGGGTACTACCACACTGGGTGCTGAGTGTGAGGGACATTAGGGGGCTGGCTATGGAGGACTTTATACTGCGCCAGGTTGTGGGGGAAATTCTATAAGGGCTGGCTGTGGGGAATATTATATTGTGGGTTGACTGTGAAGACATCATACTATATAGGGGCTGTGGGGATATCATACTATATAATGGGCTGTGGGGTGCGTCATACTGTATAGGGGCTATAGGGGACACTATACTGAGGATTGTGGAGACATCATACTGTAAAGGGAGCTGTGATGAGCATACTGTATAAGGGGCTGTGGGGGACATGCTGGGGTATGTGTTGACCATACTGTATTGGGGGCTATTGTGATCAATATGTATAAGGGACTGTGGGGGACATTATTCTTTATAGGTGACTGTGGTGGACATCATACTGTGTATTGGAGGGCTGTGGTGAATATCACACTGTGTGGGATGCTGTGAGGGACATTATACTGTATACATTGGGCTATGCTGCCCATTACACTGTATCGGTTACTAGAGGCCTTTAATAATGTATAGGTGCTGTGAGGGCCATCATACTATATACTGTATGGGGGTTGTGGTGGTGATGATACTATATAATGGGGGGCTGTAATAGACATCTTACTGCATGGGGGGCTGTCCTGAACATTGTAGTGCATTTTGTGGGGCTATTGTGGGTATCATACTGTATTGACGCCCGTGGTGACTCTCATACAGTATAGGGGGACAGGATGAGCAGGGGGTACAGTCTGGAGGGGGCAGTCTGGTGGGCTATTTATGGGTATAGTGTGAAGAGTAGGCACAGAATTGATATGGAGAGGGGTTCAGCTTTAAATGGGGACAAAGTATGGAGAGAGGTTAGCATGGCGTGGGAACAGTGTGGAGATATAGAGAGTGCAACAGAAAACAGTGGAGAGGAGACATAGACCGTTGTCAATAAGGGCAGATGGTTGTGTGGTTGTAGCTGATAATGACAGATTGTGTGGTGGTTATAGCTCATTAAGGTGGAGAGTGTGGAGGCCATATGCCATAGAAGGCTTATTTAGGTCATAGCATAGAGAGATAATTTTATGCAGAGGGCATTTTAATTACTCTCTAATTTTAAGGGTACCATGTTGGGATGTGCTGCAGACCGGAGAAGATAAGTCTGCAGAGATGAGATGTGGATGTAAATAGTCATCATGGAGTCCGGACAAGACAGAGATTAAAAGAAAGAACAACTCCAAAGAGAAAATATGTCACCTATAAGGTACCTGAGTATAAATGTTTACTTGTTGATACTGACTTTGTTTAAATCGGTACTGTGGTTCCTGTATGGTCCACAGACTGATAATGACTAATAACAGCTCCTAACACCTCCTTATCATTGTAAATATAGTTTTTCAGGGATAAAAATCACTATTTGTCCCTTGCATTGTGTTAATGGTCCACAAACAATGAATGATTCTATATCTAACTTTGAAATTGCAATCCTTGTTGAGCCTCACCCCTAAAGTACACCGCTTTTTTTTTTACTTTGGCTGGTATTGTTTGGTGATAAAGATAACAAGGGGGAGTGTGTTAGGGGTTCTGGCACCTTAGTCTCTCACCCATTCCTTTGCTTGGGGACAGAGGGTTAATCAGTGGGGGGTGGAGTGGAGCACCACTGGCTTCATCTGCCTAGGGCACCAAAATGCCTTGTCAAGAATTATGCTTGAGAAAGAATTTTTCATTACCAATTTGCTACTGGATTGTTGAATGAAGGTCCACTTTGAGGGTGTTTATATATCATTCCTTACATTGCAGTGTTCTTAGGCAAAATTGTGAGTTGGCCCTCTCTCTTGGATGAAATGCATGAAGGGTGTCAGGATGACTTACTATTAGCATGACACAGTAGAGCTCACTTTTTTTTACTCTTGATATTTATTCTTTTTTTCAGATGTTCTAAACACTCTGAAGGAGTCTGTCCTTTGCAGTCCAATCTCTCTATTTCATCTAAAGTTTTTTTTCTCTGATGAAGAATGATTGTGCAGAGATGATAAGGTGAGCTCTACCATGAGTCCTGTGTCATGCCAGCAGTAAATGTCACTCACAATTTTGTTTAAGATCACTGCCTTAACAAAAGAATGTTATCTAAACATCCTCCAAGACCAACTTCTCAATATGATCCAGGAACAATTTGGCAATAAACAATGTTTTCCATTGGGCCCATGACCAGGAAACTCTTCAAATATCAATCTCATTGAGAACCCATGGTCAATTCTCAAAATGTGGGTGGATAAGCAAAATCTCAGAAATTGTGATAAACCTTAATAACTAATTACGCAAGAAAAGCTTTACGGTGATATCCAACATGTCAGGGAAGATTGCAGAAAATTTGAAAAATAAAGGTGAGCTCTGTAGATATTGAGTCTTTGCATAAATTTCATGTATTTGTCAATAAATATCTAAAAACCTATGAAATGCTTCAAGTTCTACTTAAGTAATCTCAGACACATCTGGGTAGAAGATCTAAACACAATGGAGCAGAAATCTTTATGAAAGTCTCAAAAGAATTACAATAAATGAGTCAATTGATCTTGCTAAACTAAATATTGCTACAGCCATATTAAGGAACCATTCAAAATATGATGAGGTCTATAAAAACTGCATCTCCAGCTATGTCTCACCGGTGAGGTCAGCCTTAAATTTTTAGAAACACTTTTGTATGCTAAATGTGATGAAAACATAAAGGCAAATGCAAAGAGTGGATTGGGGGCTTGAAGCAGATTCCAAATAGGTGATTAAAATCCAGTGTGTATTTATCCATACAATTATGGGAGAAGTGAGAATTTCAAGCATGTACCTAACCATGTCTCTGAACATATGAGAAACATGAGAAAGAGGGAGTCAGAATTGTTCTATTTACAGCAGAATGGACAACACAACTATTGTAGTTGGTTCACACTTTCGGAGTTAATACTGTAAAAGAGTTAGCTTGAGGGTCATAAATAATGGGCCAATGCTATTAAAGGTCAATGATATTTAAGGACCCATGAGCTTCAAATTACGTCACTGGAAGGCTTTATATCAGACCTACAGAAATTAGCCATCTCAAGGGCTACTTCATAGGGTCGTTCTCTTTCTCTTTTTCTACTATTCTGTAAGACCATTCCATATATGTTATTGAACACCATGTAATGCTTCATTTTCTATTTGTTGAAAAGAAAAAGGAGAGACGTGGACATATTCTTAGGAATGCATGCGTGTGGGGTCTGGAAATGTCCCCCTGCAGCAAAGTACACCTGCAGCTAAGTATTCAGCAGCCGTAGTTAATTCAACGGCCGGGAATTAACATCCATCTTGTCACGATCCATGCTGGATTGTGACAGATAAAAGTACATGTAACCTTTTTTTTTTCCTTTAAGCTGTTTGCTTAAAGTTAGTTTTGCCCCCAGTGGCCATTAGGGTCATTCTACAGTGGTGTCTTTAGTTCTAGCTTTGCCCCCGGTGGTGGCTAGTATTATTGCACGGGAATTGCTAGCAGGTGTGATGGCTCTGGCTATTGCCTATAAAGGAGAGTCAGGTAGTCTCACTCACTGTTGGTGATATTGGTCATTTCCAACCATCCTTGGTGGAGGAAGGAGCTAGAGAAGAGTTCCTTGCAGCACAGTCAAAGTCCTGGTGTGGAAAGAGCAACAGTGAGGAGTTCCTTGCAGCTCTGGCAGAGCTTTGGTGAAGTAGCAGCTATTCAGGAGGAAAGCTGCACTCAGGTGCTGGACTCTGTTGCTGGGAGTGTGACACCCCAGAGTCCAGTTGTCACAGTGACATTACCTCCCTTTAATGGGTAAAGTCATGCTGGAAGACAGCGTAGATCCACTCGTAGTACTAGAGGTCAGATCCCTGCCCGTTACAGAGATTACGTAATGTAAATAAAGTAATAAGAATATGTAGTTGTAACCGTTAAGCATGAGAGCCTACAGAGACTTACTGTATGAACCTTTTTTAAAGTATTCATAATAACCAGTTAAAGGACAATTGGGCCACAGGACTATGTGTGGTCAGAACTGTATTTGCAAATAGTTACTCCAAAAAGGCCTTAAAATTAAGCCGCCGGCGTGGCCGAAAAACTTGCCCATCTACAGAGTGCCCTGTAGCCACGCCAAGGGACGACACACAAAGTGGGTTAAGGCGGTTCCCACCAACTAAACTCCAGGTACAAGCGCAAAGACAATTCCTGGACAGCAGCGTAAGGACTGGTCGCTGCAGTAACTGTGCTATTGTTTTCTTTTTCTTGTCTGGTTTTTGATAATTTTTACATTTTTTAAGACTTTGTAGATTTGCATTAATTGTTGTTGTTAACAATTCTTTTTATATTTTCCTCAGTCCAGGAGTACTGAATTTAACTGGGGGGAATGTGACACCTCAGAGTCCGGTTGTCACAGTGACATTACCTCCCTCTAATGGGTAAAGTCATGCTTGGAGGCAGAAAAGGGACCCCATGCCAGGCAGCATAGATTTAATCACAATTTCCTGCTGCAGGTCAGAAAAGGGAGCTGCCTTATAAATTCTGGAAAGCAGAGGGGGTTGGTGAGTCAGCTAGAAATTAGCTGAGGGGGTTGTCATGGAAACAAAAGCAGCTGTGAGCTGTGAGGAAAAATGACAGTTACAACTTGAGGAGGTGAGGTAAAGAGATCTTTCTGGAAGATCCTGTCAGACGAAGACAGGGAGCTGATCAGAGAGGAGCTCGATAGACAGAGCTGATCTGTGAAGAGGGAAAGGACAAGAGCAGAGAATGAGAGACTCTAGGGAAGCTAAAATACTGCATACAGCAGACCCCTGAGTGAAGCGTTAATAAAGGGAAAAGGGACATCAGAGTCCTAGGCTGACAGGAACTGTACGCCCTGATAGCCGAATCTGAAAGTACAGGGGATTGTAATTTCTTGTGCAGATTGAACACCTGAGGGCATGTCAGCGGATAAGGAGCCCGGGGCCAACGGTGAAGAGAACGGTACCCGTGGAATAGGCTCACGCTGACAGCCGTACAGGTTAGTGAAACCATCACGAATAGAGGGTCACAGCATAGCTATATACAGCGGAAACCCACACACATAGCACAGAAAGGAAGGTCCTAAATCCCCACCTGGCAAGGTGGATCCCCTGAATGCCTTCAGGCGAGCCGGACTCATTCCATCACCTGTATGTGGTTATCCGGACTGCAACCTATTACCAGTTAAAGGTAAAGAAACTGCACCTCTCTGTGTCTTTCTCTCATTTATCTGCACCCCAATGTTTACAGACATTTTTACTATTTATTTAACATCTTTGCCCTGGGACTATAGCCCTACCTGTGGAGGGCTACAACATCATAGCTGCGCCTAACATCCATCCCAGAGAAGCAACACCACAGCGCTGGTCACTTCTGACTAGAAAACCACAGGTGGCGTCACGTATTTCACCATCTAATACCTTTATTTTCATTTTTACCACATAAATACCACACAACTTTCCCCTATTTTATTACTGGACGCCTCTGGGCCACGGACCGGGTCGCTGCCGCTCTGACACCGTCCCCCCATGGAAGTCGACGGGCCCGGTACCGAGTACCCCCAGGCCCTGCGGGGTGCGCCAACTGGAGTCACGAACAGGATTTAGCGAGCCTAGCAAAGCTGGGTACAAGGAGCCTGGCAAAACTGGGTACTGTGCACCATAGACTTTATTAAATTGAGTGCTAAAGACTTTACCGAGCTTTCAAATAACTGCCAAAACTGCGTCACACAGTGCGTGCGAGCAGAGAGGGGCGTGCCAGTGAGGCTGGAGCTGCGCTCTATTGTGAGCAGGTAAAAAGCAGGAAGAAAAATGCCCAACTCGGGTGGAGATTCAGCGGCGGCCGCAGCCGCAGCCCCCATATTGCCGCTATCAATGCCATATATACCAGGAGCGTCCTAGTTACCTCAGTACTCAGGGGAGTCGCACACCCTGAGTGATTTTAAAGAAAGACTATGTAGTTTGTTCAAAGTGTAACCCCTGTCAGAGAGCCAAAAACTCAATATCCTCATTGGCCAGTTAACTGGTGCGGCTCAGAGGGAAGTAAAGTCCTGGCCAGACACTGATAAAAGAACTGTCAAACAAATCTTAGCCAGACTGAAAGACACTTTTGATACCCGTACTGCAACAGAGATAAAAATGAGATTTTTGGGGTGCAAACAGAGAGTGCAGGACAGTATACGGGACTATGCCCTTAATCTTCAGGAGGCACTGCGGGCTGTAAAGCAGGTTGATCCTGAGAGCGTGCAAGATGAAGATAGATTATTAACAGAGCAGTTCATAGAGGGACTCCAGTCTAACAACCAAAGGACACAGCTGCGCATAATGGCCCTACAAAATCCTGAATTGGACTTTGCACACTTTAAGGATAGAGCCATCAGAGTGCTGCGTGAACCGAACCCTAGCAGCACAGAACCCTCTAAGCATCCTGCAATTACATACCAGCAGGAGGCAGCATCCTTTCAAAAGACCTCTATTGAGACTGACAAGCCGTCCCAAGATGATGATTTTGCTGCAGACTTACGTCTCCAAGTCAAGGAACTAACTAAAAGTGTGGTTACACTCACAAAAACTGTGCAGTCCCTGCAAGTGATTCCAAAAAAGAAGATCCAGCTGGCCTCCAGTCCAGAAGACGTCCCGTGGCGACTGCAGAAGAGGATCCTGCCGACCAGAGGGAGAGACAGCGATCGTTACGACGAGGACGGACAGCCCATCTGTCGCCGCTGCAACAAGGCGGGACACCTAGCAAGATACTGTAATTTAAACAAGCAACCCCTGGGGCAAAGGGCCAACCCCCAGGAGTAAGACGACCAGGCCCACCAAATTGGCGAGATAAGTACGTAGGAGGACGACCAGTCTTGCCTGTCGTGATTGAAGGTTTTCCGATGAACGCTTTACTGGACACCGGTTCCCAGGTGACAACGATACCATATGTTCTTTTTAAGCAGTACTGGGCAGATTCAGACATTACTCATAGCCCAGATAAAGACCTTACCATTTTTGCCAGTAATGGTCAGCCCTTGCCTCAGATGGGATATAAAGAGGTGACCATCAAAATTGTCCGAGTCTGATTGCAATTGCAAGGTTTGATAATAGTTGATATTGACAAACGAGAATGCCATCCTATGATCACTTTAGGCACTAATGTAATTGAAAATTGTCTTGGAGAAATTATTGTTTTGTTACAACAGGTAGCCAAGACCGCCAGCTCCAGTCAGCAAAGGGTCCTGCAAAAGGAGATCAGAGCCCTGATGCAGAGACAACAGGTAGAGCTGTCTGGTGGAGAAGTCGGCAGTGTCAGAGTAAGTGATCCTTTCCCCATTGCAGTACCTCCCAGAAGTGAAATGTTAATTTGGTGTCGGGCAGCAATAGGCCTAAGGGGTCAAGATTACCAAGCCTTGGTAGAACCCATGTATTCTGATAGTAGGCCCACTATCCTGACAGCCAGAGGGGTAGTTGATGTCCGCAAAGGGAGAGTACCAATATGCATCTTAAATTGTGGGGAGAGAGAGGTCCAGTTACCCCGGTATGTATGCCACCCTTGCTAAAATGTTCACCATCAGTAACAATACAATAGAGGCACTAGAACCCTTGCTTCCATCTGACAAGGTGGAAGAGAATGGCTCTGAAGGGCAACAGGAGGATTGGTGTCAGCAGCTACACGTAGGCACTGACTCCACCCCTTCACACCCAAAGCATGAGGCTTACCGGGTGGCTCGAGAATTTGGACGGGTCTTCAGCAAGCATCCTCTAGATTTTGGGCAGGCAAAAGGGGTTCAACATCATATCCCCACCGGAGATCATCCACCCATTAAAGAGAGACACCGGCCTGTACCCCCAGCACATTACCAATGTGCCAAGAGTATGTTACGAGAGATGAAGGAGGCTGGGGTAATCAGAGATAGTTGTAGCCCCTGGGCAGCTCCATTAGTCCTCGTTAAGAAGAAAGATGGTACTATGAGGATGTGTGTAGACTACAGGCGGAATAACAGCATTACACATAAAGACGCATACCCATTGCCTAGAATTGAGGAATTACTAGCTGCACTGAGAACTGATAATTATTTCTCTACCTTAGATCTCACCAGTGGGTATTGGCAGGTTCCTGTGGCAGAGGCAGACAAAGAGAAGACGGCGTTTACAACACCAATGGGCCTCTGCGAGTTTAACTACATGCCGTTGGGGCCAAGCAATGCACCAGGAACATTTCAGCGGTTAATGGAATGCTGCCTTGGACATAAAAACTTAGAAACTGTTCTGCTATACCTGGACGACCTCATCGTCTTCTCCAAAACCTACGAAGACCATTTGAAGCACCTAGCCGAGGTATTCGAAGTCCTGTCAAACTTTGGCCTGAAAATAAAACCGTCCAAATGTCACCTTTTGAAACCCAAGGTGCAGTACCTAGGCCATGTGGTGAGCGTGGAAGGTGTGGTACCTGATCCTGACAAAGTCACCGTTATCCGGGACTGGAAAAGACCCAGCACTATTCATGAAGTGAGGCAATTTCTTGGGTTAGTAGGCTACTATCGAATATTTATCAAGGACTTCACCAAGATAGCAGCACCGCTGCAAGATCTTCTAGTGGGCCAATCCAAGAAGGCCAAGAACAAAAATCTTTCATTCGAGTGGAACAAAAGGATAGAAGAGTCCTTCACCAAGTTGAAATTGGCCCTCACAGGAGCACCCTGACTATGACCAACCATTTGTACTTTACACTGACGCCAGCAACGTGGGATTGGGAGCAGTGCTGTCACAAGTGCAGAAAGGCAGAGAGAGAGTGATTGCCTACGCCAGCAGGAAGCTTCGTCCCACTGAGAGGAACCCCGACAACTACAGTTGCATTAAGCTTGAGTTCCTCACCATAGTCTGGGCAGTAACAGAGCCCTTCAAGCACTACTTGGCTTCTGCAAAGTTCACCATCTACACGGACAATAATCCGCTAACCCACCTTGAAATGGCAAAGCTTGGGGCACTTGAGCAGTGATGGATGGCCCGGCTGTCCAACTACGAGTTCACCATCAAGTACAGAGCAGGACATAAGAACGCTAATGCAGATGCGTTGTCCCAGATGCCCAATTCATCAGACGGGGGAGAAGATCCAAAAGAACTTGATGAAATTGAGTTACCAGCCTTCCACCGTCCAATTACAGCCCAGCGCTCTCAAGAAGTGAGGAATAAGAGCTTTGTTGTACGAGAGGTAATGCTGAATCCATTACCCCATCATGAGTGGGCAGAGACACAAGACAGTTACCCAGCTGTTCACCTAGTAAACAGTGGCTGGCAGAAGCTGATGCACACCCTGGTCCAGATGACCCACAGGAAGCACAGCAGCTATGGAAGGAAAGAGGCAAGCTGTTCATCTACAAGGGTAAACTGTGTCAGAGGAACATCAACTCGTGGACACACGAACTGGTCTGGCAGGTGGTCGTCCCGAAGAGGGATGCGCCAATGGTCTTAGAGGCGTACCACAATGGAGCAGGACACTTCGGTTGGAAGAAGTTGGAGGTCCTACTTCGTGAAAGGTTCTACTGGGTTGGCATGAGGAGTTCCATTGAGAAGTGGTGCCGAGAATGTGGCCCATGCAACCTGCGCAGAAAAGACTGAAACAGTCAGTGAGCCCCAATACAGCCGATCATCACAAAACAGCCACTCGAATTGGTAGCCTTGGATTACGTGAAGTTAACTCCGAGTAGGAATGGCTACACCTATGCTTTGACCATCGTGGACCATTACTCAAGGTTCTTGGTAGTCGTACCTGTTAAAGACCAAAGAGCGAAGATAGCAGCCAAGGCATTTCAGCAACACTTTTGTCGACCGCACGGATACCCTGAACAAGTGCTCACCGACCAAGGTCCAGCCTTTGAGGCAGAAGTGTTTCAGGAGTGCTGTAACATGTATGGTTGCAAGAAAATCAGAACGAAGCCATACCATCCACAGACAAATGGCATGTGTGAGAAGATGAACCAGATGGTCATTGACTTATTGAAGATCTTACCTCTGGAAGAACGAAACCATTGGCCAGAGAAGTTGCCAGATCTGATAGATCTATATAATCATATACTGGTAAACTCTACAAATTGCACTCCGGCCTACTTGATGAGAGCAAGACCTGGCAAGTTACCTATTGATTTAGACATGGGAGTCTTAACACCTGAGACAACATCACCAGACTGGGATACAGAGCGGCAGCAACAATACCGCAAAGTACAAGAATGAGTGGAGAAAAGTTTGTCCCAAGCAAGACAGAGACAGGAAAGAAATTACAACCAACACGCCCCTACAGTTCCCTTGACACCAGGAGAACAAGTACTTAAAAGAAAGAGACGTGTTCACAAACTAGATGACCAGTGGGAAGCAGAGCCATACACCGTGATACCTTCAGACTTTAATAACACCAAAGTATGTATCATCAGCAAAGATGGAGGAGAAACCTTCGAAGCAGTCTCAAGAGATCATTTAAAGATGTGCCCTGATCAATTGAAGGACAAGAAAGAAGTCCAAGACACTCCACAACCCATAGTAGAGGTGGAAGAAAAGATCCATACTATACTTGGAGAATTTCCTCGGACGTGGACACAAGTAAATCAGGCAATAGTAGTACCAGTACTAACCTTTCATCAGCCTACTGCACCAGATGAAGAAGAAACTCTAAATGAAATGGCTCCAGTAACAGATCTGCAGAGGAATGCGGAAATCTGTCCCCTGCTAACAGCGAATCTGACAATCTCATGGTGAGTCTAGGAGTAAAGAGAAGGCAGTCTAGAATACCTATCTTACACAAGTCTACTTATAGCGTAGTGACTAATGCCCCAACAGTAGACATCAGAGAACAGGTCAGGTCATCAGAAATACCTATACTGCGTAGATCCACTCGTAGTACTAGAGGTCAGATCCCTGCCCATTACAGAGATTACGTAATGTAAATAAAGTAATAAGAATATGTAGTTGTAACCGTTAAGCATGAGAGCCTACAGAGACTTACTGTATGAACCTTTTTTAAAGTATTCATAATAACCAGTTAAAGGACAATTGGGCCACAGGACTATGTGTGGTCAGAACTGTATTTGTAAATAGTTACTCCAAAAAGGCCTTAAAATTAAGCCGCCGGCGTGGCCGAAAAACTTGCCCATCTACAGAGTGCCCTGTAGCCACGCCAAGGGACGACACACAAAGTGGGTTAAGGCGGTTCCCACCAACTAAACTCCAGGTACAAGCGCAAAGACAATTCCTGGACAGCAGCGTAAGGACTGGTCGCTGCAGTAACTGTGCTATTGTTTTCTTTTTCTTGTCTGGTTTTTGATAATTTTTACATTTTTTAAGACTTTGTAGATTTGCATTAATTGTTGTTGTTAACAATTCTTTTTATATTTTCCTCAGTCCAGGAGTACTGAATTTAACTGGGGGGAATGTGACACCTCAGAGTTCGGTTGTCACAGTGACATTACCTCCCTCTAATGGGTAAAGTCATGCTTGGAGGCAGAAAAGGGACCCCATGCCAGGCAGCATAGATTTAATCACAATTTCCTGCTGCAGGTCAGAAAAGGGAGCTGCCTTATAAATTCTGGCCAGCAGAGGGGGTTGGTGAGTCAGCTAGAAATTAGCTGAGGGGGTTGTCATGGAAACAAAAGCAGCTGTGAGCTGTGAGGAAAAATGACAGTTACAACTTGAGGAGGTGAGGTAAAGAGATCTTTCTGGAAGATCCTGTCAGACGAAGACAGGGAGCTGATCAGAGAGGAGCTCGATAGACAGAGCTGATCTGTGAAGAGGGAAAGGATAAGAGCAGAGACTGAGAAACTCTAGGGAAGCTAAAATACTGCATACAGCAGACCCCTGAGTGAAGCGCTAATAAAGGGAAAAGGGACATCAGAGTCCTAGGCTGACAGGAACTGTACGCCCTGATAGCCGAATCTGAAAGTACAGGGGATTGTAAATTCCTGTGCACATTGATCACCTGAGGGCACGGCAGCGGATAAGGAGCCCGTGGCCAACGGGGAAGAGAATGGTACCCGTGGAATAGGCTCACACTGACAGCCGTATAGGTTAGTGAAACCATCACGAATAGAGGGTCGCAGCATAGTTATATACAGCGGAGACCCACACACATAGTGCAGAAAGAAAGGTCCTAAATCCCCACCTGGCAAGGTGGATCCCCTGAATGCCTCCAGGCGAGCCGGACTATTACCAGTAAAAGGTAAAGAAACTGCACCTCTCTGTGCCTTTCTCTCATTTATCTGCACCCTAACGTTTACAGACATTTTGACTATTTAACATCTTTGCCCTGGGACTACAGCCCTACCTGTGGAGGGCTACAACATCATAGCTGCGCCCATCATCCATCCCAGAGAAGCAACACCGCAGTGCTGGTCACCTCTGACTAGAAAACCACAGGTGGCGTCACGTATTTCACCATCTAATACCTTTATTTTCATTTTTACCACATAAATACCACACAACTTTCCCCTAGTTTATTACTGGATGCCTCTGGGCCACGGACCGGGTCGCTGCTACCGTGACTCCGCCCCCCATGGAAGTCGACGGGCCCGAGTACCCCCAGGCCCCGCAGGGCGCTCCAGGAGCAATAACAACAGAGCAAAGCTAAGTGGTTTTTCCCTGTTTGTAACTTTCCTTATGTGTGTTTTAGTGCAGTGGTGGGATTAGTCTGCACCGTACAATTCATTAGATAGGGATAGGTGCAGGGCGAGCTAGGGTTTTTATGTATCCTGCTCGTCACCAGGTGTGGAACCTGCCTTGGGACCGTAAGGAGTGTAGAGACACTGACTCAGGGGAGTGCAGGAGGTCTCCACGTCCCCGTTCCCTATTGCAGGGCCCTCCAATGTGTCGGTTTCCCTGGTGTTTCCCTTATCTCTGTAAATTCGCCCTGCTGGAGGTGGTGTATCCAGATACACGTGTAACTATTGAAATTCGCCTGCTGGAGGCGGTGTATCCGGCTGCACGTTTCATTGTTTAAATTTGCCCTGCTGGAGGCGGTGTATCCAGGGTCACTGGTGTCTTAGAAATTTGCCCTGCTGGAGATGGAGTATCTAGTCACCCGTGACATCACACATCTCCTCTCTTCACACTGGTATAACTCTGCTTGCTGTCTATCATCTGCTGCTTATCATCCTGCAACATTTTTCAATGGTATAACTCTACTTGCTGTCTATCATATGCTGCTTATCATCCTGCAACTATTTTAATGGTATATAACAGTGCCTGCTGAATCTTTACTATAACTCATTTGTTGTATTGTACTCAATACTCACTGCTGTATATTCATGTTTGGGGTCACTATAGATATTATCTGGTTAAAGGTTTTATAATATAGAGATGTAGCCAGGCCCAGTTTCTTTGATCATCTATCCACTCCTGGTGTGCTGGCCAGCTGCTAATTTATCCCAAACAAGCTCCCACAATCCCTCTCACCTGATCCTCCACTCAGTCTTATAAATGTAGTAGCATTCTAAGGAGTGCATGCGTGTGGTGTCTGGCACTCATCCCCCTGCAGCAAAGTACACCTGCAGCTAAGTATACAGAAGCTGCAGTTAATTCAATGGCAGTTAGTCAAGCCAGGAGTCAGGGCCCCACACTATGTATCTGTCTCCTTTGGGTATGTCTACTGAGTAAGCACTTCTTATTACTTGGACCCAGCTTTTCTATTAACCCATCTTACTCCTTCACCATGATTACATATGCCCTTACTGTGTTTGCTCCACTAATCCTCACTCTCCTTCGTTATCCCCAAACTTCAACACTCTCTAACCAAATATTCTTCTCCCCTTCCCTCTTAACTCCCCACCTGACCTCCTCTGTTTACCCATTCCTCAACCTCAGATCTGTCCTAATAAAACATAAAACAAGCTGGCCACTCTCTCTGCTTCACCTCCCTGCTGGTGACATATCTCCCAATCCTGGACCCCCACAGCTAATGCCTCCCATTAATTTCCCCTCCTACCGCTCCCTATCTAATATGAACTACCGCAATATCTCCAACATAAAACCCCTGCCCTTGACGCCCACCCCCCTGCTCCCTCTCTCTGGAGCACTCTGGAATGCCCACTCCATCTGCAATAAGCTTCATGTGATTCATGACCTCTTTCTCTCTCACAAACTTGCCTTCCTTGGCTTCACAGAAACATAGCTGTCACCCTCTGACATTGCCTCCCCTGCTGTGCTGTGTTACGGCGGCCTCCACTTCACCCACACTCCTAGCCTCGGCAACAGACATGGTTGAGGAGTGGGTCTTCTCCTTTCTACTAACTGCACCTTTAACCCAATCCCCCCTCTACCCTCCCTTATCCTCCCCTTTTTTGTAGTCCACTCTGTCCGCATCTACTCTCCCTCCAACCTCCAAGTGGCCACCATATGCCAACCTCCTTGCCTGGCCACTGCCTTTATTGACCAATTATCTACCTGGCTTCTTCACTTTCTTTCCACTGACATTCCCACTATCATCATGGGTGACTTCAACATCCCTACTGATACCCTTCAGTTAACAGCCTCCAAACTTCTGTCCCTTACTTAATCTTTTGGACTTACTCAGTGGTCCTCCTCAGCCACCCACACAGATGGACATACTGTACATTAGACCTGGTCTTCACCCATCTCTGCTCTCTATCTAACGTCACAACCTCCCCTTTCCCTCTATCTGACCACTATCTACTCACTTTCTCATCCCTGTCCTCGTCACTTGTTACTAGTGTTGAGCATTCCGATACTGCAAATATTGGGTATCGGCCGATATTCGCTGTATCGAAATTTCGATACCGAGTACCGATATTTTTTCAATATCAGATATCGGAATCGGAAGTTCCCATAATGCAATGAGCCACTGTTGTGGCTCTGATTGGCTGCCGAAATGACATCATCAAGTCCCATCGGGCGATGCCTGCTACCATGACGGTGATTGACACATTAGCCAATGATGGGACAGTAGTAGTCCCATCATCCGGCTAATGTGTTGAATGTAAAAAAAAATACATACTACATGCTACATACATACTACATACATGCTACATGCAACATACATACTACATATATACTACATGCATGCAACATGCATACTACATATATACCACATATATACTACATGCATGCAACATACATATATACTACATATATACTACATGCAACATGCATACTAAATATATACTACATGCATGCAACATACATACATACTACATATATACTACATGCATGCAACATACATACATACATACTACATATATACCACATGCATGCAACATGCATACTACATATATACCACATATATACAACATGCATGCAACATGCATACATACAACATATACACTCACTGGCCACTTTATTAGGTACACCTGTCCAACTGTGTGTTAAGACTTAATTTCTAATCAGCCAATCACATGGCGGCAACTCAGTGCATTTAGGCATGTAGACATGGTCAAGACAATCTCCTGCAGTTCAAACCGAGCATCAGTATGGGGAAGAAAGGTGATTTGAGTGCCTTTGAACGTGGCATGATTGTTGGTGCCAGAAGGGCTGGTCTGAGAATTTCAGAAACTGCTGATCTACTGGGATTTTCACGCACAACCATCTCTAGGGTTTACAGAGAATGGTCCGAAAAAGAAAAAAAATCCAGTGAGCGGCAGTTCTGTGGCCGGAAATGCCATGTTGATGCCAGAGGTCAGAGGAGAATGGGCAGACTGGTTCGAGCTGATAGAAAGGCAACAGTGACTCAAATTGCCACCCGTTACAACCAAGGTAGGCAGAAGAGCATCTCTGAACGCACAGTGCGTCGAACTTTGAGGCAGATGGGCTACAGCAGCAGAAGACCACACTGGGTACCACTCCTCTCAGCTAAGAACAGGAAACTGAGGCTACAATTTGCACAAGCTCATCGAAATTGGACAGTAGAAGATTGGAAAAACGTTGCCTGGTCTGATGAGTCTCGATTTCTGCTGCGACATTCGGATGGTAGGGTCAGAATTTGGCGTAAACAACATGAAAGCATGGATCCATCCTGCCTTGTATCAACGGTTCAGGCTGGTGGTGGTGGTGTCATGGTGTGGGGAATTTTTTCTGGGCACTCTTTGGGCCCCTTGGTACCAATTGAGCATCGTTGCAACGCCACAGCCTACCTGAGTATTGTTGCTGACCATGTCCATCCCTTTATGACCACAATGTACCCAACATCTGATGGCTACTTTCAGCAGGATAATGCGCCATGTCATAAAGCTCGAATCATCTCAGATTGGTTTCTTGAACATGACAATGAGTTTACTGTACTCAAATGGCCTCCTCAGTCACCAGATCTCAATCCAATAGAGCATCTTTGGGATGTGGTGGAACGGGAGATTCGCATCAGGGATGTGCAGCCGACAAATCTGCGCCAACTGTGTGATGCCATCATGTCAATATGGTCCAAAATCTCTGAGGAATGCTTCCAGCACCTTGTTGAATCTCTGCCACGAAGAATTGAGGCAGTTCTGAAGGCAAAAGGGGGTCCAACCCCTTACTAGCATGGTGTACCTAATAAAGTGGCCAGTGAGTGTATACTACATGCATGCAACATGCATACTACATATATACCACATATATGCTACATGCATGCAACATACATATATACTACATGCAACATGCATACTACATATATACTACATGCATGCAACATACATACATACTACATATATACCACATGCATGCAACATGCATACTACATATATACCACATATATACTACATGCATACTACATATATACCACATGCATGCAACATACATATATACAACATATATACTACATGCAACATACATACTACATATATACTACATGCATGCAACATACATATATACTACATATATACTACATGCAACATACATACTACATATATACTACATTCATGCAACATACATACTACATACATACTACATATATACTACATGCATACTATATATATACTACATGCATGCAACATACATATATACTACATATATACCACATGCAACATGCATGCTACATATATACAACATGCATGCAACATACATACATACTACATATATACCACATGCATGCAACATGCATACTACATATATACTACATGCATGCAACATACATACATACAACATATATACTACATGCATGCAACATGCATACTACATATATACAACATATATACTACATGCATGCAACATACAAATATACTACATATATACCACATGCATGCAACATGCATATATACAACATATATACTACATGCAACATGCATACTTCATATATACTACATGCATGCAACATACAAATATACTACATATATACTACATGCAACATACATACTACATATATACTACATGCATACTATATATACCACATGCATGCAACATACATATATACAACATATATACTACATGCATGCAATATGCATACTACATATATACCACATATATACTACATGCATGCAACATACATATATACTACATATATACCACATGCAACATACACACTACATATATACTACATATATACTACATGCATGCAACATGCATACTACATGCATGCAACATACATATATACAACATATACTACATGCAACATACATACTACATATATACTACATGCATGCAACATACATACTACATATATACCACATGCATGCAACATGCATATATACAACATATATACTACATGCAACATACATACTTCATATATACTACATGCATGCAACATACAAATATACTACATATATACTACATGCAACATACATACTACATATATACTACATGCATACTATATATACCACATGCATGCAACATACATATATACAACATATATACTACATGCATGCAACATGCATACTACATATATACCACATATATACTACATGCATGCAACATACATATATACCACATGCAACATACACACTACATATATACTACATGCATGCAACATGCATACTACATATATGCTACATGCATGCAACATGCTACATATAACACATATATACTACATGCATGCAACATACATATATACAACATATATACTACATGCATGCAACATGCATACTACATATATACCACATATATACTACATGCATGCAACATACATATATACTACATACAGTGGGGAAAAAAAGTATTTAGTCAGTCAGCAATAGTGCAAGTTCCACCACTTAAAAAGATGAGAGGCGTCTGTAATTTACATCATAGGTAGACCTCAACTATGGGAGACAAACTGAGAAAAAAAATCCAGAAAATCACATTGTCTGTTTTTTTTTTCATTTTATTTGCATATTATGGTGGAAAATAAGTATTTGGTCAGAAACAAAATTTCATCTCAATACTTTGTGATATATCCTTTGTTGGCAATGACAGAGGTCAAACGTTTTCTGTAAGTCTTCACAAGGTTGCCACACACTGTTGTTGGTATGTTGGCCCATTCCTCCATGCAGATCTCCTCTAGAGCAGTGATGTTTTTGGCTTTTCGCTTGGCAACACGGACTTTCAACTCCCTCCAAAGGTTTTCTATAGGGTTGAGATCTGGAGACTGGCTAGGCCACTCCAGGACCTTGAAATGCTTCTTACGAAGCCACTCCTTCGTTGCCCTGGCGGTGTGCTTTGGATCATTGTCATGTTGAAAGACCCAGCCACGTTTCATCTTCAATGCCCTTGCTGATGGAAGGAGGTTTGCACTCAAAATCTCACGATACATGGCCCCATTCATTCTTTCATGTACCCGGATCAGTCGTCCTGGCCCCTTTGCAGAGAAACAGCCCCAAAGCATGATGTTTCCACCACCATGCTTTACAGTAGGTATGGTGTTTGATGGATGCAACTCAGTATTCTTTTTCCTCCAAACACGACAAGTTGTGTTTCTACCAAACAGTTCCAGTTTGGTTTCATCAGACCATAGGACATTCTCCCAAAACTCCTCTGGATCATCCAAATGCTCTCTAGCAAACTTCAGAAGGGCCCGGACATGTACAGGCTTAAGCAGTGGGACACGTCTGGCACTGCAGGATCTGAGTCCATGGTGGCGTAGTGTGTTACTTATGGTAGGCCTTGTTACATTGGTCCCAGCTCTCTGCAGTTCATTCACTAGGTCCCCCCGCGTGGTTCTGGGATTTTTGCTCACCATTCTTGTGATCATTCTGACCCCATGGGGTGGGATTTTGCGTGGAGCACCAGATCGAGGGAGATTATCAGTGGTCTTGTATGTCTTCCATTTTCTAATTATTGCTCCCACAGTTGATTTCTTCACTCCAAGCTGGTTGGCTATTGCAGATTCAGTCTTCCCAGCCTGGTGCAGGGCTACAATTTTGTTTCTGGTGTCCTTTGACAGCTCTTTGGTCTTCACCATAGTGGAGTTTGGAGTCAGACTGTTTGAGGGTGTGCACAGGTGTCTTTTTATACTGATAACAAGTTTAAACAGGTGCCATTACTACAGGTAATGAGTGGAGGAAAGAGGAGACTCTTAAAGAAGAAGTTACAGGTCTGTGAGAGCCAGAAATCTTAATTGCTTGTTTCTGACCAAATACTTATTTTCCACCATAATATGCAAATAAAATGAAAAAAAAACAGACAATGTGATTTTCTGGATTTTTTTTTCTCAGTTTGTCTCCCATAGTTGAGGTCTACCTATGATGTAAATTACAGACGCCTCTCATCTTTTTAAGTGGTGGAACTTGCACTATTGCTGACTGACTAAATACTTTTTTTCCCCACTGTATATACTACATGCAACATACATACTACATTCATACTACATATATACCACATGCATGCAACATGCATACTACATGCATGCACACATTGCTGTGTGAGAAATTTCCCACGCAGCTTTTGCCATAAAGTGAGACTAGGGACTTTTTTTTTACAGTGGCGGAGGAATACAATGCGGAAGGATACCTACCTCCCGTCATTGGATTCCTGGAGCCCGTAGAGAACGGTAGCATCAGCTGATGCTGCTGTTCTCCACGCAAGATCGTCGTGGGACACTCGTGGACTTCTGCGGATCAGGGGTAAGTATATTGGTGGTTTGTTATTTTAATATTTATTCCACAGATGACAATGGCTTCGGGGATCAAAGTGACAAGTGATGGTGCGTATGTACTCTATGTTATATGTACTGTATGTCTATATGCATGTATTGTATGAATGTATTGTATGTAGTATATATGTATGCTGCATGTATGTATCATGTATGTAGTATGTATGTAGTATGTATGTTGCATGTAGTATATATGTAGTATATATGTATGTTGCATGCATGTAGTATATATGTAGTATATATGTAGTATGTATGTTAGATGTAGTATATATGTTGTATATATGCATATTGCATGCATGTAGTATATATGTTGTATGTTGCATGCATGTAGTATATATGTAGTATGCATGTTGCATGTAGTATATATGTAGTATATATGTATGTTGCATGCATGTAGTATATATGCAGTATGTATGTTGCATGCATGTAGTATATATGTAGTATGCATGTTGCATACATGTAGTATATATGTAGCATGTATGTATGTTGCATGCATGTAGTATATATGTAGTATGTATGTATGTTGCATGCATGTAGTATGTATGTTGCATGTATGTAGCATTTATGTAGTATGTATGTAGTATGTATGCAGTATGTATTTTTTTTTTTTTACATTCAACACATTAGCCGGATGATGGGACTACTACTGTCCCATCATTGGCTAATGTGTCAATCACCGTCATGGTAGCAGGCATCGCCCAATGGGACTTGTAGCCCCATCGGACGATCCTGCACAGACCCCCGCAGCCTGCACAGATCCCGGACAGTCGGTACAGACCACCGGCAGGCCGGCACAGACCCCCGGCAGGCCGGTACAGACCCCCGCAGCCTGCACAGACCCCCGGACAGTCGGTATAGACCACCGACAGGCCGGCACAGCCCCCCGGCAGGCCGGTACAGACCCCCGGCAGTCGGCACAGACCCCCGGGCAGTCGGCACAGACCCCCGGTAGGCTGGCACAGACTCCCGGCAGGCCGGTACAGACCTCCGGTAGTCCGCACAGACCCCCGGGCAGTCGGCACAGACCCCCGGGCAGTCGGCACAGACTCCCGGCAGTCCGGTACAGACCCCCGGCAGTCCGCACAGGCCCCCGGCAGTCCGCACAGGCCCCTGGACAGTCGGCACAGATCCCCGGGCAGTCGGCACAGATCCCCGGCAGGCCGGCACAGACCCCCGGAAGGGCCGTACACCCCCCCGAGAGGCTGTACAAGGACAGAAAAGGGTTTTTCTTATTCCGATACCGGAAGTCCCATAGACTTGAATGGGACTTCCGGTATCGGAATCGGCGATACCCAATACCTTTTTCGTATCGGGCCGAAACCATCCGATCCGATATTTTAGGGTATCGGATGGTATCGCTCAACACTACTTGTTACCCATGTCCAGCAACATGCGAACCCCACAGAAACCTCTCACACCTAGACACCTACATGATCTCTGACTCTATTCTACCACTGGCAATCATATCCTCACACACGACACAGACAGTGCCACTGCTTTCTACAATGCCACTCTTGCATCAGCTATTGACACGGTCGCCCGTTTTGTTCATTGCAGAGTGTGACTTATCAATAGACAACCCTGGCAGAATAACATCTCTAAAAAGCTCCGGCAAGTGTCCAGGGTTGAAGAGCGACGTTCGAAGAAAACAAATTCATATGACGATTTCACTGCATTCAAACATGCAACACTAGCTTTCAAATCTTCCCTCACCTCTACTAAACAGGCCTACTTCACAAACCTCGTATCTTCCCTATGCTACAACCCCAAACAGTTATTCAAAACATTAACTCTCTCCTCCTCCCACCACTGCCCCTCTCCAACCTCCCTCATCTCTGCTGAGGACTTTGCCACACACTTCAAAAATAAGATCAACCCAACAAGGAAAGTCTATATTGTTCAACCACCACAACCCCTTTGTATACCAGACCAATGTCCTTCCCCCAAAACCTCCCTCTCCAACATCACTGAAGGGGAGCTTAATTGTCTCCTCTCCAAATCACACCTCACCACTTGTGCACTCGACCCCATCCCATCCCACCTCCTCCCCAACTTCACCACCACGCATCCCATCCCTAACACACCTCTTCAAGCTATCACTAACTTCTGGTACCTTCCCTTCTACTTTCAAACATGCCACAACCACGCCTATCCTTAAAAAGATAACCCTCAACCCAACCGCTATGTCCAGCTATCGCCTAATTGCGCTGCTCTCATTCGCTTCCAAACTCCAGGAGCAACACATCCACGCTGAACTTTCCTCCCAACTCTCATCTAACTTGCTCTTTGACAATCTACAACCTGGTTTCCGTCCCATCATTCCACTGAGACTGACCTGACCAAAATTACTAGCGACCTACTTACAGCCAATGCTAACAGACAATACTCTATACGCCTTTTAGACCTGTCCTCTGCTTTCGACACAGTTGACCACTGCCTCCTACTACAGATCCTCTCCTCCTTTGGCAACAAAGATCTCGCCCTATCCTGGATCTCCTCATGCCTTTCCAACGGCAAATGCAGCGTCTCACACTCCCACACTACCTCTCTCTGTTGGCGTCCCTCAAGACTCTGCTTTAGGACCCCTACTCTTCTCTATCTATACCCTTGGGCTGGGACAACTCATAAAGTCCCTTGGATTCCAGTACCAACTTTATGCTGATGACACTCAGATCTACCTCTCTGGCCCAGACGTAATCTCTCTGCTGTCCAGAATCCCGGAGTGCCTATCAGCCATATCCTCCTTCTTCTCCTCTCGTTTCCTCAAGCTCAATGTGGACAAATCGCAACTCATCATCTTTCCTCCATCTCACAGATCTTCCTTACCTAATCTATCTATCACAATTAATGACATCACACTTTCCCTGTACAGGAAGTCTGCTGCCTTGAAGTAACCCTTGATTCTGCCCTGTCCTTCAAACCGCACATCCAAGCTCTTTCCACCTCCTGTCGCCTCCAGCTCAAAAATATTTCCATAATCTGTCCTTTCCTCAACCCTCAATCTACTAAAATGCTTGTGCATGCACTCATCATCTCCCGCCTCGACTACTGCAACATCCTTTTCTGTGTCCTCCCTCCTAAGACTCTCGCACCTATCCATCCTTAACTCTTCTGCCCGACTAATTAATTTCTCTCCTCACTACTCCTCCACTTCTCCCCTCTGCAAATCTCTTCACTGGCTCCTATTCCCTCAGCATATCCAGTTCAAATTACTAATACTGACCTACAAAGCCATCCATAACCTGTCTACTCCATATATCTCTGAACTAATCTCCCGATATCTTCCCTTACGTAATCTCCGGCCTTCCCAAGACCTCCTTATCGCCTCCACACTTATTCACTCCTCACCTAATCACCTCCAAGACTTCTCACGAATATGCCTCAACCTCTGGAATTCTGTTGTCCAACACGTCTGACTATCAACCACATTCAGATCCTTCAGATGGAACCTGAAAACCCACATCTTCAAGAAAGCTTATGGAGCGCTCCACAGGGTTGTGGGGTACTCAGAACCGTGGCCCTGGGCATCCAGTAAAGTTAATAAAAGAATGATGATGATGGGGTAGATAAAAGGTATTGATGATGGGGTAGTTTATAAGGGGTTTAGTCGTCACGCTACCTGTGGTTTCTGGCCAGAGGTGACCAGCGCTGCAAAGCAGATCCTCTGGGACGGATGGTAATGCAACAAAGTTGTTACAGCTCTCCACAGGCAGAGCTTTGTCCCAGGGCAGTTGGGATGTTATAAGAAAAGATGGTAGCTGTGGTGCGGTGCAGGGCAGATGAGATGCGAATGACACAAAGGACACAGCAGGGTGCAGTTTCAAAGGTTTACTCACTGTTCTGGCATGCACAGGTGCCCACTTGGTGCCATGTCCTCCAGGTGAGGGGTCCAGCAAACTCCCAGGTAGATTGGGAAGCTCTTTACCAGGACTCCTTTCTGTGTGTCCTTCCTGGCTGTCTCACTGCACTGATTTTCACTTCTCTTGCTCAGCACCTTCACATCCAGTGTCTCCAAGCCAACAGCCGCGGACCTTGTCGGGCGATGTTCTCACAGTCCCCTTGCTCCTAAATGGCTGCCTTTTTAGGGAATGGATGTCGTTGTGGCTGAGGTACTTACAGTTACCTCAGCCTCCGGCTTGCCAGCTGAGTTTGGTGATATCTCCACTGGGCTCGAGGGCCGGTACACCACTGCGTCCTGGTCCCTCCACTTCTGGATACGGGCCCCACGGGTGGCTTCTGCACTTCACGTGCCCCTAGGACTCCTTCTGTTCTCACATGATCATCTTTCAGGCTCCCCTCACAACTCACTCTCTCTAGTTCTTCCTACTTCAGTCCTTCTCCTTCGCTGTCCCGTCACCAACTGACTAAGGCTAAGTGCACACGTACCGGAACTCTCGTGGAAATTACCGCGAGAATTCCGGAATTCCATTCCGCGGGAAAATCGCATTTTAAATTCCCGCGATTTTCCCGTGGAAAAACAAGCATTTTGCAAGCGTATTTAGCTTGCAAAATGCTAGTGTTTTCCAAGCGATCTGTAGCATCGCTTGGAGAACTGATTGACAGGTTTGTCACACTCGTCAAACATAGTGTTTGACAAGTGTGACAAACTTTTTACTACTGAGGCCACCTATGCAGCATCAGTAGTAAAAGATAAAATGCAAAAAAAAAAAAAATGGTGTTATTCTTACCTTCCGACATCCCGCGCAGCCGTTCCCAGTAATCCTTTGCGAAAATGCCCTCGATGACGTCAGTTCTCTCGGGATCGCGATGTCTCGCGGTAATTCGCAATGACGTCTCGCGAATGACCGCGAGACTTCGCGATCCCGCGAGAACGGACGCCATTGCGGGCATTTTCGCAAAGGATTACTGGGAACGAGAGCGTGGAGAGAAGCAGGAAGGCTGCGCGGGACGCCGGAAGGTGAGAATAACAATATTTTTTATTTTAAATTCTATTTTTTACAGGGATATGATACCCAAAGCCCGGAGGACAGTCTCCTCTCCTCCAGACCATGGGTACCATCCGCAAATGTTCTGCTTACTTTCCGCATGGTGTGCACAGCCACATGCGGGAAGTAAGCGGAACAATGCATTCCTATGGGTGCGGGATCGCCGTGATTCCGCAAAATTAATGAGCATGCTGCGGTTTTTACCGCGAAGCGATTCCGCCGTGGTAAAAACCGCAGCATTAGCACAGCATTGCGGAATCCTATAGGAATGCATGGGATGCTTATTTTTTCGCGTTTTCGTGGCAAAATCGCGCGGTTAAAACCGCCGCGGAAACGCGAAAAAAACACCACATGTGAACTCAGCCTAATTGTCACTGCTCACTCACTTTCATCTTCTAAGCTCCTCCCCTCTTTACATACCATCTCCATCCACCACTCAACACCCTCTACTACTCAGCCAGGGATGAGACCATCCTCCCGTAGGGTACATTCAGGTTACCCTGCTGCTATAGTGTGTGTTGGGTACAGGTGTTAGAGTCCTGATTGGTGCTCCCTCCTTACCTGAGAGTGGGTACCACACCTCTGGATGAGTTGCAGTACCTCTGTGGTGACTTGACCCTCAGGGGCGCCACACTTTCTGCCTGGAATGACCCCACTGCCTCTTCACCACTACCGGAGCTACCGCCTCATCAACACCGAAGCTGCTGCAACCCCCCAACCTACTGACTCCTTCCCCACCATCCTGTAGAATGTAAGCCCACAAGGGCAGGGTCCTCTCACCTCTGTATCAGTCTTTTATTGTTAGTTTGTTTACTGTAAGCGATATCTGTAATTTGTTTATAACCCCCTTCTCATGTACAGCAAGATGAAATCAATTGTGCTATATAAATAAATAATAATAATATAGTATAAAGTAGAGGAACTTAGCAGGAGGTGAGGTGGGTGCTCACCTAACCAGGTTGTCCATGTCACAACCCCATTATATGCCCGTAGATTATACAGCTGAGCTGCTGCAATCAGGAAGGAAATCTACACCTGCAAGCGTATTGAGTAGTAAAAGGAGATGGACGTTTCTGGCTGACGTGTTAATGCTGGAGAAGTAGTTGTTCCAAGCTGTGGCAGTATGCAATAGTAGCTTTATTACGCTTTTCAATTTTGTGCCAAACTCTTTTTAAAACCATAGACTACATAGGGTATGTAGTCTATTTCTAAAAAAGAGTTTGGTACGAACTTGAAAAGCGTAATAAAGCTGCTATTGCATACTGCCACAGCTTGGAACAACTACTTTTTCAGCAGCAACGCGTCAACCAGAAACGTCCATCTTCTTTTACTCATCAATACATTTTCTATTTGTTAGTGATGTAAGTAAACCTACATTTGCTGCTCTTTCTACAGAAATCACAGCTGATTATTTGGAGTCCCAGTATTAGGACAACTTGCTTAATGCTCTTTGCTGAAAAAAAAACAAACAAAACAAAAATATTGCTATCCAATTACTGTAGAACATTTAGATTTGTAAGTGTGCTCATTTTTTGAAACTTAATTTCTTCAGTGCCTCAGTGCTAGTATCAAAACAAGGCACAAAACATCTTTTAGTAAATTTTAGTGTAGCTGCTATATTCAAAGTTATTTTAGCTGCCATATGACTTTTATAACTTGACCTTTGCCTACAATTAAACAAAACCTAAACCAAAACATGGTTTTCTGAGAACATCCCTTATGAATAAATATATATGTAAAACCCATTGTTGATCATTAAAATAGCATTCTGTAGAAAGTTTTAAGTAATACTGGTATTACAAGCATCTAATATGGAATCTTGTGTGCTTGGGGGTAATTTGAAACAGTCCCTGACTAATCGATACTGAGGTAAGGGCACTCCAAACAAAGTTATGCTCTTACATGAACCTTTTGTACTGTATTTGAAAAGTATCCATCAAGTCAACAGGGCCACCACAGACCGTTCTAGTATTAGCCATTCTACCTATTAGGTCCCATGGGCTTTCTGGTGCTCACTAGAGTTGAGTGAATCGATTATGCACAAATTGAGTTTGGTATACATTTGTAAAAGTGTCTAAGTTTCAGGTGAGTCAGGCAGAGAGGTCGGATCCTTGACCTTGAGGGTGTCTCAGCAGGCTTCCCCATACTGTTTTGCAAATTAGTCCATTCTATAACACAGCAAATAATTAGAGACTAATTGGCAGTGCTAATAGAATGGACTGATAGAGGTCACTGATAACTCATAGCCACTATAAACACTCAAACAGGACATGTTGCTGCCATTTTGTGGGGAATGTTGTTAGAAGAGAGAACCCTAGCACTTAGTCAGAGAGACATAGTACACATTGGGAGAATTGGTGTGTGATGAGAAAAGAATGGATAGGTATAATCGGAAATAAAACAGAGAGAGAAAGAGAGGAGAGTCATTGACACTGTGATAGGCAGGGAGCTGCTGTTGTCAGTGCTACAACTCACTAAGGCTGGTTTCATACTTGCGTGTTTTTGCGCATAAATGCGCATGCGTTTTTTCCTATACTTAACATGGGTGCGCATTGGCATGCATTTGTACGCGTTTGTATGCATATGCGTTTTTTTGTAGTGTGCACCCGGGCGCACAAAATGCATCCTGTTGCATTTTTTGTGCGTCCGACCTGTCTCAAAAAAACGCATGTGCACGCAATGCGCACGAAATTCACTCAAAAACACATTAAAGTCTATGGGAACGCTGACGTGCGCATAGTCATGCGCACATCAGCGTTTAAAAACACATGCGTTTTTTTCCAAAAACCATGCACAAAAAAACAGAAAATGCATTAAAAATGCATGATGCATTTTTTTATGCACGCCTGCATTGCGCACGAAGTGCAGCGCAAAAAACGCAAGTGTGAAAGTAGCCTTACACAGTTTGTTCTTGCATGACACTCATCTTTTTGTACCTGTCCAGTGCAAGCGTTTTCATCACTCATTTATATATATTTTATTCCCTGCAGTCGTCGTTGCTAAATGAATTGTTGGATATATCTTACCTGAGGTCCTCAACACCATGAAACAAAATTAATTTCTGTCCGTGGCCCATTTTATGATCATTCCCCAGATGGGTTAAATATTAGAAGCATATCTAGTCTAGCATTTTTTTACATTAGTGGGTTCTTGGGCATTATTTTCCCCATTGAAATACAACCTTTCATCTGTACTAGCATAGTCTATGGGTCACATTTGTCTCTAGACTTTATTACAGTCTCTGCATTTTTTGTCTGCAACTATAACTTTGCTGCCCCTTGCTATATTTCCATTTTTGTACTTTTGCCTTATTATTTACTATTACATATTACTATTATTTGTACATATTTATTACAGCATGGTGAAAATCTGAATTTTAGGGCCAAATTGTTATTATTTGGGATTATACAATAAAACTGAAGTTTCATGAACTACACCTGATGAGTGCTAGATTTTTTTTGCCCGGCTGTGTCGATGTATCATATGCTAGATGGTAGAGCAAGTTGAGGGAACACATAGAGAGGCAAGTAATGACAATGTCATATTAGCTTTGTCAAGTCTTGTGGGTCAGATAGAGAGATATTCGACAGATGTGTCCCTGGGTATAGAGAGGCAAAGTAAAAACAGTGTCATATTAGCTGTGTACAAGTCTTGTGGGTCAGATAATAATAATAAATTTAATAATAAATTTTATTTTTATAGCGCCGACATATTCCGCAGCACTTTACATTTCAGAGGGGATTTGCCCTTCATCAGGATCTGCCCTGATGAAGTGAGCCAGCAGGCTCAGGAAACGCGTTGGCTGAATAAAGAACCCTTTACTCTACCAGAAGCAAGCGCAGTCCTTATTGCACTTCCACGTCATTTCTGCAATTCTGTCCTAGGACCCTGTGCAGACTTGCTGCTGCTTCTTTAGCGTTCATGGGTGTTGTGACTTCCTCACAACCCCAATAGGTGAGCACCTTCCTTACTGTTCCACAATTTTAATTGTTTTATATGGATTTCACACAGTGGATGCGCCCTGTATCTCTCCTTTTGGTAAAGAAAGGTAGTGAGCCTGATTATCAAACACCTGAGCCTAATGATGATGACTGGCTGAGTGGAGTTACTGACTAGATATAAGGACGCCGATGCCCTTCTGCCCTGCGGGTGATTTCTCTGTGGGATCCTTGGAGACCAGTCTGAATTCCTGCTCTTCTAAAGCTAAGTTTTCTGCTCGGCTTTTTGCATTTGTGCTTTGACTTTGTTTTGCTTTGTTTTTCTGGATTTCTGCCATTCCCTGCTGGGGTGAGCTGAATTCCTTTAGCTCTGTCTTCTGAAAATACCTGAGTGCTGATTTAGTTTTTGAAGCCTAGCTGCTTCAGGGTCTTTTTCCATATCAGCTTGTTGGCTTATGTTTTTGATAGGGTTTTGGCAGATTGCAGACAGCAACCTTCCTTTCCTGTTCTGTTTAGTTAGCTTGGGCCCCATCGTTTGCTCAGCCTGTCTTTCTATCTGTGTGAGTGTTTTTTCATCTTGCTTCACCGTCATTATATGTTGGGGGCTGCCTATTGCTTTGGGGTCTGCTCTGGGGCAGTTTAGATTTCCCTTTCTGTCTTTAGGCTATTTAGCTCTCCGGCTGTGATCGAGGGGTCTAGGGCACCGTAGGAACCCCCCACGGCTACTGCTAGTTGTGTTGATAGGTTCAGGGGTCTGCAATCTGATAGTTGCCAACTTCTCTGGTTTTCTGGACGTAGCTTCTATTTTTGCGCCTGCCTCCTACGGTGACTCAATCATAACAGAATCACCCGCCGTACCACAGATCCTAGGGTACTCAATAGCAGGAAAGAATTGTAAAAAAAAAAAAAAAAAAAAAAAAGAGTGTGTATATTTTTTCCTCTATATCTCTGAGGCCGTAGGGGGAATTTTTTTTTTCTCTCAATGGAGATAAAGCAATTGTCTGATCGTGTGGAGCAGCTCGCTGCGGGAGTGCGGGGAATTTCCGCCTACCTTGCTCATTCACATGCTGCTGAACCAAAGATTCCTACACCTGATGTATTTTTTGGGGATCGGTCTAAATTTTTGAATTTCAAAAATAATTGTAAATTATTTTTTGCCTTGAAGCCTAACTCGTCAGGGAGCTCCTCGCAGCAAATTAAAATTGTCATCTCTTTGCTGCGTGGCGATCCCCAGGATTGGGCGTTTTCTTTGAAACCAGATGATCCTATCCTGACTAATGTGAACGCATTTTTTCAAGCCTTGGGGTTGTTGTATGATGAACCTAATGCCATTGATCAGGCTGAAAAGACCCTGCTGGCATTGAACCAGGGTCGAGATTCTGCAGAATTGTACTGTCAAAAATTCCGAAAATGGGCAGTACTTACTACCTGGAATGATAATGCCTTGGCTGCTCTCTTTCGGAAGGGGTTGTCAGAAGCCGTAAAAGATACTATGGTGGGATTTCCTGTTCCCTCTGGTCTTGACGATTCTATGTCATTAGCTATTCAGGTTGATCGGCGTTTGCGCGAACGCAAAACTGCACGAGAGGTGTTGCCACCTGTTGAACAAATGTCTGAACCTATGCAATGTGATAGAGTTTTGTCCAGAGACCAGCGTCAGGAGTTCAGAAGGCGTAATAAGTTGTGTTTTTTCTGTGGAGATGCCTCGCATATTATTTCTGTCTGTCCTAAACGAGAGAAACGCTTTGCACACACGTTTTCTGTTAGTGGTGTTCAACCTAAGTTTCTTCTGGCTATTACTCTGATCTGCTCCCTGTCCACATTTTCCGCCAAGGCTTTTGTGGATTCGGGAGCAGCCCTAAACCTAATGGACTTGGATTTTGCTAAACATTGTGGATTTCCGATGACACCTCTGCAGACGCCTATCCCTTTGAGGGGGATTGATGCTACTCCTTTGGCTAAAAATAAACCTCAGTTTTGGACCCAGGTGGTAATGTGGGTCGCCCCAGACCATCAAGAAAATTGCAGATTTTTGGTGTTGCATAATCTGCATGATACTATTGTTCTGTGGTTTCCCTGGTTACAAATTCATAATCCAGTTTTGGATTGGAAATCTGTGTCTGTGGTGAGTTGGGGTTGTCGGTGTGCCTTTAGTGAGGCTCCGGTGTTTTCCACCTCTCCTCAGTCGCATGATGTTCCTGATTATTTGGTGGACTTTTATGATGTATTTAGTGAGAATGAGTCTGCGTCTCTGCTTCCTCATAGGAGTTATGACTGTGCAATTGAACTGAGCCAGGGGTGTAAATTTCCCAAGGGTTGGCTCTTCAATTTATCTGTACCCGAGCATGAGGCTATGCGATCCTATATTAAGGAGGCATTGGAGAAGGGTCATATTAGACCATCCTCGTCACCCTTAGGTGCCGGTTTTTTTTTTGTAGCCAAAAAGGATGGATCATTAAGACCTTGTATTGATTATCGTGCCCTCAACAAAATTACTGTTAAATATCAGTATCCGTTACCCCTGATTTCTGATCTATTCTCCAGAGTTAAAGGTGCTTGCTGGTTTACCAAGCTTGAAATCAGGGGGGCGTATAATCTTATTCGCATTAAGCATGGGGATGAATGGAAGACGGCGTTTAATACTCTGGAGGGACATTTTGAGTACCTGGTGATGCCTTTTGGGCTCACTAATGCCCCTTCTGTCTTCCAGTGCTTCATGAACGATATTTTCCGAGACTTTGTCGATAAATTTTTGATTATCTATCTGGATGATATTTTGATCTTCTCCAAGGATTGGGATTCTCATGTGGAACATATTCGGACTGTGTTCCGGATCTTGAGGGAGAATTCCCTGTATGTCAAAGGATCTAAATGCCTTTTTGGAGTACAGAGGATTTCTTTTTTGGGATTTATTTTGTCCCCGTCAACTATTGAAATGGACCCAGCCAAGGTACAGGCCATTTACGATTGGGTTCAGCCCACTTCTTTGAAGGCCCTCCAGAAGTTCTTGGGTTTTGCTAATTTTTATCGGAAATTTATAGCAAAATTTTCTAGTATTGCCAAGCCATTGACTGATTTGACTAAGAAGGGTGCTGATGTGTTAAATTGGTCTCCGGAGGCTGTTTCTTCCTTTCAGGAGCTGAAGCGAAGATTCACCTCCGCCCCGGTTTTGCGGCAACCTGATGTCTCACTTCCGTTCCAGGTAGAGGTGGATGCTTCTGAGATTGGTGCAGGAGCAGTTTTGTCCCAAAAGGATCCTGTAACATCTAAAATGAATCCCTGTGCTTTCTTTTCCTGAAAGTTCTCTCCATCCGAACGCAACTATGATGTGGGGAATCGGGAACTGTTGGCCATGAAATGGGCATTTGAGGAGTGGAGACATTGGTTGGAGGGAGCTAAGCATCAAGTCGTGGTCCTCACTGACCACAAGAATTTGATTTACCTAGAGTCGGCTAAGCGCTTGAACCCTAGACAGGCTAGGTGGGCCTTGTTTTTTACACATTTTGATTTTGTGGTTTCTTTTCTTCCTGGAACTAAGAATGTCAAGGCAGACGCCCTCTCTAGGAGCTTCTTTGCTGATTCTCCTGTGGTGACCAAGCCTGCTACCATCTTAGGCGAAGGGGTAGTTCTTTCTGCCATCTCGCCCGATTTGAGATGTGCTCTGGAAGAGTTCCAGGAGGACAAACCTGAGCGTTGTCCTAGTGGAAAGTTGTATGTTCCTGACCAGTGGAAGAAGAGAGTGATGTCTGAAGTTCATTGCTCTGCTTTGGCTGGTCATCCAGGTATTTTTGGTACTAGAGATCTGGTGAGTCAGTCTTTTTGGTGGCCCTTCTTGTCTCGTGATGTCAGGAATTTTGTGCAGTCCTGTGGGACGTGCTCCCGGTCTAAATCGTGTTCTCGCTCTAGTGGGTTGTTGATGCCTTTGCCTGTCCCCAAGAGGCCATGGACCCATATTTCAATGGATTTCATCTCTGATATGCCTGTCTCTCAAAGGATGACTGTTATTTGGGTGATTTGTGATAGGTTCTCTAAGATGGTTCATCTTGTACCACTCCCTAAGTTGCCGTCTTCCTCTGAGTTGGTGCCCCTGTTTTTGCAACAGGTGGTTCGCTTGCACGGGATTCCTGAGAACATTGTATCTGACAGAGGAGTTCAGTTTGTGTCTAGATTTTGGAGAACTTTCTGTTCCAAGCTGGGAATTCAGTTGTCCTTCTCCTCTGCTTTTCACCCTCAGACCAATGGGCAGACAGAGAGAACAAACCAGACCTTGGAGTCATATTTGAGATGTTTTATTTCTGCTGATCAGGATGATTGGGTTTCATTTTTGCCCTTGGCCGAATTTGCTTTAATTAATAGAGCTAGTTCTGCCACTTTGATGTCACCTTTTTTTTGTAACTTTGGGTTTCATCCTCGATTTTCTTCAGGGCAGGTGGAATCCTCTGCCTGCCCAGGTGTTGACACTGTGGTGGAGAGAATGCACCAGATCTGGGACCAAGTGGTGGATAAGTTATCTCTCTCCCAGGAAAAGGCCCAGCGGTTTTCCAACCGACATAGGACCATTGGTCCCCAGTTTAAGGTTGGTGATATGGTGTGGTTATCATCAAAAAATATTGCTATGAAGGTGGCTTCTCCTAAGTTTAAGCCTAGATTTATTGGACCTTACAAGATTTTGGAGATTATTAATCCGGTCTCTTTTCGTTTGGCTCTTCCTGTCACATTTAAAATCCATAATGTGTTCCATAAATCTTTGTTGAAGAGGTTTGTTGAACCTGTTGTTCCGGGGGTGGCGCCTCCAGACCCTGTATTGGTTGAAGGTAACATGGAATATGAGGTAGAGAAAGTACTGGATTCCCGTCTGGCTAGACGGAGACTCCAGTATTTGGTTAAGTGGAAGGGTTATGGTCAGGAGGATAATTCCTGGGTCTCTGCCTCTGATATTCATGCCAAAAGATTGGTGCGTGCCTTTCATCGGGCTCACCTGGATCGCCCTGGTGGCATGGATGAGGGTTCGGTGACCCCTCCTCAAGGGGGAGGTACTGTTGTGAGTTCATTTTCCCCTTCACTGCTGAGGCCCGATGAACTCCCTCTTCTGGTAAAGAAAGGTAGTGAGCCTGATTATCAAACACCTGAGCCTAATGATGATGACTGGCTGAGTGGAGTTACTGACTAGATATAAGGCCGCCGACGCCCTTCTGCCCTGTGGGTGATTTCTCTGTGGGATCCTTGGAGACCAGTCTGAATTCCTGCTCTTCTAAAGCTAAGTTTTCTGCTCGGCTTTTTGCATTTGTGCTTTGACTTTGTTTTGCTTTGTTTTTCTGGATTTCTGCCATTCCCTGCTGGGGTGAGCTGAATTCCTTTAGCTCTGTCTTCTGAAAATACCTGAGTGCTGATTTAGTTTTTGAAGCCTAGCTGCTTCAGGGTCTTTTTCCATATCAGCTTGTTGGCTTATGTTTTTGATAGGGTTTTGGCAGCAACCTTCCTTTCCTGTTCTGTTTAGTTAGCTTGGGCCCCATCGTTTGCTCAGCCTGTCTTTCTATCTGTGTGAGTGTTTTTTCATCTTGCTTCACTGTCATTATATGTTGGGGGCTGCCTATTGCTTTGGGGTCTGCTCTGGGGCAGTTTAGATTTCCCTTTCTGTCTTTAGGCTATTTAGCTCTCCGGCTGTGATCGAGGGTTCTAGGGCACCGTAGGAACCCCCCATGGCTACTGCTAGTTGTGTTGATAGGTTCAGGGGTCTGCAATCTGATAGTTGCCAACTTCTCTGGTTTTCTGGACGTAGCTTCTATTTTTGTGTCTGCCTCCTACGGTGACTCAATCATAACAATAGGCTTAGAAAACAGGGTTAATCCAACATAAATTCACCAAAGTGGCAATAGTGCTGTAGGAGGGTAGACTGACACGTGGATCTGTCTGATGAAGAAGGGAAATGTAAAATATGTTGTGAACAATGTTTTGATGGGAATTTGTATATATGTGTAGGGAAACCGCTAGAATTAGCAAGAGATGGTGTAGTACTGGGTTTTGGCCACTAGATGGAGACAAAGGACAGTGTGAGAAAGGACCTAACAGAAGCTGAAGCAAGGAAACGCATAGTCATGGTGGGCGGAGTTACAGGTACTGAGCAGGAGATTTCCAGAGGAAGGGTATAAAAGGAAGGAGAGTCCCAGGGTTAAGGAGAACCCAGGAGGAGACAGAGGAGAGAAGAACTCAGGAGAAGACAGAGGAGAGAGACAGATAGTTGGGGGGTGGCCCTGACAGGACACCTACAGACCAAAGGATGCTGACTAAAGGATGCCTGGGGTACCGGATGGCTGGACACCGAAGGGGTAGTAAGTGTCGCAGCGGACGGACTCAACCAGGGGAAGCACTATGGCCGTAGGCCTAACGGTAGCCACGGTGAAAGAACCCAGAGGGTCATCGCCAACAGGAGTAGAAGGAGGTGATAGGTACCAAAGCCAAGGTGCAGAAGCTGTCATATTGCTGTGGATGTCCAAGAAGACACTCAATAAAGTGGACCTGTTTAAACGTGTTTTGCCGTCTGTCGTCAGTCTGTTTCGCGGCTGAAAGGGACCACCCCCCAGTTGGCACATGTACTACAGTACAATAGAATAACTTGCAAGGGATTTAGGGATAATGGATTTTTTTTTATAGGGCAACAACAAATTCACCATCTCTTTGAGCTACTGGCAGAATCCTTTGACACGCTGGTCAACAGAACTGTCAGCGCTCACTTTTATTATTGGCTTGTCAGGGCACACACTGACCAGCAGGAAGAGAGTACTCCTTTTATTGAGGAGTTCAGCACTGAACTGGCTGGTGAACAAGGACCTGGCTGTAGGGATTCACCACTCAATCTGCTGTTAGCACCGTCCACACGACCAGTGGTGACATCTGATAGTGATGGAGATTGGACATTTGAGTATGTTACAAAGAGCTCTTCACTGAAAGACTGACTGACTAAATATATAATATTCCAAGACTTGTGCAGCTGATTATGACTTGAAGTAACTTCCAAATCCCACAATTATTTACATTTTCTTCTATACTGGTGTGTTAGCAGACATTTTTTCTCTTATTTGAAAGCTTTGATTCTGGGTTGACATTACGAATTTCTAGGATATTTTTTTCTACTGCAGCATGAAGTCTCGTATATTTAGCTCAACTCATTGGATATAAGTTGTAGGAGCATAAATGACAAGTGAAATATTAAACTGTGTTTTGTCGAATGACAGAACAATTTTCTCATATTGCATTGTAACTGCCATATGTTTCAGGAATGTGAGACATAATTCATTAGAGCTCTCTTCTGCTGTATCATGCTGTTTTGAAATACAGTTATGATTATTAGGCTGAATATCTATGGCATAAACAACAAACAGTTCTTCACTAACACTACATTAAAGGGGAATGGACTTTTCAAATATATTTTAAATGAAAAATAGTCTTTACATTCTGCGGCATGTTCTATTTTCCTTTTCTCATAAAACTGCTGTAATAATACAAATATTGTGCTGGCTCTGGGTCTACCATAGTTTCAACATACTTTTCTATATAGACTTCCTTTTTTGCGACCTCCAGAGATAGGAACACATAAAAATAAATGTCTCATAGTATAACTAAGACATAAAATCACATATACAAGATAAACAAAAAAGGTTGCAATAGTGTAAAGTCATGAGCCCAAATGAATTACACAAGTGACACCAACACTGGGCAGGTAGGGAAATATATTATATCATAAAGCCAAAACGTGCTTTGGGGAAGCAGCATCATCACTGGAAGCTTGGTAGGTCACTATGGATGTTTTTTGACATGACTCTTTGCATTTAGCAGCACAATTCTGATGATTTTTATGTATAGGATTATTTGTTATTAAGGCTGCTAGTATATTTCAATTGCATATAATGATATAATATATTTCCCTACCTGCCCAGTGTTGGTGTCACTTGTGTAGTATATTTGGGCTCATGTAGTTTATTTGGGCTCATGACTTTGCACTATTGGCACCTTTTTTGTTTATCTTGTATATGTGATTTTATGTCTTTTTTATAATTTTGAATAAAATTTATATTTTTGCACGTTCATTATACGCTTTTTTCTTCTTGAATTTTTTCATATATGTGTGCGTAGAACAGCTTCACATTTAGTATGACTATAATTATTATGGTTATTTACTCATTTTTGGTAGTTTGCTGGGGTTAATCTCTAACAGTACTGCGATAGTATAACCAAGGTGTGCACCAAAAGGTATCAAATACAAATTTTGCTAGCAAAGCTGGACTAATACTGAAAATCAGGTTTAACATTTGAAATTACTTAGGCCTATGATGCTCCCACACCTACTTCTCCTGATGGCCTTCTCTATTACAAACATTACTATACCGATGTTGGAGGAGATCGATATTTAGATCAAGATCTAGATTACCAATAATAATGCTATATAAGGTTAAATAATACTACCATGTTATGACCAGATTTTGCCACCATATAGTGACATTAATGCTATCAAGCTGATCAGGCTTTATCACAAAGATTCTTTAACGTGGCTTGGATATAAAATAAAGTACGTTTAATCTTTAGGAAGGTGTGGTACATTAAATGAAAGTAAACTCTTTAATATGTCATAAATAATAATTAAATTTCTATAGTGCCAACATATTTCACTGCACTTTCCAAATAAGAGGATACATGTACAAACATTATCTCCTTCAAACCACATATCCTAGCCCTTTCCACTCCTGCCCACTTCGACTCAAAAATATTTATATTTCTCGGATCTGTACATTCTTCAACCAAGAATCTGCAAAAACCTATGCACTCCTAATCTCCCGCCTTGACTACTGCAACCTCCTACTTTATGGCCTCCCTTCTAAGGGTACCGTTACACATAGCGATGCACCAGCGATCCCGACAACAATATGGATCGCTGGTGCATCGCTAAGTGGTCACTAGTGAGCTGCCACACAGGCAGATCTCACCAGCGACATCGCTGGGGTTGTGGGTCGCTACTTACCTGTCAGACGCGGCGATCCTGACGTCCTCCCGCCCGCATCCACGCAACGCTTGTCGGCGCCACAGGAAGCCCAGCAGGAAGCGCCTGACGAGAAATGATCCAGGACCTTCTCGCACGATCAGCGATAATCAGCGGGGGAGCCGGTCGGAGGTAAGTATCACATGTAGCGATATCGCTAGCAATATGGCTGCTACGTCACAAAATCGGTGACTTTACAGCAATATTGCTAGCGATATCGCAGTGTGTAACGGGGGCTTAACAGTCTCGCACATCTCCAATCTATTCTAAACTATGCTGCCCGACTAATGCACTTATACCCAGCTGTTCCCTGGCCCTCCCCTCTGTCAATCCCTTCACTGACTCCCCATTACATAGAGACTCCAGCTAAATACCCTAACCATGGTATACAAAGCCATCCACAACCTGTCTTCTCCATACATCTGTGACCTCGTCTCTCGGTACTTACCTGCATGCTACCTCCAATCCTCACACGATCTCCTTCTCAGTGAAGAGATTTCGAGAGGGGAGAAGGGAAGGAGTAGTGAGGAGAGAGATGAATTAGTTGGGCAGCAGAGTTAAGGATGGATTGAAGAGGTGCGTGAGTGTTAGCAGGGAGGCCACAGAAGTTGCATTAGTTGAAGCAGGAGATGATGACGGCATGCACAAGCATTTTAGTAGATTGAGGGTTGAGAAAAGGATGGATTCTCAAAGTATTTTTGAGCTGGAGGCGTGATGTCATTTATTGTGATAGAAAAGATAAGGAAGATCTGTGAGATGGAGGAAAGATAATGAGTTCTGATTTGTCCACATTGAGTTTGGGGAAGCGAGAGGAGAAGAAAGAGGATATGGCTGATAGACACTGATAGACAGCAGAGAGGTAACGTCTGGGCTAGAGAGGTAGATCTGTGTGTCATCAGCATATAGGTGATACTGGAAGCCATGGGACTTTATGAGTTGTCCCAGGCCAAGGGTATAGATTGAGAAGAGTAGGGGTCCTAGGACAGAGCCTTGAGGGACACCAAAAGAGAGAGGGTGGGATGAGGAGGTAGTGTGGTAGTGGGAAACTCTGAATGTGTGGTTGTAAATGTATGAGGAGATCCAGGATATGGCGAGGTCTTTGATTCCAAAGGAAGAGAGGATCTGTAGTATGAGGTAGTGGTCAACTGTGTCATAGGCAGAGGACAGGTCTAGAAGGAGGAGTATAGAGAATTGTCTGTTAGCTTTGGTTGTAAGTAGGTCATTAAAATTTTAGGTCAGAACAGTTTCAGTGGAATATTGTGGATAGAATCCACAACCAACTTCTCCACCATTACAGAAGATCGACTCTCCACTCTACTCTCAAGATCACATCTCACCACTTGTGCACTTGACCCGATCCCTTCCCACTTCATCCAAAACCTCACCACAGTCTTCATCCCAACCCTAACCCATCTTTTCAACCTATCACTAACAACTGGTGTTTTCCCCTCAAGCTTTAATCATGCCTCCATCACACCTATCCTCAAAAAGCCCTCAATTGACCCATGCTCTGTATCTAGCTATCGCCCTATATCACTTCTCCCCTATGCCTCCAAGCTACTGGAACAACACGTCTACCTTGAACTGTCCTCCCATCTCTCTTCTTGCTCCCTCTTCGACCGCTTACAATCTGGCTTCGGTCACACCACTCCACCGAAACTGCCCTTACTAAGGTCACCAATGACCTCTTAACCGCCAAGAGCAAGCGACACTACTCTGTCCTCCTCCTCCTGGACCTGTTGGCTGCCTTTGACACAGTGGACCATTCCCTACTATTACAGACCCTCTCATCCCTTGGCATCACAGACTTGGCCTTGTCCTGGATCTCATCATACCTAACAGACCGGACATTCAGCGTCTCCCACTCACACACCACCTCCTCACCTCGCCCCCTATCTGTCGGAGTCCCACAAGGTTCAGTCCTAGGACCCCTGCTCTTCTCCATTTACACCTTTGGCCTGGGACAGCTTATAGAATCTCATGGCTTTCAGTATCATCTCTATGCTGATGACACACATCTACATCTCTGGACCAGATATCATCTCTCTGCTAACCAGAATCCCTCAATGTCTGTCCACTATTTCATCCTTCTTCTCTATCAGATTTCTGAAACTTAACATGGACAAAACAGAATTCATCATCTTTCCCCCATCTCACGTGACCTCCCCAACGAACCTATCCATTACAGTAAATGGCTGCCCACTCTCCCCAGTCCCACAAGCTCGCTGCCTCGGGGTAATCCTTGATGCTGATCTCTCCTTCAAACCACATATCCAAGCCCTTTCCACTTCCTGCCGACTTCAACTCAAAAATATTTCACGAATCCGTTCATTCCTCAACCAAGAATCTGCAAAAACCCTAGTCCATGCCCTCATTATCTCTCGCCTTGACTACTGCAACCTCCTGCTCAGTGGCCTCCCCTCGAACACTCTCGCACCCCTCCAATCTATTCTAAACTCTGCTGCCCGACTAATACACCTGTCCCCCCGCTATTCCCAAGCTTCTCCCCTCTGTCAATCCCTTCACTGGCTCCCCATTGCCCAGAGACTCCAGTACAAAACCCTAACCATGACATACAAAGCCATCCACAACCTGTCTCCTCCATACATCTGTGACCTTGTCTCCCGGTACTTTCCTGCATGCAACCTCCGATCCTCACAAGATCTCCTTCTCTACTCCCCTCTTATCTCCTCTTCCCACAATCGCATACAAGATTTCTCTCGCGCATCACCCCTACTCTGGAACTCTCTACCACAACATATTAGACTCTCACCTACCATCGAAACCTTCAAAAAGAGCCTGAAGACCCACCTCTTCCGACAAGCCTATAACCTGCAGTAACCACCGATCGACCAAACCGCTGCATGACCAGCTCTACCCTCGCCTACTGTATTTTCACCCATCCCTTGTAGATTGTGAGCCTTCGCGGGCAGGGTCCTCTCTCCTCCTGTACCAGTTATGACTTGTATTGTTCAACATTATTGTACTTGTTTTTATATATACCCCTCCCTACATGTAAAGCGCCATGGAATAAATGGCGCTATAACAATAAATAATAATAATAATAATAATAATAATAATCCAGTTGTAGATTGACAAAGAGCAAGTTAGATGAGAGGTGGGAGGAAAGATCAGTATAGACGTGTTACTCCAGGAGTTTGGAAGTGAATGGAATCAGTGATATGGTGCGATAGGTGGACATAGCTCTCGGGTCAAGAGATGGCTTTTTAAGGATAGGTGTGATTTTGGCATATTTGAAAGCAGAATGTAAGGTACCAGAAGTTAGTGATAGGTTGAAGACATGGGTTAGGGATGGGATAAGTGTGATCGTGAGGTTGGGGAGGAGGTGGGATGGGATGGGGTTGAGTGCACAAGTGGTGAGGTGTGATTTGGAGAGGAGTCGATTAAGCTCTCCTTCAATGATGTTGAAGAGGGAGGTTATGGGGAAGGGCTTTGATCTGGTATGCACCATTTAAAAAAACATACAACTGCCCTGGGGCCTAGCTCTGCCTGTGGAGAGCTGTAACAACTCTGCTGCATCACCAATAGCCCCAGAGGTCTTTCAAGCAGCGTTGGCTAACCCCTTTATTGCCGAATACCACAGGTGGCATCATAATAACTATTCCCTTCATCATTTGACTGCTCACCCAGGGCCATGGACCGGGTCACCGCTGCTGTGACATCCCCTGAAGTAACAGAACCGGCCCGGTACCAAGTACCCCATGGCCCTGCAGGGTGCGGCAATTTTTGCCCCAGTGGACTGAAGCTGCAACGTTGGGTAACACCTTAATTGCCGAATACCACAGGTGGCGTCACAAATAATCCTTTATAAACTTTATTTCCCCTTTTCATCATTTTAATTGGATGCCCAGGGCCACGGACTGGGTCACTGCTTCTGTCACATCCCTGAAGTAACAGAACCAACCAGGTACCGAGTACTCCACGGCCCTGCGTGGTGCTGCATAACCACTTGTTGATTTCCGATCACTTGAATCTCCAGCCCAATCTGCATCCACATAACCTCTGAGAGTGAGATCTCCTGATGCAGATATCTTAAGATTTAGCTTTTGAGTTTCTTTAAGATATTGAAGAATTCCCTTAACTGCATTCCAGTCTCTTTGGCGTGGCTTGCTTACATGTCGGCAGAGAATTCCAACTGTGGCTGTGATATCCGGACGAGTTGTGGTTGCTATGTATAGAAGCGCCCCCACTGCTTGTCTGTAATTTTCATTTCTGGGTAGCAGATCTTCTTCTCCTTCCAACTTTAAGTAGGACGGATCCATTGGTGTTGACGCACCTTTGGCTTCTGACATTCCAAACTGGCTTAGTATTGAGGAAATTTTAGAACTTTAGTTGAGAAGAAAACTCCCATCTTCCTCTCTCTGGATTTGGATTCCCAAATAATATGTCACATTTCCAAAGCCCTTAGTCTCAAAGTACTGGTTGAGAATTTCACCTAGCTTTGCAATTTCCTTTTCATCTTGATGAGACATGATTACATAGTCTACATATAGGAGAACATACATCCACTCCTTCGCTACATTTTTCGAATACAAGCATGGATTAGCTTGAGATCTTTTAAAGCATTCACCCATCAAAACTTTCTTCATTTTCGAGTTCCAAGCTCTTGCCGACTGCTTAAGTCCATAGAGATATTTTTGCATTTTACAAACAAGGTGCCCTTCACCCTTTTTAATATATCCCTCGGGTTGGCTCATGTATAACTCTTCTTCAATGTCACCATGTTTTGAAGTCAAAAAGTCTCACTGTCATCTGTTGAACTGCAGCTATGGACATTAAAGTTCTGAATGTGGTTTGTTTCACAACTGGAGAAAATGTAGCATCATAATCTTCACCATACTTTTGAAAGTACCCTTTTGCGACCAATCTTGCCTTAAACCGGTGAACTTTACCTTCTGAGTTATATTTGTTTTTGAAGACCCACTTACATCTGATAGCTCTTTTTCCTTGTGGTAGCTAAATAAGCTCCCATGTCTGGAGTTGGTGAAAGGACTCCATCTCCTCATTAGTGGCATTTATCCACTTCTGCTTCTTGTGAACAGGCAGTTTTTGCATCTCTTGCCATGACTGTGGCTCTGGTTCAGGAAGTGTTCTGACCATATTAGA
Organism: Dendrobates tinctorius; assembly: GCF_039654945.1. NCBI lineage: Eukaryota > Metazoa > Chordata > Amphibia > Anura > Dendrobatidae > Dendrobates > Dendrobates tinctorius. Next base: position 28,378,024 of record NW_027361732.1, on the reverse strand, counting down.
AAGCCATCTATCTGGGATACCTTTGTTTGGCCTTTCTGATCTCCTGACTGGAGGTTGACTTGGTTCTTCTGCATCTTCCCTGGTGGCTTCAGAGCTTATCCACACTTCAGTGTTTTCCTTTTCATTGTCTGGGTTTGGTGATTGAGATTCTTGTTCTTGTTTCTTAGGTTGAATAACTGGTGTAAATTCATGGAATTTGAGCAATACAGTTTTCATCAATCACTACATCTCTGCTGATTGTTACTGTGTTGGTCTCTGGGTGCAGGATTCTGTATCCCTTTTGAGTTTCCCTATAGCCCACCTGGAATCCTTGCTTTGCATGTGTTTCCCACTTGGAACGCTTTTCTTTGGGAACATACATAAACATTTTGCTTCCAAATATCCTGAGGTGCTTCAGGTTAGGTTTCTTGCAGTTCCATAGTTCATATGGAGTTTTATTTCTGGCTTTACCTGACACTCTGTTTTGAAGATAGCAAGCCATCATGATGGCTTCTCCCTAATACGTTGTAGGTAGATTTGCATCAAACAACATACTTCTTCCACTTTCACAAAGAGTATCTTTCTTTCTCTCTGCAATGCCATTTTGTTTTGGGTTGTATGGAATAGTAGTCTCGAACACGATTCCATCCTTTTTCATAATGGTTTGCACCTTACCACTTGTATATTGGGTTGCATTATCTGCACACAGGGGTTTTGACATTCTTCCAAATTTGTTAAACACTACGCACAATATTCTTCAAGTTTCTGTGGAACTTCATCCTTACTGTGAAGCAGGTAGGCGACTGTATATCTGGAGTAGTCATTAATAAATGTGAGAAAATATCTCTTCTTCCTAGGAGTTTGAACACTCATTGGACCGCATACATCTGTATGTACCCGATCCAGTGGCTGTGCAGATTTAGAGGTGCTTATTTTAGGAAAGAATTTTTTGGACATTTTCCCTTTAAGACAGCTAGTGCACTTCATCATTTGACTACTTTGGTTGATGTCAATACCATTTGCAAGTTGAGATAGGTTCCTTACTGCTTCTGGGTCTCTATGCCCAAGACGTCTGTGCCATACTTGGATACAGTTCTATGTAGATCTTGTCTAGTACTGTACATTCTTTCTTTGCATTTTAGCTGATAAAGTTCTTCTTGGATTTTTCCTTCTGCAAGAGTGTCACCCTTTTTTGAGATGATGCAGCTGTTATCTTTAATAGTAACTGCATTCACCCTTTTGCATGAGCTTCTTTACTCACACAAGATTGATTTCAAAGCTGGGAACATAGAGAATATCCTTTTTACTGGGATCTTTCTGCTTTGTGCTTGGGAAACTGAACAGTGGAGGTAGCCGTCTGCTACTTCTTCTGAAGTCATATAGTGACCATTAGCTAAGATGACCTTTTCTGACTTGCTTTCCTTAAGGTCAGTGAAGAAATCCTTATTATTTGGCATATGGCTGCTTGCACCAGAATCTATACACCATATATGCTTTGCAGATGGGCCTGTACTGGCATTAAATGCAGCTTCAACACATTCAGAAGCTTCCTTTATAGCTGTTTTAACCCTTTGATGACTGTTCTACTTTTTAAGCTGACTCATTCTTGCTTTCCAAATTCTGCATGCTGCTTTTAAGGTGGCCAGGCTTTTTACAGACAAAAACATTCACGAGTTTCTCTTAGATTGCTCTTATATTTAGGGAACTCCTGTGTCTTTAATGCTGTCTCTGCTCTGTATTCATTACCGCTGCTTACATGCTGCATTTTTCTCTTGAATTCATCCACAAGTTTGCCTTTTACATACTCTAGCATCAGCTCATCATCTGGCCATGCATCTAGTGCAGTCACAAGTCATAACTTTCCGGAAGACCACTTAATACAAGTGCAGCAACATGAAAATCTTGAATTTCTTCTCCAATATCCTTGAGATACTCCAAAATCTCTAGGGTGTTTCTTATATAGTCATGCATATTCTGTACATCACTTAGCTTAGGCTGATACAGTTTTCTCATGAGATAAAGCTTATTGCTGAGATTTGATCTTTCATGTACTTTCTGTAACTCATCCCACATCTCCTTTGCAGTTGCACACTTGCATATATGCACAATCTGATTATCATCTACACTGAGGGAAATTGTGCTTTCTGCTTTCTGATCCTTCTCTAGCCAATCATCTGGTAATGGATGAGGCACTTATTCCTGAGTATATTTCCATGTACCTTCTCTTAAGAGCAGCATCTTCACCTTTAATTTCCAGGACTGGCAGTTCTGGTTAGTGAGGCTTGGCACTGAGAATTTGACAGGATTGCTGCTATTGGACATCTTCTCTGTTGCTCTGGACTGCTTTTGCTTTGGGCTTCTGTTATGATTGGGTCACTGAAGAGGAAAGCAAGACCGAGCTAAGCCACAGAAAACCAGAGAGGTTGGTAACTAAACGGATTGCAGACCCCTGATCCTATCCACACAACTAGCAGTAGCCGTGGAGCATGCCTACAATGATCCTAGACGCCTCGACACAGCTGGAGAACTAAGTAAGCCTAAAGCAAGAAAGGGGAAATCTAAACTGCCCCAGAGCAGACCCCAAATGAATAGATAGCCCCCAAACATATATTGTTGGTGAGACAAGATGAAAACACAAACACAGGTAGGAAAATAGACTGAGCAAACGATGAGGCCCACACTGACTAGACAGGACAGGAAAGGAAAGACACTGTCTGCAATCATGCAAAAAACCCTGCAAAAAATCTCCAACACGTCTGATAGAAAATACTGAAGTCGCACAACTTCGGCCACTATATCAGCACTCTGGTATATTCTGAAAGCAGAGCAAAAAGAGGCCAATCTAATAAGGGACAAAACCAAACAGGCACAAGCAGTAACATATGGATGGAGATTCAGCACAGCCCCAGCCGGAGCTGGCTGACCACACAAAACTGAAATAGACAAAACCAGATCAAATGTGAATAGCAAAAGAACACTTAGCTGAGCATGCAGGGACTGAGCTGGAAACTAAGACCTCAGGAGGCAGGAAAAAATCACCAGCGGGGATAGAGGGAGTCGGCTGTCTTAAATCCAGTCAGAAACGCCAGATGTCCAATTGTCCTCCTCATTGTCAGGTGGCAAGCCTCTGTTAATCAGATCAGCTCCATTACTTCCGGTAGCCACCAGAGGGAGCCCAGAAAGAGAACTCGCGACCCCTCTGTCAATATATCCAGCTCCACTACCTTCACTAGTAACCAGAGGTAGGCCAGAAAGCAAATTCACAACAGGCTTCTGTTGCTGTGTTATTCTGAGGTTCTGTGTCACTCTGGGCCCATAACCTGATGGCAGCAGATTATTCAGGATCCTCTCCAGAGCTTTTTTTTCAGGAACAAACAAGAACAATATATGATAAGCTTAATAGATCAGGAATAAATCATTTGTGTGTCTCTATCTGTGCAGCATCTACAGCAGGCTGATTGTCTCATACACAGACACAGGAAAACATGCTCTCCCTGTGTGAGCCTCTGGAATTTTTTTTGTTCTAACTTTATAAAAATCATTGGGGTGTGATTGGTGGTTGCGTGGTTAATAGGAGGTATATGTCACAGGGATGGATGCGCCCTGTAGTGCACCTGGGTCTGGGTTATAGGTAGCTATGAGAGATGGGAGGGTCTGGCTACTCATATTACCTCACCTCTGGGTGAGGGTGCTGACCATACCCCTGTTTTCCTTCAGGACCTGCAAAAGTCAGAACCTGCAGTGAGGTCATGACCATGCGATTAATTAAGCATATTCAAGATGTGCATAAAGCTAACCCAGAAATTTTGAGTTTTGCAGGGATTGAAAAGGTCAATTTTCCGCCTCAAGGAGGCAATTGTGACAAAGCTTTATTGCAACAAGAAGCGAACGCACAAGGTCCTCTGGGACTAAATGACCGGATTGATCTATCAGTATTTTTTATAAATAATTGTATATATAAAGTTATTTAGATTATAATCTTCCTATGATATTGTAAAAATATAGATTATCTTGTAAATCGATATGGAAAGAATTATCCTTTCCTAGTATTTTGCACTCTGTGTATTGTATAATTATTTTGCTAAGCACATATTTGTAAATGTTTGTAAATGTTTGTCTCACAACTCGTTATGTATGTTAATTGGTAAGGTCTGTGGTCCTATAAAGGAAATTACCTTAAGCTAATTCCCTCACCTGGACCCGTAGAAGCGAGTAATCGCGAAACGGCCGTTGTCCGGCACCTCCCTCCCCTAGCATTCCTCTAACGTACTGCATGTCCACATACCTGTTGATGGAATTCATGTGAAATAAAGACGCACACTTTTTCAGCTCTATTGGTGAGTGCTGCATTTTTCTCCTTTTTTAATGATACATTGAAATCATGTTTCTTCATGCAAGCACCTCTGTTTTTTGACTGAACTATAGACCGCAATACTTCAGATAAAAAGCTCCATCTGTTAATGTGGTGATTTGTATGCCCTAGTCTGCCATTCATCTGTGTGCTTTCTTGCTGGGATTATTTTGTCTTTAGTGCACGTGAGCATATGTCATTTAGTGCACCTGGGTCCGGGTTGTGGGTAGCTATGAGAGATGGGAGGGTCTGGCTACCCATATTACCTCACCTCTGGGTGAGGGTGTTGACTGTACCCCTGTTTTCCTTCAGGACCTGCAGATGTCAGGACCTGCAGTTAGGTCATGACCATGTGTCCAGCCCATGTGATCCATACCTCACCTGTGGGTGTGGTTACATCCCCACATAATGGAGGCTATGGTTTAGCACATGGGCTGTGACTTGGGAGGTAGAAGGCCTCCTGTGTGTATGGCTCAAGACGGAGCCTCCGGGCTGGACATTGCCCTAACCTGTGTACTCACAGGGCTTGAGGGAACAAAGCCCAGCTAAGGACTGTTTGTGTTGTTTTGTCTGCTGTGAAGGCTGGAAACCTTGTTTTGTTGCTTTGAGGTTTATGGGGCAAATAAACCCACACGGACTCTTTTAAAGAAGCACGCCTCCTGTTTTCCCTCCTGCTGCAGCTGAGTGAGTACAATCCTTACAGCATACAAATCTGGCAACTAAACACTCATAGACAGGAATGGAGTTGTTGCACCAAACATATTCCAACATGGATAGAGAGCACAGATTATGTGAAAGGGTAATACATTTGAAAGAAGGTGGCAGCTTGAAATAGAAGAAGCAAATAGACATGGAAAAAAAATTTGATGCATAAGGCCGGGTGCCCATGATCCGGAACTAGCAGCGCTTTGGATGCATCATTTGTTCTTTGCGTCCAAAGCGCTGCCTTCTATTGATCGCAGGTAAATCCGCAATTGTTCACTGAACCATGTGGATTTACTGCAATCAAAACAATTCTATTGATGTAATTTCTATTGCGGAGTCTAGTGTCTCCACAAGAGAAATTGAGATGCTGTGGTCTTGATAGAGGTGCCACATGTCAATGTCCGTGTGTGATCCCCTGGTGACTATGCACGCATAATGGACATGGGATTTCTAGAAGTACCACTATGTTGCCACAGCTGGCCGCTGCAGGTTTGGTACAGCATAAATACGCTGCGTCAAACCTGCATTAGTTCCTAATCGTGAACACATACCCTAAGAGAATTAAAAAACAAAGTTTTTTGAATATCTTGCAAAGTTTACCTGTCTCATACTCTCTCTAACTCCCATGTTTAATTGCTGTGTACTTTTACAAATATAACACTTAGATTAAAATGCACTCATGCCGTCCTCTTGGCAAAATCTAAAAGTACAGTGTAGTTCTACTTAGATCTAGGTCTAAATTAACTTGTTAAACATTTAAACATTTAAATTAGGTGTAAACAGAGGGTTGTATTTGAACTATAGGAAACATACACTATACAAGTGGCCCTTAATTTAGGTCATTATAATTTTTGCTACTTGATCCAGATTGAAAAAGCTCTAAAATATCCTAAAAAAAGAATGCATGTATGCAAAATCAACTTGATGTACACATTTTCATTCCTTTTTAATATATTTTTTCTTCATTACAATATGAAGAATATGAAGAATTTTTTTTAGGTACAATTACCTATAGCATAACAAGTTGGAGTCTCTTTTGCTTTCAATATGGCCTCTTTTTAGAATAACATGGATTCTATAAGATGTCTGCAACATGCAGACACCTAATAGGAGTGCTATATCATATTGACAGAACAACATGTTTTTTTCTCATTTTCATGATTGATGTCTTACAGTTTTATGTCTCATCTTGAAATACTAATACAAATTTATGAACATTATAAATTCTACATCATTCCCATAGGGTGGAAATGAAAGGGTATTGAAGGAAAACTTTCAAAATGTCTAGAGCCATGCAGTGATGGTGTATTATTTATGAAAGTATTGCTAAGGCAATGGACACTTGTTGTTCACGGCTCTTATGGAAGGTATATCTGCCAATGTAGAGGCATACAATAGCATACATTGTCTTTTGACTACAATCATAAAAATAACATAAATAAAGGTGCACCACTGAATGGGAAAGCACAGTTTGCAATGCTTTCCCATAAAGTTGAAAAACGTATACCAATATATAGCATCATGATAGAAGCCGAGTATATCTTCTTTTTACCTGCACTTGATCAAATAACTAAATATACATAGTAACATAGTAACATAGTTATTAAGTTTGATGGAAGACTTTAAGTCCATCTAGTTCAACCCATATCCTATCCTAACTTGCCCTAACATGTTGATCCAGAGGAAGGCAAAAAAAAACCCATGTGGCAAACAGTAAGCTTCACATTGGGGAAAAAAAATCCTTCCCGACTCCACACACGGCAATCAGACTAGCTCCCTGGATCAACACAATATTAAGGAAACTAGTGTATATACCCTGTAATATTATACTTTTCAAGAAAGGCATCCAGTCCCTTCTTAAATTTTAGTAGGGAATCACTCATTACAACACCATATGGCAGAGAGTTCCATAGTCTCACTGCTCTTACAGTAAAGAATCCCCGTCTGTGATTGTGCTTAAACCTTCTTTCCTCCAGATGTAGAGGATACCCCCTTGTCCCCGTCACAGGTCTAAGAGTAAAAAGATCATTAGAAAGGTCTTTGTACTGTCCCCACATATATTTATACATTGTAATAAGATCACCCCTAAGCCTTCGATTCTCCAAACTAAATAACCCCAAGTGTAATAACCTGTCTTGGTATTGCAGACCCCCTAGTTCCCTAATAACCTTGGTCGCTCTTCTCTGCACCCGCTCCAGTTCAGCTATGTCTTTCTTATACACCGGAGACCAGAACTGTACACAGTATTCTAAGTGTGGTCGCATTAGTGACTTGTATAGAGGTAAAATTATGTTCTCCTCATGAGCATCTATGCCTCTTTTAATGCATCCCATTACTTTATTTGCCTTTGCAGCAGCTGCCTGACACTGGCCACTAAATGTGAGTTTGTCGTCCACCCATACACCCAGGTCTTTTTCAGTGACAGTTTTGCCCAGTGTTTTACACATAATTATACATCTTGTTCGTTCTACCCAAGTGCATGACCTTACAATATTTTGATTTATATATCAAATAAAGGGATTTACGCTATGTTCACATTTCTTTTTAAGCTAGTTTTAGTCGCTCTGTTGGGGCTTACATATTAAGCCCTAGAAAATGAAATTTGGGCATTTGCAATGATGGTACCATTGATTTTAATGAGGCAGACAAAACACTTTGTGCTATGTTAGAGTTTGTTTTTGATAGTAAATACCTATTTGCAGCAGTCACCAAAGCATGGTCGACCGTGTTTTGGTGCCCGCTTTAAATAGGTGTGTACTGCCAAAAATAATGTCCGACATAACACAAAGTGACATCCTTTTCATCATTACAGTTAATGACACGGTAAATGCAAATGTGTTAACACAATCATTCAGACATAAGCCCCAACAGAGCCACAGACAGTAGGGTAAAATATAATGTGAACATAGCCTAAGCTTGGCAGACAGCTATCTCTTCTATCTCCCTAAGTTCTTCTAACTTATGAAGAACTTGCAGTCTTCATTGGCCCCTATCTCCTCCCTCTCATGTCATGATTCTGCATTGAAGCATTACAATGAAACACTTCAAAGTGCCCTGGATGAATTTGCACCCCCTATAAATAGAACACCACAATGCAGACGGCGACAACCCTGGCACACGGTGCAAACACGTTTCCTGCAGCGGTGCTCCAGGTGCGCCGAACGTCTGTGGAGAAAATCCAATCTACCCGAAGATTTCATCCATTTTAAGTTTATGCTTAGAACATACAACACTGCCCTTCACCTCTCCAAACAAACCTATTTCAACACCCTCATCACCTCACTGTCCAATAACCCGAAACGTCTCTTTGACACTTTTCATTCTCTACTCAATCCAAGAGTACAGGCCCCAACCACGGAGCTCCAAGCTGACGATCTGGCCAATTACTTCAAAGAAAAAATTGACCAGATCCGACAGGAAATTATCTCCCAATCACCTCATACCATGCACCGTCCTCCCTCCCCCACTGCATCTAACTCACTCTCTGATTTTGAACCAGTCACAGAAGAAGTAAGCAGGCTCCTTGCATCTTCTCACCCAACTACTTGCACCAGTGACCCATTTCCGTCACAGCTCCTTCAGTCCCTTTCCCCTGCTGTCACCCCTCACCTAACTAAAATATTTAACCTCTCTCTCTCTTCTGGTATTTTTCCCTTCTCATTTAAGCATGCCATCATACATCCACTACTTAAAAAACCATCCCTCGACCAAAACTGTGCCGCTAACTATAGACCTGTCTCTAATCTTCCCTTCATCTCTAAACTCCTGGAACGCCTGGTCCACTCCCGTCTTATCCGCTATCTCTCAGAAAACTCTCTTCTCGACCCTCTCCAATCCGGTTTCCGCTCTTTACACTCCACTGAAACTGCCCTCACTAAAGTCTCTAATGATCTGCTAACAGCTAAATCAAATGGTCATTACTCCATGCTAATTCTCTTGGATCTCTCTGCAGCATTCGACACTGTGGATCATCAGCTCCTCCTCACTATGCTCCGTTCCATTGGCCTCAAGGATACCGTTCTCTCCTGGTTCTCCTCCTATCTCTCCGACCGCTCCTTTACTGTATCTTTTGCCGGTTCCTCCTCCTCTCATCTTCCCCTTACTGTTGGGGTCCCCCAAGGATCGGTTCTAGGTCCCCTCCTCTTCTCCTTGTACACTGCCCCTATTGGTCAAACAATCAGTAGATTTGGTTTCCAGTACCATCTCTATGCTGATGACACCCAATTATACGCTTCTTCTCCTGACATCACGCCAGCCTTTCTAGAAAACACCGGCGATTGTCTAAACGCTGTGTCTAATATCATGTCCTCACTATATCTGAAACTGAACCTGTCAAAGACTGAACTCCTGGTGTTTCCTCCCTCTACTAATGTACCTATACCCGACATTGCCATTTCTGTGTGTGGTTCCACTATTACTCCCCAGCAACAGGCCCGCTGTCTTGGGGTCATACTTGATTCCGAGCTTTCCTTTGCCCCCCACATTCGATCACTGGCTCGCTCTTGTCATCTGCACCTCAAAAACATTTCTAGAATTCGACCTTTTCTTACCTTTGACTCTGCAAAAACTCTTACTGTTTCTCTTATTCATTCTCGTCTCGACTATTGTAACTCTCTTCTAATCGGTCTCCCTCTTACCAAACTCTCCCCCCTCCAATCTGTCTTGAATGCTGCAGCCAGGATCATATTCCTCACCAATCGTTACACTGATGCCTCTACCTTGTGCCAGTCATTACACTGGCTACCCATCCACTCCAGAATTCAGTATAAACTTATTACCCTCTCTCACAAAGTCCTCCTTGGCTCAGCACCACCCTACATCTCCTCCCTTGTTTCAGTATACCACCCTACCCGCGCCCTCCGTTCTGCTGATGACCTGAGATTAGCATCCTCAATAGTCAGAACCTCCCACTCCCGTCTCCAAGACTTTACACGTGCCGCACCAATTCTTTGGAATGCACTTCCCAGGTCAATACGATTAGTCCCCAATCCCCACAATTTTAAGCGTGTCCTGAAAACGCATTTATTCAGACTGGCCTACCACCCCAACACATTAACCTAATCTATCGCTGTGTGGCAGAGCCAAAAGTTTTACCATAACCAGGTTCCCCGCATCATGTTCCCACATGCTTTATGCCTCCATTAGCCCTCTGTGTCTGTACTGTTACACACTTAACATTATGACTGGTCCATACAATCAGGGTAACTGTTACCACCCACCTTTCGTGTCTCCCTCTTTCCTCATAGACTGTAAGCTTGCGAGCAGGGCCCTCTTTCCTCTTGGTATGTGTTATAATCTACTGTATGTGATTATTGTTATGCTGTAATGTCTATTGTCTGTACAAATCCCCTCTGAAATGTAAAGTGCTGCGGAATATGTCGGCGCTATAAAAATAAAATTTATTATTATTATTATTATATCTCCCAAACTCACTTGAACGCCCGGCTAAGCATTCTAGTATTTTTAATGGGGAGAGAGGAGAAATAAACTACCATACAAAATGATCAGCTGTTAAAATTATAACTGTCTAAACCTTCACCCCCCCTAATATAATTTGCAAGGAAAGAGTTGGGATCCCCATCTACACATGAGATTGTCAAATGGTCCTTCCAAAATCGTAAAGGACAGTTGACTATTATCTAATATTTCTGGAGGTCTGTGGAAACACAGTGGGTCAGTGGGTGCGCTCATCCACTGGCCAGAGACCGCATGGACCAGGGCTCATCCCACTAAACGCCCGCTCTCCTTTCCCATTTGCATAATGCTACTCAGACTACACAGGGTGAGTGTAAAACAGCATGGCAATAGTTTATTGATCCACCAAAGAGACAATAACATAAATAACAGTCTTACCCTTCCGCTGACTCGCCGGGAATAGAGCAGTTGCAATTTCTGGGCTTCCAGGGCTGACTACCCCCACCAGTACCACCCTGCTTTTGGCGGGCACGTAGAGAGAGCAGGTAACAACAAGTGTAGGAGGCTAACATTCATTTGCCATATGTGACCAGGTGACTTTATGGTCCCAACTTGCCTTCTCCGAACGTCTCCATAAAGCCAGGAAACTGGAGAGTCTCAACCTGGTTTCCCCAAATGTATCCATGGTGCCATGTTACCAGATAATCTCAACTTGGCACAAATATATCCATAGAACCAGATGACCAGTTGGTCCCAACCTGACATCTCTGAATGTCTCCATGGAGCCATTTTACCAAATGGTCCCAATCTGGCTTCTCAGAATGTCTCCATGGGTTCCATGATGATCAATGGAGCAGATCTGTATTTTTCCAGTTAGGACCATTTTGCTTAAGTTCTCATTCTTCAGAATGTAAAATCTGTGTCCCTCTTGATGTAGTCATAGTATTCTTGCTGCTGTCCTGTATAGTGTTCCTGGCTATGGTTTTGTAAAGAGTCTCCTCTTTGGAGAAGGATAGAAAATACCTTTTTAAACAAACATCTGTGGTTCAGGTCATCATCTATATGTCAGATGGGAGGTGGGATGTTTAGCTATCATTACTTGAGTATTTAACCCCTTAACCCCAGGAGTTTTTTTCAGTTTTGATTTTTTGTTTTTCTCTTCCCTCCTTCCCAGAGCCATAACTTTTTTATTTTTCAATCAATATGGCCATGTGAGGGCTTATTTTTTGCGGGATGAGTTGAATTTTGAAAAACACCATTGGTTTTACCATGTCATGTACTAGAAAACAGGAAAAAAATTCCAAGTGCAGTGAAGCTGCAAAAAAAGTGCAATCCCACACTTTTTTTTGCTTGGCTTTTTTGCTAGGTTCATAAGTGCTAAAACTTACCTGCCATTATGATTCTCCAGGTCATTACAAGTTCTTAGACACTAAACATGTCTAGGTTATTTTTTACCTAAGTGGTGAAAAAAAATTCTAATCTTTGCTTAAAAAAAAGCGTCATTTTCCGACACCCATAGCATCTCCATTTTTCATGATCTCGGGTTGGGTGAGGGCTTATTTTTTGCGTGCCAGGGCTGACATTTTTAATGATACCATTTTGGTGCAGATACGATCTTTTGATCACCCATTATTGCATTTTAATACAATGTCATGGCGAACAAAAGAACATAATTCTGGCATTTTGACTTTTTTTTCTCACTACGCCGTTCTGTCGATTCTGAACACGGCGATACTGAATATGTTTAATTGTTTTATTTTGAATGGGGTGAAAGGGGGGTGATTTGAACTTTTATATTTTTTAAATATTTTTAAACACTTTTTTTTTGCTTTTGGCATGCTTCAATAGTCTTCATAGGAGACTATAAGCTGCCATAGCCCGATCAGCTTTGCTACATAGAGATGATGGTCAGATCGCCTCTATGTAATAGAATTGTGGACTTGCTATGAGCGTCGACCACAAGGTGGCGCTCACAGCAATCCGGCACTGACAACCATAGAGGTCTCCAGGAGTCCTCCGGTTAACATACCGGTGTGCATATTTCCGACGTAACTGCCAGAAGCGCCACTTAAATGCCGCTGTCAGCATTTGACAGCAGCATTTAACTAGTTAATAGCTGCGGATGGATCGCTATTCCACCCGCGGCTATTGCAGGCACATGTCAGCTGTTCAAAACAGCTAAGGCCGGAGTCACACTGGCGAGGAATACGGGTGCGTGAGAGGCGCAAAAAGCACGCATTAGACACGAACCAATGATTCTCTATGGGGTCACTCGCACCAGGCGTATATTTCTCCTCAGTATCCTACACTCCGTGCCACTCGCAGCATGCTGCGATTGTCAGCGCACTACGCCCGTAATACGCCAATGCAAGTCTATGGGTGCGCAAAAAATACGGATTACACACGGAGCACACATGTGACCTGCGAGAAATACGCACCCGGTGTCTTTTAGCAAAGCCGGCAATTCAGTGCACGATACAGTAAACTCACACTGACTGTTTTAATAAAGAAATGAAAGAATAGATATAGACACATAGAATACATATATATATATATATATATATGCATTCTATGTGTCTATATCTATTCTTTCATTTCTTTATTAAAACTGTCATAGGGCTCCATTATATGTCCATTTTGCAAGCCTGCGAGAAAATCTCACCATACGGATGCCATACGGATTACATACGGATGCTTACATGCGCAAAATACGCGACCACACCTTGATTACGGATGACATACGGAGCACTGTTTAGGGGTCTGTCATCCGTATTACGCATGTAAAATACTGACCGTATTTTACGCAGGTTAGTGTGACTCCAGCCTAACTTGTCCAAGGAAAGTTGTGGGCTCACTGCCGGAGCCCACATCAAAGGGAGGGAGTCCGACATTGGAGTACTATTAAGCCCGATGTCGAAAAGGCGTTAATTAATAATTTTGCAAGTACACAAGCTAAATGGACTCATAAAATGGATAATCAACATATTAACAAACATTGATTGTTAAATGACCCTGCATCCCTGTCTTGCAAAGATAGCAGACAATAATCTGTAGGAGCTGATATAAGAGGCATAGAGCAGCCATTCATCAATTCAAAAACAAAAATTCAATAGTCAAACGCTCAAACAATAGTATGATTATTGACCTTTTGAAAACATCAATTCTATAGGCAACATTCAGACAATAGCCTATTACTCCAGGCCTACTGAAAATAGACATCTGGATAATTAAGGTTAAATGCTGTGTCGTCACAAGGTCTTTAAATGCAGTCTTGATATCTTTTACTATGTCTTTCACAGACAGCCAGTTAAAACCATATATTCCAGTGTGCAGAAGTTAATCTAAAGCAGTGATCTTGAAGCTGCTATTCTTCAGTTACTCCAAAACTACAATTTCCAGCAGTCGCTGACAGCCCAATGCTAACAACCCGTGCCAGTGCCTGCTAACACTTACAAGCTGCATTTTGAAGTGGCCAAATAGTAATCATCTATAAAAGAGAATGATAGTCATAACTCACAAATTTTTTGCCAGAATTCCACCTGTAGAAACAATCATTATGTTACCATGGACACTGATTACAATCATAAACGTGTTGCATTACCTGAAATATCGATTACCGTATATACTCATGCATAAGCCGACCCCCTAATTTTGTCACAAAAAACAGGGAAAACTTATTGACTCGCGTATAAGCCTAGGGTGCACAGTGTGTGGCCCCAGTTTTGCTGCACAGTGAGGGCCCCAGATAATGCTGCACAGTGAGTGGTCCCAGATAATGCTGCACAGTGAGTGGCCCCAGTTTTGCTGCACAGTGAGTGGCCCCAGATAATGAGGACAGTGAGTGGCCCCAGATAATGCTGCACAGTGTGTTGTGGCCCCAGATAATGCTGCACAGTGTGTGTCCCCAGATAATGCTGCACAATGAGTGGCCCCAGATAATGCTGCATAGTGTGTGTTCCCAGATAATGCTGCACAGTGTGTGGCCCCAGATAATGCTGCACAGTGAGTTGCCCCAGATAATGAGGACAGTGAGTGGCCCCAGATAATGCTGCACAGTGTGTTGTGGCCCCAGATAATGCTGCACAGTGTGTGTCCCCAGATAATGCTGCACAGTGTGTGTCCCCAGATAGTGCTGCACAGTGTGTGTCCCTAGATAATGTTGCACAGTGAGTGGCCCCAGATTATGCTGCACAGTGTGTGGCCCCAGATAATGCTGCACAGTGAGTGGCCCCAGATAATGCTGAACAGTGTGGGGCCCAAGATAATGCTGCACAGTAAGCGGCCCCAGATAATGCTGCACAGTGTGTTGTGGCCCAGATAAGGCTGCACAGTGTGTGGCCCCAGATAATGCTGTAAAGTGTGTGGCCCCAGATAATGCTGCACAGTGAGTGACCCCAGATAATGAGGACAGTGAGAGGCCCCAGATAATGCTGCACAGTGTGTTGTGGCCCAGATAATGCTGCACAGTGTGTGACCCCAGATAATGCTGCACAGTGTGTAGCCCCAGATAATGCTGCACAGTATGTGGCTCCAGATAATGCTGCACAGTGAGTTGCCCCAGATAATGAGGACAGTGAGTGGCCCCAGATAATGCTGCACAGTGTGTTGTGGCCCCAAATAATGCTGCATAGTGTGTGGCCCCAGATAATGATGCACAGTGAGTTGCCCCAGAAAATGAGGACAGTGAGTGGCCCCAGATAATGCTGCACAGTGTGTTGTGGCCCCAGATAATGCTGCACAGCATGTGTCCCCAGATAATGCTTCACAGTGAGTGGCCCCAGATAATGCTGCACAGCTTGTGTCCCCAGATAATGCTTCACAGTGAGTGGCCCCAGATTATGCTGCACAGTGTGTGGCCCCAGATAATTCTGCACAGTGAGTGGCCCCAGATAATGCTGAACAGTGTGTGGCCCTAGATAATGCTGCACAGTGTGGGGCCCAAGATAATGCTGCACAGTAAGCGGCCCCAGATAATGCTGCACAGTGTGTTGTGGCCCAGATAAGGCTGCACAGTGTGTGGCCCCAGATAATACTGTAAAGTGTGTGGCCCCAGATAATGCTGCACAGTGAGTGACCCCAGATAATGAGGACAGTGAGAGGCCCCAGATAATGCTGCACAGCATGTTGTGGCCCAGATAATGCTGCACAGTGTGTGACCCCAGATAATGCTGCACAGTGTGTAGCCCCAGATAATGCTGCACAGTATGTGGCTCCAGATAATGCTGCACAGTGAGTTGCCCCAGATAATGAGGACAGTGAGTGGCCCCAGATAATGCTGCACAGTGTGTTGTGGCCCCAAATAATGCTGCACAGTGTGTGGCCCCAGATAATGATGCACAGTGAGTTGCCCCAGAAAATGAGGACAGTGAGTGGCCCCAGATAATGCTGCACAGTGTGTTGTGGCCCCAGATAATGCTGCACAGCGTGTGTCCCCAGATAATGCTTCACAGTGAGTGGCCCCAGATAATGCTGCACAGCTTGTGTCCCCAGATAATGCTTCACAGTGAGTGGCCCCAGATAATTCTGCACAGTGTATGGCCCCAGATAATGCTGCACAGTGAGTGGCCCCAGATAATGCTGCACAGTGTGTTGTGGCCCCAGATAATGATGCACAGTGAGTTGCCCCAGAAAATGAGGACAGTGAGTGGCCCCAGATAATGCTGCACAGTGTGTGGCCCCAGATAATGCTGCACAGTGTGTTGTGGCCCCAGATAATGCTGCACAGCTTGTGTCCCCAGATAATGCTTCACAGTGAGTGGCCCCAGATAATGCTGCACAGTGTATGGCCCCAGATAATGCTGCACAGTGAGTGGCCCCAGATAATGCTGCACAGTGTGTTGTGGCCCCAGATAATGATGCACAGTGAGTTGCCCCAGAAAATGAGGACAGTGAGTGGCCCCAGATAATGCTGCACAGTGTGTTGTGGCCCCAGATAATGCTGCACAGCGTGTGTCCCCAGATAATGCTTCACAGTGAGTGGCCCAGATAATTCTGCACAGCTTGTGTCCCCAGATAATGCTTCACAGTGAGTGGACCCAGATAATGCTGCACAGTGTATGGCCCCAGATAATGCTGCACAGTGAGTGGCCCCAGATAATGCTGCACAGTGTGTTGTGGCCCCAGATAATGCTGCACAGTGTGTGGCCCCAGATAATGCTGCACAGTGTGTGGCCCCAGATAATGCTGCACAGTGTGAGGCCCCAGATAATGCTGTACAGTATGTGGCCCCAGATGATGCTGCACAGTGAGCGGCCCCAGATACTGCTGCACAGTGAGTGGCCCCAGATAATGCTGCACAGTGTGTGGCCCCAGATAATGCTGCACAGTGAGTTGCCCCAGATAATGAAAACAGTGAGTGGCCCCAGAAAATGCTGCACAGTGTGCTGTGGCCCCAGATAATGCTGCACAGTGTGTGTCCCCAGATAATGCTGCACAGTGTGTGTCCCCAGATAATGCTGCACAGTGAGTGGCCCCAGATAATGCTGCACAGTGTGTGGCCCCAGATAATGCTGTACAGTGAGTGGCCCCAGATAATGCTGCACAGTGTGTGGCCCCAGATAATGCTGCACAGTGTGTGGCCCCAGATAATGCTGCACAGTGTGTGGCCCCAGATAATGCTGCACAGTGTGTGTCCCCAGATAATGCTGCACAGTGAGTGGCCCCAGACAATGCTGCATAGTGTGTGGCCCCAGATAATGCTGCACAGTGAGTTGCCCCAGATAATGAGGACAGTGAGTGGCCCCAGATAATGCTGCACAGTGTGTTGTGGCCCCAGATAATGCTGCACAGTTTGTGTCCCCAGATAATGCTGCACAGTGTGTGTCCCCAGATAGTGCTGCACAGTGTGTGTCCCCATATAGCGCTGCACAGTGTGTGTCCCTAGATAATGCTGCACAGTGAGTGGCCCCAGATTATGCTGCACAGTGTGTGGCCCCAGATAATGCTGCACAGTGAGTGGCCCCAGATAATGCTGCACAGTGTGTGGCCCCAGATAATGCTGCACAGTGTGGGGCCCCAGATAATGCTGCACAGTGAGCGGCCCCAGATAATGCTGCACAGTGTGTTGTGGCCCAGATAAGGCTGCACAGTGTGTGGCCCCAGATAATGCTGTAAAGTGTGTGGCCCCAGATAATGCTGCACAGTGAGTGACCCCAGATAATGAGGACAGTGAGAGGCCCCAGATAATGCTGCACAGTGTGTTGTGGCCCAGATAATGCTGCACAGTGTGTGGCCCCAGATAATGCTGCACAGTGTGTGGCCCCAGATAATTCTGCACAGTGTGTAGCCCCAGATAATGCTGCACAGTATGTGGCTCCAGATAATGCTGCACAGTGAGTTGCCCCAGATAATGAGGACAGTGAGTGGCCCCAGATAATGTTGCACAGTGTGTTGTGGCCCCAAATAATGCTGCACAGTGTGTGACCCCAGATAATGATGCACAGTGAGTTGCCCCAGAAAATGAGGACAGTGAGTGGCCCCAGATAATGCTGCACAGTTTGTTGTGGCCCCAGATAATGCTGCACAGCGTTTGTCCCCAGATAATGCTTCACAGTGAGTGGCCCCAGATAATGCTGCACAGTGTATGGCCCCAGATAATGCGGCACAGTGTGTGGCCCCAAATAATGCTGCACAGTGAGTGGCCCCAGATAATGCTGCACAGTGTGTGGCCCCAGATAATGCTGCACAGTGTGTGGCCCCAGATAATGCTGCACACTGAGTGGCCCCAGATAATGCTGCACAGTGAGTGGCCCCAGATAATTCTGAACAGTGTGTGGCCCCAGATAATACTGCACAGTGAGTGGCCCCATCATGTTGCTGCTGCCGCTGCCTCTGTTACAAAAGCAAACAAAAAAAACCTGTATACTCACCTCCTGCTGCCCGCTGCTCATCAACGTTGCCTGCTCTGGAATGAGGACAGGTGAATATGGCTCCCCCGTTCATACTCACCCCTCCTGGCACTCGTCTCTGCAGCGCAGCCCCTGTTTGTTCCATATTCTCGGCTGCTGCTCTTCCTGCTTCAGCGGTCACGTGGTACCACTCATTAAAGTCATAGATATGCACATATTAATGAGCAGTACCACGTGACGGCTGAAGCAGGAAGAGCATGGGTGCTGAGAACATGGAACAAGCAGGGGGGCTGCAGAGAAGAGCCAGGAGGGGGTGAGTATGATCTCTGACACCCCTGATCCCCCTCCCCCGCCGATCCCCCCTGGTATATGACTCGTGTATAAGCCGAGAGGGGGGACTTTCAGCCCCCAAAAATGGGCTGAAAATCTCGGCTTATATGCGAGTATATACGGTATGTTTCTTTGACCATATACTGTCACTGGCACAAACAGCTCTTTTATTAAAAAAGGTGATATCACCCATATATACACTACCGTTCAAAAGTTTGGGGTCACCCATACAATTTTGTGTTTTCCATGAAAATTCATACTTTTATTAATAAAATGACTTGCCAAATGAATTTAAAATCTAGTCCAGACATTGACAAGGTTCGAAAAAAAGATTTTTATTTGAAATAATAATTTTCTCCTTCAAACTTTGCTTTCGTCAAAGAATGCTCCCTTTGCAGCAATTACAGCATTGCAGACCTTTGGCATTCTAGCAGTTAATTTGCTGAGGTAATCTGGAGAAATTCCACCCCATGCTTTCCAGAAGCCTCTCCCACAAGTTGGTTTGGCTTGATGGGCACTTTTTTGCATATCATACGGTCAAGCTGCTTCAACAACAGCTAAATAAGGGTGAGATCTGGTGACTGCGCTGGCCACTCCATTACAGATAGAATACCAGCTGCCTGCTTCTTCCCTAAATAGTTCTTACATAATTTGGAGGTGTGCTTTTCGTCAATGTCCTGTTGTAGGATGAAATTGGCTCCAATCAATCGCTGTCCTCAGGGTATGGCATGGCATTGCAAAATGGAGTGATAGCTTTCCTTATTCAAAATCCCTTTTACCTTGTACAAATCTTCCACTTTACCAGCACCAACACAACCACAAAACAACACATTATCTCCACCATGCTTGACAGATGGCGTCAGGCACTCTTCCAGCATCTTTTCAGTTGTTCTGTATCTCACAAATGTTCTTCTGTGTGATCCAAACACCTCAAATTTGGATTCGTCTGTTCATAACACTTTTTTCCAATCTTCCTTTGTCCAATGTCTGTGTTCTTTTGCCCTTATTAATATTTTCCTATTATTAGCCAGACTCAGATATGGCTTTTTCTTTGCCACTCTGCCCTGAAGGACAGCATCCTGGAGTCACCTCTTCACTGTAGACGCTGACACTTGCATTTTGCGTTTACTATTTAATGAAGCTGGCAGCTGAGGACCTGTGAGGTGTTGATTTCTCAAACTACAGACTCTAATGTACTTGTCTTGTTGCTCAGTTGTGCAGTGGGGCCTCCTACTTCTCTTTCTACTCTGGTTAGAGCCTGTTTGCGCTCTCCTCTGAAGGGAGTAGTACACACCGTTGTAGGAAATCTTAAGTTTCTTGGCAATTTCTCGCATGGAATAGCCTTCATTTCTAAGAACAAGAATGTCAAGTTTCTTTCACATTTTTCTGGCCATTTTGAGAGTTTAATGGAACCAACAAATGTAATGCTCCAGATTCTCAACTAGCTCAAAGGAAGGTCAGGTTTATAGCTTCTCTAATCAGCCAAACTGTTTTCAGCTGTGCTAACATACTTTCACAAGGGTTTTCAAGGATATTGTAACCATCCATTAGCCTTCTTACACAGTTAGCAAACACAAAGTACCATAAAAACACTGGAGTGATGGTTGTTGGAAATGGGCCTTTATACACCTATGAAGATATTGCATTACAAACCAGACTTTTGCAGCTAGAAAAGTCATTTTCCACATTAACAATGTATAGAGTGTATTTCTGAATCATTTAATGTTAGCTTCATTGGAAAAAACTGTGCTTTTCTTTCAAAAGTAAGGAAATTTCTAAGTGACCCTAAACTTTTGAACGGTGCTGTACCTTGAAAACAGAATGTCCTTGTAGTTACTGTAAATGTGATAATAATTTCTGAATGCAGCATAACAGAGGTCTTTTTTATATATATGTTTTTCGAAATACTGTTATGATCTTAATAGTTAGTCTGTGTTCTATCCATTTATTTCTCTCTATTTATGTAAAATTTGACTGATATCAACTGGCTTAATTGGAATAAAGGGTTATAAAAATTCTTAGCTTATTCTTAGTGCTCATGCAGATAACCGTATTTTCGGCCAAAGTGTTATCCGACAAAACATCGGATCGCACTTGGATCAAAGTTATTTTATGAGGCCATGCACATGTCTAATTTTTTCCTAGGACAGAGTCTATCCAAGAAAAAAAGTCCCAACATGCACAATTTGCATCCAATATGCAGATTACACTTGGCCTGCAAGTCAATGAGTTTGTGGAAAAAATTTTCACGGATTGACAGAATGGAGAAAATGGAAATTTTTTTCTTTTTTCCACCTTCTCCTCACCCAATAAATCAGAACCCACTATGATCACACTCTGATCAGACTCTGATCAGTGTTATCCAAGTGGGATTAGAATAATCGGCCCGATTATCTAAGATGAGGGAAAATACTGTCGTGTGACCCTAGCCTTAGAGTAAGCCATTGATATTAGTCAACCTACCTGTTTCCAATCAGATTGTGCATGGGCCACAGTTTCTTAAACATTTACAGTGGTTGCAGGCTGGTTCATACTTGTTTTCACCATTTACTGTATATTATCCACAGTCTACAACTGATATATATACAACTGATGTAAATAATCAAGAGTCTGCACCGCTGCCATGTTAAACAGCTGATGATCTTTGGATATTTTACCAATCTAATATTGATAGCTTATCCTAAGGATGTCACCATTTTAAGGCCTGGATAGCCCCTTTAGTTAACTTTTTGATGGGATGCATTGGGGAGTATTTGCCTTTTCCAGATTGGTAGTAGGTGTATATTTTTTTTAAAATGTGTCAATTTTGCCATGTTTTTGCATAATAAATTTTTTGGAAGCAATATTGAGCAAATCTCCATAAAAAAACACAGAAAAATTGGTGTGAATATGTGTAACACAGATAAACCACAGGGGCTAGCCAAATTAGATGCAAGTTTCTGCTTACCTTTCATCACAATTGATTCAGTTTTATCATATGAGCCAAAATGTTTGTTTGCTGTTGAAGAGAATAAAAGGATTCTCAGCGCTCACAAACATAATTATATGGAAAGAAGCTAACAGGCATCTCAAAGTACATAAACTGAAATAAAGCACAACTTTGGAGCCAATTTAATCAATATATTAAATTAGCGAATAGAAAGAAAGTTTACAGTGGCTTACAAAAGTATTCACCCATTGGCATTTTTCGTGTTTTGCTACCCCACAACCTGGAATTTCACAGTTTTTTTGAGGGTTTGCATCAGTTCATATAAAGACCATTGCCACCAAACATAACAATAAACCAATTACACCATAAATATCAATTTAATTTTAATCTTTATAATGCACAATATTTCACACAAATATTACCACCCTTAAAATACCCGATAAAACCTTTTTAATAGGGTAGAGTAGATACAATAATCTTTAAGGCACATTAATATTCAGTTTTAGAAAGAAATCCAAACTGATAGGATCAGATATAAAACCAGTACACTCAATACATAATTTTAGACATGTAGAATGAGTATATAGAGTATATACAGGTGCTTCTCACAAAATTAGAATATCATCAAAAAGTTAATTTATTTCAGTTCTTCAATACAAAAAGTGAAACTCATATATTATATAGAGTCATTACAGATTGATCTATTTTAAGTGTTTATTTCTGTTAATTTTGATGATTATGGCTTACAGCTAATGAAAACCTTAAAGTCATTATCTCAGTAAATTAGAATACTTTATAACACCAGCTTGAAAAATAATTTTAAAATCTGAAATGTTGGCCTACTGAAATGGATGTTCAGTAAATCTACTCAATACTTGTTTGGGGCTCCTTTTGCATCAATTACTGCATCAATGCAGTGTTTCATGGAGGTGATTAGCCTATGGCACTGCTGAGGTGTTATGGAAGCCCAGGTACCTTTGATAGCAGCCTTCAGTTAGTCTGCATTGTTGGGTTTGAAGTCTCTCATCCTCCCCTTGACAATACCACATAGATTCTCTATGGGGTTAATGTCAGGCGAATTTGCTGGCCAATCAAGCACAGTGATAATGATGTTTTTAAACCAGGTACTGGTACTTTTGGCAGTGTGGACAGGTGCCAAGTCCTGCTGAAGAATGACAATTCCATCTCAAAAAAGCTTGTCTGCAGAGGAATGCATGAAGTGCTCTAAGATTTCCTGGTAGACAACTGCTCTGACTTTGGTTTTGATTAAACACAGTGCGCCTACACCAGTGTAGGGAAGGTGACCTGACGGACGGACTTGTCAGAATAGAGAAAGGAAGGTTTGCACAGTTTAAACAGGTGTCAGTTATTACAGTGGGGAAACAACTAGGAAAGTGTAGTGGACGTGCAGTACCTTGGGTTGACCATTAGAGGGCAGGAAGGAGTGTGAACATAGGACTTGACATCAGCTTAGGGCTTAAGAAACCGTTGGTCATGGGGGGCAAAGTTAGAGGGAACCGGGAAAGATATAAATTTGACAGGAGGGTTCCAGAAAGTTCCAGTCCCCAGGGGGAGCTCAAGTGACAGGAAGACTACGACAGTTTGTGCACTGTGAGAGAACCAAACCAGAGGGACTGAGGAGAGAGAAAGTCAGGGGGGTGTTCCTGACACAAAAGTACCACAGTATAGACGAGGCACAGAGGTAAAGCATACCGTATTGAGAGAGACGACTGATCAGCAAAAGTACTGTTGGTTTACGGGCCTAAGGCGGCCACAGTGACGGATCTGACAAGAGCATAGAAGAGTGAAGAGGGGACGGTGTGTACATGTACGTCCCCGGTGTAAAGTACGGTGTGTGTGAAGTGGCCCTGGATATGGATGGCCGTGAAGGAGATATTGTGGTGTACTGTGAGGGCCATCAGTCGGACGGTGAGAGAATAAACTTGGACCTGTTGAACCCAAAACCTGCCTCATCTTGTGTCTATACGTTGCTGCGCGGTACCCAGAGGGACCACCCCCCAGCCCGGCCCACCGACCCTACATTTGGCGTAGTCGGCAGGATCGCCGCCGCTAATACATCATCTTCTGCGGCAGGCCTGCCCCAAGGGATGGAAAAAGACTCAGACTGCTCTGTGTGGATTATAAGCACCTGTGGAATACAAATCACCCACCTGGGGATTACAAATCGGGAACGCTGTGGAGGACCCGCATTGTTAACAGAGGATCTGGGGCGGTGCCAGGTACTGGCAAGGATGGCGGTGTTACTTCAACACAGAGGAGAGGTCCAGGTGTTTACAGTTGTTCAGAATGGACTGGGACTCCCTCCAGCGTACCCCATGGGGA
Organism: Dendrobates tinctorius; assembly: GCF_039654945.1. Lineage (NCBI taxonomy): Eukaryota > Metazoa > Chordata > Amphibia > Anura > Dendrobatidae > Dendrobates > Dendrobates tinctorius. The sequence goes on along the minus strand of NW_027361732.1, from coordinate 28,354,125 downwards.
AGCGGTATGTACCCGGAGGCTGACGCTCCCATACACTAGATCCTGGCAGATGGGTGGAGAGGCCTGCCAATGCCCCACCGAGCTGAGGGAGTGGCACAGAGGGAAAGCTTGGCTGTGGCTGCTTGGCGCCATTCGACTTCTGCCAAACGGACGGTATGAGATGCTGCGGGTGTCGAGGCATCGGGCGCCTGGAGTGGCGATGGCGGTGGGAGGTTGTGCTTCACCAGAAAACATCCCCCTTAGAGCCACGGGCAGGCAGCTGGATGTTGAGTGGAGAAGTGGAGCCTGTGCGGAACCAGCGGGAGTGGCCACCAAAGTTACCAGCAGAGAGCCTCCCTGCGGAGCCCCTGAGCCTGGAGGCTAGCCCCACCCGATGGCAGAGTGAAGAGCAGAGACTGCGGGAAGAGCCGTGTGGTGACATGACGGAGGCCATGGCGCCGGGGAAGGTGAGAGTTCCCCTGGCCCCGACAGTGGCTCCGCAAGCGGCCCCTACCATTCAGCCGCAGCATGCGGCATCCTGTGTTTCTGGGAGCCCGGCCAAGGAGGGCCCTACCATCTATGCAGAATTGAGCAGGGCCTCCGCTCCTGGTCCTGAACCGCCGCACCCGGTGGTGCCATGCCCGGTGTCGCCGGTGCGAAGTCTGACCATAGAAGTCGCCTTTGCGTCCCCTCTGTCACTAGCAACCTCATCATCAAAGTCGGCCGCTACCCCGGTTCCGGCTGAAACTTTAGGTGCGGCCGCTGGAACCGGCTGCGGCCTGTTTGACAGACCCTGTGGCCCAATCCTCTGAGAACACGGCTGCTCCCACCCGCCACCCGGACCCAGCAGCTGCTGGGCCGCTGACATCATCGGCCGCCTCTGCCCCGCTCCGATCTTCAGCGGAGCCCCGCCCACCGTACTCCAGAGCCTGCATTGTACCCTCCGTTTGGGTTGCGGAGGTTATTAAGAAGAAGAAGGCCCAGGAACAGGAGATATACAACCTGCTCCATGCAAAGGGAAAGGCTGGTATGGCGGCTACGAGATCTTTGGAGCGGCTCGTGTATACGAACATCGCCAAAGGATACGGATTCATACGGGATCTTGCGACTGGACAGAAGGTTTATATAAACGTTACCTCTATTCATCACGGCCAGGCTTTGCAAGAGGGGGATCTGGTGTCTTATTATAAAGAATACTGCCCCCGTGGTTACTATGCGGTAGCCGTGCTCGCAGAACCTGAAGAACACGAGCCCCCATAAAGAGAACTGTTGTGGACACTCCCGGTATCCCGGGAACTCCACGGTTGTGCGGTCCCTTACTACTGACCACCAGAAGGTGGATTGAACTGTCAGGAGTTTGTTGCACTGTTGTGCAGGTTATAAGGACAGTTGCGTTTTGAGTGAAGATTTTTCCTTTTTGTTGTTTAACTGTTGAGACTATTTCCTCTTTCTTTCTTTCTTCTTTCTAAGTTCCTTTTATAGGAAAAGTACACGTAAATATGTGGTCTGACAGAGCGGGGATACGTAGAAGAGAGATAGTGTCCATGTCCAAGGAAGGGGGGAAGAAGACATGTGACGTTTTGTTATGATATGTTGGTTTTAGAAGCAAAAGTAAATGAAAAAAAACAAACACATAAAACGGGGGTATTTGTGATATTACATGGTTGTTTTGTTGTATAATATGCACAAGAAAATGCAACAGGTCCGGATAAGAGAGGGTCTGAGCGACCAAAGGGAAATGTGAGATCCAAAGGGGTCTATGTGTTGAGAAGGTCTGGGAGACCGAGACGCCGACCATGACGTGTAACCAAAAGAAAGGCAAACGTGAGAAAGACAGTCATCCTAGGTCAGGTCCCTGACACCACGGACACCCCTGAAGGAAGAAGGCAGACGCCGACAATGATCTGGTAGGTGTAAGGCCTCGATCATGGCGTACCGGATAGTGGAAGGTGACAGAAGGGAAGAGTAGGGGACGGTACACGCCGGAAAGAGAATCCAGGTGTACCTAGCCCAATTGAAAGATGTTGTCATGTGGCGTGCACGCTGGCGAATAGCAGTAGGCTGCTCGGAGCATGGTGCTCCCGGTTTGGTTCGGCCCCCGTGGGTAGTGGGTTTGGCCCAACAGCTGGTCCGACAACAGAGGGTAGGGTAAGCTTCAGAGCGACGAAGGCAGGGATTACGATTGTCGAGGATGACAATAGACAAAGGAAGGGGGAGTGTAGGGAAGGTGACCTGACGGACAGATGGCCTTGTCAGAATAGAGAAAGGAAGGTTTGCACAGTTTAGACAGGTGTCAGTTATTACAGTGGGGAAACAACTAGGAAAGTGTAGTGGACATGCAGTACCTTGGGTTGACCATTAGAGGGCAGAAAGGAGTGTGAGCATAGGACTTGACATCAGCTTAGGGCTTAAGAAACCATTGGTCATGGGGGGCGGAGTTAGAGGGAACTGGGAAAGATATAAATTTGACAGGAGGGTTCCAGAAAGTTCCAGTCCCCAGGGGGAGCTCAAGTGACAGGAAGACTACGACAGTTTGTGCACTGTGAGAGAACCAAACCAGGGGGACTGAGGAGAGAGAAAGTCAGGGGGGTGGTCCTGACACAAAAGTACCCAGGCACAGAGGTAAAGCATACCGTATTGAGAGAGACGACTGATCAGCAAAAGTACTGTTGGTTTATGGGCCTAAGGCAGCCACAGTGACGGATCTGACAGGAGCGTCGAAGAGTGAAGAGGGGACGGTGTGTACATGTACATCCCCGGTGTAAAGTACGGTGTGCGTGAAGTGGCCCTGGATATGGATGGCCGTGAAAGAGATATTGTGGTGTACTGTGAGGGCCGTCAATCGGACGGTGAGAGAATAAACTTGGACCTGTTGAACCCGAAACCTGCCTCATCTTGTGTCTATACGTTGCTGCGTGGTAGCCAGAGGGACCACCCCCAGCCCGGCCCACCGAACCTACACCAGTAGATGACATGGCTCCCCAAACTATCACTGATTGTGGAAATTTCACACTAAACATCAAGCAGCTTGAACTGTGTGCCTCTCCACTCTTCCTACAGACTCTGGGACCTTGATTTCCAAATTAAATGCAAAATTTACTTTCATCTGAAAACAACACTTTGGACCACTGAGCAACAGTCCAATTATTTTCCTCCTTGGCCCAGGTAAGACCCTTCTGGCATTTTCTATTGGTCATGTGTGACTTGACACAAGGAATGCTACACTTGTAGCCCATATCCTGGATACATTGGTGTGTGGTGGCTCTTGAAGCAATGACTCCTGCAACAGTCCACTCCCTGTGAAAGATGTGGTCTAAATATGAGTATGATTTATTGGTGAGTCCGGACCTGTGTGTTTGTGACTTGGTGTCGTTGTCCTCAAAGAACATTAAATTGAAGGTTCCTTCTTGGAAACTGTGACCCAGGTTTATTGACCCCTATGAGATAGTTGCTGTCGTTAATACTATAGCATTTCGTCTTGTTATTTCAAGCAATTTTAAAATTCATAATGTGTTTCACCAATGACTTCTCCAAAAATATATTGCTTCCTCTGAACGATCTCTACCACCACCTTCCCCAGTCATTGTTGATGGGAATCTGGAATTCCATAGAGCAAAGATTATCGATTCTTGCTTGGTACACCAGTCGATCTAATATTTGGTTCATTGGAAGGGTTATGGTCTTGAGGAGAGAATGTGGGTACCAGCATCTGAAGTTCATGTGATCAGGTTGGACTAGTCTTTTCACGCTTCACATCCAAATAAACCTGGTTCTGGGGTTCTGGAGGTCCCTCTTAGTAGTGGAGGTACTGTCAGGTGGATACCATGACAGAGAGGGGCCAGAAGATCGTGGGGTCTGGTTACACTTATTAGAACTGCTTCACCATCCTTTTAAACAGTGCCGGTATCCTTGCTGTCATGGAAAGGATTAATCAGTTCAGTTGATCTCCTGGAGCTCTTCATTTTGAATTGTTTCAGCTGTTCAGTGCTGGCCACTCCTCTCTGGTATATATGCTCACCTCTGGCACTTGGGAGTTGCCAGTAATAGTTCTACTTTGTGGTTGGTGATGAAGAAGAAAGTTCAGTGTTTGGAAATGGTAGTTGGAGAGTTTTTCTGGAGATTGCTATGTGGAGTTGGTTTGCGTGTTTTTCCTTATTCTCTCACATTTGGTATTCCTTTACTATACCTCCCCTGTCTCCCACTCTGTGGTTTTGTGAGTATATTTGTATGATTGTAGTTTTCTTTTACCCCTGTCTGTTAACCCTATGTGTCTGGTTAGTGTTTTCTTATACAGTTCCACCCCTCACCTCCCTGGGTGGAGTAGAGGTCAGAGCACAGATAGGTTTGAAAACCCAGCGTCTCCATTTCAAGGAGTAATTAGGAGGACAGAGATAGACTATTAGACGGCTATTACTTTTGTGGCTTACACTGTATGTTAGCTGAATAATGAATAATGTGAATAATTCTGTTATTTAGATGGGTATTATTTTTGTGGCCAGCATTGCATTTTAGTGTGGTATTTCTTTTGTGACTGGCACTGTATGTTACTTGGGTATTACTTTTGCAGCTGCCCCTGCATATTACATGAATGTAATTTCAAAAGATGGTTCAGATGACAGATCTCTCTCATGGCTGTGCTTTCATATTATCTCTGCTCTGAAAGAAGCATTGGCAGTTGAAATTTTAGCAATTTCTCTTGTTCTCGACAGGCACTTGTTGAAGCCATGTCAAGGGCCCCATACACATAAGTTGGTTGGCTGATCTTGTTGTAATTGGTGTGTTCAGCTCACTTTTTCGAGTGTGGGGGCTTTAAGATTAGATGGGAGCCAGATTGCGTTTTTGCTTGTATCAATGTAGCAGCACCGAAATTGATCTTTTCTTAATTTAATGCACGATATACAGTTGACAAATTAAACATATTTTCATTTGTGCACACTTTGATTTTATAATATTTGTGGTTTCACCTAGGACTGCAGTATAAACTTGACTTTGCTAAATTATTGCACATTGTAAAATTACTACCCAGAAATAGCAGAGTTGAATTTCTATTACAGTTCTATAAGGGTATGTCCACACGTTGCTGATTTGCCTGTGGAATTTTCTTATTTGATGCATTTTTGAAGCGGATTTTCATGTGGATTTGAATGCATTTTTGTAAGCTAAATAAAGATATATTATTTAACAAACAAAAATTGTGATGTCATTTCCTTGTCCAACCTCTTCTTTTACATACTCCATTGAAGACCATAATATCATTACATACCATGTTCACATATAATGTTTACAGACACAAAACAAATATGTGATTATAGATAGATAGATAGATAGATAATACCAAGCCTGATGTTTAGTAATGTACATAATAAAATGGTAAATAGAGAGTTAAATAAAGACACACACACACAAAATCTGCGTGAAATGCAATATTTGTTTAATTAAAAAAAATGGAAAAAAAATTGCGTGGGCTCCCGCGTAATTTTCTTAACCAGCAGAGGGAAAGCCAGTGACTGGGGGCAGATGCTTATAGCCTGGGAAGGGGGTAATACCCAGGGAGCTTCCCAGGCTATTAATATCAGCTCACAGCTTTATACTTACCTTTACTGGCTAATAAAATAGGGGAGCCCCCCAAAAAATGACATGGGGTCCCCCTATAAATAATAACCAGCACAGGCTATGCAGAAAGCTACGGGCTGATATTAATAGCCTAGGAAGGGGCCATGGATATTGCCCTGCCCTGGCTAAAAGCATCAGCTCTCAGCTGCCCCAGAAAAGGTGCATCTCTAAGTTGCGCCAATTCCGGCACTTAGCTTTGCTCATCCCACTGGCCTGTAGCAATGGCATATGGGGTAATAGTTGAGGGGGTTGATGTCAGCTTTGTATATTTTGGTAACATCAACCCCACAGCTTAGTCATGGAGAGATGGCAATAAAACACCTCTCCATTACTAATCTTATATTTGTTACATGTTAAATAAAGACACAGCCAGAATAAAGTATTTTATTGAAATAAAACACAACACAGTTTGCCATTTTTATTATTACTCCTAATCCTAATAAAATAATAAACCAAGACAAATACTCCCTGTTCCAATGTAATCCATTTAATAACGAATGTCCCACGACGATCTCCCGTGTAGAGCAGTCACATCAGGAGATGTGACTGCCCTACCTGGCCTCCGATACACTTACAGAAGATAATCTCTCCTGCAGTGCATCAGAGTTCATCAGAGTTCATGCTCTCACTTTACGGCACTACCACTGAGTGAGAATTTTCTCATGCAGCGATGCCACAAGTGACAGCATGAACTCCTGTGAACTCTAGGTGGCGGAGTGATACACTGCGGGAGGATACCTCCTATCACTGTATCACCGGACCCGTGTAGTGCAGTCACACAGTGTAGCAGAGGTTAATTTGTCAGCAGTAGTTCTACCTTCTAGTACCAGTATTACACTTAGAACATTAGGCCTATATAAAGGCACTTACTTAATACTACATATAACCTAAACAAGCGGGAAGTATATGCCACTTAATAGAAAATACATCTTTATTAAATACTAGCTGAAGAGCCCGGCATTGCCTGGGCATAGTAACCAACTGTGTTTACACCGTGTGCAGAATTATTAGGCAAGTTGTATTTGAGAGGATTCTTTTTATTATTGAATAACAACTATGATCTCAATCAACCCAAAAGACTCATAGATATCAAAGCTTAATATTTTTGGAAGTTGGAGAGGGTTTTTTTTTTATTTGGCTATCTTAGGATATCGGTTTGTGCAGGTAACTATTACTGTGCATAATTATTAGGCAACTTAATAAAAACCAAATATATACCCATCTCACTTGTTTATTTTCACCAGGTAAACCAATATAACAACACAAAATGTAGAAATAAACATTTCTGACATTCAAAAACAAAACAAAAAAAAATCAGTGACCAATATAGCCACCTTTCTTTATGATGACACTCAAAAGCCTTCCATCCATAGATTCTGTCAGTTGCTTGATCTGTTTACAATCAACATTGCGTGCCGCAGCCACCACAACCTCCCAGACACTGTTCAAAGAGATGTACTGTTTTCCCTCCCTGTAGATCTCACATTTTATGAGGGACCACAGGTTCTCTATGGGGTTCAGATCAGGTGAACAAGGAGGCCATGTCATTATTTTTTCTTCTTTTAGACCTTTACTGGGCAGCCACGCTGTGGAGTATTTGGATGCATGTGATGGAGCATTTTCCTGCATGAAAATCATGTTTTTCTTGAATGATACCGACTTCTTCCTGTACCACTGATTGAAGAAGGTGTCTTCCAGAAACTGCCAGTAGGTCTGAGAGTTGATCTTCACTCCATCCTCAACCTGAAAAGGTCCCACAAGTTCATCTTTGATGATACCAGCCCATACCAGTACCCCACCTCCACCTTGCTGGCGTCTGAGTCGGAGTGAAGCTCTCTGCCCTTTACTGATCCAGCCTCAGGCCCATCCATCTGGCCAATCAAGAGTCGCTCTCATTTCATCAGTCCATAAAACTTTAGAAAAATCAGTCTCAAGATATGTCTTGGCCCAGTCTTGACGTTTTATCTTATGTTTCTTGTTGAAAGGTGGTCGTTTTTCAGTCTTCATTACCTTGGCCATGTCCCTGAGTATGGCACAGCTTGAGCTTTTTGATACTCCAGTAACGTTGCAGCTCTGAAATATGGCAAAACTGGTGGCAAATGGCATCTTGGCAGCTTCACGCTTGATTTTCCTCAAATCATGGCAGTTATTTTGTGCCTTTTTTTATCAACACACTTCTTGCGACCCTGTTGGATATTTGCCATGAAACGCTTGATTATTCGGTGATCACGCTTCAAAAGCTTGGCAATTTTAAGACTGCTGCATCCCTCTGCAAGACATCTCACAATTTTTGACTTTTCAGAGTCCGTCAAATCTCTCTTCTGACCCATTTTGCCAAAGGAAAGGAAGTTGTCTAATAATTAATCACACCTTATATATGGTGTTGATGTCATGAGACCACACCCCTCCTCATTACAGAGATGCAAATCACCTGATTTACATAATTGGCAGTTGGCTTTCAAGCCTATACAGCTTGGAGTAGGACAACATGTATAAAAAAGATGATGTGATCAAAATACTAATTTGCCTAATAATTCTGCACACAGTGTAGTTATAACAAATTATAATGATTACATTCCACATAAAAACCATGCATCTAATCCTATCCTGTGTGATACTGACTGCTGAGCCTTGTATCTAATCCTATTCTGTGTGATACTGTCTGCTGATCCGTGTACCTAAAACTATTCTGTGTGATACTGTGTGCTGAGCTGCGTATCTAATCCTATCCTATGTGATACTGTCTGCTGAGCTGTGTAACTAATCCTATCCTGTGTGATACTGACTGCTGAGCTGTGTATCTAATCCTATCCTGTGTAATACTGCCTGCTGAGCCATGTGTCTAATCCTCTCCTGTGTGATACTGACTGCTGAGCTGTGTATCTAATCCTATCCTGTGTGATACTGGGCTCCCCCTGCAGTCTGTGTCAGAGGGTGGCCTGTGCTGGCTCGGAAATAAATTGTGTTATTTCCAACTTTACAGAAGGATGATAACACCATAGAAATGATAAGAATAATAGGCCTCAGTTACCACAACTGTCTACAAAGAAAACTGTTGCTGATAGCAACCAATCACAGCTCACTTTTCATCTTTTAAACAGCTCTGGGACAGCGTGGCAAGTTTTCAGTGGCGACTTTTGTGTTTCATCTTTTATGTGGCGAGGTTGGTGTATGTGTGGTGAAATGTGTGCTGAGGGTGGTATATGTTTTGAAGCATGTGATAGTGTGTGGCGCATTTTGTGTGTGTTCATATCCCTGTGTGTGGTGAGCATCCCATGTCAGGGCCCCATCTTAGCAACTGTACGGTATATACTTTTTGGCGCCATCGCTCTCATTCTTTAAGTCCCCCTTGTTCACATCTGAATAAAAAACAAATCTGAACTGAGAAAAGTAAGTTAATGTGTATGCACAATGTAAGTGCATATTAACACATGACCATTAACCAGAGAAAACAAAAAGCAAAAAACACAAATATAACTAAAAAGTGAAAAATATACTGCAAATAATGCATAAAGGTAATGATAATAATAAGCTCTTTCTGAGCTGGGAAAGCCATCCAGTCTGGCCTAAGCTGTTACTAGTGGTTCAGTCGCTCGACCCTTATTCTCATTCACGCCACTTGGCAAGTGAAAAGGTTTTAAATGCTAGAGTAGGGACTGTCCCACAAGGGTTGCCGTGACGTGGCGGGATGGCTTGTACATTATTTTGATCAAAATTATGTTTACTAAATACCCTTATTATTATCATTACCTTTATGCATTATTTGCAGTATATTTTTCACTTTTTAGTTATATTTGTGTTTTTTGCTTTTTGTTTTCTCTGGTTAATGGTCATGTGTTAATATGCACTTACATTGTGCATACACATTAACTTACTTTTCTCAGTTCAGATTTGTTTTTTATTCATTTCATTGACTAGTGGTTTAGTCGCTCGACCCTTATTCACATTCACGCCACTTGGCAAGTGAAAAGGTTTTAAATACTAGAGTAGGGACTGTCCCACAAGGGTTGCCGTGACGTGGCGGGATGGCTTGTACATTATTTTGATCAAAATTATGTTTACTAAATACCCTTATTATTATCATTACCTTTATGCATTATTTGCAGTATATTTTTCACTTTTTAGTTATATTTGTGTTTTTTGCTTTTTGTTTTCTCTGGTTAATGGTCATGTGTTAATATGCACTTACATTGTGCATACACATTAACTTACTTTTCTCAGTTCAGATTTGTTTTTTATTCATTTCATTGTGCATTCAGCGCATATATGGGTGTGACCGCCCTCTTTCTGAGCTGGGAAAGCCATCCAGTCTGGCCTAAGCTGTTACTAGTGGTTCAGTCGCTCGACCCTTATTCACATTCACGCCACTTGGCAAGTGAAAAGGTTTTAAATACTAGAGTAGGGACTGTCCCACAAGGGTTGCCGTGACGTGGCGGGATGGCTTGTACATTATTTTGATCAAAATTATGTTTACTAAATACCCTTATTATTATCATTACCTTTATGCATTATTTGCAGTATATTTTTCACTTTTTAGTTATATTTGTGTTTTTTGCTTTTTGTTTTCTCTGGTTAATGGTCATGTGTTAATATGCACTTACATTGTGCATACACATTAACTTACTTTTCTCAGTTCAGATTTGTTTTTTATTCATTTCATTGTGCATTCAGCGCATATATGGGTGTGACCGCCCTCTTTCTGAGCTGGGAAAGCCATCCAGTCTGGCCTAAGCTGTTACTAGTGGTTCAGTCGCTCGACCCTTATTCACATTCACGCCACTTGGCAAGTGAAAAGGTTTTAAATACTAGAGTAGGGACTGTCCCACAAGGGTTGCCGTGACGTGGCGGGATGGCTTGTACATTATTTTGATCAAAATTATGTTTACTAAATACCCTTATTATTATCATTACCTTTATGCATTATTTGCAGTATATTTTTCACTTTTTAGTTATATTTGTGTTTTTTGCTTTTTGTTTTCTCTGGTTAATGGTCATGTGTTAATATGCACTTACATTGTGCATACACATTAACTTACTTTTCTCAGTTCAGATTTGTTTTTTATTCATTTCATTGTGCATTCAGTGCATATATGGGTGTGACCGCCCTCTTTCTGAGCTGGGAAAGCCATCCAGTCTGGCCTAAGCTGTTACTAGTGGTTCAGTCGCTCGACCCTTATTCACATTCACGCCACTTGGCAAGTGAAAAGGTTTTAAATACTAGAGTAGGGACTGTCCCACAAGGGTTGCCGTGACGTGGCGGGATGGCTTGTACATTATTTTGATCAAAATTATGTTTACTAAATACCCTTATTATTATCATTACCTTTATGCATTATTTGCAGTATATTTTTCACTTTTTAGTTATATTTGTGTTTTTTGCTTTTTGTTTTCTCTGGTTAATGGTCATGTGTTAATATGCACTTACATTGTGCATACACATTAACTTACTTTTCTCAGTTCAGATTTGTTTTTTATTCATTTCATTGTGCATTCAGTGCATATATGGGTGTGACCGCCCTCTTTCTGAGCTGGGAAAGCCATCCAGTCTGGCCTAAGCTGTTACTAGTGGTTCAGTCGCTCGACCCTTATTCACATTCACGCCACTTGGCAAGTGAAAAGGTTTTAAATACTAGAGTAGGGACTGTCCCACAAGGGTTGCCATGACGTGGCGGGATGGCTTGTACATTATTTTGATCAAAATTATGTTTACTAAATACCCTTATTATTATCATTACCTTTATGCATTATTTGCAGTATATTTTTCACTTTTTAGTTATATTTGTGTTTTTTGCTTTTTGTTTTCTCTTGTTCACATCTGGCAGCTGTCAATTTGCCTCCAACACTTTTCCTTTCACATTTTCCCTATTATGTAGATAGGGGCAAAATTGTTTGGTGAATTGGAACGCGCGGGGTTAAAATTTCGCCTCACAACATAGCCTATGATGCTCTCGGGGTCCAGACGTGTGACTGTGCAAAATTTTGTGGCTGTAGCTACGACGGTACAGATGCCAATACATACATACACTTTTGCCCCATTATGTAGATAGGGGCAAAACTGGTGAATTGGAATGTGGGGGGGTTAAAATTTCACCTCACAACATAGCCTATGATGCTTTCGGGGTCCAAACATGTGACTGTGCAAAATTTTGTGGCTGTAGCTACGACGGTGCAGATGCCAATACATACATACACTTTTTCCCCATTATGTAGATAAGGGTAAAATTGTTTGGTGAATTGGAACACGCGGGGTTAAAATTTCGCCTCACAACATAGCCTGTGATGCTCTCGGGGTCCAGACGTGTGACTGTGCCAAATTTTGTGGCTGTAGCTGTGACGGTGCAGATGCCAATCACGGACATACATACATAGATACAAACATACACACCCACATTGAGCTTTAAATATTAGATTTCATCTTAAAAAATCTTTAACGGAGATGCACAATGCAAAAATTACTACCATTAACAGGTCAAGTCAAAACTTTTTTTAAGGAATGCTTCCTAATGCAAAATACCATTATGTATAAGTGGTTAAAAAAACCTACAAAAATAAATCCAGTAAAGGAGTTAAACAACTACTCTATCCATAATAAATTTATTTATTCAGTACTTTAATAAAGTGCTTGGTGTATATAATGCAGTTATAACTGCTAGGGCCACAATTAGACCATAAACATCCCCTATCTAATGAGGTAAATTAGCTTGCAAAGTGCATATGTGCATAGCAGCCAAAAACAATGATAATAGCTATGTAGCTCTCAATACTTCACGTAGAAAAAATCAGATACAAAAAACTTTTTGTGCCCATAAATAATTTGATCCTGGATATGCCTGCAAAGTGCAATGTGCATGGCAACAAAAGATAACCTTTACAAGTACACATATATATGTGGTAGCAGGGGTTAATGGAAATGAGCCATATATAACCTACAAAAAAAATATATTGCAAAGTATTTGTGTGCAATGCAGCCCAGCTGTTTTATGAAAATAAGGGCAAACCCAATAGTCATATCAAAGAAATAACACCAGCCAAAGTACCTGACCTGTTAGTCGTAGAGACTCCTCGACGCACGTTTCGTGTGAGCTTCTTCTATGGGGGTGTGTGTCAATGCTAGTACCAGTAGTAATTATGTAAAGCCACAGATGCTAATACATTCTGGTGACATCAAGTTGGCAGATCTTCCGACAAGCCTACAACCTGCAGTAACCACTAGTGTTGAGCGATACCATAAAATATCGGATTGGATGGTATCGGCCCCATATGAAAAAAGTATCGGGTATCACCGATTCCGATACCGGAAGTCCCATTCAAGTCTATGGGACTTCCGGTATCGGAATAAGAAAAACCCTTTTCTGTCCTTGCACAGCCTCTCGGGGGTGTGAACGGACCTTCTGGGGGTCTGTGCCGGCCTGCCGGGGGTCTGTGCGGACTGCCGGGGGTCTGTACCGGCCTTCCGGGGGGCTGTGCTGACTGTCCGGGGGGTCTGTGCAGGCTGCGGGGGTCTGTGCAGGCATCGTCCGATGGGACTACAAGTCCCATCGGGCGATGCCTGCTACCATGACGGTGATTGACACATTAGCCAATAATGGGACAGTAGTAGTCCCATCATCCGGCTAATGTGTTGAATGTAAAAAAAAAATACATACTACATACATACTACATGCTACATACATGCTACATACATGCTACATACATGCAACATACATGCAACATACATACTACATACATACTACATACATACTACATGCATGCAACATACATACATACTACATGTATACTACATGCATGCAACCTACATACATACTACATATATACTACATGCATGCAACATACATACATACTACATATATACCACATGCATGCAACATATATACTACATATATACTACATGCAACATGCATACTACATATATACTACATATATACAACATGCATACTACATATATACTACATATATACCACATGCATGCAACATGCATACTACATATATACCACATGCATGCAACATACATACTACATATATACCACATGCATGCAACATGCATACTACATATACTACATATATACTACATGCAACATGCATACTACATGCATACTACATATATACTACATGCAACATGCATACTACATATATACTACATATATACCACATGCATGCAACATGCATACTACATATATACCACATGCATACTACATATATACCACATGCATGCAACATACATACTACATATATACTACATGCATGCAACATACATACAAACTACATATATACCACATGCATGCAACATGCATACTACATATATACTACATATATGCAACATGCATACTACATGTATACAAAATATATACCACATGCATGCAACATGCATACTGCATATATACTACCTGCATGCAACATACATACTACATATATACAACATATATACTGCATGCATGCAACATACATATATACAACATATATACTACATGCATGCAACATGCATACTACATATATACCACATATATACTATATGCATGCAACATACATACAACATATATACTACATGCATGCAACATGCATACTACATATATACCACATATATACTACATGCATGCAACATACATATATACTACATATATACTACATGCAACATATATACTACATACATACTACATATATACCACATGCATGCAACATGCATACTACATATATACTACATATATACTACATGCATGCAACATACATACATACTACAAATATACCACATGCATGCAACATGCATACTACATGCATGCAACATACATATATGCTACATACAATACATTCATGCAATACACACATATAGACATACAGTACATATAACATGCATACTACATATATACCACATATATACTACATGCAACATACATACTACATACATACTACATATATACCACATGCATGCAACATGCATATTACATATATACTACATATATACTACATGCATGCAACATACATACTACATATATACCACATGCATGCAACATACATATATGCTACATACAATACATTCATGCAATACATACAGACATACAGTACATATAACATAGAGTACATACTCACCATCATTTGTCACTTTGTTCCCCGAAGCCATTGTCATCTGTGGAATAAATATTAAAATAACAAACCACCAATATACTTACCCCTGATCTGCAGAAGTCCACAAGTGTCCCACGACGATCTTGCGTGGAGAACAGCAGCATCAGCTGATGCTACCGTTCTCTACGGGCTCCAGGAATCCAATGACGGGAGATAGGTATTCCTCTGCCACTGTAAAAAAAGTCCCTAGTCTCACTTTATGGCATTGCTGTGTGTGAAATTTCCCATGCAGCTTTTGCCATAAAGTGAGACTAGGGACTTTTTTTTACAGTGGCAGAGGAATACAGTGCGGAAGGATACCTACCTCCCGTGATTGGATCCCTGGAGCCTCGGGGAACAAAGTGACAAGTATTGGTGAGTATGTACTCTATGTTATATGTACTGTATGTCTATATGTATGTATTGTATGAATGTATTGTATGTAGTATATATGTATGTTGCATGCATGTAGTATATATGTAGTATATATGTAGTATGCATGTTGCATGCATGTGGTATATATGTAGTATGTTGCATGCATGTAGTATATATGTAGTATGCATGTTGCATGCATGTGGTATATATGTAGTATGTATGTAGTATGTATGTTGCATGTAGTATGTATGTTGCATGCATGTAGTATATATGTAGTATATATGTAGTATGCATGTTGCATGCATGTGATATATATGTAGTATGTATGTTGCATGTAGTGTGTATGTAGCATATATGCATGTTGCATGCATGTAGTATATATGTAGTATATACAGTATGTAGTATGCATGTTGCATGCATGTGGTATATATGTAGTATGTATGTATGTTGCATGCATGTAGTATATATGTAGTATATATGTAGTATGCATGTTGCATGCATGTGGTATATGAGAGTATGCATGTAGTATATATGTGGTATATATGTAGTATGTATGTATGTTGCATGCATGTAGTATATATGTAGTATGTATGTTGCATGTAGTATATATGTAGTATATAAGTATGTTGCATGCATGTAGTATATATGTGGTATATATGTAGTATGCATGTAGTATATATGTTGTATGTATGTATGTTGCATGCATGTAGTATATATGTGGTATATATGTAGTATGCATGTTGCATGCATGTAGTATATATGTTGTATATATGTATGTTGCATGCATATGGTATATATGTAGTATGTATGTTGCATGCATGTGGTATATATGTAGTATATATGTGGTATACAGTATATGTAGTATGCATGTTGCATGCATGTGGTATATATGTAGTATGTATGTTGCATGCATGTAGTATATATGTAGTATATATGTAGTAAGCATGTTGCATGCATGTAGTATATATGTTGTATGTATGTATGTTGCATGCATGTAGTATATATGTGGTATATATGTAGTATGCATGTTGCATGCATGTAGTATATATGTTGTATGTATGTATGTTGCATGCATGTAGTATATATGTGGTATATATGTAGTATGCATGTTGCATGCATGTGGTATATATGTAGTATGTATGTATGTTGCATGCATGTAGTATGCATGTTGCATGCATGTAGTATATATGTTGTATGTATGTATGTTGCATGCATGTAGTATATATGTAGTATGTATGTAGCATGTATCATGTATGTAGTATGTATGTAGCATGTATGTAGTATGTATTTTATTTTATTATTATTTTTTTTACATTCAACACATTAGCCGGATGATGGGACTACTACTGTCCCATCATTGGCTAATGTGTCAATCACCGTCATGGTAGCAGGCATCACCCGATGGGACTTGTAGTCCCATCGGACGATGCCTGCACAGACCCCCGCAGCCTGCACCGACCCCCAGACAGTTGGCACAGACCACCGGCAGGCCGGTACAGACCCCCGGCAGTCCGCACAGACCCCCGGCAGTCCGCACAGACCCCGGGCAGTCGGCACAGACCCCCGGGCAATCGGCACAGACCCCCCGGAAGGCCCGAACTGACGGCGCATCATGATGCGCACAGACCGCGCATCATGATGACGTCATTTCGGCAGCCAATCAGAGCCACAACAGTGGCTCATTGCATTATGGGAACTTCCGATTCCGATATCCGATATTGAAAAAATATCGGTACTCAGTATTGGAATTCCGATACAGCGAATATCGGCCGATACCCGATATTTGAAGTATCGGAATGCTCAACACTAGTAACCACCGATTGACGAAACTACTGCACAACCAGCTCTAAAATCACCTACTTTATCCTCACCCATCCCTTGTAAATTGTGAGCCCTCGTGGGCAGGGTCCTCTCTCCTCCTGTTCCAGTCGTGACTTGTATTGTTTAAGATTACTGTACTTGTTATTATTATGTGTACAGGGGTATACAGGGGTTTTCATGTAATGCGCTATGGAATAAATGGCGCTATAATAATAACTAATAATAATAATCTGTGGCTTTACAAAAGACTGCAGGAAAACCTGCTCTTTTCCGTTGCACAGAATAAGCAGATGACATTTGCACCTGCAAGTCATCAGTGTTTACTTCTTATCTTATCTAATGCCATAGAGTTGAAGAGGGGAGAGGTTGAGTTATGCACTGGATCAGGCAGCAGAGAAAAGTCTTTCCTCTAGTGATAATGACAGATTTTACAGAGCATCGGTTGCCTGATTTAAATACATACCTGCTAGTGATGATCGAATAGTGAAATATTCGGATTCAGGAAATTCGGTCCTAATATTCGGGTATTCGTACGGAATAATGAATACAATATAAGTCAATGGGAAATCCAAATATTTTTCTGCTGGACCCAACAAATTGATCTGCAGGCCTGAGAAAAAAATCTGAAACAGATGGGAAGATGCTAAAACTAAATGGTAACAGCATGGAGAAGATGACTGAATGCCTTTCTACTGTAACTCAAATATGGTATCTGGGAACAATGTTGTCAGACTATTGTGCTAGTTTTACAGATTTATAAGAAGACCTACCAAACCAAACCTAAATTGTTTTTTTACAGGCAAAAATGCTAATAAACATTTTCCCATCATAATTGCTTGCATGTAAGCAAAATAAATTTTTTTTTATAAAAAATAATAATTATACCTCCCCTTTAACATATGTTCACATGGTGCGTTTTGGCTTTAGTTTTTCCTTATACTGTACATTTGTGAGGACCCTCACTTATATAACTCCTGGCAAAAATTACAGAATCGCCAGCCTTGGAGGATGTTCATTCAGTGTTTAATTTAGTAGAAATAAAGCAGATCACAGACATGGCACAAAACTAAAGACATTTCAAATGGCAACTTTCTGGCTTTAAGAAACGCTAAAAGAAATCAGGAACAAAAAATGTGGTAGTCAGTAATGGTTACTTTTTTAAACCAAGGATTGGGGAAAAATTATGGAATCATGAAAAACAAACCAACAAAAAAATACTCCAACACATCACTAGTATTTTGTTGCACCATCTCTGACTTTTATAACAGCTTGCAGTCTCTGAGGCATGAACCTAATGAGTGTCAAACAGTACTTTTCATCAATCTGGCCCCAACTTTCTCTGATTGCTGTTGCCAGATCAGCTTTGCAGGTTGGAGCCTTGTCATGGACCATTTTCTTCAACTTCCACCAAAGATTTTCAATTGGATTGAGATCCGGACTATTTGCAGCCCAGACATTGACCTTATGTGTCTTTTTTCAAGGAATGTTTTCACAGTTTTTGCTCTATGGCAGGATATATTATCATCTTGAAAAATGATTTAATCATCCACAGACATCCTTATAATTGGTGGGATAAGAAAAGTGGCCAAAATATCAACATAAACTTGTGCATTTATTGAAGATGTAATGACAGCCATCTCCCCAGTGCCTTTACCTTATATGCAGCCCCATATCATCAATGAGTGTGGAAATTTGCATATTCTTTTCAGGCAGTCATCTTTATAAACCTCATTGGAACAGCACCAATCAAAAGTTCCAGCATTATCACTTTGCCCAATGCAGATTCGCGATTCATCACTGAATATGACTTTCATCCAGTCATCCACAGTCCACGATTACTTTTCCTTAGCCAATTGTAACCTTGTTTTTTTCTGTTTAGGTGTTAATGATGGCTTTCGTTTAGCTTTTCTGTATGTAAATCCCATTTCCTTTAGGCAGTTTCTTAAAGTTCGGTCACAGACATTGACTTCAGTTTCCTCCCATTCATTCCTCATTTGTTTTGTTGTGCATTTCCTGTTTTGGAGACATATTGCTTTAAGTTTCTGGTCTTGACGCTTTGATGTCTTCCTTGGTCTACCAGCATTGTTTGCCTTTAACAACCTTCCCATGTTGTTTGTATTTGGTACAGATTTTAGACACAGCTGACTGTGAACAACCAACATCTTTTGCAACATTGCATGATGATTTACCCTCTTTTAAGAGTTTGATAATCCTCTCCATTGTTTCAATTGACATCTCTCGTGTTGGAGCCATGATTCATGTCTGTCCACTAGGTGCAACAGCTCTCCAGGGTGTGCTCACTCCTTTTTAGATGCAGACTAATGAGCAGATCTAATTTGATGCAGGTGTTAGTTTTGGGAATGAAAATTTACAGGGTGATTCCATAATTTTTTTCCTCAGAATTGAGTGATTCCATAATTTTTCCCCTATGCTTGGTTTAAAAAGTAACCATTACTGACGACTAGAGTTGAGCGAAACGGGTCGAAAAAATTCAAAAGTCGCCGACTTTTGGCAAAGTCGGGTTTCATGAAACGAAATCCGACCCTAGGATGAGGTCGGCCACGAGGTCGGCGACTTACGCACCAAAGTCGCGTTTCAAAAGTTTGTTTTGCGCTCTTTTTCAGCCAATCAGGATCCACGGACACTGTGGGCAACGTGATGACCTAGGCACGGGTCACCACCATCTTTCAGAAGGGCATGCAAGTGATTGGCTTGCTTTGGTGGGCGTCACAGGGGGTATAAAAGGGCGTGCACGCCGACCGCCATCTTACTTCTGCCGATCTTAGTATAGGGAGAGGTTGCTGCTGATTCTGTAGGGAGAGCGTTAGGCAGGGAAGAAGACAAAAAAACTGCTTCTGCTGCTAGCGATTTGGCCTGCACAACACACAAGTCACTGTGTGTGCAGTGCAAGGGGAGGCTATATAGTGGTGTATCAGTGGTGTTGGTTGTTGGGCTGCCTTTTAAGGCTTCCTGACACGCTGGCATTGCTGTTTACCCACTGCTCCGCAAACTGCTTTTTTAAAAGCAATCCAATCTCCCTTATCCTCCAGTCACTTTTGTCACAGCTGTGCCATCGAGCGTGTCACATAGCGCTCAGATATCAGTGGGCCTCACACAATCCACAAGTGTCCAGTGTCCAAAAGTGTGCGCAGAGATTCAAAATCTCCATTATCCTCTCGTCACTTTGGTCACAGGCAGCTGTGCCATCGAGCGTGTCACATAGCGCTCAGATATCAGTGGGCCTCACACAATCCAAAAGTGTCCACTGTCCACAAGTGTGTGCAGAAATTCTAAATCTCCCCTGTCCTATAGACACCTTGTACCTTGTTTTACATTACTATATAGTTTGTAGGATTTTGTCTACATTTCTACCAAAAATGAGGAAGGCTGGTGGAAGAGGCCGTGGAATTGGGCGGGGGTTGGCAGCTGGTAATGATGATGTTGGTGGTGGATCTGATGGTAGTGGCAAGAGCAAAATAGGACCGAATGCAGGAGGTGCTGACCCTGCGTCATCGTCTGTCTACATAAGGCCTCGAACGCTTAGTTTTCTAGGAGTTGGCAAACCGCTTTTAAAGGCAGAGCATCAGGAAAAAGTTTTGTCTTACATTGCTGACTCAGCCTCCAGCTCTATCGCCTCCTCTTCTTCAGTTGTAAAAAGTAAAAGCACTGAGTCGTCATTGGAGGCTCATGTTCATGAACCACACCTTTCCTTGTGTCCTTCACCCCAACCAAGACTGAAGGATGACGCAGGCCATACTACTGATTACTCCATGGAGCTGTTTTCACATACCATGCCTGGATTATCAAGTCAAATGGTGAATTACCCAGGCCAAGATGAATCTGACATGGAGTGCACTGATGCACAGCCGCTGATGGATGATTCTGCTGGTACATTCACTCAGAGCACTACATTGTCTTCGCAGTGTACAGAACCAGATTTTGACCCTGATGAGACTCAGGTGCCCCTTCCCGCACACTATACCACCATACACGGTGACACAGAGAAAGGTGCACATGACATAGAAGAGGAGGTGATGGATGACCCAGTTGTTGACCCAGATTGGCATCCATTGGGGGAAGAGGGTGCTGCTTCCAATAGCTCAGATGAGGAGCATCCACAGCAGACATCGACATCGCAACAGCTGTTATCTGGCAGGCCCGGAGCACTCCAAAGACAGGTTCCAAACATCAAAAGAGTTGCTGGACAGCTTGTCCAGAGGGTCAAAAGATCACAGCGTGCTAGGCCGCAAAATGTCTGCCAAAGTAGGAAGAGTGCAGTGTGGCACTTTTTTGAACAAAATCCTCATGATCAGGCCAAGGTTATCTGTAAGAAGTGCGCAAAGACCTTTAGCCGAGGGAAAAATCTGAAAAATTTGAATACCAGTTGCATGCTTAGACATTTAACCAGCATGCACTTGCAAGCGTGGACACAACACCAAACCTCAAGTGCCACATGTGCAACTGATCACAACGAAGGTAGTCAGCAACGCTACATTGTTTCCCCCACTGTAAGCCCACCGGTTAGCACAGCAGCAAATGTTGAGGTGTCGTTGCAAGACCACAGCAGTCAGGGAATCCCACTGTTATATCAACGAAAGACTGATTCTAGGCCATCAGAAAGAACACCAACTCCATCACCATCATCAACCCTCTCTCAGTCCACCCTGTCCACCGCTACTTCCACCATATGCAGCTCTCAAGTCCAGCTCACCCTCCCAGACACTATGAGTAGGTCAAGAAAGTACTCAGTCTCTCATCCGCGTACACTGGGTTTGAACGCCCACATTGCCAAACTAATCTCGTTTGAGATGATGCCCTTTCGGTTGGTGGAAAGCACAGCTTTCCGCGAACTCATGGCCTATGCAGTACCACGCTATGACCTACCCAGTCGCCACTTCTTCTCTCGCAAAGCCATCCCAGCCCTCCACCATCATGTGAAAGACCGCATTGTCCATGCACTCAAGCAGTCAGTGAGCGGAAAGGTGCACCTCACAACTGATGCATGGTCCAGTCGGCATGGCCAGGGCCGTTACGTGTCCATCACTGCGCACTGGGTTAATGTGGTGGATGCAGGGTCCACAGGGGACAGCGGTGGTGGGACAGTGCTGCCTAGCCCACGGTATAGGAAACAGTTGGCTGTAGGCGTTCGACCCTCCTCCTCCTCCTCCTCCTCCTCCAGAAGCGAAAGCTCGTCCACAGAGCGCAGTCGTACGAGCACTCCATCTGCAGCTGCCACTGTTGCACACGATGTGTCCCCCTATCGAGCAGCTAGTGGAAAGCGTCAGCAGGCTGTGTTGCAGATGATGTGTTTGGGCAGACACACCGCCGAGGTGCTGGCCGAGTACTTGAAGCGACAAACTGAGTCATGGCTGGGCAGTGTACATCTTGAGGCAGGCAAGGTAGTTAGTGATAACGGGCGTAATTTTGTGGCAGCCATAGCCCTTTCAAAACTCAGCCACATACCTTGCTTGGCTCACACCTTGAACCTGGTGGTGCAGTGCTTCCTCAAAAATTATCCGGAGTTAACAGCCCTGCTCCAGAAGGTGCGAAGACTGTGCGCGCACATCCGCCGGTCGCCTGTACACTCCGTTCGTATGCAGAAGCTGCAGCGATTGCTCCACCTTCCCAACCACCGCCTCATTATCGACATTGCAACAAGGTGGAACTCCACCCTGCACATGGTGGAGCGGCTGTGCGAGCAGAGGCAGGCCATAATGCATTTGTGGGAGGATACACGGCCAGGCACTTTGAGAGCAGACATGGAGTTGACAGGCGTGCAGTGGTCGAAGCTGAAAGACCTTTGTAAAGTCCTTCAGTGTTTTGAGGAATGCACACGGCTGGTAAGCGCAGACGACGCCATCCTAAGCATGAGCATCCCACTTATGCGTCTGCTCATGCAAACTTTGACGCACCTTAAGGAGCAGGCGTCTGCAGCCAATGTTGATGAGGAGGAAGAGGAGGAGGGAATCCTTGATGACATTCAGCCATTGTCTGCTCAGGGACCTCTCCTGGACGAGGTGGAGGAAGACGAGGAGGAGGAGGAGGATGATGGGGATGATTACTTAGGGGAGGAGGATGCATCTCGTGGGGCAAGTGAAAATGTTGGCGTGGCAAGGTCTGGTACAGGGTTTGTGCGTGACTGGAGGGATGTGGATTTGCCAGAAAGTGCTCCTCCACCCAGTACTCGCAGTGCATCATTGACACCGGGTACATTGGCCCACATGTCAGATTATGCCTTGCGAATCCTAAAAAGGGACCCCCGCATTGCCAAAATGATGAACGATGACGACTACTGGTTGGCCAGCATCCTGGATCCACGCTATAAAGGCAAATTACAAAACATCATGCCACAGGAGAACCTTGACCTAATATTGGCTAATAAACAAGCAACTCTGGTAAATCAGTTGCTTGAGGCATTCCCAGCACACAGCAGCGGTGATGGTTCTCACACGAGCCGTACGGGCCGGGGGCAGCTTGGCAGAGGTGTTCGTGGTGCACACAGCAGAAGTGGCGTTGGAGACAGGGGTTTCATGACAATGTTGTGGACTGATTTTTCAAATACTGCTCACACAACTGGTAATACTGCATCGATGGAAAGTGACAGGAGACAGCAGTTGTCAACTATGGTTACAAACTACTTTTCCTCCCATATCGATGTTCTCCCACACAGGTCATTCCCCTTTGACTATTGGGCCGCTAAACTGGACACCTGGACTGAATTGGCCCAATATGCCTTACAGGAGCTCGCTTGCCCAGCTGCAAGTGTGCTATCGGAAAGAGTCTTCAGTGCAGCTGGATCAATCCTGACAGAAAAAAGGACCCGTCTGTCAACCCAAAATGTGGATGATCTAACCTTCATTAAAATGAACCACGCATGGGTTTCCAAGGATTTTGTCCCACCTTCCCCTGATGACACATAGGGTGACAGAAAAATGGCTTGCTTTGGTCCACCTCTTCCTGGTACTTCACCTATTTCGCCTTTTGCATCAGCTGAATGTCCAACATCAACATTTGCCACTTTCTAAAACTCCCTAACTGTGCTGCCTCCCCCCCATGGCCGGGGTCACCACCTAGCGCACGACACCGTGTGAGTGCCGTTGCCCTGGACAGGTGGGTAGGCCGACTCTTGGGCGCGGGCACTGGCACAGGGTCCCTCATAGTGCAATCAAGTGTCTCTGACGGTGGTGGTGCACACCCGCCGTCAGACACACCGCTGTACTATGAGGGGCCCAGTGCCAGTACCGACGCCCACGAGTGGGCCCCCCTTGCTTGGGCAGGGCCCCAGCATTTGCAATCTTTACCTCTCCCTGCTCCTCCGCTGTGTAATCTGGGCCGTCAAATCCATACTGTGCCTGACACCGTCTGAGCCTGCCTCCTGAGACATATATTTTGAATGTGTACGCTATCCATACATGTTATCCGGGGATACGGTACCCTTTCTAACCTTTGTGCAATCACGTGCAATCCATACTGGGCCTAACACCGTCTGAGCCTGCCTCCTGAGACATATATTTTGAATGTGTACGCTATCCATACATGTTATCCGGGGATACGGTACCCTTTCTAACCTTTGTGCAATCACGTGCAATCCATACTGGGCCTAACACCGTCTGAGCCTGCCTCCTGAGACATATATTTTGAATGTGTACGCTATCCATACATGTTATCCGGGGATACGGTACCCTTTCTAACCTTTGTGCAATCACGTGCAATCCATACTGGGCCTAACACCGTCTGGGCCTGCCTCCTGAGACATATTTTGAATGTGTACGCTATCCATACATGTTATCCGGGGATACGGTACCCTTTCTAACCTTTGTGCAATGACGTGCAATCCATACTGGGCCTAACACCGTCTGAGCCTGCCTCCTGAGACATATATTTTTAATGTGTACGCTATCCATACATGTTATCCGGGGATACGGTACCCTTTCTAACCTTTGTGCAATCACGTGCAATCCATACTGTGCCTGACACCGTCTGAGCCTGCCTCCTGAGACATATATTTTGAATGTGTACGCTATCCATACATGTTACCCAGGGATACGGTACCCTTTCTAACCTTTGTGCAATCACGTGCAATCCATACTGGGCCTGACACCGTCTGAGCCTGCCTCCTGAGACATATATTTTGAATGTGTACGCTATCCATACATGTTATCCAGGGATACGGTACCCTTTCTAACCTTTGTGCAATCACGTGCAATCCATACTGGGCGTGAGAACGGCTGGCGAGCTGTTAAGCAAGCTACAGCACCTGTCCAGACAAGTACAGGGATTCCCTAGCGAGGAGACTTATTTGATTGTTTTCAATGTTGGGACAGCAATTTTTGGGGAGCACTATACTCTGGAGAATGATAGATGGGGCCTACCATACACTGGAACATTCCAAAGGTGGACATCAGACACTGGAGCAGCATTTACAGGGCCCATTATACACTAGAGCATTAGAAATGGGGCCCATTATGTTTGGAGCATTATTTGGGCCCATAAGACAGTGGAGCTTCATCCATGGGGACCAACATATACTGTAGCATTATGTGGAGCTCATCATATACTGTTTCAAACATTATATGGGACCAATGATTCTGTATGGAGAAATAGATGGGCCTCGTCATGAGATGTAAAAAGTGAGGTATTTTTCATTGTACTATACCGCTATTTATCTGCCGTATCGGAGCATGATGAGTTGTGGTATGTGTTAAAGGGGCGCTCTTTCGCCCAGGGCACATGAAAACCTGCAGCCAGCCCTCCCCCCCCACAACTTTAGCCAAATAACCCCCATTTTTCAGTGCGTAACTTATATTATGAAGTTAATTAAGGTTGACAAGCTTAAGTAAGAAGAATTGATGCTTTTGGCATTCAAATGGGCACTGTAGGTGTGTTTCCTGTCCTCCTCTCACTGCCGACTTTTATTCCCCATTGACTTACATTGGGTTTCGTGTTTCGGGACGACCCCGACTTTTCCCTATAATCGGCCGATCTTGCTCGACCCGCCTTTTGGAAAAGTCGGGTTTCACGAAACGAAACGCGACCCTAAAAAACCAAAAGTCGCTCAACTCTACTGACGACCACATTTTTTGTTCTTGATTTCTTTTAGTGTTTCTTAAAGCCAGAAAGTTGCCATTTGAAATGACTTTAGAATAAACATCCTCCAAGGCCGGTGATTCCATAATTTTTGCCAGGGGTTGTACATTTGGGAGGTCCCTCCCTCACTTATAATTGTTAGCTTGATAGCGGAATACATGTTACCCAGCACTTTACAATGCCAGCTAAAATACGTCCATTTGAACTTTGAGCTTTGCCCACCATCACCACACTGTCATGATCCTGTTGTGAAGTTTGACCTGGAGCCTTGGGGGTTAACTCTGTGGCCTCGTTTTGGGCATAGGGAGGGTTTTTATAGCCACTGTGGACCTCCATCCTTGTCAGTTGTACTTTAGCCCTCGGCTTAGTTAAGTGACCCCTTTGCGTTTGTGCTAGTGCAGTGTGCCTGCTTTTCAGCCTGATTACCTGTTTTTGACCCGGTCTGTTGCCTGTTGTGTTCTTGCCTGCTGATTCGGTACTATGTATCTGTTCTCCTGGTTTCTGACTTTGGCTAAGGCTCTGGATTTCCTCCTGTCTATGCCCCTGGTACTTCTGCTGTCCATATGGTTGTGACCCTTGGCCTGTCCCTGACATCCCTCTTGTCTAGCGCTCATCGTTGCTACTGCTTGAGCTATACCTGCTGGTAGGATCTTTATTTCTGGCCGGCATCTCTCTCTGCTCCTGCTCCCTCTGGGAGACCTGTGGCCAGTTCCGCCCCTTGGCAGTCACATGCTTCAAGTCCTGTTTGCCGCACACATCTCCTGTCTGCCGCCCCACTCCACAGGTATCTTTGGGCATAGTTTGTTCTACTCAGGACACACGCAGTGGCTCAGTGAGCAAGTGCAGTGCGGTGTTCCTGACACACCTGTCCACCGCCATGTCATTATGCTGCCCTCACTTCATATTTTCAGAGGGCCATCAGGTGCCAAAAAAATTAATTTGGGAAGGGCACTCAGGTGGTCCTGCATCATACATTTGGAAGGGTTCTCACTCCTACATTTGGGTGGTCCCTCCATCATTCAAAATCATTCAATGGATAGTGGAATACATATATTCCCCAGCACTCCCCAGCACTTTACAATGCTAACTAAAACATGGCCATTTGAATTTTGGGCTTTTCCCGCCACCACCACCATGTCCACCACCATGTCATTATGCAGGACTCGTTTCACATTTTCAGAGGGCCAGCAAGTGCCATGTAACCTGAGTTTGTGAAGGGCCCTCAGGTGGCCCTGTATCATACATTTGAGAGGCACCTCCCTCATTCAAAATTGTTCACTAGATAGTGGAATACATATTCACCAGCACTTTATAATGGAAGCTAAAACATGCCCATTTGAATTTCGGGCTTTTCCAGCCACCACCACCACCGCCATGTCATTATGCGGCCCTTGCTTCACATTTACAGAGGGCTAGCAGGTGCCGTGAAACTTGAGTTTTCTGAGCTCCACAGTTCATTTTGGCAACCAGATGCCAATGGAGCCACTGTCATAGCGGGTGAAGCCACTGTAAGGTGAAAATAATACATGGGCTGGGGGAGCTTCATGATCAATGTCAGTAAATTGGATTCTACCAGACACCAAAGCCATTTGAATTAAATCCTGTATACAGTGTATGCAAGTGAGGACCTGTATTGTGGTCAGTCTGTCAGACCTGCAATCCATGTCAGGAACATGTACAAGCCTAATTTTACTTTGAAGCAGCCTCCTTAAGGGAAAGAGACAGGAGTGTCATTGACCGGTCTGCTCAAGCCTACGCAGTTCTTCTGTAAACTACCAACCAGACATACTGTCTCCTTTGCATGACTTTGAGCAACCACAAAGTAATTACAGGATATGTCCCAGGGAGTGTCAAGATCAGTGGAATGTATTATTCAGGTGACAGGCAGTGCTACAGAGCTCAGGTAAAGGCCTTATTGTGGCAATGACCATGTTCCAATATGTGTAAGGCTGTGGCCTGATTAGGTCTGTGGAGTGTATTAACCCAGTCTCTTAGGCCTGCTTAAAATGTACAGAAACTGGCCAATAACCCACCACAATTTTTTTCTTTTGCCGAAATTTAGAAAATTTAAGGGAAGCGACGGTTTAATAAAGAGACACAAGTCTCACTTAGGAGCCTGGAAATGCCAGGAATGGTCTTTGGCCAGCACTGAACAATATAAAGTGCTAATGAATATGTTTGCCCCATCTAAGTAACAATGTGGCAAGAGACATATATGCTGACAAGGGAAAACTGAACACTGCGCTGAGACCATAAAGTGGACGTGGTTTCTGACTGTTGTGTCTCTGCAACTGCAGGTTGTGGGCAAGATGCACCAGCGCCTGCTTCCTGGACCGCAGATTAAGAAGGCCTAACACAGGAAGGGGCAGTGGTTTCACCTTCAAACACAGATTTTGTACCCAAGCGTTCCGCCCACATATTTGGCAGCTGCATATTTCAGCAGTATATGGCATATGCTAACAGAGGTATTATGTTGAATTTCCCTTTATAAAGGGATGTGTGGGTAAGATTTTCAAACTATCAGCGTATATGTACAGCTCTGGCAAATATTAAGAGACCACTGTAAAATTTTCAGTTTGTCTGATTTTTCTCTTTATAGGTATATTTTTGAGTAAAATGTAAATTGCTCTTTTATTTTATAAACTACTGACAACATGTCTTCGAATTTCTAAGCACTAAATTTTGTATTTATTTTCAAAAAATGAGAAATGGTCAAAATAACAAAAAATGCAGTGCTTGCAGACCTCAAATAATGCTAAGAAAACAAGTTCATAATCATTTAGAAACAACAATATTAATCTTTTAACCCGGGAAGTGTTCAGAAATCAATATTTTGTGGAATAACCATGAATTTTAATCACAGCTTTCATGCATCTTGGAATGCTTTCCACCAGTGTTTCACACTGCTTTTGGGTGACTTTATGCCACTCCTGGTACAAAAATTTAAGCAGTTCTTTGTTAGATGGCTTGTGACTATCCATCTTCCACTTGATTACATTCCAGAGATTTTCAATGTGGTTCAGGTCCTTCATCCACACATTGATTGACCAGGCTGTGCAGCATGTCGCATTGTCCTGCTTGAAAAAACAGTCCTCAGAGTTGGGGAACATTGCCTGAGCATAAGGAATTAACTGTTTTTCCAGGATAACCTTGTATGGGGCTTGATTCATACGTCCTTCGCAAAGATTAACCTGCCTAATTCCAGCCTTGCTGAAGCTTCCCCAGATCATCACCAATCCTCCACCAAATTTCACAGTGGGTGCAAGACACTGTGGCTTGTGCATCTCTAGGTCTCTGTCTAACCATTAGATGACCAAGTGTTGGGTAAAGATGAAAATTAGACTTATCAGAGAAGATTACCTTACTCCAGTCCTCTATGGTCCAATCCTTATGGTCTTTGACAAACTTTAGCCTGGCTCTCCTTTGCTTCTCATTGATGAAAGGCTTTTTTGTAGCTTTACATGACTTGAGCCCTGCCTCTAGGAGCCTATTACGAACTGTTCTTTCCGTGCACTTTACCCCAGCTTACAAACAACCAAAAGAGAAGTATAGGCTATTGAAGGGGATCACCACAAGGCATGAAAGTCACATATAAATTTTATTAAAAATATATGAACACACAAAAAACATTAAAAACATTAAAACGGTCACACATGTGACTCATCTAGACAATACATAGGACCATAATAAAGCCTTTACCCATGAGAATCAGATATGTATAATCTGTATAAAACCACTGCTATAAATCTGTTTGAGCAAACACCACAAACCAATCCAT
Organism: Dendrobates tinctorius; assembly: GCF_039654945.1. Classification (NCBI taxonomy): domain Eukaryota; kingdom Metazoa; phylum Chordata; class Amphibia; order Anura; family Dendrobatidae; genus Dendrobates; species Dendrobates tinctorius. The sequence goes on along the minus strand of NW_027361732.1, from coordinate 28,324,376 downwards.
GCTGAATAAAGAAAAAATGCCATATTGAAACTGAAAGCATTCAGGTAACTTGCACACAGATCCAATTCATCTCAGTTTGAATGATTAAAACCTGTATAGGAGTTCAGCTTCCCCAAGTTGTGGATCACATGCTCAGTGTGAATGAACACTAATTACACAAAGGACAGAGAAGGTGCCATGCCCCCAGATTTACCCATTGCAATAAACAAAGGGTTAAGATGAAAAGTCAAGTATGAATGCAGCAGGTGTCACTGCAAATGCTGTGTAAATTACCCAAAAATGGAATCAAGGTGCCTATATGATGGTAGCGGATAAAGCCCAAATGGAGTTTGGTAGGGTAAAAAAAGAGAAGATCCACCGTGTGTCGCCACTCTAGGTTGCTTTGTCACCCCTTGCGGTTGTCCCGCTTGCTGTGATAAAGTCCCTTGCAGCCCAGATGGGTCAAAAGTCATGTGCTATGCCATGCGAGTACCAGGAATTGGTATAGACATTTGCAGTGTTGTCTTTCGCAATCTGACAGGCCTTCATCAGCGCTATCAGTTCCGCTTCTTGGGCTGACAAGCTAGGCGACAAACTTCTGGACCACAGGATTTCTTGATTGCTGGTCACTGCACATCCCATGTGGAATCTTCCTTCATCATTTTGAAATCTGTAGCCATCTACGGTACCCTGCAGATTATGTTCTGAAGAGTCCGTATGCGCATCCCCCCCGGGAGTGGGAGTAGAGTGGTGGTTGAAGACATATCTGCATCCCCCCTTGGGAGTTGGAGTAGAGTCAGACAACAGCTGAGAGCACTGGAGGCGAAGATGCCGGGCAGTGAATAGATGTTTTGGCTGGGTCTGATAGAGAATTGCTGAGATGTCGTGCGGAGCCAGGATCTCCAGTGGTTGTCCAAGAATGATGTCAGCAGCCTTGTCCAGGAGGGCGTGCACTGCAAATACTGTTTTCATGCAGGAGGGGGCCCCCCTTGCAACTGGATCCAGGCGTGCTGATAAGTAGCGTAGAGGCCTCTGTTTTCCTCCGTGGGTCTGTTTTAGGACGCCAGTAGCATGACATCCTATTTCCATTTGATAAAGAGGGAATGGCTTCTTGTAGTCAGGGAGGCCTAGAGCTGGCACAGAGACTATGAAGTCTGTCAGTTTCCTGTACGAGATGAAGGCTGCATATGACAGGAGGAAAGGGGTTGCATTGATGCAATCATACAGAGGCTGCATTAAGACTGAAGCATCAGGGATCCAAGTTCTGCAATACGAAACTAGACTAAGAAAGACCTGCAGCATCTTCGGAGTTGTTGGGGGAGCCATCTTCTCCTCAGTGGCCTTCCGGTCATCTGTCAAGCGTTTTGTCTGGTGGGCAATACAGTGTCCCTGGAATGTAACTTGCTTTTGACACCACTGGACTTTATTTTTCCAGAACTTGCGTTGCTGGTCCTCCAGGTAGAGTGGAAGAGACAAGGAAAGGGCTGTGCAGGTAGCGATGTCGATGACTTCTGCATGTTCTGCAATCCAGTTGACAAGGATGGAGGACAATGCTTTGGTGAACTGTGAAGGGCTGTTCTCGGTCCTCTTGGGCATCACTGTTCATGTGCTCTTCACCCCCCTGGTGCATGAAGGCAAACAGGAACTGGTCATCCAGGTGAAGGGGGAACATTGAAGGAAGCATTGGACAGATCAATCACCGTGAGCACTGATGCTGTGGCTGGCACATTTGACAGCAGAGTGTGCGGATTTGGCACAATTGGGGTTTCAAACATGGTGGCTTTGTTCACAGCCCTCAGGTCATGCACCATTCTGAAACTGGCTGGTTCTCCTTTCACAGTCTTCTTCTTGACCGAGAAAAGCGGGGACTGCATGATGATTCCTATGGACGAGGCGGCCCAGTCTGGCCTTGCACTTTTTAATGCTGTGAGGGACTCCCATCTTCTGGCACAGAGAGGGCAGGAAAACAAGCCGTTTACTGGGATCCTCTTAATCAGAGATGACGACCAGCTGGGCTTCCTTGTTCTCCACCAAGGCAGTCACTGTGTTAACACCTGCTCTGATCACAGGGGTCTCTTTGCTGGGACGTCTTCTTTACCAACCAGCAGCCATTCCTTTCTTCCAGCTTGGTCTCAGGTCAACATTTTTGCTCCAGTTTGAAGAGCTGAGTGGCTGTCTTCTGGTCCAGGACCTGGATGAACTTCAGGGAGCACCTTCATAATCTTGTACAAGATGATCCTCTGGCGCTGGAGCTGGATGCAGCGCAGCCATTTCCCAAAGTGGGTAAGGACCCTTTGGGATGAATTTCCTGGCCAATGCCAAAGTTCTTAGGCCGTCTCTCGAACAGCGGGTTCACTTAGACCTTCAGTTGGTCAGAGACAGTTTGACTCTGGGTGATGGACAGGGGATGCTGGGCCTTATGAGGGTACGGGGTTTCAGACGGGTGACACCCGCACTGGTGCAACTTGAAGTCTCCCTTGGACCATAGGCTTTCGGTACTATGTCCAGCACCTCCTTGGGTAGGCTTGCACCAGTTGCTTGAGGCTCATGTAGGGCCACCAGCATGATTGATTCTTCTTGGGTCAGGGGTGGAGAAAATGTCATGGTCCCATCTTCCTGGAACACTTTGGCCACCTTCAGCTTCTGCAGTAGGTCTGCTCCCAGTGGGTAGAGCGGGCAGGTATCCACCACAAACTGCCACAGGATGGAGTGTCTTGGCTGTGTTCACACGCTCAGGGGCTTGTAAGCTGGGAATGTCTGACTCGACCATCAATCCCCACACAAGACACAGAGGATTCTGATAGGCAGGTGCTGTCGGGGAGTTCCACATGTCTCATCACACTTCTGCCTTCACCAGTGTCCACAAGGAAAGATCTGACATCGTCCCGTCCACCTTCAGGGTGATTTGAGGTATTGGGTCGGCTGATGGGGTTTCACATGTCAGGGGCGTGATGTCTTGCGGGCCTGGCTTGCCTCTGTTCTATGGAAGGGGTTCTTCACTGCTTCCTGTGTTTCTTTCTTGGCATGTTCCTCTGCGTGATGTCCTGGGTTGCCGGGGTGCTCTGCACTGGAAATGGCCAAGTTTGCCACAGTTGTAACACTTGACGTTTCTCCTGTCTCTGCGGGGTGGTTGCTCTTCCACATCGGTGGTGACCATAAGAAGGGTTGTCTTTCGCACTCCTGGGTGGGACTCAATCCTTCTGGCTACTGTGAGCAGGGTATCTACTGCTATTGACCTGTACTCAGGCCTGGCCACTATCAGCAGTTTCTTGATTGGTTCTCTTAGTCCATGTAAAAAGGCCTGTGTCAACATTTGTCTGTGTATCTGATCATGAATAGTGAAGCCTAAATCTTGGAATACTTGCATCACTCTGCCATGAAACTTCTCTACAGACTCTGTCTTGTCTTGGCTCATGTCATGTATGCTGAGGGCTTGCCCTGCCTGTCTGGCTTTGGTCCATTCTCCGAGCTGCTCAATTAGCTTTGATCCTGACTCCCAGGAGCGCACATCTAATTCTGCTGGAAGCTTCAAGTGTTCCTTCATGATTGGCCAGAATGATTCACCTGCTTTTATTTCCATTATGGCCCAGAGATCAATCCAAGTTGCAGCATATGTTTGCTGGCTCTGCTGCATTCTTTGGTAGAATGGCATGGGATGCATCTCTGGGTCTGGCAGATTATTCAGAATGCTGAACAGCTGACTAGGGGTGAAGGGCACATAGTTTAAGGGTTCTAGCTCTATCTGCCCCTGCCTACTTGGTGCCTGTGGGTTTCTTTCCCTAGCACTGGGCAGCATGTATGATGTTCCCTCTTCATTTTTATCAGAGGAGAATCTGTGATATTGTGTGTTTGGGACACATACTGGATGAAGTTTGCATGTAGAAGTTACCTTTTTGTGTGAGGATGTCCCCCCTGAGACTGCATTGATGATGTAAATGTTGGCAGCTCTGTCTGGTACTTAGGTTCCTCATTTTCAACATTTTCAGCTCCTGCCTCCCCCCCTCCCTGCACCCCAAGCTGTGGGCTCTGCTGGCTGTTGTATCGGGGGGGATACCTGTGGTGTTTTGTGCAGGGAGATTTTCACTTTCTTCTCCTGATATCATAGCTGCCACTGGCACTTTTGAAAAGGTGCCCTGTGGATATAGGAAAACCACATTGTCTGGATTTGGCATTGGCCCAGCTGGTGACAATGAACTGAGAGGAGGGGGAGAGAGAGAGCGTGGAGAAGTTGTGGTGTGTGAACTGGAAGGCGGAGAAAAGAGAGAGAAAGTGGGGGAGGAGAAAGACATGAGGAGTAAGGAGGGGAGGAGAGAGTGGAGAGATGAGGAGGAGGAGAGAGAGGTGAGGGAGTAGAGAAGAGAGAGGACAGAGGAGGAGGAGAGAGAGATGAGGGAGGAGAGGATAGAGGAGGAGGAGAGAGAGAAGACGAGGGAGATGAGGGAGGAGGAGAGAGAGAAGATGAAGGAGGAGGAGAGAGAGGTGAGGGAGGAGAGGAGAGAGAGAAGGTGGAGAGAGAGACGTGAGGAGGGAAGAGAGGAGGGAGAGGAGAGAGAACGTGGGGCGGATTCCTTCCCCTTTTCTGCTGCCAGAGAGGGCATGCTTGGACTCGTGGTGCCTTCTCCCTGTAGGGGGGGCGGGGGAGCGTTGTGCCCCACAGATGGCACACATTTCCTTAGAATGGATACTGCAGAGAACACCTTTTCCTATCTTGTACACGTAAAAAAATCCTTTCCTGTTCACATAACTCATAACTCTCAATACCTTTTATGCTGTAAGTCCACTGCTCCATTATGACATGCAGTCAGCGACCCAGCTTCAACAAACTTCCCTTTTTTCCTTTCAATACATCATGCCATGCCGCAGTCTAAAGGCTGCTTGTAAATCCACATACTTAACCCTCTAAATCACACCTACTGTGTCTATTCCAAAAACTTCAAAAAAAGGTGATTAAATAAAACTTCAAAAACTTTACAACTTTAAAACTTGCTTTAAAAAGGAAAGAAAAGGGCAAAAACCAAAACATTGGTAAAAACTTTAAAAAGAAAAGGAAAAACTAAAAAACTAATAAAAATCAAGGAGTTGGTAAAACTGGTTGGTAAAAAAATACTCCAAAAAGAAATAAAAAATCAGTACAACTTCCAACAATATATTTATGTCTGTGCACAGATGCAGGACACACACTTCCCCTTTCCTCTGCCTGCATGTCTATTCTCAGTAAAGTCAAGTCTCTGAAAACAAAAGGGCACAATGAACAATGGTATATATGGCTCAGCAACCCAGCTTTCCTCAAAATTCTCACACTGCAGCTAAAACTTTCACAGAATGCAAAAATGAAGAAGGGGAAACAGAGGACAAAACAGATGTGAAAATATGAAAAATATCAGAGACGTGCCCTATGGGCAAAAGAGAAAGTATGTAGAAAAAAAAACTTTCCTGCTCCGGGTCTTCATGGAAAGCAGCAGTGAATCACAGACGGACGGGCATACATGAATAGACATCCGGGAGAAATCAAAGCCCTCTTTATCTTGTGACAGTAGTACAAGCCGCTCTGGTAACCACCAACTGCCAACTGGGTATATTGCGCTCTGGCACCCAGGAATGTTATTACCCTGCACCGGTCCTCCTGCCTGGCTCACTGGTAACAGGAATCTGTGATAATTCCACAAAGTTGTCACCACTCATGCCTGGCTGGGCCTCTCCTATCCCTCCGATGCACAGGTGAATCTGCAACAACTTTGTCAAGTGATTTGGCACACAATATCTCCCCAAGTTTCCACTACCCGTGCCTGGCTGGGCCTCTCCTGTCCCTCCGATACACGGGTGAATCTGTGACAACTTGTCAGATTCAACTTTTGATATCTCACGAAGCCACCACCACCCGTGCCTGGATGGGCCTCTCCTGTCCCCCCTTATGCAAGCAAAATCAGTCACCGTTCTAACTCTCTCTCCTGGATCTTTACAGACATGAAACACACACACAGCACACAGCAGACACCTTGACTTATACCCAGGGTTTGGATAAGAGCGTGGACTTTTTACGCTACCTGGAAAATGCAGTGGTGACCACACCTGACCGGCAAGAGGTATAGACCCGGACTGGGCACAGGGGACATTCAGGTAAGATAACCAGATTTTCTTACCTTACTTATGGAGCTGCGCAGTCTCAGTCCCCATGAGCCAAGGCCATGGCCGGCAACTCAGTCTCTCTGGTCAGCAGGGTTCCCGTGCGTTTCGCCCACTTTCCCATGTTGGGCGCCAGATGTTATGGAAATTTGGTTGGGATTAATCTATCCCTGTGTGTGCTGCGGCTGCTCCCAATTAAACTAAGTATGTTGAGCGCTCAATGAAATGAAACCCTGTACACATGGTTATAGCATCGCATTCCTTCCATACCTGCAAGTGAGATCTATATGAAATGTATATATTTCCATCACACACTCACATGTTACTTAGATCATTTCAGATAAAACCATGCTGGTGGGAGAGCCTGACATCCCAATGCATCGAGGGTCTTGGTGCAACAGCATCCAGGCAGCAACTAGGGGGGGGGCTTAGTTGCAGACTTATACGTCTGGGCTTGTGACATCATTAAAGGGGCTGGCTTGTGACAGTCTTCCCCCTGCTTTCAGAGTTACAATCTGGCTAGGAAAACTATAATAATCATATCTCACAGAGGGTACCTTGTATGGAAACGCACATAGTATCATTTTATTCAGCTTGTCGCTGGTGTTCATTCAAAACCAAACACGAAGCATCGGGCTGCCCCAGCTGCGCAGGAATCCACTTCTTGGATTCCACTGAAGCTGGAACTGGGAAAAACACAGGCTAAATTGTCCCGTCGTAGAACATGCCAAATATGTAATTTCATATTTCTGTCACTGATTGGGTCTGAATTATGGCCTCTTTGATATTTCCCACACATATATGCAGCACATTGGCTTAGACATAGAACATTCTTGGCTACTTAGCATTCCTTAGTGGGGAGGGGTAACAGGAAGGAGCGAGAGAGAGCTGAAGTCTCATTTTACAGGGGGCGAGTGAGCAGAAATTTGCAGGCAAAGGAAAGGAAGGGGGGGGGTCAAACCCTCACAGCTGGCACAGCAGAGTTCAGTATGTGAATAGAAGACTCTGGATTGTTCCAGAAAATGTGATAATCAGGGAAATCTTACGTCATATTTTCCATTATCATGACACCTGCATTTTCCTTTCACTGGTGTAAAATCTATCCCTACTCTATCTAAACCTAACAGAGAACTAATCTTCACTCTAAGTAGCTCTTAAAAGAGCTTTTTGGACTCAAACTCTACCTGCATGCTGCTTTCACTCTCCCTACACTGACACTAAGCTCCCACTATGCTGTTTCCGCATGCAATGTGTGCAAGATGGCGCTGGAAGGGCTTACATATCCCCTATGGCGCTGTAAGGCTAGCTAATCACAGTAATCCCACAACAAAGATGGCAATGGCATTACTGTGATTGGCAAGCAAGCCCAGCATGTTAACTAGCTGCAAATAAAGCGGCAATTACTCGCCGAATAATGAATAGCCCAAATAGCATACTATTTGTGCTAGTAACGAATAGAGCCGAATGTATTTGCTCATCACTAATGCCTGCAATCTGAATACAAGAAAAGTCTCATGCATAGTAAGGTACATGGGACTTTTTTATTCAGTAAAATTTGCCTACACAGATGTCTCTGATGCTTGTGCAGGTGGTATTGGAACCTTTAGCTAAGGCTGATTAGTGCCAGCCTGCCATCCCTCAGGAAAACTTCAGCGTGCCGCCACAGGTGAGATGCTAAGTTCGCTTCATGGAAGATGTGGCCCTGATTACACATTGATTACACTAGTATACAGTGATTTTGGTGTCAATGATGTCTGAATGGTTTTATACTAAGCTTATGGGGCTGATTAAGAATGACTTAAGTTTGGCCAGACTAACGCTAGTTTCTGAGATATTTAATGTTTAATTAATTAATTACAGTTGAATTCTGACTTTAAAAAGTCACTTTTATAGCATTGCAAGCCTACAAATTGAAATACAAAATAATTCTATGAGACATTTTATTACCTAAGACACCATTAAAGAGTCAAAAGACAGATCAACAGACCAAAAGCTATTGCATTTGTTATCAAACACAAGTCAAATTGAGGGAATGCATTATTTTCATTGATGAATGATCTAAAAAAGCTAGAACAAATTCAGTAAAAGTAATGGGATTTTTTAATTCAGCACCTTTAAAACACCCTAAATCTATTCAAATTACCTTAGCGCCTGAAAAAAAGTTTTTTTTTGTAGACCTGTGTTATTGTAGTGATTAAATTATTTGACCTAGTCGTTTATATGCCTCAATATATATTGTTCATATGTACTTACATTGCATGAACAAGAACTTCATTGCATAGACTAAATAATTTTAATATAATTTGGGAGTGCTGCCTGCCTAGATCTGTGTCCCGGAGCTTTGCATCTTTGTCAATCTGGTGTGGAAGTTATTTTACCATACACATAATGAAGAAGATTCACTAATATTGGCATAATGTAAATCAGGTATGCTAGACAGCATGAGAAGTGCAGAGTGTACTGTATGCCTCAAGGGTATGCAAAATTAAATATCACGATGTACTTGATTATGTTCAAATAAATCATAATACCTGGGGAAAACTGGACATTGTATAACGGCATCATTTCACCATAGAACCATGCTTGATTTACTTGCTTCAGATCCTGATTAATAATGCAGGGATTTTTTTTCCAGCGCAATTATTATTACCTTTGGTTGAATTGGGCTCTTTATGAAAAGTTTGACTTTAGCAGTGTCTAGGGCAGACACAATCAATACAAAAACTTTGGCCCAGATTCAATAAGACTGGAGTTTCACATTCCAGTTTGAAAGAGGACAGTGAAACATTAAAATGCACCAATTTCATTGAGTCATACATCAGTTAATAAATTTGGTACATCTTATCAGTGCATCAGTGCGCTTCACCTGAGATGTTACTTGAGTTAAATGCCAGCAGTTTTGCTGAATTTGACAGGCGGGCATAGCCACAACCTGTGCAGCCTGGGCTTCTGCCTAGTGCTGCCCATTTTGGAGGAGCTGCTTTAAACTAGTGTGAAATTCTGTAACTATTCACAATGTTTTACGCAGATTTTCTGATGTAACCACTTTGAGTTATCAGTCCCTTCAACTTCAGTTCAGAAGGTTTTTTACTTCACAGCTTGTCAAGCACATCCATATTATGTAATAAGATATCCTTTATATTTTTATAGTAAAGTCAAATATGATCAAAATTGAACAGAACAAATTAATTCTATAGCAATTAAACTAATTTCCCGTCCCTCAAAATTAACCCCTTCATGATTTTGCAATTTTTCGTTTTCATTTTTTCCTCCCTTTATTCCAAGAGCCATAACTTTTTTATTCTTTCCATCCCCATAGCCTTATGACTGCTTGTTTTTTGCAGTACAAGTTCTACTTTTGAACTACACCATTCATTTTAGCATGTAATGCAATGGAAAGGGGGAAAAAAGATTCTGCATTGGAATTGCAAAAAAGTGCAATTTACCATGTCCACTAAATAGTAAAATTGACCTGGTAATATGAGTGTTCAGGTCAGGAAGAGTAGGCAGATACCAAACAAGTACAGTTTTTTAATTTAAGTGGTGAAAAAAATCTGAAATCTGTAAGAATTTTTTTTGCTTCTGTCACTATTTTTCGAGACCAGTAGTCTTTTCATTTTTTTGGGATATGGGGGTGGGTGAGGAGTTACCGTATATACTCGAGTAAAAGCCGAGATTTTCAGCCCATTTTTTTAGGCTGAAAGTGCCCCCTCTTGGCTTATACTTGAGTCATTGTCTCAGGGGGTAGGCGGGGAAAGGGGAGCACAGGAGTTGGTGGCTGTCAGATCATACTCACCCCCTCCTGGCGCGGTCTCTGCACTTCCCTGCTTCTCCAATGGTCTCCGGCACCACAGCTCTTCCTGTATTCAGCAGTCACGTGGTACCACTCATTAAAGTAATGAATATTCACACATATTCATTACTTTAATGAGCGGTACCATGTGACCACTGAACACTGGAAGGAGCTGCCAGCACCGGAAACCATCGGAGATGCAAGAAGTGCAGAGACCGCGCCGGGGGGGTGAGTATGGCGGGGAGGACAGGGGGAGTCATGCAATATTTACCTGTCCCCTTTCCTCTGCCATGCGCCGCTCTGTCTTCCGTATCCTCTGGCTGTGATGTTAAGGTCAGTGGGTGCGATGACTTGGTTAGTGCACGCCCTCTGCCTGAACAGTGACTGCTGAGACCCAGAAGACAGAGTGGCACTCGGCGGTGGAATGGAGACAGGTGAATATTGCAGGTGCTGGGGCCCTGAGCCAGCGGCGATGCTGGCACATGGCCCCCATAGTGCGCCAGTGTCCCCACCTGCTAACAACACTGGCACCTGGCCCCCAGCGACAAGAGATGAGTATGTTATTTTTTTTAAATCGCAGCAGCATATGGGGCATATATATCTATAGAGTTTCTTATCTGGCCATCAACCTTTATGGAGCAATATATGGGGCATATTATTCTATGGAGCATCTTATGGGGCCATCAACCTTTATGGAGCAGCATTTGGGGCATATGCATCTATGGAGCATCTTGTGGGGCCATCAACCTTTATGGAGCAGCATATAGGTCATATTATTCTATGGAGCATCTTATCGGGCCATCAACCTTTATGGAGCATTATATGGGGCATATAATTCTATGGAGAATCTTATGGGGCCATCATTAACCTTTTATGCAGCACTATATGGGGCATATTTTAATATGGAGCATCTTATGGGGCCCATCATGAACTGTATGGAGCATTATATGAGGCTCCTGATTCAATATGGATATTCAAAAACATTTAACCTACTGATGTCTCAATTAATTTTGCTTTTATTGGTATCTCTTTTTACTTTTGAAACTTACCTGTAGCTGCTGCATTTCCCACCCTAGGCTTATACTCGAGTAAATACGTTTTCCCAGTTTTTTGTGGCAAAAATAGGGGGCCTCGGCTTATACCCGGGTCAGCTTATTCTCGAATATATACGGTATATTTTGCATCCTTCCTCCTGTACCACCACCTCATCCATCATTGACTGAAGCTTTTATATTCTTGGAGGCATAGAAGTGGGACAGTAACGCTGATAATGGCATCATAAGTGCTGGCCATGTTCTTGGCGTTCTCAAAATAGCGTAACATGGGAAACACATCCCACATGGAAGCCCACTAGTTGGTCATGAAGTGGTGTTGTTCCACAGAGCAACTCATCCGTGCATGCTGCAGCTCAAACTCCAGTATAGTCTGCTGTTGCTCACACAGTCTCTCCACCATGTGCAAGGTGGAGTTCCCTCTTGTGGGTATGTTGCATTTGAGGCAGTGTGCGGAAAGGCAGGGCAGACAGGTGAGCAGCAGAGTGAAAAGGCCAAAAGAGTGTACAGATGGCCTGCCTTTTCAGCAGCTCTGATATATCTGGCAATAATTCAGCACATGTGCCAAGGAATGTGTGTCAAATCAGCTAAGCCCAGAGCTGCTATGAGATTCCGTACGTTCCTACACACCACCAGGACAGGCTTGTGGTTTATTGGCACCAACCACACTTTTGTCTTTTATTTGATCCCAAACACATCCCCTGCACGGTGTGGGATTTTTACTACAAACATATCATATTCAAAACAGCCTGCTCCATTTTCCCCCTGGCTGTGCTGAAGTTATGGAGGTGTTATTGTGACAGGATGATGAGGTGGATGAGGAGGCAGTGGAGGAAGAGGAGGCAACATGGACAGAGAAACATCCAGCAATCCTCTGTAGTCGGATATTTGTCAAAATGCTTTCTGCCTAAGGTCCAGCCACCACTACATTTACATAGTGAGCAGTTAGAGAGATATTACCTATGTTATGAAAAAGTTTATAAAAAAACTCCACTATCTCATGCTATGGCTCGCATAGTCTCTCCAGCATATGCAAGGAGGAGTTCCACCTTGTTGGTATGTCACTTATGAGGTGGGAGCAGGAAGGCAGAAATGATGCTACACCACAGACAGGTGAGCAGCAGCACTGTGAGAACGCTAAAAGTGCACATAGACGGCCCGCACTTTCTGATTGGCCGATGAGACAATGGAGGAAGCGGAGTAGGAGGAGAAGGCAACATTGACAGAAAAAAGTCTAGGGGCCGACTGCAGTAAGCAGTAGCAACTAATTTAATGGCTAGGGGCTGACCTCAGCATTTTTGAACCCTGCTTTCTCATTTGCTCTGCATCTGGGGCAATGTGACCAGCACCTTTATCTCCAAACCGCCTATGTCACTTGGATGGCCTTGACTCAATGTGATGTCTTGGACCTCATCATCCCCATTGCATCATTGCACCTCTCCAGTCTGTCCTTAATTCTGCTGCCCCACTAATCCACTTCTGTCCTCACTAGTTCTCTGCTTAGTTCTCCTCTGCAAATCCTTTAATTGTTTCCCAATTCCACACCATATCCTCTTCAAGCTACTACAACTGATCTACAAAGTCATCCATAATCTGTCTCTCCCATATAGCTCTGCACTAATCTTCCTTCTTCTCTTCCTCCTGGTGCCACCACCTGATCCATTATCACCTAAAGCATTTCTTCAAGGAAGCATAGAGGTGGGATAGTAACGCGGATAATGGCATCATCAGAGTGCTGGCCATGTTCATGGAGTACTCAAAGTAGCACAACTTGACACACACCCCTCATAGAGGCCCATTTGTTGGTCTTGAAGTTGTGTTGTTCCACAGATTGACTCACCCGTGCTTGCTGCAGCTGAAACTCCACTATAGTGTTTGGCTGCTCGCACAGCCTCTACAGCATAAGAAAGATAGAATAGACCATCTGTGGTCTGTTCTATTAGATATGCAGTGTGTCCGGTATGGTCTGGTATTTTTTAGCTAAGGATATGGTTTCTACTAACTATATTTTACCATGACTAATATGATTATAATTTATCCTATTAGCTTGTTGTGTTGTTATTACTTGTAGTATATGTAAGATGGAGTTTCACCTTGTGGGTGCATCGGATATGAGGCGGGGAGCAGCAAAGCAGAAGTGAGGCTACACCGCAGACAGGCGAGCAGCAGCAGGTTGAGAATGCCAAAAGCGCGCACAAACAGACCACACTTTCTGAAAGTATTAGGAGACATTGAAGGACGCAGAGTAGGAGGAGGAGGAGGCAACTTGGACAGGGAAAAGTCTAAGGGCCAGCAGTGGTGTGCAGTAGCAGCAAACTTAATGGCTAGGGGCCGGCCTTTTTACCCTGATCCCTCTTTTTCTGTACATCTGGGGCAGTGTGACCACCCCCTCGTCCTCCGAACTGACCACATCACTCAGATGGCCTTGACCACAGGTCTCATTTATCTCCTTAAAGGGGGTTTTACACATAGCGATATCGCTAGCAATATCACTAAAACGTCACTGATTTTGTGACGTTATAGCGATATTGCTAGAGATATCGCTATGTGTGATACTTACCTCCGACCGGCTCCCCTGCTGGTTATCGCTGATCGCGCGAGATCGGGCGGCTCCATTTCTGGTTGTCAGCTTCCTGCTGTGACGACGAGCGACGCATGGAGGCGGGCGGGAGGACGTCTGGATCGCTGTGTGTGAAAGGTAAGTATCGTCCGCTGCGTCGCTGCTGCATCGCTGTGAGATCTTCCTGTGTGGAAGCTCACTAGCGATCATTTAGCGATGCACCAGCGATCCTGACCGGGTCGTATCGCTGGTCGGATCGCTGGTGCATCGCTAAATGTAAAAGGGCCTTTACTCTGCTGCCATTTTAATCCACTTCTTTCCTCGCTACTCCTCCCCTCTGCAAATAATTTCATTGTCTCCCAATTCAACAACGTGTCTACTTAAAGCTACAAACACTGACCTACAAAGCTGGCTACAATCTGCCTCCCCTATATACAGTATCTCTGAACTAATCTCCCGATATCTCCGACCATGTATTCTCTGGTGCTCCCAAGACTACTTTCTCTCCTCCACAATCATACGTTCCTCTTCCCATCACCTACAAGACTTTTCTCGAGTATTCCCATCCTATAGAATTCTATGGCACAACACATCCAATTATCCCCTACATTCAGAAATTTCAAACAGAACTTGAAAACCCATGACTTCAGAACAGCTTACAGCCTTCAATGACCCCGCTGCCACCTTTCCAACACCAGAGCTGCTGCAACCCTCAAACCTATTGTCTCATTCCCCATAATCCTGTAGAATGTAAGGCTGCAAGAGTAGGGTCCTCTCCTTTCTGTTCCGGTCTGTCAATATTATTTTTTTCATTGTAATTTCTATTTGTGTTTTGTATGTAAGCCCTCCTATGCAATCAATGGTGCTTTATGTTAAACCCAGTCTTTATCTCTGCCCTCTTTGCTGGTGTACACACAGCAGAAAGCTACAGCAGTTACCATATGTGTTTCATCATGAGTATTATCAGAGATGTGGTTTGGTGGTTCGCTGATAGTTTGCACTATTCCACCCATGTACTCATCCTCCAACATAACAAGTGGTTGGGCACTCAATCTCTTCAAATTTTAGAGCAGGGCCAGGTGGAAGGTCCACAGAACCACAGCCAGTAGAGCCATTAAAAGGCAGAAGTGACTGCTGCATGACCTGAGGCTAAGACTGCTTGCCTGATTTGCAATGGGGTGAAGTGGAAGAGATATGCCCATAGTCCGCAGGTTTAAAATCTGCTTTTTCAGCAGGGGACTGGATGGAAGACAAAGCAAAGAGACCGAAGGCACTCTCAGACAACTAACCTATAACCACCTGTACTTGTTATGCCTTCACCATTCATCCAACAGTGCTCGGCACAGAATGTCCTATTGCCTGAGGAAGGTGTTTAATTTGTGAACATAGCAGACACAGTTTGACCATGCCCTCATTCTCTCTGCACAAGCTACACCACCACCAGCAACATGGTCAAATCTCCTATTTGATGCTCTCCTCATTGTTTTTAACCCAAAATATTACAGGAGTATTTCATGGCCTGTGTACAGAGAGAGAGTGGTCAGTTGATTATTACACAGCCTGTTTTCAGTGTTCTCCCCCCAAAATCTATAAGAATAAATAAAACACAAAAACAGTGTTGTCTACCTCCTCGTATTCCTCTTCTAACTACACCGCCACCTCCAGCTTCTCCTTCACTTGGATCTTCGCCTCCTGGTTCATGGTTATAATTGTATCTTTTTTAACTCTCTGTTAATCCAAGTCATTTCTCTAACCACATTTCTTTGCAGGGAAATTGTCCTGCTCTTACCCCTTTTAGCTTTCTTTTGCAGTGCCTAGCCCTTACTATGACCATCTTACAGTCATTTTAAAGTACCAAAGTGCAGGTCCAAATTTACTTCTATTGGGTTCGGGGTGAAGTTCGGACCTGAACCAATCTTTAAAATTTAGTTTGCCTGAGCCTGGCGAACCTGAACATCCACGGGTTTGCTCATCACTAGCAGTAAATAAATAGTAACACTTGTGAAAAACATAGGGTACTTAGTTGACATTTTTTGATTAAAAAAAATGTAAAAACCATATCATTGTGGCAAGGTGTTACAGTTAGAAAGGTATACCACTTAAGAGTTGCAGTATACTATTAATTATTGCTGTATTAGTTATTGCCTGCATTTCCTAGGGAGAAAAAGAAATTTAATTTAAAATGCTCAATAGCAAAGGACAAGCCAAAGTCTGTTCGATAAAGGGAATGTTTAATATTCTTTGCAGTATTGTAAATTGCAAGGCTTTACTGAGACAGTAAAAACAACCAATATGCAACGGCAGCATGGTCTGTTTGTACATATCCTCCTAAACCTTTGATTTCTTAATACATTCATGCACATTCCCGAATGCTAATGCCATGGTTAAATCCTGTAGACTGCTTGGTGGAGTGGTGCGTGTACTGCACATGTTTACCAAGTGAAGGAGACTGAGCATCTGTGTCCATGTTTATTTTTCTGTTACGCTCCTTATTGCAATTCATTTATCTGCTCTGCGTTTCAAGCTAGGTGACAGAAATGCAAACACAACATGAAGTCGACCAGCCAAACTGAAATAACTGAACTGTGGTCTCAATTTAGATACAGCTGTTTTAGTTCTCCAGATAGATATAATTTAAAATGGACTGTCAAGCAGAAGACCCGCTAATATTCATGGAACAGAGGACCGTCACCTTTCGGATAATTTTATTCACTGGCGGTGGACTTCTATTACACATTGGTCACAAAGACATTTTGGTTTTATACCCAAGAGATCTAGCATTGAAAATGAACTGTGCTTGCTTTTCTTCAAGCTAACTGGAAACAGATAAAACAACAACGTCGCAAAAGCTAATACTTCTAAGGCTAAAAATGGTTACAAACTATTGTTTCCTGGCAAAACACATTCAATTAAGGAAATGCGACAGGCTTATGCATAGTTAAACACCCATCCAATTCATTTTACATTTATTTATACTTCTGTATTTTTATATGCGCCACGTGTAATAATGAATGTCTCAGTCTCAGCTCGCTGTATGCATTATTATCACATTTCACATTTGTTATCATTAAAGTTTCATGTTGTCAGATTTAGGATGTTTTAGGCAATTGTAGCTAACAAGTATGCTGCCTAGTCTATTTTAACAGATCCTTCAATCTGAATGTCAAACTCTAGAATACTTATTTTAAGATGAACAAAAGACTATTTCACATACAGCATATATATATATTGTGCCATGTCGGGTCTATTGCAAACATTCAAACTTGAGCTAAGGGTTAACTAATAATAATATCCATTTCTCACACTACTCAGGATAAATGAAAGATGTAAGAAAATACCTGTCATCTAATAACAAGCAGAATTAATGTGGCAATTGATTTTTTTAACACTAAAGAAGGTGTCTGAGACATATTCTTTCTTGTATGTTGAAAGACTGTCACTTAGACCTGTTGGATTGATGCTGATTGATGCTTAAAAATAAAGCATAGTATTCCAGGCCTGATAGATTCACTGACTGTCTATAATGCATTTACCTGCTGCTGCCAATAAATATCAGTCAGTTGCTATGACTTGTCATATAGTTTATTTATTTCATTTTAGTGCTCACATGGTAAGGAATATCCATTGGTTTTACTCTGGATTTTTATATTGTTGATTCTCTTTAATATGCTGTTCACATTTATTTCAGATCGTTTCGGTTACATACATATACAGTAGAAACAAGCTTAATTGAGCAGTTGTTAAATGTATACTAAGTCCCGTGGGCCTAGCTCTAAAATAAATGCATATTTTATGTTGATGTTGCTAAGCGTATCTATCTTGATGGCAGGGAAAGACATAAGATAATGACTGTCTCCCCCTTTCATAAAGCATTTATGTACTTATTCATGCAATTGCAGAAGATGGAATAGTTGCCATAAGGCTTGGTTTACTAATTATATGAAACCCCAACAGTGTTTATATTTCTTTTATTTGTGCACTGAAGATTAGTACCAAGACATGCTAAACAGAGCCTGGAATTAGGACTAGAGATGGGTGAACCCGAACAGTAAAATTTGGCGTCAGTACCGAACATCTACTGGTCGGGCATGGACACCGAAAATGGACTTCACCATGAAGTCCATGTTACTGTTTCTTAAAATTATTTATTTAAAGTCTGAGTGGGCAGCGCTGAGTTCAGAGAGTTCACCGCAGTTCACTGTGAGAAATTTGAGGTGAGGTGAACTGCAGTGAAGTCTCTGAGCTCAGCACCGTAAGACTTTTTCTCACTGTTTTAGCGGTGATCTCACAGAGGTCCCTGCATTTCAAGGGTCAGGATGGGAATACAGACATCACTGCTAGTCACTGAAGTTGAGCTCGCAGCTGATCATTCCTCAGTGGTTCTCAGCCTGGACTGTCGCATCTTGGAACCGCACAAGTAGAAAAACAATTTATCCCCAGTCATGAATTACAGCGTGGGACTCGCGTAGGCTGATGGGAGCAGTAGTCCCATCAGCCGACGCCTGTGACCGGAGATAAACGTTTTACCTTCGATCACAGCTGCACGTTCATGCTGTCATTTGACAGCATGGGAATTGCGGCTGTCTCACCAGTGGTAATTTTTTTATCGCCAATAAGAAGCAGTGTTTGCTGTGCTGTCATGCACATAACAGGGCGGCAAACACTGGATGTTAGGGGCTCCGCCTCAAGAGAATGGGGTCCAGGTTTGGGTTTGGATCTGGGTACTGTTCTGGCACCCAAACTTTTTTAAACTGTTGGGCCGAACTTGAACATCCAGGAGTCTGCCAATCTCTAATTAGGACCAATGCTAACTGGCCATCAACAAGTTGCATCTACTATATGGCTCTCCTTCCTACAAAGGGCCATAGGGCTTCTTATCATGTCAGTGATTTTCTCATATGCAGAAAATTTTTCTATCAGTGTGTTTGATCAGAGTGTTAGAGTTTGACAAGTGTCAAAATTTATTTATCAGAGTTTGGTAAGAGTTTCAATAGTTTTTCTTGGATGAAAAAGCAACTCATGGAGGTTTCTCAAGCTTTTCCTTTAAAAGTTTTATCATTCATAAATATCACTGAAAAATCACATTTTTTTCTGCAACTCCACCAAAACTGGAGCTGGGGTGGGGCGAGGACGTGTCAGGGCATGATGCCAAAATTATCTAATTCAGTATGCGTTGGAATATTGGTGTTCCTCCATGATTTATATTCATAGACCTCAAATGGAGTATAAAATATTTTAAGCAATGTTCTAAACTAATGAATCTCATATATATGTATATATATACACAGTACTCCTATACATTTAAGGGTGTACACGGAGGCCAGGACTGTAGTCATGGCCAGAGTCACTGAAGAATCTGTGTCTCGACCTTCCCTTGCAGAAAACTGTATTCCACTTCTCAGCGTACCTGCGACTCTAGTTTCAGGTCCCCCTGGGCTCTTCTCAGGCAGCGACGGCCTCTCTTCTAGGCGACCCACAGTAAGGGAGACACAGTCCAGGATAACTTGAACATTCTCTTTACTCAGAGCTTCACACGTTACATCCACAGTTGGCACATCATGAAATTCACTTGTTTCCTCATCTTTCCCTACTTTGCTGATGCTTCTGTGCAGCACACATCTGAACAGGACCGTCTTAGACTGCTCCCCAGATCCTTCCTGGCCTAACCTCACCATGATGACAATTCCTTCTGCCTGTTTCGCCCCGACTCGAAATCATCAGCCACCCAGTTATGTTGCCTCTGGAAAAGCATCTGACCTGTCTGTACTGTTCCCGTCGAAGCTCCAACTTCCTTCAACTCCTCACTCCAACCGACTCCTGCCCTAAAGGTGCGCCCGCAGAGCTATGAGTCACCACATCTTTCTTCTCTTATACTGGCCCACTGCAATGATGGCAATGATGCCCAGTGGCCGTGGATAATGTAGGCTGCAGCTATTTAATGTTGCTTGGCTGCCGAGCCATCCGGGCCTATAGCCGATGTGGACACTTCGGGCACCCTGGCCCCGTCTGACTAAGCTTCCCTAAGACTTGCAGCTTACCACCCGGTAGCCCCTCCTACATTAACCCCCTAAAACCTTAATATAAACTACACCAACAGTGCACACTAGTATGCCCCCATCTTGTGGTTCCCGCAAGTACTACAGTTACCCTTAGTTATAAAGAACTGCAAACACTGTAATGCCCAAAAGACTTTCCATACCTAATGAACATAAATACAATACTTGATATTACTTAACAGGACATACAATGATAACATGTACAGGAATGTAACATCATTTACAAAGGTATACAAGGAATGGTAACACATATACGAATGTGGCAGTACCATAAATGTGGGCGGTAATACATATTGCTATGTAGCAGTACCACCCAATATTGATAAAGGACATAATAACTAATAACACATTTAAGAACAACGGGAGGGAGGGGAGCAAGGCGGTAATTCTATCTCACCCCCTTACACTGGTAATAATCATAATATGTCTTTCATCTGCTCAACTAAGTTTACTAGGCCGACTATTGCATCTATGGTCCTCAATATTGCCTCTTTCTTGGTGTCCTCAGTGCTAAGAAATACAGTGTGAAACGGAACTATCATGTAATACCATCAGGTAAGCGTTTGGCTGAAAATTTAGTCTGAATCATGACAATGATCCCAAACATACAGAAAAATGTCATTAACAACTACCTTCAGTATAAAGAAGAGCAGGAGTCTTAATGATATAGGCCCCACTGAGGGGTATAGTAATGATATAGACCCCACTGAGCTCAAATCTCAACATCATTGAAGGGTATCTGTCAGCAAATTTTTGTTATCTCATCTGAGATCAGCATAATGTTGGTAAAGAGAAGCTGGATCCAACAATGTATCTGTCATGGGAGGGTATTTCGTATATCAATTATTACTGTCAGACTTGACTATCAATCACCAATATCCTGCTAATACCTCACCTGTTTCATACCATGTATATTTATTACACACAAGTCTACAGTTATAATACTATGAGATGTTAAGGGGTTAATAGCATTGATACTTAGCCGAGTATGATGTGCTGAGGCAGCCAGGTACGGTGAGGCTGAAGATCCTGCTTGAGGGAGAGGAGACGCAGACTCTGATGGTGGTGCAGAGAGGAAGCATATGGTGCAGGAGGGAGCCTAGGGGATGCTGCAGCTAGAGGGGAAACGTGTACCGCCCAGGGAGAAGAGGCAGAGGGTCAGGTAAGGAAAAGAAGAGGAGCGGTGCTTATGGAGCTTATAGAGCACAAGGGGGCAGGCAGATGAGGATACGTGAGACTGGTAGTGGACATGTGAGGCTGGAAAGGGACACAGAGGGGAACCATCCAGAAATCAATATTTTGTGGAATAACCATGATTTTTAATCACAGCTTTCATACGTCTTGGTATGCTTTCCACGAGTCTTTCACACTGCTTTTGTGTGACCTTATGCCACTCCTGGTGCTAAAATGTAAGCAGTTCTTTTTTGTTTCATGGCTTGTGACTATCCATCTTCCTCTTGATTACATTCCAGAGGTTTTCAGTGGAGTTCAGATCTGGAGATTGGGCTGGCCATGACAGAGATTTGATATCGTGGTCCTTCATCCACACATTGATTGACCTAGCTGTGTGGCATGGCGCATTGTCCTGCTGGAAAAAACAGTCCTCAAAATTGGGGAACATTGCCTGAGCAGAAAGAATCAACTGTTTTTCCAGGATAACCTTGTATGTGGCTTGGTTCATACATCTTTCACAAGATTAACCTGCCCAATTCAGGCCTTGCTGAAGCATCCCCAGATCATCACCGATCCTCCACCAAATTTCACAGTGAGTGCAAGACACTGTGGCTTGTACGCCTCTCCAGGTCACCATCTAACCATTAGATGACCACGTGTTGGGCAAAGCTGAAAATTAGACTCATCAGAGAAGATTACCTTACTCCAGTCCTCTATGGTCCAATGCTTATGGTCTTTGTAAAACTTCAGCCTGGCTCTCCTTTGCTTCTCATTGATGAAAGGCTTTTTTCTACCTTTACATGACTTGAGCTCTGCCTCTAGGAACCTGTTATGAACTGTTCTTGCTTTGCACTTCACCCCAGCTGTCATTTGCCATTCCTTTTGTAGGTCACTTGATGGTATCCTGCAGTTGCTGAGTGACATTCGAATAAGATGACAGCCATCCCAGTTAGTGGAGAGTTGTTTTCGTACTCTGCTGATCTGTAGCTTCGTTGTCCCCAATGTCTGCTGCTTGACCTTGTTGTAATGGACTGCCATCTTAGAGGTTTTATGGATGGAGGCAACATGACACTCACTGTATCCCTCTGCTAGTAAAGCCAGAATTGAGTCCTTCTTTTCCTCACTCAAAACTTTTCATTGCAACTTCTTTGGCATGGTTTCATTCCTATTACTTTTAGGATAATTCTAGCACTTGTTTTGCCATCCAGCTTGTTCTATTGCAAGAGGATTGTGAACACCACAGTAAGATTTTTTTATACTTTCCTTTGTTAAATAAGATTTGGTTCAAGTGATCACCTATCAGAAACACATTAAGTAGAATGAGGTGTACTCTGTTTGGAATTCAACTGACACTGGAATGGAATGGCTGTCAGACATAATCTACAGTTAGGTCCATATATATTTGGACAGAGACAACATTTTTGTAATTTTGGTTCTAGACATTACCACAATGAATTTTAAACAAAACAATTCAGATGCAGTTGAAGTTCAGACTTTCAGCTTTCATTTGAGGGTATCCACATTAAAATTGGATGAAGGGTTTAGGAGTTTCAGCTCCTTAACATGTGCCACCCTGTTTTTAAAGGGACCAAAAGTAATTGGACAATTGAATCCAAGGCTATTTCATGGACAGGTGTGGGCAATCCCTTCGTTATGTCATTCTCAATTAAGCAGATAAAAGGCCTGGAGTTGATTTGAGGTGTGGTGCTTGCATTTGGAAGGTTTTGCTGTGAAGGAAACATGCGGTCAAAGGAGCTCTCCATGCAGGTAAAACAAGCCATCCTTAAGCTGCAATAACAGAAAAAACCCATCCGAGAAATTGCTACAACATTAGGAGTGGCAAAATCTACAGTTTGGTACATCCTGAGAAAGAAAGAAAGCACTGTGAACTCATCAATGCAAAAAGACCTGGGCGCCCACGGAAGACAACAGTGGTGGATGATCGTAGAATAATCTCCATGGTGAAGAGAAACTCCTTCACAACAGCAAACCAAGTGAACAACACTCTCCAGGAGGTAGGCATATCAATATCAAAATCTACCATAAAGAGAAGACTGCATGAAAGTAAATACAGAGGGTTCACTGCACGGTGCAAGCCACTCATAAGCATCAAGAATTAAAAGGCTAGACTGGACTTTGCTAAAAAATATCTAAAAAAGCCAGCACAGTTCTGGAAGAACATTCTTTGGACAGATGAAACCAAGATCAACCTCTACCAGAATGATGGAAGGAAAAAAGTATGGCGAAGGCGTGGTACAGCTCATGATCCAAAGCATACCACATCATCTGTAAAACACGGCAGAGGCAGTGTGATGGCTAGGGCATGCATGGCTGCCAGTGGCACTGGGTCACTAGTGTTTATTGATAATGTGACACAGGACAGAAGCAGCTGAATGAATTCTGAGGTATTCAGAGCCATACTGTGTGCTCAGATCCAGCCAAATGTAGCCAAACTGATTGGTCGTCGTTTCATACTACAGATGGACAATGACCCAAAACATAAAGCCAAAGCAACCCAGGAGTTTAAAGAAGTGGAATATCCTTGAATGGCCAAGTCAGTCACCTGATCTCAACCCAATTAAGCATACATTTCACTTGTTAAAGACTAAACTTCAGACAGAAAGGCCCACAAACAAACAGCAACTGAAAACCACCACAGTGAAGACGTCATGATCTGCTTAGCTCATGGGATTAGGTAGTTCAGAGGTTAATCTTGACGGCCTCACTCTGAGATTCTGGGAGGCTTTTTATAGGCTCATTGTGGACTCATTCCTAATCACTTATACTCAGATCCTTGGCCGAGTGTTTGTGACCCTGGTGTGCTTTGTGACTGTGATACTTTATGCTTGTTTGGTTTTGACCCAGTTGTGTCCCGGTTACGAGTTCTGCCTGTTCCTTTTGTACTGCTCTGCTATTCCCGTGTATGACTCTTTTGCCTTGGACCTGACTACTCTCTGACTGCCTCCCTTGTACTGTGTTGCTATCTCTGTGTATGACTCATTGCATACGTTCTGACTATTCTCTGCTTGCTCCTCTGGTACCACTCTGCCCTCTCTGTGTATGACCCCCCCGCTTGTCTGACCCGAGTTCCCCTAATCTTCACTCCAGGATTCCTGTAATAGAATCCTACAGTCATCTACTGCAGCAGGACGCTAAGCCATGCCCCCTGTGGTCACATGATCGTAGGTCCTGGTACTCTATACTACCTTTAGTGTCGCAGGTCCTGTGCTCAGAATTTTCCCTGCAGTTTCGGACCCCGGGCACTCCCGTAGTCTGGGTGAGTGACCCTGCTCAGCCACGGCAGTCCGCCGGCGCTGGCAGGATCCTGATAGAAGGCCTGGCAGAGCATCAAAAAGGAGGAAACACAGCGAGCAAAAATGTTGTCTCTGTCCAAATATATATGGACCTAACTGTACATACACAGAGTATAATCACCCACATACACATACAAGCATGCACATACACTCACGTGCATACACATACGCATATATATACATGCAGATACATACATATGCACACTCACAGTGTAATGTCCCCACACACAATTCATGTGCACACACATACACACGTGCAAGCACGCACATACAAACAAACACACATGCGCACATGCATACACACACAGTATAATGAAACCACACACATGCCCGTGCATGCACACACGCAGATATACACATGTAGATACACACACGCATATACAAACACACATGCACACACAGTATAATGTTCCCACATGCACATACACACAAACACGCATACACACACAGTATAATGTCCCCACATACTCATACACACACGCACATGCACACACATGCAATCACACACATACACATGCAAGCACAAACATACACACATACACACCAAGCGCATACACGCCTGTGCATACCCATACGCAGATATGCACAAACACACGCACGTACACACAGTATAATATTCCTATACACACAAACACATGCCCGTGCATACACACACAGATACACATGCACTCACAAACACACATACATACATGTATACACACAGTATAATGTCCGCACGTACACAATACATGGACGCACATACACACATACAAGCACGAACATACAAACACATACACATAGTATAATGTCCCCACACACGCAGATACACAGAAGCACATAAACACGCAATCATTCACATACACGCATATGCATGCGCATACACAGACACACACAATATAATGTCCGCACACACACATACGCACATACACACAAACATGCACATACACACAAATACGCAGATACATGCACACATACATACACATGCACACACAAACACTCATATACACACGCAAGCATGCATGTATACACACATACGCAAGCATGCACATACACACAAACGTGCACATACACACAAACGTACCTTTCACTTACAAATGGTGTCTTTCCCTCATCCTTCAAACATGCCTCAATCACACCCATCCCCAAAAAGCCCTCCCTTGATCCATCCTCTGTGTCTAACTATCGCCTGATATCTCTTCTCCCTTACGCCTCAAAACTACTGGAACAGCATGTATATCTTGAACTGTCCTACCACCTCTCCACCTGTTCCCTCTTTGACTGGTTACAATCTGGCTTCCGACTGCATCACTCAACTGAAACTGCCCTAACTAAAGTCACTAACGACTTACTAACTGCCAAGAGCAAGTGACACTACTCTGTCCTCCTTCTCCTGAACCTGTCCTCTGCCTTCGACTCCATAGACCATTCCCTCCTGCTACAAACTCTCTCATCTCTTGACATCACAGACTTGGCCCGATACTGGATCTCATCATACCTAACAGACCGAACATTTAGTGTCTCCCTCTCACACACCACCTCCTCACCTCGCCCCCTGTCTGTTGGTGTTCCTCAAGGCTCTGTCCTAGGACCCCTACTATTCTCCATCTACATCTTTGGCTTGGGACAGCTCATAGAATCCTACAGTTTGCAGTATCACCTATATGCTGATGACACGCAGATCTACCTATCTGGACCCAACCTCGCCTCCTTACTGATTGAAATCCCACAATGTCTGTCTGCTATCTCAGCCTTCTTCTCTGCTCGCTTTCTCAAACTGAACATGGACAAAACAGAATTCATCATCTTTCCCCCATCTCACTATACCCCTCCACCAGACCTATCCATCAATGTCAATGGCTGCTTTCTTTCCCCAGTCCCGCACGCTTGGTGCCTTGGGGTGATCCTCGACTCTGCGCTCTCTTTCAAACCACATATCCAAGCCCTCGCCTCCTCCTGCCGCCTCAAACTCAAAAATATTTCCTGGATCCGCTCATTCCTGAACCATGAAACCACAAAAACAGTAGTGCATGCTCTTATCATCTCCCGCCTCGACTACTGCAACCTCCAACTCTCTGGTCTCCCCTCTAGCACTCTGCTCCGCTCCAGTCCATCCTACACTCTGCTGCCCAACTAATCCACCTGTCTCCCCGCTATTCCCCAGCCTCCCCCCTATGCCAGGCACTTCACTGGCTTCCTATTGCCCAGAGGCTCCAAATGAAAACCCTAATCATGACACACAAAGCCATTCACAACCTGTCTCCTCCATACATCTGTGACATGGTCTCTAGGTACCTACCCGCACGCAACCTTTGATCATCTCAAGATCTCCTTCTCTACTCCCCCTTATCTCTTCTTCCCACAACCGCATACAAGACTTCTGCCGTGCTTCCCCCATACTCTGGAACTCTCTTACGCAACACATCAGACTCTCACTATCAACGGAAACCTTCAAGAAGAACCTGAAGACCCACCTGTTCCGACAAGCCTACAGCCTGCAATGATCCTCGGTCTACTGAACCACCGCACGACCTGCTCTACCCTCTCCTACTGTATCCTCACCCATCCCTGTAGACTGTGAGCCCTCGCGGGCAGGGTCCCCTCTCCTTATGTACTTGTGTGTCCCTTGTCTTACACATGTTTATTATACTTGTCTATATTTCCCCTTTTCACATGTAAAGCGCCATGGAATAAATGGCGCTATATAAATGCATAATAATAATATATGCACGCAGATACACGCAGATACACAAACACGCATACGCACGTGCATAAACATACACACAAACACACAGTATAATGTCCCCACACACACGCAGATGTGCACATACACAAACATGCACATACACACAAACACACGCACGTGCAAACACTCGCAGAAGTACACACACACATGCATACACAAACACGCATACACAAAAACATGCAAGTACTCATGCACATACACACATGCACATCCACATACATGTGCATACATTCACACATGCACACATAGAAGTACACACAAACATACAGACACATACATGCACACATATGCATACATACACATGCACATACATACATGTGCATACACACATGCGGCATACATACATGCATACATGCACACATATGCATACACATGCGGACACCATCTTTGGACACTCAGGTATACAAAGATGGTGTTTGTGACAAAGTTTGTGTCCTTAAATCCGGCATTGTAGTTATTTTGATCTTTTTTCATGAGATATGACGCCCTTTTACTTTTTGCACTCTTTATGTAAAGTTAGTATTATTAGCCAAGGGGTTATGATCCTCAACTCTTCTCTGTTGGTGTCTTTTTGAGGATCACACCCATTTAGCTAATGAGACTATCTTTAAATACCGAGTGGCAAAAGTAGGGCAGGGCAGAGAGAAATGCGCCTGTGCAGGAGCTTGATGGGGACACTGTAGGACACATCATCCACACAAAGCAGGGAAAGAGGACAGCGGTTGTAAGAGGTGAGGAGGCGCTGGATCAATGCTAGAGTTTCCGGACCGGACCAAGACTATACTTGTACCGTACCGCGCCATCTGTGATTATAATAAAAACTTTTTTTGTGCTTTGCAGGGGGATTGGGGACATACGTACATCATTCTAATATGCTTTAAAAGAGGGTTTATAGGTGCTGGCTGTACTTTATATGGCGAAAACATGGTGACAGATTTAAGGCCTGTGCATTATCACAATACAGTCACATCAGCAACCTCATTGTTGTCTTTGGAGAGTGCAGTGAGTTTACTTTTAGGCTAAAAGGATTTTTAACATTTCTAAAAAAGATTTTTGGGTTGTACTGTACCCTTGGAAAATGATGATATATATTATTGCTTCAAATATGATAGTGTAACTTTTTACAACTTTTTTTTATTTAAAAGAAGAAATCTACCCATGCAATGTTTTGTTTGTTACAAGTCACATTGCATCAGTGTGTTTCTAAATAATCTAGTGAGTGATAAGAACCAGAGCTTTAGCACTGATACTGTTATGGCATTGCTACAAATGTGATAGAGTAAGTTTTTTTTTTCCTAAAAAGAACAAATCCATTTTACCCATGCAGTATATTGTTTGTTACAATTCACATTGCATCAGTGTCGTTCTAAATAATCTAAGCCCGTTATTCTAGCATGGAGAAACAAAATGTTCTATTGTGTATCCAGCTTATAAATTATTAATGGTGGGGCTGAAATACTTTTGATTTTAAAGGTATCTGTACAGAGGAAATTAGGGAGAAAAACAGACCTTTTGTAAACGAATGCAATATATTTTTAAGCATGATTTAATGCTTTCTATTTTTTAATTTAAAATGGATAATTAGTAATAGTAACCAAATGTTGCAGAACTTAGGAAAGTGTACATTCAATATACACACACCCTGAAATCTCATTGCAAACAGAAGGATCTACCTGAAAAAATATGCATTGTGAATATGTCTGTATCCAAATGCTTGTGGCAAGGTTGAATTTTTAACACAGACAGAATTCCTTAGTGGATCTAGAAGAACTAAATTATCAATATTTATGCATACAAGGTAGTGCTCATCTGCAATCGCTTGCAGCCATGACAATAAGCACTTTCAGCAGGTGTCCCAGAAGTCTTTGGACTGCCTGTTATTATTTTTATGTGGCTACATGCTATTACCATATTGCTTAAGTCCAGACAGTAATTTCATCTGACTGCACAGACTTTTCAATAGCATCATTTTTTTCAAATAAATTGTGGAAATTGTGAAAGCTGCAAATTACACTAAGAATATTGCTGTTACTAGTTACTAATATCATGATACAAGTATGTTATCAGATTACCGAGCTTATTCTGGCCCTTAAATAATTATTAACAATTGTGAATTTGGAGTTACAAATTTGTGTTTGTTAAAATCATTTAAGACCAACAAGAAGCAGACATTTATTTTTTACAAAGAACATATTTAGTATATAATATACTGATAAATGTTTCATACAGTAAAGCACTGTTCAGAAAACAAACAGCTAAGAAGTGTTAAGGGCCTGTCACACTAAGCGATATCTCTAGCAATATCGCTATAACTTGTGACGTTATAGCGATATTGCTAGCGATATCGCTGTGTGTGATATTTACCTACGACCCACTCCCCCGCTGCTTATCGCTGATCGCGCGAGAACAGGCTGGACCGTTTCTCGTCGTCAGCTTTCAGCGGCACTTCCTGTGGAGAGACGAGCGTGGAGCCGGGCGGGAGGACACAGGATCGCCTAGTGTGACAGGTAAGTAATGACCCCCGACCCCTGCGATGTCGCTGGTGAGATCTGCCTGTGTGGCAGCTCACTAGCCACCACTTAGAGATGCACCAGCGATCCTGACCGCGTCATATCGCTGGTCGGAATCGCTGGTGCATTGCTAAGTTTGACAGTACCTTTACACTACTGTTGTCATTACTATTGGAGAAGGATTCATCCAGGGTCATGTGAAGGAAGTTGCTTGTTTAGGTGGCTGACTCTTTAAAAAAATATTTAGATTTTTTTAATTGAAAATATGTTATAGTTTTATGGCACAAATGTTGGACAGCAGGCACTTTAAGGAGAACCAGTCACCGGGGTTTTCCTTTATACAATGGCTTGTGAAAGTACAGAACTATTCTCAAAAGTAATACTCGCCTAATATACAGTGTCAATCACTAAATTAATACCCACCTAACATACAGTGTCCAAAACAAAAGTAATACCGACCTAAAATACATAACAAGTCACAAAAGTAAAACCCACCTAATATACAGGCTCATATAGTTAGGTACATGGTTTAATCTCTGCTAGTATAAATTTATGTGTGGGCTATTCAATGCTCGTATATACAGTGGCTTGTGAACGTATTAACCTCCCTTTGCCTTTTACCTATTTTGTTACATTGCAACCTGTGTTTAAATGATTTTGTAATCAGATTTGTGTGTGACGCATCAGCACTAAACAGTCTAAGTTGATGAAGTAAAGTGAGAAAAATATAAGAATAAACATGTATTCACTCCTTTTGCTATGAATCCCCTAAAACTTTCTGGTGCAAGCAATTACTTTCATAAGTCACATGCTTAGTGACATGAAGTCCACCTGTGTGCAATTTAAGTGTCACATAGTCTGTCAGTATATACACACCTTGTCTGAAAGGCCACAGATTTTGTAACACCATTAAGAAAAAGGCACCACTAACCAAACAACACAATGAAGACCAAGGACATCTCCAAACAAGTCAGGGACAAAGTTGTTGAGAAGTACAAGTCAAGCTTGCGTTATAAAACAAAATCTCAATCTCTGATGATGTCCTGGAGCACCAACAAGACAATGATCCAAAGCATACTTGAGTGGCTTAAGTGGAAGCATGTAAAAGTTTTAAAGTAGCCTAGTCAAGGCTTAGACTTTAATCCTATTGGGAATCTGTGGTCAAACTTGAAGATTGCTGGTCACCAATGAAAACCATCTAATTTAAAGGAGCTGGAGCAAATTCACCTTGAGGAATGGGCAAAAATCAAAGTGGCAAGATGTGGAAAGCTCATAGAGACTTATCCACAGCGACTTGTAGATGTAATTGCCAGAAAAAGAGACTCTACAAAGTACTATTTTTAGCAAAGTGTATAGTTATGCACATTGACGGTTTCAGTAATTTTGTCCTATTTGAAGTTTGCTTCACGATAAAAAGAAAATCAAATGTTCACAGTTGTAGGTCTATTTTTTACATGAACTGATGCAAACCATGAAAAATACCAGTAACATTTCAGGTTGTGAGATAGCAAAACATGAAAACTGCTAAAGAGGTTGAAAACTTTTGCAAGTTAACATAAAGTAGGGCCTGCACCTGTAAGCCCTATATAAAAGTTCTCAATGCACTCTGCAGAACACAAAAAATAGCCTTTATTATACTCACCCTTGGCACGGTCTGGTGCATTGGGCATCTGTGGTTTTTATGTGGCATCTCATTTCTTCTTGCTATAACAGTCCACCTTCTTGCTTTCTGTGGATGATATGTCCTACATGATCCACAATGTCCTCCATCACGTTCCTTTGTAGCCATACTTCTCTCTGCCCTGCTAAGGGCAGAGCAAAATACTGTAGAGTGCAAGCGCTGAGAAAGGGCAAAGAGCGCTAGTGCATGTGCACTACAATGCTCGCCCTCGCAAGGGCAGAGAGATGTGTGCTTGCACAGGAGCACGATGGAGGACACTGTATGGATGAAGTAGGGTGTATCATCCACATGATGCAAGGAGTAGGACAGCGATCGCAAGGCATTGGATCAAGACCAGCGAAGTCCTTCGGACCAGACTGCTCAGTAGGTGAGTAAAATAAAAGTTATTTTTTGTGTAATGCAGAGCACATTGGGACTTATAAACAGTATGCTAGAATGCTGTATATGAGGGCTTACAGGTGCTGGCCCTATGTCATATCTGGAAAACATGGTCTTCATACAGTATATACGGATTGCTATAGAAGAATACAGGACTCAGTGTTCAAACTGTACAGGATATAGTGAGTCTGGAAAGTGGCATTACCCACTTAAGGTATGGCATCCATAGAAGTCAGCTGTCATCTGACAATAAAGTATCAATAATCTTAGTTGGTGATCCTGTCTTGCACACTTCTTTCACTTTACTACATGGGTGGGTAACAGAGCAAGGGAGACAAAGGCTTTGGAAGTACTTAATTTCACCCAAAGCACTTCAGCCTTTGCATATTGATTCGAAAGGCAATTTTGGATGTAGGAATTGACAAGTGAGGTAAAAGTAAGAGTCAAGTCATCTTTGCAAGAGCTAAGCATATATACGGTGGCATGTAAAAGTTTGGGCCCCCCCGGTCAAAATTACTGTTATTGGGGTCAGTTAAGCAACTTAATGATGAAATTATCTCTAAAAGGGCTAAAGTTAAAGATGACACATTTACTTTGTATTTTAGGCAAAAAAAAAAATTGTCATTTTTTGCATTTTAAAAATCACAAAAAAGAAAATGAGCTAATGCAAAATGTGGGCACTCTGCCTGGTTAGTACCTAATAGCACCCCTTTTTGCTAGTATCACCGCTTGTAAATACTTTTTGTAGCCAGCCAAACATCTTTCAATTCAAACTTGAGGGATTTTCATCCATTCTTGCATGGAAAATTCTTCCGTTCCTGTGAGATTTCTGGGTTGTCTTACATACATTGCTATTTTGAGGTGTAGCCATGGTTTTTCAATGATGTTAAGATCAGGGGACTGTGAGGGCCACTGTAAAACCTTCAGCTTGCGCCTTTTGAGTTAGTCTATTGTGAATTTTGGTGTGTGTTTAGGATCATTATCCATTTGTAGAAGCCATCCTCTCTTCAACTTCAGCTTTTTTTTACAGATGGTGATATGTTTGCATCAAGATTATGTTGAAATTTCATTGAAATAAATCTACTCGTGAAATGTTCCCTGTGCCATTGGATGCAACACATCCTCAAAGCATGATTGAGCCACCCCCATACTTAATGATTGGAGAGATGTTCTTTTCCTGAAATTCTGGGCCTTTTTTCTACACACATACCTTTGATCATTGTGGCCAAAGAGTTGTATTTTAACCTCATTGGTCCACAGGACTTGTTTCCAAAATGTGTCAGGCTTATTTAGATGTTCTTTTGCATACATCTGATGCTGAATTTCATGGTGAGGACACAGAAGAGGTTTTCTTCTGATGACTCTTCCATGAAGGACATATTTGTGCAGGTATCTCTGAACAGTAGAACAATGTACCACAACTCCAGAGTCGTCTTAATCTTTCAGAATGTCTTTTGCGATCAAGTGGTGGTTCAGATTTGCCTCTCTAGCAATCCTATATTCTGCTCTCACTGAAATTTTGCTTGATCTTCTAGACCTTATCTTGACCTCCACTTTTCCTGTTAATTGCCATTTCTTAATTACATTTCAAACTGAGGAAAGTGCAACTTGAAATCGCTTTGCTATCTTCTTATAGTCTTCTCCTACTTTGTGGACCTCCACCATTTTCATTTTCAGAGTCTTAGGCAGCTGCTTAGAAGAACCCAATGCTGCTGTTTTTGGCACAAGGTTAGAGCAGGCTGGATTTTTATATAGCTGTAAAAATTTGCTTCCCTTAGCCTTTCCTAACAAGGATAGTGAACAAGTCATAACCCTAACAGACTAATTAAGGTCTGAAACCTTGGTCAAAGTTATCTGAGCACATAAATCTCCAAGGGTGTCCAAACTTTAGCATAGGCCAATTTTCCTTTTTGCAATTTATTAAATCTAAAAAATAACTGTTTTTTGTGCCTAAAATACAAAGTAAATGTATCATTTTTAATTTTAGCCCTTTTAGAGATAATTTCATATTCAACATGATTATGAGTTCACAATAACAGTAATTGTGACAATGGGTGCCCCAACGCTTACATGCCATTGTATAAATAGTTTAGGGGTGAAGTTAAGCTGACATATTCCTTTTAAAGATTATATTGAATAGATTTAGTTTTCTTGATCTTGATTATAAAATGTTTTTCACATTTGCTTTGAAAAACATTCCATTAAGATAAGAAAATAATAACTAAAAATGTACAAAATGTTATGCCTGTGTCATAATGGATGAATTGCCCTGTTTCCTTTCGGTTTGCTAGCATTCAGACAAAACATTTTGCTCTAAGAGAACAGTCAGAATAATTATTTCATGTTAGAAGCGTTTAATGAAAGTGAAGCAAATCTGAAATTAACTTCAAGACAATCATGCATTTTGACAAAGGTACAATACAATTAGCATTAAATGTATTGATTGCCCTGAAAAATACAGAACCATTTACCAATGCAATTTAAAAACATCTGTTCTCTTGTTTAACTCTCTTGTAAAGTGGAAGTATATGAGTGTTTTATGGTAAGTGCCTTTCTTTAAATCCTTTTTTATGTTGTTAGACGGAAGTATGATCGGCTCCTCCTTAAAAATACTGCCAGTACTAGAAAAGAAATCAATACGATGCCAGTAACAAGGTTTAAAAGATTAATGGGCAGTAGTAAAGGCGAAGGGAAGAACTATTAAAACTACTAATTGCAACCCAACAATAAAACTACTATAAATATACATATAGTCAAAATGTATGAGAGAAAGAACAACAGGGTAATCGCCATTAGCAGCTTGAAAATTGCTTAATTGGGTATTTTTTTATATGTGCGCAGATAAGAAGACTTAAATGTTTTAGGACTCTTAGATATTTGCTTTGGTTCACTGACAAAACCTCAGGCAAGGCGATTATTATTCAGTCTAATTCTGCTGTGTTCCCTGACAGTTAAACAAGTAAGTAAACAGCATTAGAAAGCCTAAAAGATATATTCTTACACAGAAGTCAATTCCCATATATAATATATACACCAGAATGTATAAATACACATTTGGAATAATAAAGTCTGGATGGCTGGTCGTCTTCTCCACTACATATCTAGTGCCTTCTTGGCAATATCAACTTGATCTAGATAAAATCTTCTTGAAAAGGTCAGCAAGTATACAGGAAATTGAAAAAGAGAACATAAGGTAAATAAGATTAAATGTAATGAAAAGAACAAATGTTTATGTCATAAATAATTTTACATCCGAGACTCTTCTTGTAAAACATGTTACCCTCTGCCACAATTGCCCACATACAGTATAAAAGAAAATACAAGCTAGCTATTAATTTAAAGAATCCAGACCAGTTAAATGTTTAATAAATTAATAAACTCCTGAAAGATATATAGAAGAAACACAATAGCTATTTTAATGGAATAAAGAAAAGTAATGAAATTCTGTGAGAAAAAGAAATAATTAAAATAAGTATTCCACCATTTTTTGATGCATATAGGCCCCAATTAAACAAGAATAAAGTTTGATTCATTTAGAGGTGCAAGCCTCTTAAAATTAATTACAGTGGCATGTAAACGTTTGGTCGCCCCTAGTCAAATTTACTGTTATTGTGAACAGTTAAACAAGTTGAAGATTAAAATGATCTCTAAAAGTGCTAAGGTGTAAGATGACATTTGTCATCAGTGCATGCAATACAAAGGAAATGTGCCATCTTTAACTTTAGTTATTTCAGAGATCATTTTGTATTCATCTTGGTTAACTGTTAACAATGTCGGTAATTTTGATCAGTGGTGCCCAATCTTTTACATGCCACTGTAAGCGAGACGCAAACTGACGTTGGCCACCTTGTGCGTCTCATAACATATCTTGCTTCAGATGGTGACTGGAGTGAGTTTTGCTGTGTAAATACCTCGTCATAAATCTGATTATCTGGGTTCACCATGACCCATTCTGCTTTTTCATCCACCTCTTTCATAGAGCTTGGTGAAACTGGCAAGACTTTTGAAAGCTTTTTGTCCCAGTTTTCTTTTGAAGAATTGGGCTATAATACTGTAGTTACTCACCATCAACCTTCTAGCAGTTTAAATTATTTCATTCCGCTCCTCAGTTAAAAATCAGCTTTCCCCTTTATTATAGTTAGATTGGTCATATGATTTCCAGTCTGACAACCAGTCCAGCATGTACTGTAATTTGTAGATAGGGTGTCAGTCTCTGACTTCCTATGAAAAATAGGATGAAATTGTCCCCTATCAGATCTCTCCTAGCAGGTCTCAGACTCCTCTCTCCACCAGCTCCATCTTCCCTGTCATTCTGAATGTCCTCTACCATGTAGCTAAAGATTAATGCAGAGACTTTGAAACTGTTTTTACTGCACATCCCAAACAAAGAGCATCTTTAATTTTGTATTCTACACTTGAAAAATAAAAACTGTACTGTGATTGGTTGCTATGAATAGTAAAGACAGTTTTATATATTTGTCTATAATATTTCTCGGGTACTTTTAAAAGTAGGCTAGACAGTCTGGTGCTGCATCAAATAGAATACAGTGAGACGCTGCTGTATACATAACATAGGAGACACAGACTGTTGTATATATTACATAGGATGCAGTCAACGTGTAGAGAAAAAGCCAGTTGGCACTGCCAATGCTGCTGCAGGTTTTATGCTGTCATATCCATACTGCTCATAGAAGCTTAACCCCGTGATCACGGGTGCTGGTGCAGAAAACACAATGTATATAGATCCACATGGAGGGAGAAAAAGACCATAGCACTCACCGATCCAGGTGAAAAAGTCCGCTTTATTTAGCAATCCATATAAAACTTCATGGCCAGGAGGCTAGAGGGAGGAGTGAGCAAGATCTGACGATGGCCGTTTCGTGCCTAATAGCACTTCAACGGGTCAGTTGACGGCCATCGTCAGATCTTGCTCACTCCTCCCTCTAGCCTCCCGGCCATGAAGTTTTATATGGATTGATAAATAAAGTGGACTTTTTCACCATGATCGGTGATTACATAGGATGCACTCAAACTGCTGTATATATCACATAGAATATACTGAGATTGCAGGATACACAGATTCCTGCTGTATACATCACATAGGAGACACAGGCTGTGTATATATCACATAGGATACACTAAGACTGCTGTATACATCACATAGGATGCACTGAAACTGCTGTGCATATCACAGAGAATACACAGAGTATGGTGTATCTCACATAGGATACACAGACTGTATCACATATGATATATCTATACTTTATCCTATATATCACATAGGAGACTGCAGTATGCATGACATAGGATGCACTGACACTGCTGTGTACATCACATAGAATGCACAGAGACTCTTCAGTATCATTATATCATATATCAGTCTGCGATTGTTAGTTTGTTTACTGTAAGTGATATCTGTACTTTGTATGTAACCCCTTATGTACAGCACCATGAAACCAATGGTGCTTTAAAAATAAATAATAATAAATAAATAATAATAAATAATTATGGGACTGCACCTTTGTGTCACACTAATCTGTCCTGGGAAACTATAAAATAGGAGCAGGAACAATGTACAGAGACTCTGGCTTCATGCACAATGTATTTTGCACTGGAGGAATCGTATCAAAGTCGAAGAATGAACCAATATAGCAATTAAGCCAGACATGGCACGTGAAATAAAACAGATACAATAGTATAAACACAATATTCTTTAATAATAGCCTATGCTGCAGTGCTTTACATTTTCAAACATATTTGTTTTATTATGATTTCATATGAAGATAAAAAATATTCCAAGTATTAGAGAGAACATTTTTAATGAAACTAAAAATTGCATGTTGTCACTCAGAGAAAATAATTTACCTACTTGGGATATATTATTTTTTTTACATTTTGACCACATTCACTGCTATCACTTTGTATGCCTAAAGAAAAACCTGTTTATATTAAATTATGTATTTTAAAGGTAAATGTTCAATCTTCCTCTTTATTGAGTAAAACTATATATTGAATAAAACTTTTTTTTATGTTTAACTGATTTTAGTTTCTAAAGGAGATATATTTTCTTTTTTTCTTTCATGATAATCTGGATAGCCATATTTTCTCAGCTACTAAAATGGCAATTTCATTAAGTTATAGAAGTTACCTGGACATGAGAAAGTTTGGAAACATGTTTGTGTATTTTTATCAGTTTTATGGGTTTGCTCACCAATATGTCTGGGAATTAGGGAGAAAAAGTGACAATTTACCTCATTATGTTAAACCAATTATATACACACTGAGAAAGTTTTTCATTTTTGTCGAGTAACATGTAAACAATTGCGTTTTCATCCCAATCAAGAGAAAATATTAAAAAAAAAATGGAAAAGCATCTAAAAAGTGATCAACATTTGTTACAGTTATTGAACACAAATAATTGAATGTACAACTATTTATCTGCGCTAGTGTGACATAACAGGGTCATCACTGAAACAGTGAAAGTTTCTAAACTCTTAGAATTAGGTTCTGAACAAAATGCCTCTGTTCCTTTAGGTCTCAATTGCTTTAGGATGGATAAAATGGTTTACAATGATATATCCTCAGTGAAAATGTCCCTGGTTTCCATAATACACGCAAAAATAATTGCTTGTAAGACAGACTTTTGTTCCAATTTATCATTGTCAGCTTTTGAAGGTCACTTTTCCATTTTGTCTTATGTTATTTGCTGCTGTATCTTTTGCAAAATTCTTCAAAATGGCGCGCGTGGTTCTCTCTTCCCTCTTTTTCCCACTCTCTCTACCTCCCTCTCCCCCTTTCACTCTATCTCATATTAAATTGTTTAGAAAAAAATGCAAAACCTGGTGAATCTTAATTTCAGAACGTTCAATTATCTCCAGTGATTGATTCTGCTTGTATCCACTTAGTCATGTCTAACCATGGGATACTCTATAGGCCAGCTTTTGCCATGCTTCCCTGTTCCCCACAACTTATTTCAATTGTCTGATCTTCATTCCTGTATAATTCATGATCATATCTAGCCAATGGGCCATTGGTCTCCATTGTTTCCTTATACCACTGAGAATATGAGTAGCATCTCCTGTAAATCCCACTGCAAATTGATCCTTG
Source organism: Dendrobates tinctorius (assembly GCF_039654945.1). Lineage (NCBI taxonomy): Eukaryota > Metazoa > Chordata > Amphibia > Anura > Dendrobatidae > Dendrobates > Dendrobates tinctorius. The sequence goes on along the minus strand of NW_027361732.1, from coordinate 28,285,928 downwards.
ATCTTTGTTGTTGAATCACCGCTGTGATTATTGACTGCATGACAAGTCCTTGTCAAAATGGAGGACTGAAAAAGTTTCTACATGCATACATGGTCTGCCTGGTGGTGATTAAGCCATGATACTATAGACTATCAGAGACTTCTTGATTGTAGATTTTTGGAGATTTAGGGACCTCTGTCAACAGCTATTAGATAGATCAAATGAGAGGTTTGTGTTGGTATGCTATTGTTTATGTTGTTTTTGGCCTCACTTTGGGTTTAATATCTATTTAGGATACACCTTTTACTTTTCACACTTATATTGACATGACGTTTTTAGCTTATCATTAGATTCATGCTCTATTCCACTATTGTATTAGGTCTACTGTCCTCCTTTCTAAATCTACGCACATAACACCTTAGCCTTTCATCCCTTAGTGATCATATATCAATTGCCTTAATTTTATCATTTATTTTATTATTTGCACCTCTTCATTTCACAACATAGATAGAGTTTACAGTATACTAATATAGGAAGTAGAAGTGAGCGAATATTTCAATGTTCGGTTCGGATTAAGTTCGCCAAATTAGCAATATTCGCCGATTAATTCATCAAATATTTGCCAAACATAACTGAACGCCATTCACGTCAATGGGAGACAAAAATAAATGCATGCACAACACCATATAACGGCCCCCAAGTGCTGCCAAAACACATCAAATGAGGAACAGACACCAGGAAAGTGGCCTCAATTCACCCACAGTACAGATTTTAGCATGGCAATGCAGCAATCAGCCAGGCATGAGGTATCGGGGTCTGGGACAGCATTTACAGCTTTCAATTGAGCGTCACAGTAAGACAAGGAGGGTGAGGGATGAGTGTTGGGCCCCTTTGCTGGGAACCCTGATACCACATGCAACACCTCTACATACTTTCATGCTGAACCACACTCAGGTGGCATAAATATCAGTTTTCTAGACTACCATTGTCAGAAAAATTTAAGAATTGTAACACGGGTAGTTGAGTCCAAGGATGTTGAGGCCTGATGGTCTCGGAGGCCTACTGCTACAGGCTACACGCATGAAGAAGACCCAACCAGGAGTCTACACATTTACAAAAATTAGTGGCAGACACCAATAAAGAGTCATCAATTGCAATAAAGTAGAATTAGTATAGCGGGGACCGACACCTCTTCCACTACAGCCAACCCAGCAGATGGAGAATGTAATGGGCAATGTGGTGGAATCACTGTTCCATGTAAAAGACCACCTTCCAACAAGAAAATGAGACATACCTTATTAAGGATTTCATCTCATGTCATACTAAAGGCGTAATATACTGTACTGAATGCCCATGCCATAAAAAATATGTGGGCCGTACAAAGAGGAAACTTTGTAAAAGAAAAAGTGAACACATTAATAACAAATGGATATAAGTAAAACGGCACTCAAAAATTATGAATGTTGGTGCTCATGTCGGGTATCCAACCCAAGAAACTAATAAAGCAATAAACTTGGCACTCAGTATGTGAAAAATAGTTCCTTTTTTATTCTTGGTGCATCCAGACACATATATTTGAATGTTTTCAGTTCCAACATAGGACCTTCATCAAAATATTCTTGTTACTAGGATATATATGGTAAATAGAAATAGAGAACAGAAAATTACAAATTGTCCATATTGGCACAAAATACAGAAATTATAATGGCAAACAACATATTGCAACTTGTCAACGGGTTTCGAGAAAGATGAGTAGTGGCTGTTAAGTGTACTATCCAGAGGTGCCCAGCGTGACCGAGATATTCAATGGACAGTCATTCATGCTGTGCTGTCTATTAAGGGAAGACAATCATATTGGTAAGTATACAAAAAAGGCAGGAAGAGGGCAGTGTGGAACTGCCGTGCGTTAAGATGTGGTACAAAAGGGATTCAGATGTATCTCATCAGTGTATTCTTAGTGCATATAGAAAATGCCAGACATAAGTAGTATATCAATACCTAGAAAAAAGATTTCTTGTGGTAATATCCAAATAGGAGAAACAGAGTATCCACAGGAGAACAAAAATTGCAGGCTGAAAGGAGATAACATGAGAGTGATGTCAAACAGTATATGGCAGTAGAAGCTGTTATCATAGTGACCCATGCTAAGACAATGTTTAATATAACTGGCAAGTCCAAGAGAAAGTACCTGGATGACATGTAAGAATGAAAGGGACATCTTAAAGGTATCCGTGGACTGTGGAGTCCAATTGATGAGGAGAACGGCTGAAAATAAAACAAGTCAGGAGGCGATGGTGTAAGAGAGCCTGTCAGACCTGTATTGTGAATGAGGGAAATTAGGATCAGTATACCTCTACACCATGGGGCTGTACTTATGGGACCTCCTGGGGCAGGATGGTGTGGAGAGAGAACTGCGCTGTAGTAGTGGGGTGATTTTCCTCCTTTAACGAATGGCGCTGTAATGTGAACGGATAAGAAGTCAGGGGGGCCAGGAGTATGGCTAAACTGCCTCATCTCCTGGTATAATTATCTTGAATGTGCCCTGGTCCGTGGTGTGTAATGGCCACCTGGAGAGGAGGAGGCTGTGAGGCTCCTGTGCTTCCGGGTATAAGTGCAGACCCGGGGTGTGTCATATCACGTCACAGCGGTCACACGACCGCTAGTGTGTAGGAGGGAGGGGGAGGGAGAGGCTGTGCAGTGAGCCAAGAGTTGCTGTTGCTAAAAGCTGCAGCACTCAGTGCAGTCTGGTTATGAGAGCAAAAGCAAAATGCCGTTGGGCTAGATTATGAACAATTATCCATGAAATGCTTAAGCAAGCGTTGCACTAGTAAACTGTAATATATGCAGAAGGGACTCTTATTTAATTTAGGGTAATAATGAACGTTCTGGTGTGGGTTATAGCTATATAAACAGCCTTAAGGAGGTCTAGATCTAAGGGTCATATATGGTCGGGCGGAAAACTTTTGTGCCCTTTTGAACACTGTTGCATTGTAAACAATTTAAACAGGGAAATGTGCCCTGTTTTTGTGTTTGTAAGAATGTTCGTCTAGGGACTGTTAGACTAGAGCCAACGTCCGCTTTTACTAATCTGTCTTTAAGATTTTCCACGCTACGAAAACAGGGAAGGAATGATGCCTGAAATTCCGGAATCTCTGGATAGCTTTTTGTGAGGATGCTCTAATGCCTCCCGAACCACCCGTTATCCAGACATTGTATAGAGAAACATGGAGGGAATCTCAAAGGAACCCAATCATGGGGGATACAGGTGGTTAGGGAGGACTAGAGAGGAGGAAACTACATTAAAAAAAGTCCCGTAAAGAGACATCTTTAACCTAAGCACCATAAAACCACATGGTCTAAACAACTACGCCTAACTGTTTCCAATGACACTCTTCATTACTCAATGAACTATCCACTGATCACTGATAACATACTGTAAAATCATTCTGCTCCATCCACTACACCCCTATTCATATTCCTATTTATATTAAATTGACCCTATTTTATTTTTATCCCCCATTTGTCTTTGTATCTTATTCTGTGTACCCAATTGTGATTATTCCTACTAAAGAGTCATTTATTTGGGTATGTTTCACCAGAGTATATCCTCAGTAATTTAGCAACAAATCTGATAGTAAAACAGGCCCTAAAATGTGTCATAGGATTGCCTAGATGTCCTATCTGTGGTAACAAATGGTTTCCCTGCATATTTTCATATATTTATTAGTCCTATTAGCTGAAGAGCCAGGCATTGCCCGGGCACAGCAACTAACCGTGGTTAGTTATAGCAAATTATGATTATCCTCCATCCCATAGTCCATTCCCATATACCCATCATACATATCATACATCTCATAGTCCAGTGCCCATATACCCATCACACATCCTCCATCCCATAGTCCCATGTCCATATAACCCTCACACATCCTTCATCCCATAGTCCCGTGCCCATATACCCTCATGGATATCCTCCATCCCATAGTCTTATGCCCATATACCCATCATACAAATCCTCCATCCTATAGTCCACTACTCATATACCCATCATACATCCTCCATCCCATAGTCATGTGCCCATATACCCTCATACATATCCTCCACCCCATAGTCCCTTGCCCATATACCCATCATACATTTCCCTTCATCCCATAGTCCCGTACCATATACCCATCTTACATATCCTCCATCCCATATTCCAGTGCCAATATAGCCATAACACATCCTCCATCCCATAGTCCAGTGCCCATATACCCATCACACACCCTCCACCCCATAGTCTCGTGCCCATATACCCATCATACATATCCTCCATCCCATAGTCCCATGCCCATATACCCTCATACATTTCCTCCATCCTATAGTCCAGTGGCCATATACCCATCACACATCCCCCATCCCACAGTCCCATGCCCATATACCCTCATGCATTTCCTCCATCCCATAGTCCCATACCCATATACCCATGTTACATATCCTCCATCCCACATTCCAGTGCCAATATAGCCATAACACACCCTCCACCCCATAGTCTCGTGTCCATATACCCATCATACATATCCTCCATCCCATAGTCCCATGCCCATATACGCATCATACACATCCTTCATCCCATAGTCCATTGGCTATATACCCATCACACATCATCCCCATCCCATAGTCCCATGCCCATATACCCTCATACATTTCCTCCATCCCATAGTCCCGTGCCCATATACCCATCATACAAATCCTTCATCCCATAGTCCAGTGCCCATATACCTATCACACATCCTCCACCCCATAGTCCCTTGCCCATATACCCATCATACATTTCCCTTCATCCCATAGTCCCGTACCATATACCCATCTTACATATCCTCCATCCCATATTCCAGTGCCAATATAGCCATAACACATCCTCCATCCCATAGTCCAGTGCCCATATACCCATCACACACCTTCCACTGTTGTGAGTTCATTTTCCCCTTCACTACTGAGGCCTGAGGAACTCCCTCTTCTGGTGAAGAAAGGTAGTGAGCCTGATTGTCAAACACCTGGGGCTGATGATGATGACTGGCTGAGTGGAGTTAATGACTGGATATAAGGCTGCCGACGCCCTTCTGGCCTGCGGGTGATTTCTCTGTGGACTTCTAGGAAACCAGTCTGATTCCTGCTCATCTAAAGCTAAGATTTCTGCTTTGCCTTTGTGCATTAGTGTTTTGTTTTCCTTGCTTTTCTGGATTCTGCCATTCCCTGCTGGGGTGAGCTGAATCTCCTTTTGCCTGTTGCTCTGTCTTCAGAATATTCCTGAGTACTGACATAGCTTTTTTGAAGCCTAGCGTCTTCAGGGCCTTTTTTACTGTCAGTTGTTGGCCCTTATTTTCATAGGGTTTTTCACGGATTGCAGACAGCAGCCTTCCTGTCCTTTCCTATCTAAGCTAGCTGGGGCCCCATCTTTGCTCAGTCTATCTTTCTGTCTGTGTTTTGTTCTTTCTTCTTGCTTCACCGTCATTATATGTTGGGGGCTGCCTTTTGCTTTGAGGTCTGCTCTGGGGCAGTTTAGATTTTCCTTTCTGTCTTTAGGCTATGTAGTCCTCCGGCTGTGATCGAGGGGCCTAGGGCATCGTAGGAGCCCCCCACGGCTACTGCTAGTTGTGTTGATAGGTTCAGGGGTCTGCAATCCGATAGCTGCCAACGTCTCTGGTTTTCTGGACTTAGCTAGCATTTCTATTTTTGCCTTCTACGGTGACTCAATCATAACAGGATCACCCGCCATACCGCAGATCCTAGGGTACTCAATTGCAGGAAAGAATTGTATAAAAAAAAAAAAAAAAAGGTGTGTATGTTTTTTCCTCTATATCTCTGAGGCCGTAGGGGGAATTTTTTTTCTCTCAATGGAGATAAAGCAATTGTCTGATCGTGTGGAGCAGCTCGCTGCGGAAGTGCGGGGAATTTCCGCCTACCTTGCTCATTCACATGCTGCTGAACCAAAGATTCCTACACCTGATGTATTTTTTGGGGATCGGTCTAAATTTTTGAATTTCAAAAATAATTGTAAATTATTTTTTGCCTTGAAGCCTAACTCGTCAGGGAGCTCCGCGCAGCAGGTTAAAATTGTCATCTCTTTGCTGCGTGGCGATCCCCAGGATTGGGCGTTTTCTTTGAAACCAGATGATCCTATTCTGACTAATGTGAACGCATTTTTTCAGGCCTTGGGGTTGTTGTATGACGAACTTAATGCCATTGATCAGGCTGAAAAGACCCTGCTGGCATTGAACCAGGGTCATGATTCTGCAGAATTGTACTGTCAAAAATTCCGAAAGTGGACAGTACTTACTACCTGGAATGATAATGCCTTGGCTGCTCTCTTTCGGAAGGGGTTGTCAGAAGCCGTAAAAGATACTATGGTGGGATTTCCTGTTCCCTCTGGTCTTGACGATTCTATGTCTTTAGCCATTCAGGTTGATCGGCGTTTGTGCGAACGCAGAGCTGCACGAGAGGTGTTGCCACCTGTTGAACAGATGTCTGAACCTATGCAATGTGATAGAGTTTTTTCCAGAGAGCAGCGTCAGGAGTTCAGAAGGCGTAATAAGTTGTGTTTTTTCTGTGGAGATGCCTCGCATATTATTTCTGTCTGTCCTAAACGCGAGAAACGCCTTGCACACACGTTTTCTGTTGGTGGTGTTCAACCTAAGTTTCTTCTGGCTATTACTCTGATCTGCTCCCTGTCCACATTTTACGCCAAGGCTTTTGTGGATTCGGGAGCAGCTCTAAACCTAATGGACTTGGATTTTGCTAAACGTTGTGGATTTCCGATGACACCTCTGCAGAAGCCTATCCCTTTGAGGGGGATTGATGCTTCTCCTTTGGCTAAAAATAAACCTCAGTTTTGGACCCAGGTGGTAATGCGGGTCGCCCCAGACCATCAAGAAAATTGCAGGTTTTTGGTGTTACATAATCTGCATGATACTATTGTTTTGGGGTTTCCCTGGTTACAAATTCATAATCCAGTTTTGGATTGGAAATCTGTGTCTGTGGTGAGTTGGGGTTGTCGGTGTGCTTTTAGTGAGGCTCCGGTGTTTTCCACCTCTCCTCAGTCGCATGATGTTCCTGATTATTTGGCGGACTTTTATGATGTATTTAGTGAGAATGAGTCTGCGTCTCTGCCTCCTCATAGGAATTATGACTGTGCAATTGAACTGAGCCCGGGGTGTAAATTTCCCAAGGGTCGGCTCTTCAATTTATCTGTACCCGAGCACGAGGCTATGCGATCCTATAGTAAGGAGGCTTTGGAGAAGGGTCATATTAGACCATCCTCGTCACCCTTAGGTGCCGGGTTTTTTTTTGTAGCCAAAAAGGATGGATCAATAAGACCTTGTATTGATTATCGTGCTCTCAACAAAATTACTGTTAAATATGAGTATCCGTTAACCCTGATTTCTGATCTATTCTCCAGAGTTAAAGGTGCTTGCTGGTTTACCAAGCTTGACCTCAGGGGGGCGTATAATCTTATTCGCATTAAGCATGGGGATGAATGGAAGACGGCGTTTAATACTCCGGAGGGACATTTTGAGTACCTGGTGATGCCTTTTGGGCTCACTAATGCCCCTTCTGTCTTCCAGTGCTTCATGAACGATATTTTCTGAGATTTTGTCGATAAATTTTTGATTATCTATCTGGATGATATTTTGATCTTCTCCAAGGATTGGGATTCTCATGTGGAACATATTCGGACTGTGTTCCGGATCTTGAGGGAGAATTCCCTGTATGTCAAAGGATCTAAATGCCTTTTTGGACTACAGAGGATTTCTTTTTTGGGATTTATTTTGTCCCCGTCAACTATTGAAATGGACCCGGCCAAGGTACAGGCCATTTACGCTTGGGTTCAGCCCACTTCTTTGAAGGCCCTCCAGAAGTTTTTGGGTTTTGCTAATTTTTATCGGAAATTTATAGCAAAATTTTCTAGTATTGCCAAGCCATTGACTGATTTGACTAAGAAGGGTGCTGATGTGTTAAATTGGTCTCCGGAGGCTGTTTCTTCCTTTCAGGAGCTGAAGCGAAGATTCACCTCCGCCCCGGTTTGCGGCAACCTGATGTCTCACTTCCGTTCCAGGTAGAGGTGGATGCTTCTGAGATTGGTGCAGGAGCTGTTTTGTCCCAAAAGGATCCTGTAACATCTAAAATGAATCCCTGTGCTTTCTTTTCCCGAAAGTTCTCTCCATCTGAACGTAACTATGATGTGGGGAATCGGGAACTGTTAGCCATTAAATGGGCATTTGAGGAGTGGAGACATTGGTTGGAGGGAGCTAAGCATCAAGTCGTGGTCCTCACTGACCACAAGAATTTGATTTACCTAGAGTCGGCTAAGCGCTTGAACCCTAGACAGGCTAGGTGGGCCTTGTTTTTTACACGTTTTGATTTTGTGGTTTCTTTTCTTCCTGGAACTAAGAATGTCAAGGCTGACGCCCTCTCTAGGAGCTTCTTTGCTGATTCTCCTGTGGTGACCAAGCCTGCTACCATCTTAGGTGAAGGGGTAGTTCTTTCTGCCATCTCGCCCGATTTGAGACGTGCTTTGGAAGAGTTCCAGGAGGACAAACCTGAGCGTTGTCCCAGTGGAAAGTTGTATGTTCCTGTCCAGTGGAAGAAGAGAGTGATGTCTGAAGTTCATTGCTCTACTTTGGCTGGTCATCCAGGTATTTTTGGTACTAGAGATCTGGTGAGTCGGTCTTTTTGGTGGCCCTCCTTGTCTCGTGATGTCAGGAATTTTGTGCAGTCCTGTGGGACGTGCTCCCGGTCTAAATCGTGTTCTCGCTCTAGTGGGTTGTTGATGCCTTTGCCTGTCCCCAAGAGGCCATGGACCCATATTTCAATGGATTTCATCTCTGATATGCCTGTCTCTCAAAGGATGACTGTTATTTGGGTGATTTGTGATAGGTTCTCTAAGATGGTTCATCTTGTACCACTCCCTAAGTTACCGTCTTCCTCTGAATTGGTGCCCCTGTTTTTACAACAGGTGGTTCGCTTGCACGGGATTCCTGAGAACATTGTATCTGATAGAGGAGTCCAGTTTGTGTCTAGATTTTGGAGAACTTTCTGTTCCAAGCTGGGAATTCAGTTGTCCTTCTCCTCTGCTTTTCACCCTCAGACCAATGGGCAGACAGAGAGAACAAACCAGACCTTGGAGTCATATTTGAGATGTTTTATTTCTGCTGATCAGGATGATTGGGTTTCATTTTTGCCCATGGCCGAATTTGCTTTAAATAATAGAGCTAGTTCTGCCACTTTGATGTCACCTTTTTTTTGTAACTTTGGGTTTCATCCTCGATTTTCTTCAGGGCAGGTGGAGCCCTCTGCCTGCCCAGGTGTTGACACTGTGGTGGAGAGAATGCACCAGATCTGGGACCAAGTGGTGGATAAGTTATCTCTCTCCCAGGAAAAGGCCCAGCGGTTTTCCAACCGACATAGGACCATTGGTCCCCAGTTTAAGGTTGGTGATATGGTGTGGTTATCATCAAAAAATATTGCTATGAAGGTGGCTTCTCCTAAGTTTAAGCCTAGATTTATTGGACCTTACAAGATTTTGGAGATTATTAATCCGGTCTCTTTTCGTTTGGCTCTTCCTGTCACATTTAAAATCCATAATGTGTTCCATAAATCCTTGTTGAAGAGGTTTGTTGAACCTGTTGTTCCGGGGGTTGCACCTCCAGACCCTGTATTGGTTGAAGGTAACATGGAATATGAGGTAGAGAAAGTACTGGATTCCCGTCTGGCTAGACGGAGACTCCAGTATTTGGTTAAGTGGAAGGGTTATGGTCAGGAGGATAATTCCTGGGTCTCTGCCTCTGATATTCATGCCAAAAGATTGGTGCGTGCCTTTCATCGGGCTCACCCTGATCGCCCTGGTGGCGTGGTTGAGGGTTCGGTGACCCCTCCTCAAGGGGGAGGTACTGTTGTGAGTTCATTTTCCCCTTCACTACTGAGGCCCGAGGAACTCCCTCTTCTGGTGAAGAAAGGTAGTGAGCCTGATTGTCAAACACCTGGGGCTGATGATGATGACTGGCTGAGTGGAGTTAATGACTGGATATAAGGCTGCCGACGCCCTTCTGGCCTGCGGGTGATTTCTCTGTGGACTTATAGGAAACCAGTCTGATTCCTGCTCATCTAAAGCTAAGATTTCTGCTTTGCCTTTTTGCATTAGTGTTTTGTTTTCCTTGCTTTTCTGGATTCTGCCATTCCCTGCTGGGGTGAGCTGAATCTCCTTTTGCCTGTTGCTCTGTCTTCAGAATATTCCTGAGTACTGACATAGCTTTTTTGAAGCCTAGCGTCTTCAGGGCCTTTTTTACTGTCAGTTGTTGGCCCTTATTTTCATAGGGTTTTTCACGGATTGCAGACAGCAGCCTTCCTGTCCTTTCCTATCTAAGCTAGCTGGGGCCCCATCTTTGCTCAGTCTATCTTTCTGTCTGTGTTTTGTTCTTTCTTCTTGCTTCACCATCATTATATGTTGGGGGCTGCCTTTTGCTTTGGGGTCTGCTCTGGGGCAGTTTAGATTTCCCTTTCTGTCTTTAGGCTATGTAGTCCTCCGGCTGTGATCGAGGGGCCTAGGGCATCGTAGGAGCCCCCCACGGCTACTGCTAGTTGTGTTGATAGATTCAGGGGTCTGCAATCCGATAGCTGCCAACTTCTCTGGTTTTCTGGACTTAGCTAGCATTTCTATTTTTGCCTCCTACGGTGACTCAATCATAACACTCCACCCCATAGTCTCGTGCCCATATAATCATCATACATATCCTCCATCCCATAGTCCCATGCCCATATACCCTCATACATTTCCTCCATCCTATAGTCCAGTGGCCATATACCCATCACACATCCCCCATCCCATAGTCCCATGCCCATATACCCTCATGCATTTCCTCCATCCCATAGTCCCATACCCATATACCCATGTTACATATCCTCCATCCCATATTCCAGTGCCAATATAGCCATAACACACCCTCCACCCCATAGTCGCAATGTCCATATACCCATCATACATATCCTCCATCCCATAGTCCCATGCCCATATACCCATCATACACATCCTTCACCCCATAGTCCATTGGCCATATACCCATCACACATCCCCATCCCATAGTCCCATGCCCATATACCCTCATACATTTCCTCCATCCCATTGTCCCGTGCCCATGTAAACATTGTACATATCCTCCATCCCATATTCCAGTGCCAATATACCCATAACACATCCTCCATCCAATAGTCCAGTGCCCATATAACTATCACACATCCTCCACGCCATAGTCCCATGCCCATATACCCATCATACACATCCTTCATCCCATAGTCCAGTGGCCATATACCCGTCACACATCCTCCATCCCATAGTCCCATGCCCATATACCCTCATACATTTCCTCCATCCTATAGTCCAGTGGCCATATACCCATCACACATCCCCCATCCCATAGTCCCATGCCCATATACCCTCATGCATTTCCTCCATCCCATAGTCCCATACCCATATACCCATGTTACATATCCTCCATCCCATATTCCAGTGCCAATATAGCCATAACACACCCTCCACCCCATAGTCGCAATGTCCATATACCCATCATACATATCCTCCATCCCATAGTCCCATGCCCATATACCCATCATACACATCCTTCACCCCATAGTCCATTGGCCATATACCCATCACACATCCCCATCCCATAGTCCCATGCCCATATACCCTCATACATTTCCTCCATCCCATTGTCCCGTGCCCATGTAAACATCGTACATATCCTCCATCCCATATTCCAGTGCCAATATACCCATAACACATCCTCCATCCAATAGTCCAGTGCCCATATAACTATCACACATCCTCCACGCCATAGTCCCATGCCCATATACCCATCATACACATCCTTCATCCCATAGTCCAGTGGCCATATACCCGTCACACATCCTCCATCCCATAGTCCCATGCCCATATACCCTCATACATTTCCTCCATCCTATAGTCCAGTGGCCATATACCCATCACACATCCCCCATCCCATAGTCCCATGCCCATATACCCTCATGCATTTCCTCCATCCCATAGTCCCATACCCATATACCCATGTTACATATCCTCCATCCCATATTCCAGTGCCAATATAGCCATAACACACCCTCCACCCCATAGTCTCGTGTCCATATACCCATCATACATATCCTCCATCCCATAGTCCCATGCCCATATACCCATCATACACATCCTTCATCCCATAGTCCATCGGCCATATACCCCTCACACATCCTCCATCACATAGTCCCGTGCCATATACCCTCATACATATCCTCCATCCCATAGTCCCATGCCCATATAAACATCGTACATATCCTCCATCCCATATTCCAGTGCCAATATACCCATAACACATCCTCCATCCCATAGTCCCGTGCCCATATACCTATCATACACATCCTTCATCCCATAGTCCAGTGGCCATATACCCGTCACACATCCTCCATCCCATAGTCCCGTGCCCATATACCCATCATACATAACTTCCATCCCATAGTCCCGTGCCCATATACCCATCATGCATATCATCCATCCCATAGTCTAGTGCCAATATAACCATCACACATCCTCCATCCCATAGTTTAGTGCCCATATACCCATCACACCTCCTCCATTCCATAGTCCCATGCCCAAATACCCATCATACATATCCTCCATCCCGTAGTCCTGTGCCCATGTACCCATCATACATATCCTCCATCCCATAGTCCAGTGGCCATATACCCATCACACCTCCTCCATTCCATAGTCCCATGCCCAAATACCCATCATACATATCCTCCATCCCGTAGTCCTGTGCCCATATACCCATCATACATGTCCTCCATCCCATAGTCCAGTGGCCATATACCCATCACACATCTGCCATCCCATAGTCTAGTGACCATATACTCATCACACATCCTCAATCCCATAGCCCCGTGCCCATATACCCATCATACATATCCTCCATCCCATAGTCCCTTGCCCATATACCCATCATACATCATCCATCCCATAGTCCAGTGCCCATATACCCATCACACATCCTCCATCCCATAGTCCTGTGCCCATATACCCATCACTAGAGTTGAGCGAAACAGGTCGGTCAAATTCAAAAGTCGCCGACTTTCGCTAAAGTAGGGTTTCGTCGATCTAAACCCGACCATAGCTTGAGATCGGCCAAGCAGTCGCCGACTCGAGCGCCAAAGTTGCGTTTCCCATAATGATTTCACGCGCCTTTTCTCTGCCAATGAGCAAGGACGCACACTGTGGGCAACACGATGACATGGGCAGCGGACCACCACCATCTTAAAGAAGGGCATTGCAGTGATTGGCTTGCTTTGTGTGGCATCACAGTGGCTATAAAAGCACTGAACGCCGACCGCCATCTTACTTCTGCCGTTCTTATCATAGGGAGAGGTTGCTGCTGCTCATTCTCAATAGGGAGAGTGTTTAGGCAGGAAAGAAAAAAAAATCTGTGCTTCTGCTGATAGCGATTTTCACTGTACAGTTAGTGTGCAGTGACAGGGGAGGATTTTTTTGTGCGTAGCAGTGCAGGTGGTTATTTGGCTGCCTTTATAAAGCTACCTAATAGCTGCTTTGCTGTGTGCACACTGCTGTGCAGCCTGCTTTTTTCAAAGCAAGAATACTTTTATTCCTTTTTTCTGCACAGTTACTGAGCGTTCATTTTTTCACACACCGTATAGAGGTGTACGCTCCTCACACACTACCGTGTACCGGCTGGTATCATGGACAAATACATGCTATATGTGTGTGACTCCGTAAAAAATTAGAAGGAGATTTACCTTTTTCCATACATACACCGTATAGAGCTGTCCGCTTCTCAAACAGTGTTGTATATCTACTGTTTCGATTACGGTCACATCTATACAGAGACAGCGTGTGAGTGTGACTCCGGAAAAAAATAGACGGAGATTTAAAATTTTCCATACATACACCATATAGAGCTGTCCGCTTCTCAAACAGTATCGTATATCTGCTGTTTGGACTACTGTCACATCTATACAGAGACAGCGTGTGAGAGTGAGACTCCGGAAATACATATGCGGACATTTCCATTTTTCCATACACCGTATAGAGCTGTCCGTTTCTCAAATAGTATTGTATATCTGCTGTTTGGATTAGTGTCACATCTATGCAGAGACAGCGTGTGTGTGTGAGATTCCGGAAATACATATACGGACATTTCCATTTTTCCATAAATTGTGTAGAGCTGTCCGCTTCTCAAACAGTATCGTATATCTGCTGTTCGTATTACTGTCACATCTCATCTCATGGCTTTCAGTATCATCTCTATGCTGATGACACACAGAATCATAGAATCATAGAATCATAGAATCGTAGAGTTGGAAGGGACCTCCTGGGCCATCTGGTCCAACCCCCTGCTCAAAGCAGGATTCGCTAAATCATCCCAGTCAGATGTCTGTCCAGCCTCTGTTTGAAGACTTCCATTGAAGGAGAACTCACCACTTCTCGTGGCAGCCTGTTCCACTCATTGATCACTCTAACTATCAAAAAGTTTTTTCTAATATCTAATCTGTGTCTCCTCCCATTCAGTTTCATCCCATTGCTTCTAGTCTTTCCTTGTGCAAATGAGAATAAAGTTGATCCTTCTACAATGTGACAGCCCTTTAGATATTTGTAGACAGCTATTAAGTCTCCTCTCAGTCTTCTCTTTTGCAAACTAAACATTCCCAAATCCTGCAACCTTTCCTCATAAGACAGGGTTTGCAGACCGGTCACCATTCTGGTCGCTCTTTTCTGAACTTGCTCCAGTTTGTTGATGTCTTTTTTAAAATGTGGTGCCCAAAACTGGACACAATATTCCAGATGAGGTCTGACCAAAGAGGAGTAGAGGGAAATAATGACTTCACGTGATCTAGACTGTATGCTTCTGTTAATACATCCTAGAATTGCATTTGCCTTTTTTGCTGCTGCATCACACTGTTGACTCATATTCAGTCTGTGATCTATTAGTATACCCAAGTCTTTTTCACATGTGCTGTCACTTAGCCCTATTCCTCCCATTCTATATATGCTTTTTCCATTTTTATTGCCCAGATGTAGTACTTTGCATTTCTCCCTGTTAAAAACCATTCTGTTAGTTGCTGCCCACTTCTCCAGTTTATTTAAATCTTTTTGAATCCTCTCTCTCTCTTCTCTAGTATTAGCTATCCCTCCTAGCTTTGTGTCATCAGCAAATTTAATCAGTTTACCCTCAATTCCTTCATCTAAATCGTTGATAAAGATGTTGAACAATACAGGGCCAAGGACAGAGCCCTGTGGTACCCCACTTGAGACATTCTTCCAACTGGATGTGCAGCCATTTACGACCACTCTTTGGGTCCGATCACTAAGCCAGTTATGAATCCACCTAACAGTTGCCTTGTCCATTCCATACTTAATCATTTTTTCAATAAGGATTGTATGAGAGACTTTGTCAAAAGCTTTGCTGAAGTCAAGATATACTATATCTACAGCATTTCCTTGATCCACCCAATCAGTGATACCGTCATAGAAGGAAATTAAGTTAGTCTGACATGACTTATTAGTTACAAACCCATGCTGACTCTGTTTAATCACTTCATTCTTATCCAGGTATTGACATACATGTTGTTTAATAATTTGTTCAAAGATCTTTCCTGGTATAGAAGTCAGACTCACCGGCCTATAGTTACCTGGGTCCACCTTCTTCCCCTTTTTGAAGATAGGAACAACATTTGCTCTTCTCCAGTCTTCTGGGACTTCTCCTGTTCTCCAAGAATTTTCAAAGATTATAGAGAGGGGTTCAAAAATTTCTTCTGCTATCTCCTTCAGTACTCTGGGGTGTAATTCATCTGGACCTGGAGACTTGAATTCATTTAGGCTAGCTAAGTGTTTCCTCACTATCTTTCTGTTTATAGATATCCTGGATTCTTCTATTCCCTTAATAGGACAGTGAATAACAGTTGATGTTACATTTCCTTTCTGAGAGAAAACAGATGCAAAATAGGAATTTAAAAGTTCAGCCTTCTCAACATCCTGTCTTACCATTTCATCATTTTCATCCTGTAAAAATCCTATAGCATCTTTGACTTTTCTTTTACTTTTGACATATCCCCAAAATCCTTTATTATTGCTTTTGACATCTCTTGCAAGCCTCAATTCATTTTCAGCTTTAGCTAATCTGATTTGTGCCCTGCAGGTTCTGCAGACAGCATTATATTCTTCTTTAGATATGCCTCCCTCTTTCCATTTTATAAACATTTTTTTCTTCCTTTTTAGCATGTGCTTAAGTTCTGTGTTCATCCATCCTGGTTTCCTTAACTGCTTCCTATTCTTCCCTCTTTTTGGAATTGTTAACAACTGTGCTTTGAGAATTTCATTTTTCAAGATTTCCCATCCTTCCTGGACATTTTTGTCTTTAAGGATATCCAGCCATTGGATCCCTCCAATTCTCTTTCTGAATCCCTTAAAATCTGCCTTTCTGAAATCTAACCTTGACGTCTGAGTCTTCACAGGTCTTCCGCCTCTAGTTATCCAAAATTCTAAAATAGCATGGTCGCTACCTCCTAGGGTCCCAGCCACTTTTACCTCCTCAACCATTTCCTCCCTGTTTATAAGGATTAGATCCAAGGTAGCAGTTCCCCTTGTTTTCTCCCTTACCTTTTGGAAGATAAAGTTGTCAGCAAGAGAGGATAAGAATTTCCTTGACCTGTTAGTTTTGCCTGAGAGAGATTCCCAACAAATGTCTGGATAGTTGAAATCTCCCATGACAACTATGTCATATTTTTTGGAGAACTTGGCCATTTGATGCATAAAGAGTTCATCCATAGCTTCAGCTTGCACAGGCGGCCTGTAGTAAATGCCTACAATGGTGTCCTTTCCATTGTTCTGTCCTTGTATTCTTACCCAAACAGTTTCCACAGAACTCCCAGTCTCTGAAGCTTCAATCTCTGTGCAGATATACGCGTTTCTAACATACAATGCGACACCCCCTCCTCGTTTATCAAGTCTGTTTCTTGCAAATAAGTTGTATCCTTCTAGTCTTGTATTCCAATCATGTGTATTGTCCCACCAAGTTTCAGTGATTCCAATGACATCATATTTCTTTTCCTGTGTTAGTAGTTCCAATTCTCCTTGTTTGTTGCCCATGCTTTGTGCATTAGTATAGAAACATTTTAGTTTGTGATTGGTTTCTCTTTCTCCAATATTTTTATTAATTAGATTCTTTCGTCTTTGTTCTTCCTTTCCACTTCTAATAGCAGAGTTCTCAATAGCATTTGTCAGGTGTATGGCTTTTTCTGGTCTTTTGCTTCCCTTCCCATGTTGTTCTAGTTTAAAGCTCTCCTTACAAGTGTAGCAAGGCGACTTCCAAATACATGCTTATCAGTCTTCGTAAGGTGCACCCCATCTCTAGCAAGTAGTCCATCGTATAAGTAGTTCACTCCGTGATCCAGAAATCCAAATCGTTGCTGACGGCACCATCGACGTAGCCAGTTGTTCACCTGCAGAATCTTATTCCACCTCCTTGTTCCATGGCCATCCACTGGGAGGATGGAAGAGAAGACCACCTGCGCTCCCAGTTCTTTCACTTTCTTGCCTAAGTCTTCAAAGTCTCTGCAGATGGTTTCCAGGTCGTTTCTTGCAGTGTCATTTGTCCCCACATGTAGTAGCAGGAATGGGTAGTCATCTGTAGGTCTGAAGAGTCCTGATATCCTGTCAGACACATCTTTAATTTTTGCACCTGGAAGACAACACATTTCTCTTGAAGTTATATCCGGTCTGCAGATAGCGGCCTCAGTTCCTCTCAACAGGGAATCCCCCATGACCACCACTCTCCGTTTCTTCTTCACAACATTTTTCTTTCTCCATCCAGGAGGACTCTGAAGGCGTACAAGGTTGCTGCTTGTTGGCAAAGTCTTATCCTGATGTATTTCTTCATTGTTTTCCTGCGTGAGAGCCTGGTACTGGTTTCTGAGCAGTATGGGTGCTGACTGCCTCCTGATCCTCCTGCTTCTCTGGGTCACATGTCTCCATTCCTCTGTTTCTTCAGGTGCACTTCGAATTTCTTCTCTTTCTGTAACATGAAGAGATAATTCTGCTCTGTCCAAGAACTCTTCACCTTCCTTAATGATCTTCAACGTAGCTAACCTCTCTTCGAGATTTTGCAACTTTTCCTCCAACAGGGACACAAGCTTGCATTTGTGGCATGTGAAGTTTGGCTTTTCCACTGGTAAGTCTGTGAACATGTAGCAAGAAATGCAGCTCACCAAATGGCTCCTGGCCTCTTCCATCTTGAGATTTCTTAAAAACGATGAAAGATGAGCCCAATTTCCGATTTCCTCTTTTCAGCTGCAACGGCCAAAACCCAGTGATCGTTGAGCTCGCGGAGACTCTTCACTTATCCCAGAAGGCACTGGGAATATGCAAATGATCTCCTCAAGACTCTTCCCCTGGTTTACATCTACATCTCTGGACCAGATATCACCTCCCTACTAACCAGAATCCCTCAATGTCTGTCCACTATTTCATCCTTCTTCTCCGCTAGATTTCTGAAACTTAACATGGACAAAACAGAATTCATCATCTTTCCCCCATCTCACGTGACCCCCCATCCATTACAGTAAATGGCTGCCCACTCTCCCCAGTCCCACAAGCTCGCTGCCTCGGGGTAATCCTTGACGCTGATCTCTCCTTCAAACCACATATCCAAGCCCTTTCCACTTCCTGCCGACTTCAACTCAAAAATATTTCACGAATCCGTTCATTCCTCAACCAAAAATCTGCAAAAACCCTAGTCCATGCCCTCATCATCTCTCGCCTTGACTACTGCAACCTCCTGCTCAGTGGCCTCCCCTCGAACACTCTCGCACCTCTCCAATCTATTCTAAACTCTGCTGCCCGACTAATCCACCTGTCCCCCTGCTATTCCCCAGCTTTTCCCCTCTGTCAATCCCTTCACTGGCTCCCCATTGCCCAGAGACTCCAGTACAAAACCCTAACCATGACATACAAAGCCATCCACAACCTGTCTCCTCCATACATCTGTGATTGCGTCTCCCGGTACTTTCCTGCACGCAACCTCCGATCCTCACAAGATCTCCTTCTCTACTCCCCTCTTATCTCCTCTTCCCACAATCGCATACAAGATTTCTCTCGCACATCACCCCTACTCTGGAACTCTCTACCACAACATATCAGACTCTCACCTACCTTCGAAACCTTCAAAAAGAGCCTGAAGACCCACCTCTTCCGACAAGCCTATAACCTGCAGTAACCACCGATCGACCAAACCGCTGCATGACCAGCTCTACCCTCGCCTACTGTATTCTCACCCATCCCTTGTAGATTGTGAGCCTTCGCGGGCAGGGTCCTCTCTCCTCCTGTACCAGTTATGACTTGTATTGTTTAACATCATTGTACTTGTTTTTATTATGTATACCCCTCCTTACATGTAAAGCGCCATGGAATAAATGGCGCTATAACAATTAATAATAATAATAATAACAATAATCTATACAGAGACAGCGTGTGTGTGAGACTCTGGAAATACATATATGGACATTTCCATTTTTCCATACATCGTATAGAACTGTCCGCTTCTCAAACAGTATCGTGTTGTGAATTCGCTTTCTGGCCTACCTCTGGTTACTAGTGAAGGTACTGGAGCTGGTTATATTGACAGAGGAGTCGCGAGTTCTCTTTCCGGGCTCCCTCTGGTGGTTACTGAAGGTAATGGAACTGATCTAATTGACAGAGGCCTGCCACCTGATAATGAGGAGTGTTGTGAGTTCATTTTCCCCTTCACCATTGAGGCCTGATGAACTCCCTCTTCTGGTGAAGGAAGGTAGTGAGGCTGATTACCAAGCACCTGAGCAGGATGATGATGACTGGGTGACTGGAATTGCTGACTGGATATAAGGCAGCCGACGCCCTTCTGCCTTGCTGGTGGTTTCTCAGAGGGATTCTAGGAGACCAGTCTGATTCCTGCTCCTCAAAAGCTAAGTTTTCTGCTCTGCTTTTTGCATTTGTGTTTTGGTTTTGTTTTTCCTTGTTTTTCTGGATTTCTGCCATGCCCTGCTGGGGTGAGCTGAATTCCTTTTTGCTCTGTCTTCAGAAAATACCTGAGTACTGATATAGTCTTTTTGAAGCCTAGCGTCTTCAGGGCTTTTTTCCCTATCAGTCTGTTGGCTCTTGCTTTGATAGGGTTTTGGCGGATTGCAGACAGCAGCTTTTCTATCCTGTCCTATTTAGTTAGCTTGGGCCCCATCATTTGCTCAGCCTATCTTTCTATCTGCGTGAGCGTTTTTTCATCTTGCTTCACCGTCATTATATGTTGGGGGCTGCCTATTGCTATGGGGTTTGCTCTGGGGCAGTTTAGATTCGCCTTTCTGTCTTAAGGCTATTTAGTTCTCCGGCTGTGATCGAGGGGGTCTAGGGCACCGTAGGAACCCCCCACGGCTACTGCTAGTTGTTGTTGATAGGTTTAGGGGTCTGCAATCCGATAGCTGCCAACTTCTCTGGTTTTCTGGACTTAGCTAGTATTTCTGTTTTTGCCTCCTACGGTGACTCATTCATAACAGAATCACCAGCCATACCGCAGATCCTAGGGTACTCAATAGCAGGAAAGAATTCTAAAAAAAAAAAAGTGTGTATATTTTTTCCTCTATATCTCTGAGGCCGTTTTTCTCTCAATGGAGATAAAGCAATTGTCTGATCGTGTGGATCAGCTCGCTGCGGATGTGCGAGGAATTTCCGCCTACCTTGCTCATTCACATGCTGCTGAACCAAAGATCCCTACTCCTGATGTGTTTTTTGGGGATCGGTCTAAATTTTTGAATTTCAAAAATAATTGTAAATTATTTTTTGCCTTAAAGCCTATCTCGTCAGGGAGCTCACGCAGTAGGTTAAAATTGTCATCTCTTTGCTGCGTGGCGATCCCCAGGATTGGGCGTTTTCTTTGATACCAGATGATCCTATTCTGACTAATGTGAACGCATTTTTTCAAGCCTTGGGGTTGTTGTATGACGAACCCAATGCTATAGATCAGGCTGAAAAGACCCTGTTGGCATTGAGCCAGGGTCAAGATTCTGCAGAATTGTACTGTCAAAAATTCCGAAAGTGGGCGGTCCTTACTACCTGGAATGATAATTCCTTGGCAGCTCTCTTTTGGAAGGGTTTGTCAGAAGCCGTAAAAGATACTATGGTGGGATTTCCTGTTCCCTCTGGTCTTGACGATTCTATGTCATTAGCCATTCAGGTTGATCGGCATTTACGTGAACGCAGGACTGCATGAGAGGTGTTGCCACCTGTTGAACAAGTGTCTGAATCTATGCAATGTGAGTTTTGTCCAGGGAGCAACGTCAGGAGTTCAGAAGGCGTAATAAGCTGTGTTTTTTTTGTGGAGATGCCTCGCATATTATTTCTGTCTGTCCTAAACGAGAGAAACGTTTTGCACACACGTTTTCTGTGGGTGGTGTTCAACCTAAGTTTCTTCTGGCAATTACTCTGATCTGCTCCCAGTCCACATTTTCCGCCAAGGCTTTTGTGGATTCGGGAGCAGCCCTGAACCTAATGGACTTGGATTTTGCTAAACGTTGCGGATTTCCGATGACACCTCTGCGGACGCCTATCCCTTTGATGGGGATTGATGCTACTCCTTTGGTGAAAAATAAACCTCAGTTTTGGACCCAGGTGGTAATGCGGGTCGCCCCAGACCATCAAGAAAATTGCAGATTTTTGGTGTTGCATAATTTGCATGATACCATTGTTCTGGGGTTTCCCTGGTTGCAAATTCATAATCCAGTTTTGGACTGGAAATCGGTGTTTGTGGTGAGTTGGGGTTGTCGGTGTGCCCTTAGTGAGGCTCTGGTTTTTTCCACCTCCCCTCAGTCGCATGATGTTCCTGACTATTTGGCAGACTTTTATGATGTAGTTAGTGAGAATGAGTCTGCGTCTTTGCCTCCTCATAGGAGTTATGACTGTGCAATTGAACTGAGCCTGGGGTGTAAATTTCCCAAGGGTCGGCTCTTCAATTTATCTGTACCCGAGCACGAGGCTATGCGATCCTATATTAAGGAGGCGTTGGAGAAGGGTCATATTAGACCATCCTCTTCACCCTTAGGTGCCGATTTTTTTTTGTGGCCAAAAAGGATGGTTCATTAAGGCCTTGTATTGATTATCGTGCCCTCAACAAAATTACTATTAAATATCAGTATCCGTTACCCCTGATTTCGGATCTATTCTCCAGAGTTAAAGGTGCTTGCTGGTTTACCAAGCTTGACCTCTGGGGGCATATAATCTTATCCGCATTAAGCATGGGGATGAATGGAAGAAGGCGTTTAATACTCCGGAGGGACATTTTGAGTACCTGGTGATGCCTTTTGGGCTCACTAATGCCCCTTCTGTCTTCCAGTGCTTCATGAACGACATTTTCAGGGACTTTGTGGATAAATTTTTGATTATCTATCTGGATGATATTTTGATCTTCTCCAAGGATTGGGATTCTCATGTGGAACATGTTCGGACTGTGTTCCGGATCTTGAGGGAGAATTCCCTGTATGTCAAAGGATCGAAATGCCTTTTTGGGGTACAGAGGATTTCATTTTTGGGATTTATTTTGTCCCCGTCAACTATTGAAATGGACCCGGCCAAGGTACAGGCCATTTATGATTGGGTTCAGCCCACTTCTTTGAAGGCCCTCCAGAAGTTTTTGGGTTTTGCTAATTTTTATCGGAAATTTATAGCAAAATTTTCTAGCATTGCCAAGCCATTGACTGATCTGACTAAGAAGGGTGCTGATGTGTTGAATTGGTCTCTGGAGGCTGTTTCTTCCTTTCAGGAGCTGAAGCGAAGATTCACTTCTGCCCCGGTTTTGCGGCAACCTGATGTCTCACTCCCATTCCAGGTAGAGGTGGACGCTTCTGAGATTGGTTCAGGAGCTGTTTTGTCCCAAAAGGATCCTGTAACATCTAAAATGAATCCCTGTGCTTTCTTTTCCAGAAAGTTCTCTCCATCTGAACGTAACTATGATGTGGGGAATCGGGAACTGTTAGCCATGAAATGGGCATTTGAGGAGTGGAGACATTGGTTGGAGGGAGCTAAACATCAAGTCGTGGTCCTCACTGACCACAAGAATTTGATTTACCTGGAGTCGGCCAAATGCTTGAACCCTAGACAGGCTAGGTGGGCCTTGTTTTTTACACGTTTTGATTTTGTGGTCTCTTTTCTTCCTGGCACTAAGAATGTCAAGGCTGACGCTCTCTCTAGGAGCTTCTTTGCTGATTCTCCTGTGGTGACCAAGCCTGCTACCATCTTAGGCGAAGGGGTAGTTCTTTCTGCCATCTCTCCCGATTTGAGACGTGCTCTGGAAGAGTTCCAGGAGGACAAACCTGAGCGTTGTCCCAGTGGAAAGTTGTATGTTCCTGACCAGTGGAAGAAGAGAGTGATGTCTGAAGTTCATTGCTCTGCATTGGCTGGTGATCCAGGTATTTTTGGTACTAGAGATCTGGTGAGTCGGTCTTTTTGGTGGCCCGCCTTGTCTCGTGATGTCAGGAATTTTGTGCAGTCCTGTGGGACTTGCTCCCGGTCTAAACCTTGTTCTCGCTCTAGTGGGTTGTTGATGCCTTTGCCGGTCCCCAGGAGGCCATGGACCCATATTTCAATGGATTTCATCTCTGATATGCCTGTCTTTCAGATAATGACTGTTATTTGGGTGATTTGTGATAGGTTCTCTAAGATGGTTCATCTTGTACCACTCCCTAAGTTGCCATCTTCCTCTGAGTTGGTGCCCCTGTTTTTGCAACAGGTGGTTCGCTTGCACGGGATTCCTGAGAACATTGTATCTGACAGAGGAGTTCAGTTTGTGTCTAGATTTTGGAGGACATTCTGTTCCAAGCTGGGAATTCAGTTGTCCTTCTCTGCTTTTCACCCTCAGACCAATGGGCAGATGGAGAGAACAAACCAGACCTTGGAGTCGTATTTGAGATGTTTTATTTCCGCTGATCAGGATGATTGGGTTTCATTTTTGCCCATGGCCGAATTTGCTTTAAATAATGGAGCTAGTTCTGCTACTTTGATGTCACCTTTTTCTTGTAACTTTGGGTTTCATCCTCGATTTTCTTCAGGGCAGGTGGAGCCTTCTGCCTGCCCAGGTGTTGACACTGTGGTGGAGAGAATGCACCAGATCTGGGACCAAGTGGTGGATAAGTTATCTCTCTCCCAGGAAAAGGCCCAGCGGTTTTCCAACCGACATAGGACCATTGGTCCCTAGTTTAAGGTTGGTGATATGGTGTGGTTATCATCAAAAAATATTGCTATGAAGGTGGCTTCTCCTAAGTTTAAGCCTAGATTTATTGGACCTTACAAGATTTTGGAGATTATTAATCCGGTCTCTTTTCGTTTGGCTCTTCCTGTCACATTTAAAATCCATAATGTGTTTCATAAGTCCTTGTTGAAGAGGTTTGTTGAACCAGTTGTTCCTGGAGTGGCACCTCCGGACCCTGTATTGGTTGAAGGTAACATGGAATATGAGGTAGAGGAGATACTGGATTCCCGTCTGGCTAGATGGAGACTCCAGTATTTGTTTAAGTGGAAGGGTTATGGTCAGGAGGTAATTCCTGGGTCTCTGCCTCTGATATTCATGCCAAAAGATTGGTACGTGCCTTTCATCGGGCTCACCCTGATCGCCCTGGTGGCGTGGATGAGGGTTCGGTGACCCATCCTCAAGGGGGAGGTACTGTTGTGAGTTCATTTTCCCCTTCACCATTGAGGCCTGATGAACTCCCTCTTCTGGTGAAGGAAGGTAGTGAGGCTGATTACCAAGCACCTGAGCAGGATGATGATGACTGGGTGACTGGAATTGCTGACTGGATATAAGGCAGCCGACGCCCTTCTGCCTTGCTGGTGATTTCTCAGAGGGATTCTAGGAGACCAGTCTGATTCCTGCTCCTCAAAAGCTAAGTTTTCTGCTCTGCTTTTTGCATTTGTGTTTTGGTTTTGTTTTTCCTTGTTTTTCTGGATTTCTGCCATCCCCTGCTGGGGTGATCTGAATTCCTTTTTGCTCTGTCTTCTGAAAATACCTGAGTACTGACATAGTCTTTTTGAAGCCTAGCGTCTTCAGGGCTTTTTTCCCTATCAGTCTGTTGGCTCTTGCTTTGATAGGGTTTTGGCGGATTGCAGACAGCAGCTTTTCTATCCTGTCCTATTTAGTTAGCTTGGGCACCATCATTTGCTCAGCCTATCTTTCTATCTGTGTGAGTGTTTTTTCATCTTGCTTCACCTTCATTATATGTTGGGGGCTGCCTATTGCTTTGGGATCTGCTCTGGGGCAGTTTAGATTTCCCTTTCTGTCTTTAGGCTATTTAGTTCTTCGGCTGTGATCGAGGGGTCTAGGGCACCGTAGGAACCCCCCACGGCTACTGCTAGTTGTTGTTGATAGGTTCAGGGGTCTGCAATCCGATAGCTGCCAACTTCTCTGGTTTTCTGGACTTAGCTAGTATTTCTGTTTTTGCCTCCTACGGTGACTCATTCATAACAGAGGAGGATGACTGGAGATATGGAGTTTCTGACTGGATTTAAGACAGCTGACTCCCTCTATCCTTGCTGGTGATTTTTTTCCTGCCTCCTGAGGTCTTAGTTTCCATCTCAGTCCCTGCATGCTCAGCTAAGTGTTCTTTTGCTATTGTTCACATTTGATCTGGTTTTGTCTATTACAGTTTTGTGTGTTCAGCCAGCTCCGGCTGGGGCTGTGCTGAATTTCCATCCTTATGTTACTGCTTGTGCCTGTTTGTTTTTGTCCCTTATTATATTGGCCTCTTTTTAATCTGCTTTCAGAATATACTAGAGTGCTGATATAGTGGGCGAAGTCTAGTGACTTCAGTATTTTTCTATCAGACGTGTTGGGCATTTTTTGCAGGGCTTTTTGCGTGACTGCAGACAGAGTCTTTCCTTTCCTGTCCTGTCTAGTTAGTGTGGGCCCCATCATTTGCTCAGTCTATTTTCCTACCTGCGTTTGTGTTTTCATCTTGTCTCACCGATAATATATGTTTGGGGGCTATCTATTCCTTTGGGGTCTGCTCTGGGGCAATTTAGATTTCCCCTTTTTTGCTTTAGGCTTATTTAGTTCTCCGGCTGTGTTGAAGCATCTAGGATCATCGTAGGTACGCTCCACAGCTACTGCTAGTTGTGTGGATAGGATCAGGGGTCTGCAATCCGCTTAATTACCAACCTCTCTGGTTTTCCGTGGCTTAGCTTGGTCTTGCTTTTCTCCTCGGTGAGCCAATCATAACAGTATCGTATATCTGCTGTTTAGATTACTGTCACATCTATACAGAGACAGCGTGTGTGTGAGATTCCAGAAATACATATACGGACATTTCCATTTTTCCATACACCGTATAGAGCTGTCCGCTTCTGATACAGTGCCGTATATCTGCTGGTTGAATTACGGTCAAATACATACTGGCAGAGCGTCTGTGTGTGACTCCGGAAACAAATATACGGAGACTGACATTTTCCCCAAAAACGTATACAGCTGTACACTTCTGATACAGTACTGTATATCTGATGGTTGGATTATGGTCAAAGACATACTGGGGAGCATCTGTGACTAAGGAAATATATACAGATATTTTAATTTTTCCATACACCTCCTCATACAGTGCCATATCTCTGCTGGTATTTTTGGTACATTTTCCCAAACATGAGGAAGTATGGTGGAAGAGGCCGCGTACGTGGGCGGAGAGGCACAGCTGGTACTGATGGTGATGGTGGAGCATCTGCTGGTTATGCCAAAAGTACAATAGCAGCTAAGGAAGGAGGTGTTGAGCCTGTGTCATCGTCTGGCACAAGAAGGCCTTTAAGGTTCCCTTTTCTGGGAGTAGGTAATCCGCTTTTAAAGCCGGAGCATCAGGAACAGGTTTTGGCTTACATTGCCGAAACAGCCTCCAGCTCTATTGCCTCCTCTTCTGAAGTTCTCCAAAACAGCAAGCACTGAGTCGTCAGTGCAGGCTTCTGGTCATGAACAACCCCTTTCCTTGTGTCCTTCACCCACACCAAAAGTGAAGGATGCGGCAGCCCACACTTCAGATTACTCCATGGAGCTCTTTTCACATACCATGCCTGGGTTATCAAGTCAAAACCTGAATTCCCCAGTCCAAGATGAATCTGACATGGAGTGCACTGATGCACAGCCACTGCTAAATGATTCTGCTGGTACATTGACCCAGAGCAATACATTTCCCTCGCAGTCTACTGAGCCCGAATCAGACCCTAATGAAACTCAGGTTCCCCTTCCCTCATACTATACCACCTTACACGATGACACAGAGAAAGGTGCAGATGAAATTGAAGAGGAGGTCATGGATGACCCAGTTGTTGACCCAGATTGGCATCCATTGGGGGAAGAGGGTGGCGCTGGCAATAGCTCAGAAGAGGAGAAGGATCCACAGCGGTTATCTGGCAGGCCCGTAGCTGTACAAAACTTTTTAACAAAACAAAAGAGTTGCAGGACAGCTTTGCCAGATGGTCAAATTAGCACAGCGTGCAAGCCCTGAAAATTTATACCTTAGTGGGAAGAGTGCAATGTGGCACTTTTTTAACCAAAATCCTATGGATAGGGCAAAGGTTATCTGTAAGAAGCGCGGAAGGACCTTTAGCCGAGGTAAAAATCTTCGAAATTTGAATACCATTTGCTTGCGTAGACATTTAACCACCATGCACTTCAAGCATGGATGGACTACAAAACCTCAGGTAGCACATGTGCACCTGCTCTGACTGAAGGTAGCCAGCAATGCTCCATCGCTATCCCCACTGAAAGCCCGCCGGTAAGCACACCACGAGCAAGAAATGTTGAGGTGTCATCACAAGGCCACAGCAGTCAGGGAATCACAATGTTTTTGCAACGAAAGACTGAATCTAAGCCATCACCACCACCACCATCACCAACCCCCTCTCAGGCCGTCAGGTCCACCGCTAGTTCCCCCATATGCAGCTCTCAAGTCCAGCTCACCCTACCAGACACTCTGAGTAGGACAAGAAAGTACTCATCCTCTCATCCACGTACACTGGCTTTGAATGCCTACATTGCCAAACTGATCTCACTAGAGATCATGCCCTTCCGTTTGGATGAAAGCGAAGCGTTCCGAGAGCTCATGGCCTACGCTGTCCCACGCTATGACCTACCTAGTCGGCACTTCTTTTCTCGAAAAGCCATCCCTGCCCTCCAACTGCATGTGAAAGACCACATTGTCCATGCACTCAAACAATCAATGAGTGGAAAGGTGCACCTCACAACAGATGCATGGGCCAGTAGGCATGGCCAGGGCCGTTACGTGTCCATCACTGCGCACTGGGTTAATGTGGTGGATGCAGGCTCCACAGGGGACAGCAGCGGTAGAACAGTGCTGCCTAGCCCACGGTATAGGAAAGTTGGCTGTAGGCGTTTGACCCTCCTCCTTCTGCAGAAGCAAAATCTCATCGGCAGAGCGCAGTCGCATGAGCACTCCATCCGCAGCTGCCAGTGTTGCACATGAGGTGTCCCACTATCAAACAGCTAATGGTAAGTGGCAGCAGGCTGTTTCAAAGATGATGTCTTTGGGAGACAACAGACACACCGCGGAGGTACTGGCCGACTACTTGCAGCAACAAACTGAGTCATGGCTGGGCAGTCTACATCTTGAGCCAGGCAAGGTAGTCAGTTATAACAGCTGGAATTTTGTGGCAGCCATAGTCCTTGCAAAACTCAGACACATACCTTGCCTGGCTCACACCTTGAACCTGGTAGTGCAGTGCTTAATAAATAATTATCTAGAGTTAACAGCCCTTCTCCATAAGGTGCGAAGACTGTGCTCGCACATCCGTCGCTCGTCCGTACACTCCAGTCATATGCAGAAGCTGCAGCGATTGCTCCACCTCCCCAAGCACCGCCTAATCATAGACATTGCCACAAGGTGGAACTCTACCATGCACATGGTTGAGAGACTGTGCGAACAGAGGCAGTCTGTAATGCAATTGTGGGAGGATACACGGGCAGGCAGTTTGAGGGCAGACATGGAGTTGTCGGGTGTGCAGTATTCAAAGCTGAAAGACCTCTGTAAAGTCCTTCAGTGTTTTGAGAAATGCACATGGCTGGTAAGCGCAGACGACGTCATCATAAGCATGAGCTTCCCACTTATGCGTCTGCTCATGCAAACTTTGATGCACATTAACCCTGCTGTTCTGTTCGTTTCCACTATACACTTGTACTGCTCCTGTCATTTTTGACCGGACCTATTAAAATGCTGTTTTAGCTACTTAAAAAATTTTTTTGAATACTTGTTGCATTATTATACTGTATGTGAACATGGTTGATCATTATAAAAAAAAAATACGCAATTTTTTTATTTATTTTGTGTTTTTAATGGTTACAAGGGCTTATTGAATTCTGCACAGAAATTACAAATTTGAGCTTAACTAACTAACTAACTAAAACAACTACTACTACTATAACAACTATAACTAACTATAACTATAACTAAAATTAACTATAGTATAAAATGCGTGCAAACTTTTTGAAAAAAATAGTAAAAATAATAAAAAAAATTTAAAAAATAACAACTGACAACTGAATTTATTTATTTTTAGAGGAAAAGCAGGGTAAATAGCATACAGAGAAAAAATTGCACAGAACTGTACTGAAAGCCAATGCGTATGGTTTGTACTGAAAGCATGTGAAATTCTGCACCTAAAGCAACTGTTTACTTCATAAAGAATAGTAGATGCAATAAGTAGTCTCGAAAGAAATTATAACTCATTTGCTTTACTAAAAAAATGGCTGAAATTAGCATAAAATGCTATTCGGTCATTTTTGACCGGAACAGTACAAGTGTATAAAAAAATGTGTCGCAAAAACTAAGCCAAAAAAAAAAAGTACCCTTAGAAAGAACCCCTCAAATTAGGAAAATAGAAGTAACCACAAGTTTCAGAACTGCATAATGAATTTTTATAAAAATATCAAAGTTCAAAAACGGTCATTTTTGACCCAACAGAACAGCAGGGTTAAGGATCAGGCATCTGCAGCAGTGGAGGAGGAAGTGGAGGAGGGAAGCCTTGATGACAGTCATCCATTGTTAGTGAGGGCAACTGACCTGGATGAGGTGGAGGAAGAAGAGGAAGAGGAGGAGGAGGATGAGGGGGATGATTATTTTGGGGAGGAGGATGCTTCTCAGGGGGCAAGAGAAAATGTTGGTGTGCCAAGGTCAGGTACAGGGTTTGTGCGTGATTGGAGGGATATGGATTTGCCAGAAAGTGCTCCTCCACCCACCACTGGCAGTGCATCATTGACACCTGGAACATTGGCCCACATGTGTGATTATGCCTTGCGGATCCTAAAAAGGGACCCCCGCATTGCCAAAATTATGAAGCATGACAACTACTGGTTGGCCAGCATCCTCGATCCACGCTATAAAGGCAAATTACAGAACATCATGCCACAGGAGAACCTAGAGATAATATTGGTTAACAAACAAGCAACTCTGATACACTGTTTGTTGGAGGCATTCCCAGCACACAGCAGTGATGCTGGCTCTCCCACGAGCCGCACAAGGCAAAATGGAAGAGGTGTTCGTGGTGCACACAGCCGAAGTTGTGTTGGAGACAGGGGTTTCATTACCATGTTGTGGACTGATTTTCCAAGTACTGCTCACATGACTGGTAATACTGAATCGATTGCAAGTGACAGGAGACAGCAGTTGTCAACTATGGTTGGAAGGAATTTGTCCCACCTTCCCCTGACGAAACATAGGTTGCAATAAAAATGGCTCTCTTTTGTCCTCCTCTTCCTCGTACTTCTCCACTTCCTCCATTTGCAGCTGCTGAATGTCCAGCCTACACATCAACATATGCCATTTTTTCAATCTCCCTAACTGGGCTGCCCCCTACCCCAGGGCCGGGGTTACCACCTGGTGCACTCGGGCAAGTGTTGTTGCCCTGAACAGGTGGGTGGGCCCACTCTTGGGCGACGGCACAGGCACAGGGCCCCTCATAGTACAATAAAGTGTCTCTGATGGTGGGGGGGCCCACTCGCCATCAGACACACCGGCGTACTATGAGGGGCCCTGTGCCAGTGCCGCCGCCCACGAGTGAGCTCCCCATGCTTGCTCAGGGCCCCAGCACTTACAATACTTACCTCTCCCTGCTCCACTGCTGTGTAGTCTGGGCAGTTAAATCCTTCACAGGGACGGACACTACAAATTTGGTGAACTGATCGATTACGGTTAAGACGTAGCTATGGCCTGTCCTGCTGGGCTCTACCTTCAGATGATCAATGGCTGCCATTTGTAATGGACATGGACTCACAATCGGATACAGTGGTGCTTTATGATCAGCTTTCACAGTTTCCTAGTCACAGGTTTGTGACATTCCTGCCATAATTTTTCAATGTCTTCTCTCATGCCAATCCAATAGAATCACCTACTGCCTGTGGCTACTGTCTTTTGCACTCCAAAGTAAACAGACAGATCATGATAGGCAGTGAAGACCATGTCTACATCTCTCCCTGTGATCAAAATTTGATTAAGTGCTGCAAAAAAAGCGGTCTATAGGAGCGCTAAAGGAGAGGCAAAGACCAATAAAAAAGGTTAAAACTCATCTTTTAATCTTCCTCCAATACCCACAACGCGTTTCCACAGTCACAGCCATCTTCCTCAGGTGGAATGAAGGAAGTATCCATTGTTACAGCCTTTAAAGGTAGCCCCAATTGGAACAATCCACAATCCTATGCAACCTCGCCTTAGTATTACGTGTTAACCCATTACAGCCCCAATAAAACCATTAAAAAAACTTATTCACAGTTCATTGTACATATTGCAGATTACAACATTCAACCACATCAATAGTCCATAAAAAAACAATAATAAACCCTGTCCATCCCCCTTTTTAAAAAAAAAACACTTCTCAAAATTTTTTTTTTTAATTTTTTTTTTTTAAATCCCCAATCATTCATGTTTAAATTATTAGCAAATATTTCTGCCTCTTCCACCGACCCTCTCCACAGAATGAACAAATCATTAATGAACCTTCGGTAAAAGGCCACCCCTTCTTTTTCAATACTGGGCTGCGCAATGAGGACGGACTCCACCTCACCCATGAATAAATTATCATAACTTAGTGCGAATCTCGTCCCCATTGCGCAGCCCTTTAACTGACGGTAGAGTTCCCCCTCAAAGGAAAACACGTTATTATTCAGAATGAACGAGATGGCTTTCAGTAAAAATTCCCTTTGTTCAACTGGCATGGTAGTATCATTCATTAAGCAGTCATTAACCACTTTGAGGCCTAATTCATGTGATATGTTATTATAAAGGGCTGTGACATCCAATGTTATCAGGATGCATCCCTTCATTGGGAGTAAATTCCTCAGCTCACTGATAAGTTGCGATGAATCCTGCAAGAAAGATTTTAACTGTTTTACATATTTCTGTAGAAATAAATCTGCGTAGTGAGATAGCTTGCATGTTATAGACCCAATGCCCGATATAATGGGCCTGCCTGGGGGATTTATCGGGTCGTTATGCAATTTGGGTAGAAAGTAAAGAAATGGTACTTTATATTGTGCAATATCAAGAAATTTGCGTTCTTTTTTGTTAATAATTTCCCTCTCATAAGCTCCCTTAACAAAAGAATTATAATTTAAAAAAAATCTCGATATTAAGATCATCTTCTAATTTCTCATAAAAATCAACATCTTCCAAAATCCTTCTCCCCTCCTCTATATACCATGACCTATCCATTATAACTATCCCCCCCCTTGTCGGCACTACGTATGACAATATTTTCATTATCCCTAATAGAGGTAATAGCTTCTCTTTCACCCCTACTTAAATTGCACCTCCTTTTTGGTTGTGAAATTGCCCTAACTTCTTTCAAAACAAGTTGCTGGAATGTCTCAATATGGGACCCCTTATGATGAAGAGGATAGAATTTATCATTAGGATTCCTAACATCGACATGTAACATGTTCTTAATGGGCTCTAATCCTTCTTGAATACTAGGGAATTCTTGAATATTAGTTCTACTTTTATTTTTCTCTTCCAATAAAAAGTGCCCTTGTATGGTGAGTTTCCGAAAAAATTCATTAAGATCCAAATATAATGAAAAGTGTCTAAATCTGCAGTGGGGCAAAAGGAGAGTCCCTTTTCCAAAAGGGATTTCTCCTCCTGTGTAAGAACATGTTTGGAAAGATTAGAGATCCCCAATTCTCTTTCGCTGCAACTTTCTTTTACTACATCTAATCCCTTCTGGGGCTGGCTTTTGATCTCTTCAATGTGGTCTCCTGATTTGGAGCATCCCCCTTTTCTGGAACATCCACTCCCCCTACACCCCCTTCTCCCCTTTTTCTCTTGGGGTGGTGGCCTGGAGCCACCCAAAAAAACTGGGTGATTTTGGAATCCTTCAGAACCATCTTTCTTTCTTCTAGTGTTATAGGGGCATCCACCCCATTATGTACCCCATAAGTACTCACCCTTGCTGTCTCTCTTGCTAATGGCATAATCGATAAAGAACTGTTTATAATCAAATTAGATGTATCAACCTGATTATTGGAACCCCCACCCCTCAGAGGGCCATGGGGTTCTCCAATATCGCCCATTGGATCCCCACTGTTCACACCTGTCAGATACCCTAAGAATGGGGTCCCTTCCATTACAATGAAGCTATTTGAGGGATTGATTATTAATTCTGACACTGTATTTTCTGATGTTAAAATGACCTCAGAATTAGCCCCCCCCACAAAAAGGGTCAAACTTTGGTTTATTCAGCGACCCTATCATCTCCGATTGTACTGACGGTCCAACGTCCGTCATTTGAACAAAAGCATCCCCTCCATTACAGAAGGCCGTGGGGTTTGTTATGCCAATGGTTCCTATATTACTCCCGATAGGGATCACAGGGTGTGATCAAAATTTGATGGAGATGAGTAACGGTCATGGGATCCACGCAACTGCGATACAGCAACCCTTTCTTCACAAAGAACCATTTTCGCAGTCTCCACAGACAAAGTAATTGAGGATCAGCATCGCCTCTGCGAATTCTCCCGGGATGTTTTCCCGTGATTAGTAATTTGAAAAATTTTGGCAATCACTCCACTTTCCGTCTGCACTTGTATCCATCTAGTTTCCTTTTGTGGAGAGTCTAGACTGGCTTACTGACACTGAAATATATAGCAAGATTTAAAAGTACCCTAGTATACAGACTGGTGTACGCTTCGAATACATTTCCCTTTTTCTACTTTTTATATTCTGGTGTAATCCATACTGAGCCTGTGAGAGTTTGTCTCTGACTCTGGTTAACTATAAGGAGATTTCAAATGACACCAACACTGTATGCAGCTGTATGCTTGTATTACATTACTCTTTTTGGACTTTTTATATTCTTGTCTAATCCATACTGAGCCTGTGAGTGTCTTTGTCTGACTCTGGAAATATAGATGGAGATTTACAATTACCCCTAGACTGGATACACCTGGTATCTGCTGATACAGTACCTTTTTTCAACATTTTGGATTACGGTTAAATCCATACTGACTGGGTGAGCATCTTAGGGTGACTCCTGAAATCCGGGGGTTGGACAAAATAATGGAAACACCTGTAAGCATCAATGTTAGTTAGTTAAATATGGTGTAGGTCCACGTTTTGCGGCGATTACAGCCTCAATTATCAGAGGTATGGATTCATACAAGGAGTGAATTGTTTCCAAAGGAATTGCAGCCCATTCTTCAGTTAAAACACCCTCCAGTTCTTTGAGTGACGATGGCGGCAGAAATCGACGTCTAACTTGAATCTCTAAAATCGGCCATAAATGCTCAATAATGTTGAGGTCTGGGGATTGTGGGGGACAGATTAGATGCTCAAATTCATTACAATGTTCCTTGTGCCATGCTTTAACGATTCTAGCTGTATGAAAAGGTGCATCATCATCGTGAAAGATGGCGTTCCCCTTCGGGAACAGTGCTTGAACCATAGGATGCACTTGGTTTTCCCAAAATGCCTAAATAATCGCGGCTGTTAATTCTTCCATGAAGGGATATCACTGGCCCGGCGGATCTCAACGAAATAGCACCCCGGATCATCACAGAACCTCCATCATGTTTTACGGTTGGGAGAAGGCAGTCTGGATGGAATGCTTCTTTCGGCTGTCTCCAAACGTACACTCGGGCGGAGGTCGGAAATAAGGTAAATGATGATTTGTCTGAGAATATCACATGTTTCCACTGCTCGAGGGACCTATTCTGGAGGTTTCTACACCACTCTAAATGCTTGGAAACATTTGTCATTGAGAGCAGCGGTTTTAAAATTGCAGCTCTTCCGTGGAATCCTGATTTGTGCAGCTCCCGACGAACATTTTTCATGAAAACTGTGTTCTGTAGGTGCTCTTTGAGCTCAGCATTGATTTTCCAACCCGTGGTCTTGCGATCCTCTCTCACAATTTGCTTTACAGTCCGACAGTCTCTCTCAGTCAACTTCGACTTTTGGCCGGACCTGTGCTTTGCTGTGGACGTTTTTCCTTCTCTTTCAAACGCAGTCATTACTTTGGAGCCAGTACCTCTTGACACGCCGAGCATAAGGGCACTTTCTGTTACACTAGCGCCTGCCTTACAATCATCAACAATTTGGCCTCTTTGAAAATCAGAGAGGTCTGCCATTGGTATCAGGTTTTCCTCAATGTTCTTACAATTATGCAAAACAAACAGTTAATTTACATACACATATCACATAACTCAAATAATCAACTACAAAACATTACCATATGTCATGGTTTGCATGTTTCTAACATGTTTGAAGATTATGATGCCAAAACGTTAGGTGTTTGCACTATTTTGTCCAACCCCTGTATAAACGAAGTGTGTATAAAAGCCCTCACCACTTACTGCCATTTTTCTTCTGCCCATCTTTACAGTAGGGAGAGGTTACTGATGCTGTTTATCATTTGTGAGACACTTAGGCCTGTAAACAGAAGTTCTTATGTGCTTGTGCTGAATGCAATTGTTGTGTACAGTTAGTGTGCAGTGACAGGGGAGGATTTTCTTGTGTGCAGCAGCGCTACTTATTAGGCTGCCTGCCAGTGACAGGGAGGATTTTCTTGTGTGCAGCAGTGCTGATTATTAGCCAGCCTTTTAGCAGTATTGCTGTGTGGACACTACTGTGCAGACTGCTTTTTACACAGCACTCCTACTTGTATTCTGTTTTTCTGCACAGTGATCGAACATTCATTATTTCACACACTGTATAGAGCTGTACGCTCCTCACACACTACCGTGTACCGGCTGGTATCACGGAGAAATACATGCTGACCATCTGTATGAGACTCCAGAAATAAATAGGGAGATTTACATTTTCACTTATACTATATACACCTGGTATCTGCTGATACAGTACCTTAGTTCTAAATTTTTTAGTACGGTATAATCCATACTGAGTGAGCGTGTGTGGTTTACTCATTCAGTATATACGGAGATAAAAATTTTACCCTATACTATATACACCTCCTATCTTGTGATACAGTACCTTTGTTAGATATTTTGTATTACGGTCAAATCCATACTGGGTGAGCGTCTGAGGGTGATTACGGAAATATATACGGAGATTTAAATTGTACCCTACAATATATATACTTACTATCTACTTATCCAGTACCTTTTTCTAAACATTTTGTATTATGGTCAAATCCATACTGAGTGAGCGTCTGAGGGTGACTCCGGAAATATATACCGAGATTTAAATTTAGCCCAACACTGTATACATCTGGACGCTTCTGATACAGTACCCTTTTTTGCTATTTAGATTCTGGTGTAATCCATACTGAGCCTGTGAACGTCTGTCTTTTACTCCGGAAATATAATTGGAGATTTACGATGACCACAGCACTGTATACAGCTGTACGCTTGTGATACATTACCCATTTACTGCTTTTTATATTCTGGTCTAATGCATACAGACCCAGTGAGAGTCTGTTTCTGACTATGGAAATATATACAGAGATTTACAATGACCCCTACACTGTATACAGCTGTACGCTTCTGATCCATTACCCTTTTACTGCTTTACTGCTTTTTATATTGTGGTGTAATCCATACTGAGCCTGAGAGCGTCAGTGTCTGCTTACTGAAATATATACGGAGATTTAGAATGTTTAAACTATACTATATATACCTGGTATCTGGTGTTACTGTACCCTTTCTCAACTTTCTATATTCTTGTCGAATCCATACTGGGCCTGAGAGCATCTGTGTCTGCCTCCAGAAATATATACGGAGATTTAGAATGTTTAAACTATACTATATATACCTGGTATCTGATGTTACTGTACCCTTTCTCAACGTTCTATATTCTTGTCGAATCCATACTGGGCCTGAGAGCATCTGTGTCTGTCTCCAGAAATATATACAGAGATTTAGAATGTTTAAACTATACTATATATACCTGGTATCTGTTGTTACTGTACCCTTTCTCAACTTTCTATATTCTTGTCGAATCCATACTGAGCCTGAGAGCGGCTGTGTCTGTTTAATAAAATATATACGGAGATTTCAAATGTTTAAACTATACTATATATACCTGGTATCTGGGGATACTGTACCCTTTTTCAACTTTTTATATTATTGTCTAATCCATACTGAGCCTGAGAGCGTCTGTGTCTGCCTCCTGAAATACATATAGAGATTTTTTATATTTTCACTATACTATATATACCTGGTATCTGTTGATACTGTACCCTTTCTGCCAGGAAGTCCCCCTCCACCCACCACTCTAAGTGTATCATTGACACCTGGAACATTGGCCCACATGTGTGATTATTTCTTGTGAATCTTCTTTTTAGATTATGGTGTGATCCATACTGAGCCTGTGAGAGTCTGTGTGTTACTCCTGAAATATATATGTAGATTTAAAAATTACAGCAACACTGTATACAGCTGTACGCTTCTGATACAGTACCCTTTTTTGCTATTTAGATTCTTGTGTAATCCATACTCAGCCTGTGAATGTCTGTCTGTTACTCCGGAAATATATCTGGAGATTTACGATGACCACAACAATCTATACAGCTGTACACATGTGATACATTACCTGTTATGAATGGGTCACCGAGGAGGAAAAAAACAACACAAGCCAAGTCTCAGAAAACCAGAGGGGTTGGTAACTATGCAGATTGCAGATCCCTGATCTTACCACACAACTAGCAGCAGTCATGAAGCATACCTGTATTGACGGTGAAACAAGATGAAAACACAAACAAAGGCAGAAAAATAGGCTGAGCAAACGATGGGGCCCGACTAACTAGAAAGGACAGGAAAGGAAAGACACTGTCTGCAATCTGCCAAAAACCCTAACAAAATAATGTCCAACACTTCTGATAGCAAAATTAACCTTGAAGTCACTAGACTTCTCCCACTATATCAGCACTCTGAAATATTCTGAGACAGAGCAAAAAGAGGCCAATCTAATAAGGGACCAAAAGGCAAATACAGATAAATAGGAGTGGAAATTCAGCACAACCTGTTGTGAGTTCATTTTCCCCTTCACTACTGAGGCCCAAGGAACTCCCTCTTCTGGTAAAGAAAGGTAGTGAGCCTGATTATCAAACACCTGAGGCTGATGATGATGACTGGCTGAGTGGAGTTACTGACTGGATATAAGGCTGCCGACGCCCTTCTGCCCTGCGGGTGATTTCTCTGTGGGATCCTTGGAGACCAGTCTGAATTCCTGCTCCTCTAAAGCTAAGTTTGCTGCTCGGCCTTTTGCATTGGTGCTTTGACTTTGTTTTGCTTTGTTTTTCTGGATTTCTGCCATTCCCTGCTGGGGTGTGCTGAATTCCTTTAGCTCTGTCTTCTGAAAATACCTGAGTGCTGATTTAGTTTTTGAAGCCTAGCTGCTTCAGGGCATTTTTCATATCAGCTTGTTGGCTTATGTCTTTGATAGGGTTTTGGCAGATTGCAGACAGCAGCCTTCCTGTCCTTTCCTATCTAGGTAGTTTTGGGCCCCGTCTTTGCTCAGTCTATCTTTCTGTCTGTGTTAGTGTTTTCATCTTGCTTCACCATCATTATATGTTGGGGGCTGCCTATTGCTTTGGGGTCTGCTCTGGGGCAGTTTAGATTTCCCCCTTCTTTCTTTAGGCCTATTTAATTCTCCAGCTGTGATCGAGGGGTCTAGGGCATCGTAGGAACCCCCCACGGCTACTGCTAGTTGTGTTGATAGGCTCAGGGGTCTGCAATCTGACAGTTGCCAACTTCTCTGGTTTTCTGGACTTAGCTTGTATTTCTGTTTTTGCCTCCTACGGTGACTCATTCATAACAGAATCACCCGCCATGCCGCAGATCCTAGGGTACTCAATAGCAGGAAAGAATTGTAAAAAAAAAAAAAAAAAAAAGTGTGTATATTTTTTCCTCTATATCTCTGAGGCCGTAGGGGGAATTTTTTTTTTCTCTCAATGGAGATAAAGCAATTGTCTGATCGTGTGGAGCAGCTCGCTGCGGAAGTGCGGGGAATTTCCGCCTACCTTGCTCATTCACATGCTGCTGAACCAAAGATTCCTACACCTGATGTATTTTTTGGGGATTGGTCTAAATTTTTGAATTTCAAAAATAATTGTAAATTATTTTTTGCCTTGAAGCCTAACTCGTCAGGGAGCTCCGCGCAGCAGGTTAAAATTGTCATCTCTTTGCTGCGTGGCGATCCCCAGGATTGGGCGTTTTCTTTGAAACCAGATGATCCTATTCTGACTAATGTGAACGCATTTTTTCAGGCCTTGGGGTTGTTGTATGACGAATCTAATGCCATTGATCAGGCTGAAAGGACCCTGCTGGCATTGAACCAGGGTCGTGATTCTGCAGAATTGTACTGTAGGAAGTTCCGAAAGTGGGCGGTGCTTACTACCTGGAGTGATGGTGCCTTGGCTGCTCTCTTTCGGAGGGGGTTGTCAGAAGCCGTAAAAGATACTATGGTGGGATTTCCTGTTCCCTCTGGTCTTGACGATTCTATGTCTTTAGCCATTCAGGTTGATTGGCGTTTGCGCGAACGCAAAGCTGCACGAGAGGTGTTGCCACCTGTTGAACAAATGTCTGAACCTATGCAATGTGATAGAGTTTTTTCCAGAGAGCAGCGTCAGGAGTTCAGAAGGCGTAAAAAGTTGTGTTTTTTCTGTGGAGATGCCTCGCATATTATTTCTGTCTGTCCTAAACGAGAGAAACGCTTTGCACACACGTTTTCTGTTGGGGGTGTTCAACCTAAGTTTCTTCTGGCTATTACTCTGATCTGCTCCCTGTCCACATTTTCCGCCAAGGCTTTTTTGGATTCGGGAGCAGCCCTAAACCTAATGGACTTGGATTTTGCTAAACGTTATGGATTTCCGATGACACCTGTGCAGACGCCTGTCCCTTTGAGGGGGATTGATGCTAATCCTTTGGCTAAAAATAAACCTCAGTTTTGGACCCAGGTGGTAATGCGGGTCGCCCCAGACCATCAAGAAAATTGCAGGTTTTTGGTGTTGCATAATCTGCATGATACTATTGTTCTGGGGTTTCCCTGGTTACAAATTCATAATCCAGTTTTGGATTGGAAATCTGTGTCTGTGGTGAGTTGGGGTTGTCGGTGTGTCTTTAGTGAGGCTCCGGTTTTTTCCACCTCTCCTCAGTCGCAAGATGTTCCTGATTATTTGGCGGACTTTTATGATGTATTTAGTGAGAATGAGTCTGCGTCTCTGCCTCCTCATAGGAGTTATGACTGTGCAATTGAACTGAGCCCGGGGTGTAAATTTCCCATGGGTCGGCTCTTCAATTTATCTGTACCCGAGCACGAGGCTATGAGATCCTATATTAAGGAGGCATTGGAGAAGGGTCATATTAGACCATCCTCGTCACCCTTAGGTGCCGGTTTTTTTTTTGTAGCCAAAAAGGATGGATCATTAAGACCTTGTATTGATTATCGTGCTCTCAACAAAATTACTGTTAAATATCAGTATCCGTTACCCCTGATTTCTGATCTATTCTCCAGAGTTAAAGGTGCTTGCTGGTTTACCAAGCTTGACCTCAGGGGGGCGTATAATCTTATTCGCATTAAGCATGGGGATGAATGGAAGACGGCGTTTAATACTCCGGAGGGACATTTTGAGTACCTGGTGATGCCTTTTGGGCTCACTAGTGCCCCTTCTGTCTTCCAGTGCTTCATGAACGATATTTTCCGAGATTTTGTCGATAAATTTTTGATTATCTATCTGGATGATATTTTGATCTTCTCCAAGGATTGGGATTCTCATGTGGAACATATTCGGACTGTGTTCCGGATCTTGAGGGAGAATTCCCTGTATGTCAAAGGATCTAAATGCCTTTTTGGAGTACAGAGGATTTCTTTTTTGGGATTTATTTTGTCCCCGTCAACTATTGAAATGGACCCGGCCAAGGTACAGGCCATTTACGATTGGGTTCAGCCCACTTCTTTGAAGGCCCTCCAGAAGTTTTTGGGTTTTGCTAATTTTTATCGGAAATTTATAGCAAAATTTTCTAGTATTGCCAAGCCATTGACTGATTTGACTAAGAAGGGTGCTGATGTGTTAAATTGGTCCCCGGAGGCTGTTTCTTCCTTTCAGGAGCTGAAGCGAAGATTCACCTCCGCCCCGGTTTTGTGGCAACCTGATGTCTCACTTCCCTTCCAGGTAGAGGTGGATGCTTCTGAGATTAGTGCAGGAGCTGTTTTGTCCCAAAAGGATCCTGTAACATCTAAAATGAATCCCTGTGCTTTCTTTTCCCGAAAGTTCTCTCCATCTGAACGTAACTATGATGTGGGGAATAGGGAACTGTTGGCCATGAAATGGGCATTTGAGGAGTGGAGACATTGGTTGGAGGGAGCTAAGCATCAAGTCGTAGTCCTCACTGACCACAAGAATTTGATTTACCTAGAGTCGGCTAAGCGCTTGAACCCTAGACAGGCTAGGTGGGCCTTGTTTTTTACACGTTTTGATTTTGTGGTTTCTTTTCTTCCTGGAACAAAGAATGTCAAGGCAGACGCCCTCTCTAGGAGCTTCTTTGCTGATTCTCCTGTGGTGACCAAGCCTGCTACCATCTTAGGCGAAGGGGTAGTTCTTTCTGCCATCTCGCCCGATTTGAGACGTGCTCTGGAAGAGTTCCAGGAGGACAAACCTGAGCGTTGTCCCAGTGGAAAGTTGTATGTTCCTGACCAGTGGAAGAAGAGAGTGATTTCTGAAGTTCATTGCTCTGCTTTGGCTGGTCATCCAGGTATTTTTGGTACTAGAGATCTGGTGAGTCGTTTTTTTTTGGTGGCCCTCCTTGTCTCGTGATGTCAGGAATTTTGTGCAGTCCT
Source organism: Dendrobates tinctorius (assembly GCF_039654945.1). Taxonomy (NCBI): domain Eukaryota; kingdom Metazoa; phylum Chordata; class Amphibia; order Anura; family Dendrobatidae; genus Dendrobates; species Dendrobates tinctorius. The sequence continues at coordinate 28,243,574 of NW_027361732.1, read as the reverse complement.
GTGGGACGTGCTCCCGGTCTAAATCGTGTTCTCGCTCTAGTGAGTTGTTGATGCCTTTGCCTGTCCCCAAGAGGCCATGGACCCATATTTCAATTTATTTAATCTCTGATATGCCTGTCTCTCAAAGGATGACTGTTATTTGGGTGATTTGTGATAGGTTCTCTAAGATGGTTCATCTTGTACCACTCCCTAAGTTGCCGTCTTCCTCTGAGTTGGTGCCCCTGTTTTTACAACAGGTGGTTCGTTTGCAAGAGGTTCCTGAGAACATTGTATCTGACAGAGGAGTCCAGTATGTGTCTGGATTTTGGAGAACTTTCTGTTCCAGGCTGGGAATTCAGTTGTCCTTCTCCTCTGCTTTTCACCCTCAGACCAATGGGCAGACAGAGAGAACAAACCAGACCTTGGAGTCATATTTGAGATGTTTTATTTCTGCTGATCAGGATGATTGGGTTTCATTTTTGCCCTTGGCCGAATTTGCTTTAAATAATAGAGCTAGTTCTGCCACTTTGATGTCACCTTTTTTTTGTAACTTTGGGTTTCATCCTCGATTTTCTTCAGGGCAGGTGGAGCCCTCTGCCTGCCCAGGTGTTGACACTGTGGTGGAGAGAATGCACCAGATCTGGGACCAAGTGGTGGATAAGTTATCTCTCTCCCAGGAAAAGGCCCAGCGGTTTTCCAACCGACATAGGACCATTGGTCCCCAGTTTAAGGTTGGTGATATGGTGTGGTTATCATCAAAAAATATTGCTATGAAGGTGGCTTCTCCTAAGTTTAAGCCTAGATTTATTGGACCTTACAAGATTTTGGAGATTATTAATCCGGTCTCTTTTCGTTTGGCTCTTCCTGTCACATTTAAAATCCATAATGTTTTCCATAAATCTTTGTTGAAGAGGTTTGTTGAACCTGTTGTTCCGGGGGTGGCACCTCCAGACCCTGTATTGGTTGAAGGTAACATGGAATATGAGGTAGAGAAAGTACTGGATTCCCGTCTGGCTAGACGGAGACTCCAGTATTTGGTTAAGTGGAAGGGTTATGGTCAGGAGGATAATTCCTGGGTCTCTGCCTCTGATATTCATGCCAAAAGATAGGTGTGTGCCTTTCATCGGGCTCACCCTGATCGCCCTGGTGGCGTAGTTGAGGGTTCGGTGACCCCTCCTCAAGGGGGAGGTACTGTTGTGAGTTCATTTTCCCCTTCACTACTGAGGCCCAAGGAACTCCCTCTTCTGGTAAAGAAAGGTAGTGAGCCTGATTATCAAACACCTGAGGCTGATGATGATGACTGGCTGAGTGGAGTTACTGACTGGATATAAGGCTGCCGATGCCCTTCTGCCCTGCAGGTGAATTCTCTGTGGGATCCTTGGAGACCAGTCTGAATTCCTGCTCCTCTAAAGCTAAGTTTGCTGCTCGGCCTTTTGCATTGGTGCTTTGACTTTGTTTTGCTTTGTTTTTCTGGATTTCTGCCATTCCCTGCTGGGGTGTGCTGAATTCCTTTAGCTCTGTCTTCTGAAAATACCTGAGTGCTGATTTAGTTTTTGAAGCCTAGCTGCTTCAGGGCCTTTTTGATATCAGCTTGTTGGCTTATGTCTTTGATACGGTTTTGGCAGATTGCAGACAGCAGCCTTCCTGTCCTTTCCTATCTAGGTAGTTTTGGGCCCCGTCTTTGCTCAGTCTATCTTTCTGTCTGTGTTAGTGTTTTCATCTTGCTTCACTGTCATTATATGTTGGGGGCTGCCTATTGCTTTGGGGTCTGCTCTGGGGCAGTTTAGATTACCCCTTTCTTTCTTTAGGCCTATTTAATTCTCCGGCTGTGATCGAGGGGTCTAGGGCATCGTAGGAACCCCCCACGGCTACTGCTAGTTGTGTTGATAGGTTCAGGGGTCTGCAATCTGATAGTTGCCAACTTCTCTGGTTTTCTGGACTTAGCTTGTATTTCTGTTTTTGCCTCCTATGGTGACTCATTCATAACAACAACCCCAGCAGGGGCTGGCTGACCACAAAAAACTGTATTGACCATCAACAGCAAGTGTGAACAATAGCAAAAACAAACTTAACTTGAGAAGACTGGAACAGAGCTGAAGTCCAAGACCTGAGAAGCAGACTGAATCACCAGCACCAGGATAGGGCGTCGGCTGTCGTATATCCAGTCTGATACTCCAGAGATCCAATTGTTATCCTCCTCATCAGGAGTCAGATCACTACCAATTAAACCAACCTCACTACCTCCTGTCACCACTAGAGTGAGAACGGAAGGAGGAGCAGAAAATGAGTTCCCAACAGTACCCCCCTTTGAGGAGGGGTCACCGACCCCTCATCCATACCACCAGGCCGATCAGGATGGGCCCGGTGAAAAGCACGAACCAATTTATTGGCTTGAATATCAGAGGCAGAGACCCAAGAATTATCCTCCTGGCCATAACCCTTCCATTTGACCAAATACTGGAGTCTCCGTCTAACCAAACGAGAATCCAATATTTTTTCTACCTCATATTCCACATTGCCTTTAATACAGGGTCAGGAGGTGCCGCCACAGGAACTACTGACTCAACAAACCTTTTCAACAGTGACTTGTGAAATACGTTATGGATTTTGAACGTAACTGGAAGAGCCAATCGAAAAGAAACAGGATTAAGAATCTCTAAAATCTTATAAGGTCCAATAAATCTTGACTTAAATTTTGGAGATGCAACCTTCATAGAAATATTCTTAGACGACAACCAAACCATATCACCCACTTTAAACCGGGGTCCAATGGTACTATGCCGGTTGGAAAAACGCTGGGCCTTTTCCTGAGAAAGTGACAACTTATCCACCACTTGGTCCCATATCTGCTGTATTTTCACAACCACAGTGTCCACACCTCACCAGGACGAAGATTCCACTTGCCCTGAAGAGAATCGAGGATGAAACCCAAAATTACAGAAAAAGGGTGACATCAAAGTGGCAGAACTAGCTCTATTGTTCAGCGCAAATTCGGCCAAGGGCAAAAATGAGACCCAATCATCTTGATTAGCAGATATAAAACATCTTAAATAAGACTCCAGGGTCTGGTTTGTTTTCTCAGTCTGCCCATTGGTCTGGGGATGAAACGCGGAGGAGAAGGATAACTGAATTCCCAGATTGGAACAAAAGGCATTCCAGAATCTGGAAACAAACTGGACTCCTCTATCGGACACAATGTTCTCAGGAATCCCGTGTAACCGAACCACCTGTTGTAAAAACAAGGGCACCAACTCAGCAGAAGATTGCAACTTTGGGAGGGGTACAAGATGGACCATCTTCAAAAATATATCACAAATCACCCAGATAACAGTCATTCTCTGAGAGACAAGAAGATCAGAAATAAAATCCATTGAGATATGGGTCCATGGCCTCTTGGGCACCGGCAGGGGCATCAGCAACCCACTAGAACGACAACAGGGTTTAGACCGAGAACAAGTCCCACAGGACTGTACAAAATTCCTGACATGACGAGACAAGGCAGGCCACCAAAACGACTGACTCCCCAAAATCTCTGGTACCAAAAATACCTGGATTACCAGCCAATGCGGAGCAATGGACTTCAGACATCACTCTCTTTCTCCACTGGTCAGGAACATTCAATCTTCCCATAGAGCAACGCCCAGGCCTATCCTCCTGAAAGTCCTCCAGGGCGCGTCTCAAATCGGGCGAAATGGCAGAAAGAACTACCCCCTCACCTAGGATAGTAGTAGGCTCGGTCACATTAAGAGAATCAGCAAAGATACTCCTAGAAAGGGCATCTGCCTTAACATTTTTAATGCCCGGAAGAAAAGAGACCACAAAATTAAAACGCGTGAAAAGCAATGCCCATCTAGCCTGTCTAGGATTCAAGAGTTTGGCCGACTCCAGATAAATCAGATTCTTGTGATCGGTGAGGACCACAAATTGATGTCTAGCTCCCTCCAACCAATGTCTTCACTCCTCAAATGCCCATTTCATGGCCAGCAATTCCCGATTCCCCACGTCATAGTTGCGTTCAGATGGGGAAAACTTTTGAGAAAAGAAGGCACAGGGATTCATCTTAGAAGTCACAGGGTCTTTTTGGGACAAAACAGCTCCTGCACCAATCTCAGAAGCGTCTACCTCCACTTGAAATGGAAGTGAGACATCAGGTTGCCGTAAAACTGGAGCTGAAGTAAATCTCCGCTTAAGCTCCTGAAATGCTGAGACAGCCTCAGGAGGCCAATTCAGCACATCAGCTCCCTTCTTGGTCAGATCAGTCAGTGGTTTGACAATACTAGAAAAATTACCTATAAATTTACGATAGAAATTAGCAAAACCTAAAAACTTCTGGAGAGCCTTCAAAGAGGTAGGCTGAATCCAATCATAAATGGCCTGTACCTTGGCCGGGTCCATTTCAATAGTCGATGGAGATAATATAAATCCCAAAAATGAAATCCTCTGTACACCAAAGAGGCATTTTCAATCCCTTAACAAACAAGGAATTCTCTCTCAAAATCCGGAACACAGTCTGGACATGTTCCACATGGGAATCCCAATCACTAGAAAAGATCAAAATATCATCTAGATAGATGATCAAAAACTTATCCACAAAGTCTTGGAAAATATCATTCATAAAGGACTCTAAGACAGAAGGGGCATTAGAGAGCCCAAAAGGCATCACCAGGTACTCAAAATGTCCCTCTGGAGTATTACACCCCGTCTTCCATTCATCCCCGTGCTTGATGCGAATAAGATTATACGCCCCCTGAGGTCAAGCTTAGTAAACCAGCAGGCACTCTTAACTCTGGAGAATAAATCAGACATCAGAGGTAACGGGTACTGATATTTAACCGTCATTTTGCTAAGGGAACGATAATCAATACACGGTCTTAATGAACCATCTTTCTTGGCCACAAAAAAAAACAGCGCCTAAAGGTGACGAGGATGGTCTAATATGACCCTTCTCCAACGACTCCTTAATATAGGATCGCATAGCATCATGTTCGGGTACAGATAAATTGAAAAGCCGACCATTGGGAAATTTACACCCAGGCATCAACTCAATTGCACAGTCATAACTCCTATGAGGAGGCAAAGATGCAGACTTCCTCTCACTAAATACATCAGAGAAATCAGCCAGATAATCAGAAATATCATGAGACTGAGGAGAGGTGGAGATAACAGGAGCATCCCTAAGAACACACTGACAACCCCAACTCACCACAGACACAGATTTCCAATCCAAAACTGGGTTATGAGTTTGCAACCAGGGGAAACCCAGAACAATAGTTTCATGCAAATTATACAGCACCAAAAATTTACAATTTTCTTGGTGGTCTGGGGCAACTCGCATTATCACCTGGGTCCAGCACTAAGGTTTATTTTCCACCAAAGGAGTAGCATCAATACCCCTCAAAGGAATAGGCTTCTGCAGAGGCATCATGGACAAACCACAACGTTTAGCAAAGTCCAAATCCATCAGATTCAGAGCTGCTCCTGAATCCACAAAAGCCTTAGTGGAAAATGTGGACAAGGAGCAGATCAGAGTAATTTCCAAAAGGAACTTAGGTTGTACACTGCCCACAGCAAATGTGTGTGCAAAACATTTCTCTCGTTTAGGGCAGACAGAAATAGTATGAGAGGCGTCTCCACAGAAAAAACACAGCTTATTACACCTTCTAAACTCCTGATGTTGTGCCCTAGACAAAACCCCATCACATTGCACAGGTTCAGACATTTGTTCAAAAGGTGGCAGCGCCTCCCGTGTAGTTTTACATTCATGTTAACGCCGATCAACTTGAATGGCTAATGACATAGAACCATCCAGACCAGAGGGAACAGGAAATCCCACAATAACATCTTTTACGGTCACTGATAAACCTTCCCGAAAGAGAGCTGCCAATGCACTATCATTCCATGTACTGTAGTAAGGACCGCCCACTTTTGGAATTTTTGACAGTACAACTCTGCAGGATCCTGACCCTTGTCTAATGCCAACAGAGTTCTCTCAGCTTGATCAACGGCATTAGGTTCATCATACAACAACCCCAAGGCCTGAAAAAATGCATCCAAATTAGTCAGAATAGGATTTTCAGGTGTCAGAGAAAAAGCCCAATCCTGGGGATCGCCACGCAGCAAGGAGATGACAATTTTAACCTGCTGCACAGAGCTCCCCGATGAGTTAGGCTTCAAGGCAAGAAATAATTTACAATTATTTCTTAAAATTCAGAAATTTAGACCGATCCCCAGAAAACACATCAGGAGTAGGAATCTTGGGTTCAGCAGCATGTGACTGAATGAGATAGGTGGAACTTCCCTGTACTTCAGCAGCAAGTTGCTCTACACGATCAGACAGTTGCTTAATCTCCATTAGGAGAGGAAAAAAAAAATCCTCCTCCGGCCCCAGAGAAAAAGAGGAAAAAATATAATAAAAAAAAAAATAAAAAAATTCTGACACTTTTTTTTTTCTTTTTTAAACAATTTTCTCCTGCTTTTCAGTACCCTAGAATCTGCTGTATGGCTGGTGATTCTGTTATGAATGGGTCACCGAGGAGGAAACAACAACACAAGCCAAGTCTCAGAAAGCCAGAGGGGTTGGTAACTATGCAGATTGCAGATCCCTGATCTTACCACACAACTAGCAGCAGTCGTGGAGCGTACCTACGATGATCCTAGACGCCTCGTCACAACCTGAGAGCTACATAAGCCTAAAGCAGGAAAAGAGGAAAACTAACTGCCCCCCACATGTATTGATGGTGAAACAAGATGAAAACACAAACAAAGGCAGACAAATAGGCTGAGCAAACGATGGGGCCCGACTAACTAGAAAGGACAGGAAAGGAAAGACACTGTCTGCAATCTGCCAAAAACCCTGCCAAAATAATGTCCAACACTTCTGATAGCAAAATTAACCCTGAAGTCACTAGACTTCTCCCACTTTATCAGCACTCTGAAATATTCTGAGACAGAGCAAAAAGAGGACAATCTAATAAGGGACCAAAAGGCAAATACAGATAAATAGGAGTGGAAATTCAGCACAACTCCAGCAGGGGCTGGCTGACCACAAAAAACTGAATTGACCAACAAGAGCAAGTGTGAACAATAGCAAAAACAAACTTAACTTGAGAAGACTGGAACAGAGCTGAAGTCAAAGACCTGAGAAACAGACTGAATCACCAGCACCAGGATAGGGCGTCGGCTGTCTTATATCCAGTCTGATACTCTAGAGATCCAATCGTTATCCTCCTCATCAGGTGGCAGATCACTAACAATTAAACCAACCTCACTACCTCCTGTCACCACCAGAGGGAGAACGGAAGGAGGAGCAGAAAATGAGTTCACAACAATTACCCATTTACTGCTTTTTATATTCTGGTCTAATGCATACAGAGCCAGTGAGAGTCTGTTTCTGACTATGGAAATATATACTGAGATTTACAATGACCCCTACACTGTATACAGCTGTACTCTTTTGATCCATTACCCTTTTACTGCTTTTTATATTGTGGTGTAATCCATACTGAGCCTGAGAGCGTCTGTGTCTGCTTACAGAAATATATACGAATATTTAGAATGTTTAAACTATACTATATCTATCTGGCGTCTGGTGTTACTGTACCCTTTCTCAGCTTTCTTTATTCTTGTCGAATTCATAATGGGCCTGAGAGCATCTGTGTCTGCCTCCTGAAATATATATGGAGATTTAGAATGTTTAAACTATACTATATATACCTGGTATCTGGTGATACTGTACCCTTTTTTCAACTTTTAATCTTATTGTCTAATCCATACTGAGCCTGAGAGCATCTGTGTCTGCCTCCTGAAATACATATGGAGATTTTTTATGTTTTAACTATACTATATATACCTGGTATCTGTTGATACAGTACCATTTGTGCCAGAAAGTCCTCCTCCACCCACCACTGTAACAGCATCATTGACACCTTGAACATTGGCCCACATGTGTGATTATTTCTTTCGGATCTTCTTTTTATATTATGGTGTGATCCATACTGAGCCTTTGAGAGTCTGTGTGTTACTCCAGAAATATATATGTAGATTTAAAAATTACCCCAACACTGTATACAGCTGGACGCTTGTGATACATTACTCATTTACTGCTTTTTATATTCTGGTCTAATGCATACAGAGCTAATGAGAGTCTGTTTCTGACAATGGAAATATATACGGAGATTTACAATGACCCCTACACTGTATACAGCTGTACTCTTCTGATCCATTACCTTTTTACTTCTTTTTATATTGTTGTGTAATCCATACTGAGCCAGAGAGCATCTGTGTCTGCTTACTGAAATATATACGGAGATTTAGAATGTTGAAACTATACTATATATACCTGGCATCTGGTGTTACTGTACCCTTTCTCAACTTTCTATATTCTTGTCGAATCCATATTGAGCTTGAGAGCGTCTGTGTCTGCCTCCTTAAATATATACAGAGAGTTAGAATGTTATTATCCCTAGACTGTATACAGCTGTACGCTTCTGATAAAGTATCATATATCTGCTGGTAATTTGTTTATTTTTCACAAAAATTAGGAAGTATGGTGGAAGAGGCCACAGACGTGGGGGGCCAGCTGGTAGTGATGATGGTGGTGGTGCATCTGCTGGTTGTGCCAAAAGCACAATAGCAGCTGAAGCAGGAGGTGTTGAGACTGCAGCATGGTCTGGCTCCGGAAGACCTGGAAGGCTCCCTTTTCTAGGAGTAGGTAAACCGCTTTTAACGCCAGAGCATCAGGAACTGGTTTTGGCTCACATTGCCAAAACAGCATCCAGCTCTATCGCCTCCTCTTCTCAAGCTTCAAAAAGTGCAAGCACTGAGTCGACAGTGCAGGCTTCTGGTCATGAACAACCCCTTTCCTTGTGTACTTCACCCCCACCAAAAGTGAAGGATGCGGCAGCCCACACTTCAGATTACTCCATGTAACTCTTTTCACATACCATGCCTGGGTTATCAAGTCAAATCCTGAATTCCCCAGTCCAACATGAATCAGAGATGGAGTGCACTGATGCACAGCCACTGCTAGATGATTCTGCTGGTACATTCAACCACAGCACTACATTCGCCTCGCACTCTACAGAGCCATAATCTGACCCTGATGAAACTCAGGTGCCCCTTCCCGCATACTATACCACCTTACACAGTGACACAGAGGAAGGTGCTGATGAAAGTGATGGTTCCCAGAGCAGGTGGGGGGGCATACTCATGGGCGATGGCACTGGCACAGGGCCCCTCATAGTACGCAAAAGTGTCTCTGCTGGTGGGTGGGCCCACTCGCCATCAGACACACCGGCGTACTATGAGGGGCCCTGTGCCAGTGCCGTCACCCACGATTGGGCCCCCCTGCTTGCTCAGGACCACAGCACTTGCAATACTTACTTCTCCCTGCTCCACCGCCGTGATGTCTTCCGTGCTTCCTAACAGCGACATTCAGGTCAGAGAGCGCGATGACATCACGTCTGTACGCCCTCTGCCTAAACAGTCCAAGTGCAGAGAGCTGGAAGATGGCGAAGCTGAGGAGTCCAGAGTAGAGCAGTGCCCAGCGAGGAGAGGTATTTAATTTTTCAAAGGTTGGAAGCAATTTTTGGTGAGCACTATACACTGGAGAATGATATATGGGGCCCATCATACACTGGAGCATCATCCATGAGGCCCATCATATACTGGAGCATTCCAAATGGGGGACATCAGACACTGGAGCAGCATTTACGGGGCCCATTATACACTGGAGCATTAGAAATGGGGCCCATTATATATGGAGCTTTATTTGGGCCCATCATACACTGGAGCAACATCCATGAGGCCCATAATATACTGGAGCATTCTAAATGGGGCAGATCAAACACTGGAGCAGCATCTAAGGGGCCCATTATACAATGCAGCATTAGAAATGGGGCACATTATATATGGAGAATTATTTGGGACCTGAAGACACTGGAGCATCATCCATGGGGCCCATCATATACTGGAGCATTCTAAATGGGGAAGATTATATATGGAGCATTATTTGGGCCCATCATACACTGTAACAGCATCCATGAGGCCCATCATATACTGGAGCATTCCAAATGGGGGACATCAGACACTGGAGCAGCATTTATGGGGCTCATTATACACTGGAGCATTAGAAATGGGGCCCATTATATATGGAGCATTATTTGGGCCCATCATACACTGGAGCATCATCCATGAGGCCCATCATATACTGGAGCATTCTAATGGGGCAGAGCAGACACTGGAGCAGCATCTATGTGGCCCATTATACAATGGAGCATTAGATATGGGGCACATTATATATGGAGAATTATTTGGGACCAGAAGACACTGGAGCATCATACATGGGGCCCATCATATACTGGAGCATTCTAAATGGGGCAGATTATATATGGAGCATTATTTGGGCCCATCATACAATGGAGCATCATCCATGAGGCACATCATATACTGGAGCATTCCAAATGGGGGACATCAGACACTGGAGCAGCATTTACAGGGCCCATTATACACTGGAGCATTAGAAATGGAGCCCATTATATATGGAGCATTATTTGGGCCCATAAGACACTGGAGCATCATCCATGGGGACCAATATATACTGTAGCATTATGTGGAGCTCATCATATACTGTATGGAACATTATATGGGACCAATTATTCTGTATGGAGAAATATATGGGGCTCATTATTCTGTATGGCGCACTAGGTGGTGGCCATAATACTGTATGGAGTAATATACAGTGGGGAAAAAAAGTATTTAGTCAGTCAGCAATAGTGCAAGTTCCACCACTTAAAAAGATGAGAGGCGTCTGTAATTTACATCATAGGTAGACCTCAACTATGGGAGACAAACTGAGAAAAAAAAATCCAGAAAATCACATTGTCTGTTTTTTTTTCATTTTATTTGCATATTATAGTGGAAAATAAGTATTTGGTCAGAAACAAGCAATCAAGATTTCTGGCTCTCACAGACCTGTAACTTCTTCTTTAAGAGTCTCCTCTTTCCTCCACTCATTACCTGTAGTAATGGCACCTGTTTAAACTTGTTATCAGTATAAAAAGACACCTGTGCACACCCTCAAACAGTCTGACTCCAAACTCCACTATGGTGAAGACCAAAGAGCTGTCAAAGGACACCAGAAACAAAATTGTAGCCCTGCACCAGGCTGGGAAGACTGAATCTGCAATAGCCAACCAGCTTGGAGTGAAGAAATCAACTGTGGGAGCAATAATTAGAAAATGGAAGACATACAAGACCACTGATAATCTCCCTCGATCTGGTGCTCCACGCAAAATCCCACCCCATGGGGTCAGAATGATCACAAGAACGGTGAGCAAAAATCCCAGAACCACGCGGGGGGACCTAGTGAATGAACTGCAGAGAGCTGGGACCAATGTAACAAGGCCTACCATAAGTAACACACTACGCTACCATGGACTCAGATCCTGCAGTGCCAGACGTGTCCCACTGCTTAAGCCTGTACATGTCCGGGCCCGTCTGAAGTTTGCTAGAGAGCATTTGGATGATCCAGAGGAGTTTTGGGAGAATGTCCTATGGTCTGATGAAACCACACTGGAACTGTTTGGTAGAAACACAACTTGTCGTGTTTGGAGGAAAAAGAATACTGAGTTGCATCCATCAAACACCATACCTACTGTAAAGCATGGTGGTGGAAACATCATGCTTTGGGGCTGTTTCTCTGCAAAGGGGCCAGGACGACTGATCCGGGTACATGAAAGAATGAATGGGGCCATGTATCGTGAGATTTTGAGTGCAAACCTCCTTCCATCAGCAAGGGCATTGAAGATGAAACGTGGCTGGGTCTTTCAGCATGACAATGATCCAAAGCACACCGCCAGGGCAACGAAGGAGTGGCTTCGTAAGAAGCATTTCAAGGTCCTGGAGTGGCCTAGCCAGTCTCCAGATCTCAACCCTATAGAAAACCTTTGCAGGGAGTTGAAAGTCCGTGTTGCCAAGCGAAAAGCCAAAAACATCACTGCTCTAGAGGAGATCTGCATGGAGGAATGGGCCAACATACCAACAACAGTGTGTGGCAACCTTGTGAAGACTTACAGAAAACGTTTGACCTCTGTCATTGCCAACAAAGGATATATCACAAAGTATTGAGATGAAATTTTGTTTCTGACCAAATACTTATTTTCCACCATAATATGCAAATAAAATGAAAAAAAAACAGACAATGTGATTTTCTGGATTTTTTTTTCTCAGTTTGTCTCCCATAGTTGAGGTCTACCTATGATGTAAATTACAGACGCCTCTCATCTTTTTAAGTGGTGGAACTTGCACTATTGCTGACTGACTAAATACTTTTTTCCCCACTGTACTGTAAGTTTTTTGAGCTATTGTAGAATTTAAAATAGAAATCAGTCATGTCATGTAAGAAGTGAAGTATTTTTCATTGATACCAATATTTCTCTGCCGTATCAGAGCATCATGAATTGTGGTATGTGTTAAAGGCCCACTGACACTCTTTCGCCTGGGGCACACGAAAACCTGGAGCCAGCCCTACCCCCCCACAACTTTAGCCAAATAACCCCCAGTTTTCAATGCGTAACTATTATTATAAAGTAAATTAAGGTTGACAAGCTTAAGTAATAAGAATTGATGTTGTTGGCATTGAAATGGGCACTGTAGGTGTGTTTACTGTCCTCCACTCCCTGTCGACTTTGCTTCCCCATTGACTTGCATTTGGTTTCGTGTTTCAGTCGGACCCCCGACTTTTCCCGATAGTCGGCCGATTTCGTTCGACTCGACTTTTGAGAAAGTCGGGTTTCATGAAACCCGACTCGACCCTAAAAAAGGCAAAGTCGCTCATCTCTACACATCTACACATCTCCTCTACACATCCTCCATCTCATAGTCCTGAGCCGGGTGGTGCTGAGCAGGGAGTTCCTGGAGATGTGCTGTTATGTAACCAGGCAGTGTAACTCTGTGTGCAGCCACTGATGATGCAATTTTCTACGTCGGTAACAATAGAGCTTGGCAGTAATACAGGAGGGGTGATTTATTTCTGTCATGTGCTCTCTGCTGCTTTCTGGGGGGCAGACAATGTCTGGGAGCTGATGTTCCTGGGGATACTAGATTTCTCCCACCTGTGAGTCTGTGAGTGTCTGCTGAGGTGTTGTGGAGTGGAAAAACTGTTGCTCATAGCAACCAATCACAGCTCAGCTTTCTTCTTTTAAACAGCTCTGGTAAAATGAAAGATGCTTAGTGATTGTTTGCTATGGGCAACACAGGCAATGTAACCTGTTGTGGTCAAGAAGATGTGCCTATGAAATATATACTAGATATTTATTATATACTAGCTGAAGAGTCTGGCGTTGCCCGGGCATAGTAACTAACTGTGGTTAGTTGTAACAAATTCTAATGATTATCCTCCATCCCATAGTCTAGTGCCCATATGCCCATCATACATATCCACCATTCCATAGTCTAGTGCCCATATACCCAAAATACACATCCTCCATCCCAAAGTCCCGTGCCCATATACCCATCATACATATCCTCCATCCCATAGTCCCGTGCCCATATTCCCATCATACATATCCTCCATCCCATAGTCCCGTGCCCATAAACCCATCACACATCCTCCATCCCATAGTTCCGTGCCCATATACCCATTATGACATAATCTTCGCCATGGCAACCATTCTGACATCATCGTCGCAATGGCAACCTATTATGACATAACCATCGCCATGGCAACCATTATGACATAATCGTCACCATTGCAACCTATTGTGACATCATTGTCTCCATGGCAACCATTATGACATCATCGTCGATAAACACACACGCATACAAACACACACACGCATACACTCTGCTTTATATAGATAGAAGATATATATATATATATTTATTAGATTAGATATTATATATACATATATATATTAGATATTTATTATACGGGGCTTTGCGTGTGGAGTCAGTGTGGCTATGTGGAGTGGGTGGGGCTTGATACACACACATATAAATACATACCATTATTTTTATATATAAAGATAAACTGTTTTAAACACTACCCGTCCCCCTAGTTGTATGTTGTCCTGAATATTTAATCATTTATACACACTGTAGCGTAGTTCAAATTGCCAAGCAACTCCCTTATGGAGGGTAGTCCTATTATGTGTCATATGACTGCTCAAGAGACCATGTCTGTGGTATTTAAGGGTTCACTACACTGGGGCTATAATTACCACTGATGAAGGAAGCCGCAAGCTACCAAAACACGTAGGATTAGGACCCTTCATATTCCCATATACCTGATTTCAGATAGGGGTGTGATGTCAACAACCCTATAATATATGTGTTTTTACCACTTGGGTCATTTGACAATATTGTTCCACATGCCTGCCACTGACCGGGGCAGCTTATGGTCATAATAATATTGCCCAAACTTAGCCTCATACAGCCCCTGGAATCCTTAAACAGATAGATCCACGGTTACGTGCAGTTACAGCTAGACTCGCACAGGTCAGTGCTGGGAGGGCATAGGACCTAGGTACTCTGTTTCAGCTTCCTGTTACTTTCCAATTAACTCCACCCACTCCCTCAAGCCAGAAGGCTTCCACAGTATCTCCGCATGTCCTTGGCGGTCCTGGTGGTGATCACTGTGCGCTGACACAGTGGACTCCTTCCACCAGCGCCACGTGTGTTTCTAGGCCGGCATGGACAGACACCACCTCTTTCCATACAGACAAACAGCGCCATCTCTCTACGCTACAGGCTGGACACTGTGCACCCATCTTTTCCAGCCACTCACCACTAAAATCCAACTTAACAGTTTGAGCCTTTATGTTTAATTGTACCTAGCAGCATTTATACACATGTGCTGGTAATCTGGTGTGTGTATTGTTTAAATATAATGTGGCCCTAGACACAAGCTTTCCTGTTAAAATCAGTGCATCCAGCTTTCCTAACAACTTAAATTCTGGGCATTATTTGCATATTATTGTATAGAACTATATGCTTATGCATTTGTAATGATTTATATGAGGTGGTATCTTGACATATACACACTGCCACTTTTGTGAAATTAAGGACACTCTCTGGCAGTGGGGTTTTAAACTCAGCAGGAGTATTGTCATATACTCACCACAAAACCTTGCAGGAGGACAGATCTTCCCCTTTTTTCATTTCTTCATTCTTTTTTTCTTTTCCCACATCTCTGACGCGGTTTGTAATATACTTTTGTCTTTTTTCTACATTATCTGACAGGAGGTGGTTACTGTCACCCAAACTTAGCAGCTAAAAACCCAGGAGTCTGTCAAAGCGCCAGTGAGCTTTATATATATGGAATGACTGTTCTGTATCCCTCTGAAAGCCTGGAAGGGGCGTAACTTGGTGACCTTCCAAATCCCTACTCGGACAAGTGGCAGCAGGCAAAAACTGCGACCCAAGGAGGTACAAAGAGTTGGCACCAGGTGCTACGCCATGGCTGACCTAGTGATACAAAAATTTAATGTTTTATCTATATTTTATTGTATTGTAGATTAAATCCACACTAAAGAAAAATAAAATCTCTTGTTTTTGTGTTGCCTTATTCTCCGAGGTCGAAAATTTACAATAAGGCTATATGCCCATGTAGCGTTTTTCAAGCATTTTTTTCCTGAGCAGAAACGCATGCCCTTGCCAGGGAAAACACATGCGCTTTTTGACACGTGATTTTGATGCAATTGTCAAGCATTTTGACATGCGTTTTCCTATGCGTTTTTGCAATTACTGTGTATGTATGCGGAATTGCATGCGATTCCACACAATTAATGAGCATGCTGCGTTTTTTTCCGCTAAGCGTTTCCGCAGCGTAAAAAAATGCACCATTAGCACAACATGTGCGTTTTCCATTCTATTACATTAGATGCTTTTCTTAAGCGTTTCCACAGCAGAAACGCTTGTCTAAAAGCGTTGCGGATATGCTTAAAAACGCAACGTGGGCACACAGCCTAATACATCAGTGGAACTTTATAATCGCTTACTTTTTTGCACGACAAAGTGTAGTTTTCCTTGCTATCACTGGTTTGGTACGGCATATGGATCTTTTTGATTACTTTTCTTACACCATTTCGGATACAAATAAACACATTTATTTTATCCTTTTAAACATAATTCAGTATTAGATATAATTGACATGTTATATTTATTTGGTCGGTCAATACGATAACAATATTACATTTACATAAGTTTTCTAATGTTCTGCTACTTCTGCGCAAAAAATATATTTTAGGCTAGTTTCACACTAGCATTTTTCTGCGCTGCGTTTGGTGCGCACATCAAACGCGTGGCAAAATCGTATACACACGCATGTAAACACTGCTTTTTTTCACATCATCGTGCGCATTAAGGCAAAAAAACGCAGTGTTTGTATGCGTATGCAAGCGTTTTCCATGCGTTTGCTTTTTTTATGCTCATGATGTCACAATCACAGGAGGAAAAACCAATTAGTGAAACAGACTCCACCAATTGGACAGCAGTGGGTGTGTGTTATGGGAATTTGTTATATAGACCCTGTTTTCAGCTTAATTCTTCACATTTGCTTGCTTTTCATATTGACGACATGGATCTGCGCTGGAAGAGTTTTCACTTCAACTTGGATCTGGACATCAGGATGGCTCAGGCTTATGCAGTTGCTTGCCATGAACAAAGGGAGAGAGAGAGACAGCGAAGACGGCAGCGCTGGCGTTTGTGGATTCATCCGATTGTTGAACTCCGTGAGAGCCATGAAGCGTACCACACGCTCTACAGCGAGCTACAGGCAAACCAAGAGAAATTTATGGACTATACACGGATGTCCCAACAAAGCTTCATGTATTTGCTTGGTCGTGTCCAAGATGTCATCCGGAGACAGGACATACAACTCCGTCATACGATTCCTTCCGAGGAACGGCTCCTGGTCACATTACGGTACGTAGTATTTAAAAACCAATGCATGCATAATTTTATCTGTTCTCAGATGTACTATTCCAAAGCATGCTGAATTATTTATCTGCCATGTACTTAACCAAAGGCTGAAGCATTATTTGTATGCCAGTAAAGAAAAGACTGAAGATTTATTTTTTAATGCCCTTTTTTGTGTTAAAGTTTTTTTTGTTTATGGTGTGGTAAAAAACAATATGCACAGATATTCATTTTTGTTGTTTCTTTGTGTCGCAGATTCTTGGCTACTGGAGAGACCCTCTCTTCACTGCACTTCCAGTACCGGCTTGGAATATCCACCTTGTCTGGAATAGTTGTGGACACCTGCCGGGCTTTGTGGGACGTTCTCTGTCCAGAATTTCTGCCCCTGCCCACCGTGGAAAAGTGGATTGAACATGCAGAAAGATTCTGGACAGTCTGCAATTTCCCCAACTGTTTAGGTGCGGTGGATGGGAAACATCCGGATTATAAAACCCAAAAGAACAGGCTCGGAGTACTATAACTATAAAAAGTACTTCTCTACAGTTCTCATGGCCATTTCTGATGCAGACTGTAAGTTTGTTGCAGTGGACATTGGTGCATTTGGCCGTGGGAATGACTTCCAGGCTTTTAAGAACTCTGACATGGGCCGGAGGTTGTATGGCAACCAATTCAATTTCCCCATGCCACGGCCTCTTCCCAAAACCGATGGTCCGCCACAGCCCTTTGTAATGGTTGGTGATGAGGCATTCCAGATGTGCCAAAACCTCCTCAAGCCCTACTCCAGCCGTGACCTGGACCATACCAAAAGACTTTTTAATTACAGGCTGACCAGGGCAAGAAGAACTGTAGAGTGTGCCTTTGGAATACTTGACTCCAGATGGCGCATTCTCAGCACAGCCATTAATCTTAAACTGGAAACAGTGGATGAGGTGGTGAAGGCCTGTGTGGTTCTACACAATTTTGTGATGGTTAGAGAGCAACCGAATTTTGAACTCGATAATGCCGCTCCTATCCCCTTGCCTGAATTTAATCAGCACCCTCTCAGGTCATCCGTTGAAGTAGGCCAAATGAGGGACCAATTTGCTGCCTACTTCAACTCAGATGTAGGACGGGTGGCCTGGCAAGAGCAAATGGTGTAACCAAGTTTACTATCGTGTGTATGTTAATAAAAAACATGTGTTGATGATACCTGTACTGAGTGCACTCTGTCTTTTTACACTTCAATACAATAATCAACTGGCCAGGTGTAAGAGTGAATTCACGATGTTGGGTTTTGTGCATCATGAATTTACTAGTACTCCTGACCAGGTGACCATACATACACACAAGTTGTATGATCTTTATTATCTTTACACTTTGAGTTCAATGTGATGCGACGGTTGAGATAATACAACTAATATTTGTGTCACCAGTCAGGACTAAAAAAATCTTCATTTTGAAATGCAGTATCATCCCAAAGTATGTATCATACAGAACGCTGTGACTATCGATATTAGTTGTATTATCATCACTGTGGCCAGTTTGAACTCAAGAATGTATACATAATAAAGTTGATACAACTTGTAGAATACCCAGGCCTGGTGTCATGCTGAAGTGAGGACGCCTAAAGCAACGCATCCAGACTTCATAAGGTTATCACACATTATCAGGAGAATACACATAAGAGGTAACCTCAGCATCGCTACAGTCTGATAGAAATATAGGCAGACTAAAGCAATGCTGCGGTTTAAAACTCATGTGTATTCACCTGGCCAGGTGTGATAGTTACTTTCAAAGGCCAGGGTATTGCACATATGGCGTGTATTTTCAACATCATCTCCTCAGTTTTTCAACATACACTGAATAGAGGGTGAGGTTAATTACAAAGTCTACCTAGAATAGCCTTGGATTGTATCCCAAAAAGTTAAATGATGTTAAAACACACCATAGTCAATTAACTGTTTAGGATACAAGTCAAGGTAACAATAGATAGGCCTTGCACTCAACTCCATCCTCTATTCAGTATGTGCTATATTACCTAACTGAAGAGACTGTTGTGGAAAATAAAAGTCATATAGATTAGAGTTTTTGACTACACATAGCTCAAAGATTGACACATGAAGCATGTGTCAGTAGTGGAGCTATGTGTTGACAAAAACGCCAAATGTATGGTGCAGTGTGTGTATGCCGCAGTGTGTGTAGGCGGCAAAAGACACATTAAGCAAACCTTTTTTTGAAACATAAAAATTGCACATTTATTTTTTTGTGAAAAAAAAATTATTTTCCTTTTGAAGGACGTTTGGGGAAGAGTGGAATACTTTGGGGGTGTGGAGAGATGAGGAACGGCTGGAAATTGAGGAAGGGGTTCTAGGGGAAGGGGCTACTAAAGTACTGGGGGAAGGTAGATCAGGTATGGAAACGGAGGCAGTTTGAGAGACATTGGAAGGAGAGGGGGGACTGACTAACAAAGTCTTTTGTTTCTTCTTCTTTGGGAGAGGAGTCACCTGCCTGGACCGACTAACACCGTATGACCGCCTTACATTGACTGACTGACTAGAGATGGTGGACCGTGTCTTGGCAGAATAAAATACGGAATGTGGGTCTCCCCTAGGCTGCTCGGTGGTGGCGCTGGCGGTGCTCCTTGAAGGAGAAATTGTGGTAACGGTCCTCAACGAAGGAGAAGTGTGCGCGGGGCTTCTGGTGGGAGAAGTGGTGGCAGTGCTCCTATCAGGCAAAGTGGTGGCTGTGCTCTTCTGATGAGGAGTGTTGGTGGTGCTATGAGGAGGCGAAGCGGTGGCGGTGCTCCTGTGATGAGTAGTGGTGGCGGTGCTCCTATGAGGAGATGTGGTGGTGGTGCTCCTCTGATGAGTGGTGGAGGTGCTCCTTGAATGATGAGGATTTGTGCCAGTGCTCTCATACTTATGAGAAGTGGCGGTGCTCCGATCCGGAGATGATGGTGACTCTGTGCTCCGAACAGGAGAAGAGGTGGCGGTGGACCAAGCAGATTTTGCGCTTGTGGTGCACCAAGATGAGGCAATGGTGGCAGTACTGGTGATCCAGACAGGAGCAGCGCTTGACATGGTGGTGGCGGGGGTGGAGTGTCCAGCAGCACCTGGTATTGGAGTTGTATAGTGGTGTCTGGCTTGGCTAGGAATGCAGGTGGCCATGCAGTGATATGCAGCAGAAATCGGTACTGTGGTCAGCTGTTGCTCAGGACTAAGGTGATCCGCCATGCCTCATTCAATTTTACTAAAGAAATGGTGCACTGATCTATTGAGGTCGGCCTCCAGCCATTCAAGGTGCTGGTCAGAAGAGTGGATGAGGTGTTCCATGTGGTTAAAACCACGTTCCATTAGTGAGAAACCACTTTCCACTCTTTCGGACAGCGTCTTGAGACTGGCATGAAAGGCCTCGCTCAAGTGCATGAACTCGGGCAAGACAGGCCTGTCTGAGGCCCTCTGCTGCTGGTGCGTAGTGCCCGCATAACCAGTGGCAGAGACCTGGGACAAGGGAACACCTGATTGAACAGCTTCCTGGTCACCAGCTGTCTGTGTTGCTGACCTGCCACTTGCTTCCTGGCTGTCGAATGGCTGGGACGGGTCCGAGGTCGATCAATGAAGAACCGCTCCAGGAACAGATTGCAGGGTGCTGCTCCAGGTGCTGTGGAAACAAAAGTAAAACATTAGTATCATGCATTATCGCAAAGAATCAGCTGTGGAATATAAAAGCACCAATTAGTTCAATTAAAACAAAAAATAAAAACATTATATACTTACGCTCTGGTGGCAAGGACCAGTCGTAAGAATTCCAAAGCGCGATGGTAGCGGTACTTTGTTCTTGTCCTTGCCGCTGAGCCACTGAGAACCTGTCCCTCAGCCCGAATATCAGTGTTGAAGCGGTCCTTCATCGAGCGCCAACGTGTGTGGACTTTGTTCACTGTTGAAAAAATTATAAAAAAAAAAAAATTATACAATGCAATGACATCTGTATAAACACACAAACCTGAGTGACCTAGTAAAACAGTCAATGAAGCCTCCCAAATAATTCTATACACAAAGCATACACTATTGAACCTGAGGACACTGGTGTGTTTACTGCAAGTATTTATCTTGCACTAAACACACAAGTATCATCATGAACAAGAGTGTAGCATGAAATATACAGCATGACAATGCACAAGTCATACACTATTGAACCTGAGGACACTTGTGTGTTTACTGCAAGTATATATCTTGCACTACACACACAAGTATCATCAGGAACAAGAGTGTAGCATGAAATATACCGCATGACAATACACAAGGAATACACTATTGAACCTGAGGACACTTGTGTGTTTACTGCATGTATATATCTTGCACTACACACACAAGTATCATCATGAACAAGAGTGGAGCATGAAATATACAGCATGACAATGCACCAGTCATACACTATTGAACCTGAGGACACTTGTGTGTTTACTGCAAGTATATATATTGCACTAAACACAAGTATCATCACGAACAAGAGTGTAGCATGAAATATAATGCATGACAATACACAAGTCATACACTATTGAACCTGAGGACACTTGTGTGTTTACTGCCAGTATATATCTTGCACTAAACACACAAGTATCATTAGGAACAAGAGTGTAGCATGAAATATAACGCATGACAATACACAAGTCATACACTATTGAACGTGAGGACACTTGTGTGTTTACTGCAAGTATATATATTGCACTAAACACAAGTATCATCACGAACAAGAGTGTAGCATGAAATATAATGCATGACAATACACAAGTTATACACTATTGAACCTGAGGACACTTGTGTGTTTACTGCCAGTATATATCTTGCACTAAACACACAAGTATCATCAGGAACAAGAGTGTAGCATGAAATATAACGCATGACAATACACAAGTCATACACTATTGAACCTGAGGACACTGGTGTGTTTACTGTAAGTATATATCTTGCACTAAACACACAAGTATCATCACGAACAATAGTGTAGCATGAAATATACCGCATGACAATACACAAGGAATACACTATTGAACCTGAGGACACTGGTGTGTTTACTGCAAGTCTATATCTTGCACTAAACACACAAGTATCATCAGGAACAAGAGTAGCATGAAATATACAGCATGACAATACACAAGGAATACACTATTGAACCTGAGGACACTGGTGTGTTTACTGAAAGTATATATCTTGCAGTACACACACAAGTATCATCAGGAATAAGAGTCAATGCGGCATCACACAGCAGAGAAATACTTACTGAACACCTTTTTTTAAAGTTGCAGAGGCGCTGTCCCAGCCCTCCATCAATGCTGCAGCCACTTCATTCCAGAGCTGCCGGGTCACCACAATGTCTTTATATACTGAATGGGACACGCTCCTGGACAAGGTTGATCAGTTGCTCATTGTCAATATACAGGTCTTCATCCCGTTGTGGAACCTAGAAAACAAATACATTTAGAATCTTGGAAATTGTGGCGAATGATAGAGATAGGAAATTAAAAAAAAGAGAGAAAAGCAGGGAAGAAAGACAGGAATAGAAAAAATTATTGAACAGGTAGAATGTATCCTTACATGGCGTCCTCTCCCCGCCATGCCTTGTGTACGCTGCTCCGGTTGTTCCCGCTCACTTGCCTGGTCCGATTACGAGGTCTGTAAAAGAACAGAAATTATGAGCCATTTGTAGAGGCATATATACAAAGGCAGCAAAATACTCACCTCACGCTCTGCCTCTTCCAATTCTTCCTGTGGAGGAGCATATTCTGATCCAGAAGACATGCTGGGAAAAAAAAAATAGTACATTATGTATTTTAAAGGACAGCTTCACATAAATTGATTTTAGAATACTCACATTAAAGCTGCTGTTTTTTCTAAAGTTGTGGATGGTCTCTGGCTGGGTTGGTGTTGTCTTGTCTTCTTGATGTCTGTCTGGAGAGTGATGATCTGGCACTACAAAGCCCTTATTTTATCTACCTTCCTTCCAAACAATGTTGCTTGTTTAGGGGGTGGATTTACCAAGTGTCTAGACATTGTTTACTCTGAAATCGCGCACGCTCACAATGCGCTGACATGCGCAGTACACAGCGCACATCAATGCCACCATAGACTCTAATGCTATTTTTTTGCGCATTGCGTGCGCTGACGTGCGTATGCGATTTTTTAACGACGTGGGCTGGAACAAAAAATGCAACATGTAGCGTCCGGTGCGTCTGATCGCACACCTGGAAAATGCGCAGCGCACTGAAACGTTAAGGCATGCGTGCAATCGCTGGACACTGCGCCCGCCATTTTAAAGATAGGGGACAATTGCGCGTGCGATCGTTAGCGCACGATGCGCTGCATGATAAAACGCTAGTGTGAAACCTTAAAAATGCTTTTTGTCACCATATCATCATACCATAACTTTTTAAAAAATTTTCTGTGGATTAATTTGTATGAGGGCTTTTTTTTGTTGTGGGAGAAAGTGTACTATTTTTTGATCACTTTTCAATTATTTTATTTGCTGTAAAATTATTGAAATTGTATTTCAATTCAATTTTTTTATGAATTTTACTGGTAAGTTTAACCCCTTCACTACCAAGGGTGGTTTGCACGTTAACTCCCAGGCCAATTTTTATAATTCTGACCACTGTCCCTTTATGAGGTAATAACTCTGAAAAGCTTCCATGGATCCCGGTGATTCTGACAGTGTTTTCTCGTGACATATTGTACTTCATGTTAGTGGTAAAATTTAACTCAAATAACTTGCGTTTATTTGTGAAAAAAAGGAAATTTGGCAAAAAATTTTAAAATTTTGCAATTTTCCAACTTTGAATTGTATTGCCCTTGAATCACAGAGATACGGCACACAAAAAACTTAATAAATAATATTTCCAACATGTTTACTTTACATCAGCACAATCTTGGAACCAAAATTTTTTTTGTTAGGAAGTTATAAGGGTTAAAAATTGACCATCGATTTCTCATTTTTGCAACACCATTTTATTTTTACGGAAAACATCACATTTGAAGCCACTTTGAGGGGTCTATATGATAGAAAATACCCAAAAGTGACACCATTCTAAAAACTGCACCTCTTAAGGTGCTCAAAACCACATTCAAGAAGTTTATTAACCCTTCAGGTGTGTCACAGGAATTTTTTTGAATATTTAAAAAAAAAATTAACATTTAACTTTTTTTCACAAAAAAAAATACTTCAGGTTCAATTTTTTTTATTTTCCAAGGGTAACAGGAGAAATTGGACTGCAAAACTTATTGTGCAATTTGTCCTGAGTACGCTGATACCTGATATGTGGGGGGAACCACTGCTTCGGCGCATGGCAGAGCTCAGAAGGGAAGGAGCGCTGTTTGACTTTTTCAAAGCAAAATTGGCTGGAATTCAGATCGGACGCCATGTCACGTTTGGAGAGCCCCTGATGTACCTAAACAGTGGAAACCCCCTACAAGTGACCCCATTTTGGAAACTAGACCCCCAAGGAACTTATCAAGATGTGTGGTGAGTACTTTGAACCCACAAGGGCTTCACAGAAGATTATAACGTACAGCGGTACAATTAAAAAATCATATTTTTTCCACAAAAATGATCTTTTCACCCCCAATTTGTATTTTCTCAAGGGTAACAGGACACTAAAAGCTATTGTACAATTTGTTCTGAGTACGCTGATACCCCATATGTGGGTGTAAACGACTATTTGAGCGCATGGCAGAGCTCAGAAGGGAAGCAGCGCCATTTAATTTTTTCGGCTGGAATTGAGATCGGACACCATGTCGCGATTGGAAGACCCCTGATGTACCAAAACAGTGGAAACCCCCACAAATGACACCATTTTGGAAACTAGACCCCCCAAGGAACTTATCTAGATGTGTGGTAAGAACTTTGAACCCCCAAGGGCTTCACAGAAGTTTATAATGCCTGGGCATGAAAATAAAAAAATCGTATTTTTTCCACAAGCATGATCATTTAGTCCCCATTTTTTTATTTTCCCAAGGGCAACAGGAGAAATTGGACCCCAAAAGTTGTTGTCCAATTTGTCCTGAGTACTCTGATACCTCATATGTGGGAGTAAACTACTGTATGGGCACACGTCGGGGCTCAGGAGGGAAGTAGTGACGCTTTGGAATGCAGACTTTGATGGAATGGTCTGCGGGTATCATGTTGCCTTTTGAGAGCCCCTAATGTACCTAAACAGCGGAAACCCCCCACAAATGACACCAGTTTGGAAACTAGACCCCCTAAGGAACTTATCTAGATGTGTGTTGAGCACTTTGAACCCCCAAGGGCTTCACAGAAGTTTATAATGCCCGGGCATGAAAATAAAAAAATCATATTTTTTCCACAAACATGATCATTTAGTCCACAATTTTTTTATTTTCCCAAGGGTAGCAGGAGAAATTGGACCCCAAAAGTTGTTGTCCAATTTGTCCTGAGTACGCTGATACCTCATATGTGGGAGAAAACTACTGTATGGGCACACGCCGGGGCTCAGGAGGGAAGTAGTGACGTTTTGGAATGCAGACTTTGATGGAATGGTCTGCGGGTGTCATGTGCGCTTGGAGAGCCCTTGATGTACCTAAACTATTGAAACTCCCCACAAGTGACCCCATTTTGGAAACTAGGCCCCCCACGGAACTTATCTAGATGTGTGGTGAGCACTTTGAACACCCAAGTGCTTCACAGAAGTTTATAACGCCCGGACGTGAAAATAAAAAAATCATTTTTTTCCACAAAAATGATATTTTTGCCCCCAATTTTTTATTTTCCTAAGGGTAACAGGAGAAATTGGACCCCAAAAGTTGTTTTGCAGTTTGTCCTGAGTAAGCTGATACCCCATATGTGGGGGTAAACCACTGTTTGGGCGCATGGCAGAGCTTGGAAGAGAAGGAGCACCATTTGACTTTTTCAACGCAGAATTGACTGGAATTGAGATCAGACGCCATGTTGCATTTTGAGAGCACCTGATGTGCCCAAACAGTGGAAACCCCCCAATTATAACTCCAACCCTAACCCCAACGCACCCCTAACCCTAATCTCAGCCCTAACCCTAGCCCTAACCCTAGCCCTAGCCCTAACCCTAATGGGAAAATGGAAATAAATACATTTTCTTTTAATTTTATTATTTTTCCCTAACAAAGGGGGTGATAACGGGAGGTTTGATTTTCTATTTATGGCGGTTTTTATATTTGGCAGCTGTCACATGCTAAAAGACGCTTTTTATTGTAGAAATAGTTTTTGCATCACCACATATTGAGAGCTATAATTTTTCCATATTTTGACCCACTGAGTCATGTCAGGTCTTATATTTTGCGAGACGAGTTGACATTTTTATTGGTTTAATTTTCGGGCACGTGACATCTTTTGATCGCTTTTTATTCCAATTTTTGGGACGCAGAATGAACAAAAACCAGCATTTCATGAATTTCTTTTGGGGGGTGCGTTTACACCGTTCCACCTGCGGTAAAATTGATAAAGCGCTTTTATTCTTCGGGTCAGTACGGTTACAGCGATACCTCATTTAGGTCATTTTTTTATGTTTTGGCGCTTTTATGCAATGAAAACAGTTTTATATAAAAAAAAATATATTTTTGCATCGCTTTATTCTGTGAGCTATGACGTTTTTATTTTTTTGCTGATGACGCTGTATGGTGGCTCGTTTTTTGCGGGACAAGATGCCGGTTTCAGCAGTACCATGGATATTTATATGCGTCTTTTTGATCGCGCGTTATTGCACGTTTTCTTTGGCGGTATGATAATAAATCATTATTTTTTGCTTCGTTTTTTATTTTTATTTGTTAAGGGGTTCGTTAAAGGGGTTAACTAATGGGACAGTTTTATAGGGTGGGTCGTCACGGATGCAGCGATACCAAATATGTGTACTTTTAGTGCTTTTTTTTATTTCCAAAAAATGAATTTATTTGGGAATATATATTTTTTTAATTTATTTAGCGATTTTTAAAAAATTATTTTTACACTTTTTTTTTTTACTTTATTACATTGTCCCAGGGGGGACATACCTGTAATGTCACAGATCGCTGATCTGTCACATCACAGATCACTGTGACAGATCAGCGATCTGTCACAGGCACTGCACAGGCTTTCCTCATGCCTGCGCTTTGCAGGCACTGAGGAAGCCAGCTTCCTGCAGGCCCCCAAAGGTCTCCGTCGCCATCATTGCGCTGCTGTGGGGGGCTCAGGGAAGCACGGAGGGAGCCCCCTCCCTGCCGATGCTTCCCTTTAACCCCCGGTACACCGCGATCGTGTTTGATCGTGGTGTGCAAGGGGTTAACGTGTCGGGGTGGTCTGTGACCGCCCCTGACTCATTGTGCCGGGTGTCAGCTGTGATAATCAGCTGACACCCGGCCGCGATCAGCGGCGCTCACCACGTGGGCGCCGCTGATCGCTATGACGTAATATTCCATCCATGGGAATTAGGTCCAGGGTCACATGGACGGAATATTACATCCAATGTAGGTAAGGGGTTAATTGAATAACACAAAATGTAGATTAACGGGAGAGGATGCCGAATGGGGATGAGTGAACGTATTTGGTGATACTCAGATATCCCTCGAGTATCTGGGTGCTTGGATATGCTCTGCACTCGATGAACATAGGCTGGTACTGGCATTAATCATAGCCTTGCATGTTTGGCACTAGAGATGAGTGAACCTTTCAAGGTTCGGTTTGGTTAGATTCACCAAACATTTAGGCATTTACCAAACATGTTCGCTGAAAGTATCCAAACACCATTAGATTCAATGGGAGGCCAAACCAAACGTATACACCATACCTTAAGGGGTGACAAAAAGGTTCCCAAACAGTAAAATTAGTGGCAGACACCATGAAAAGTGGCATCAATTGACCCACAGTAGAAATTTGCAAATGGCACAGCAACAGTCAGCCATGAGCCATGTATTAGGTATCAGGATCTGGCCCAGCATTTACAGCTTGGAATCGAAGTTTCAATGAGGACCTGGTGGTTAACGGAGCAGTGTAAGCCTTCTTAGCTGGGAAGCCTGATACCTCATGCAGCACCTCCATTTTTTTTTCCAGCCACATTCAGATGACACTAACATCAGTTTAATACTATAATATAGGTAGAAAAATGTAAGTAAAGTAACATAATTAGTTGACAAAAAGTGCTGGCCTGCCTGTCTATATGAGTCCTACTTACACAGACAACCCACAAGATGGATACCCAACTTTAGAGTCTCCTCATTTCAAAAAAATTTGTTTGCAACACCAGCAGCAATAGCAATCACAGAAAACACCACAATGATGGCACAGACTGCAATAACGCAAGATCAATGCGTGACAGTAAAAACAACACCATCACCTAAACTGCCCAAACTATGACTGGGGTGCAAAATTCATTGCAGATCTATCACTTGTTCATTTTGATGAACGTTAGGCGGTCTACACTTTCAGGGGACAGCCAGATGTGCTTATTCGTCAGGACACCACAAGCAGCAAAAACCTCCAGGGCGTGACAGACGAGGTTAGGCCACTCTTACATTTTTGAAGACCAAAATGCAAAAGGGTCCAACCCCACTATGGCAATGATATTGACCTCCATATACTCCTGCACCATCCTGTCTAGTCGTTCACTACATGTCAGACTTGTACTCTGTTCTGCTGGTGCACGGACTGGTCTAAGAAATGTGCGAATGGACTGACAGAAATTGCTTATGCCACTTACACTGCTTCTGCTAATACTGCTGCTAATGTTTTTGCAATGACACCTTCAAGTTCCCAGGGTTGAATGTCTACAACTATGACACATCACTTATCAGGTGTAAGGGTTCCGGATGTTCCTTGGAGCCTGTTTTGCCCTTGTCAAAGATGGAGTCTGGTACTTTGCTCTGTCCTTGAGCTTCCTGTCTGTCCTGTTATTTTAGTCCGGGTCAGGAGATCCTCCTTGCCTGAGTATTTTGTTGCTGTTGGCGCCTGAGCTTCTGCCTGTTTCTTCTGGACTCCTTGCTGCTGCTCGTTACTCAGTGCTCTACCTCTCCACGTTCTGCTGCCTTCAGTCCTCTGTGCTGCTCCTTGATACTGACCTGGATTACCTATTGTCTGGACTTCTGGTGTGCAGCTACTCGCCTCTAGAACTGCTGTGGTCAGTAAGAAATTCAGCCCAAAAGGTACATTTAGAGAACTTCTCCTGCTTATGCACCATGTCATGATGACCCGTCCTGTGTGACACGACCCGGAGGCTGGTAACTAAAACAACAAGGCGCAGCACGTGATACTGTCCTGTGTGACACGGCCCGCAGGCAGGTAACTAAAATAACTAGACACGGGGAAAGGGGAAACAGTTACAATGGTGGGCCCTGCGATAGGGAAAGGGGACATGGAGACCTCCTGCACTCCCCTGAGTCAGTGTCCCTAATGCTCCTAACGCTCCCTATGCCGGTTCTGCACCAGGCGCCGATCAGGAACCTGTCGCCCTAGCACACCCTACACCTATCCCTTGATGGGAGCTGGGTGGCGCAGGCACTGGCCCCACCGCTGTTCTAATACACACTAAGGAAAAACACAAACAGGGAAACACCACTTAGCTTTACTCTGTTGCACTTGCTCCTGGCAACA
The DNA here is from genome assembly GCF_039654945.1 of Dendrobates tinctorius. Lineage (NCBI taxonomy): Eukaryota > Metazoa > Chordata > Amphibia > Anura > Dendrobatidae > Dendrobates > Dendrobates tinctorius. The sequence goes on along the minus strand of NW_027361732.1, from coordinate 28,214,096 downwards.
GAGTCCACCACCAGAATGCAGCTCTCCTCCTGAATCGCTGCCACCAAGCTCTGTCAGAGCTACAAGGAAATCCCCTATGACTCCTTCCACACCAGGGCTAAGACAGTGCTGCAACGAACGCTCTCCAGCTCCTTCATCCACCAAGGATGGTTGAAATTAACACTATCACCAACACTGATTGCAACACCTGTAATTCTTTTATAGGTAAGAGCCAGCAATCACACCTGCATTATAATCATGTGCACTTAACTAAAGAAACCAGAGCAATGACGCTCACCACCACCGGGGGCAAACTTAGACCAAAAGACACCACAGTGCAATAATCCTAATGGCCACCGGGTGCAAAAACCAAACTTAAGCACAGCTTACCTGTGCTTTTTATCAGTCCTGATCCAGCATGGATCATGACACTCCACCTGTGTATTGCTGGACCTCCACAACGTTTAAGTGCTGTGTGCATTCTCACTAATATTATTGCTGAACTTCCACATTTAAGTACTGGGTGCAGTCACACTCATTATTGCTGGACTTTCATGTTTAAGTGCCTTGTACAGTCCTGCATCCTATTACTACTGGACTGGTTCATATTAGCGGTTGCACCCCGCTATTCAGTTTGCTGAACATTTCTATACTGTGCTGTGCATTTTGCTACAATTGCAGGAAGATCTGTTACTTTTGTTTCCACTTGTTACTTTGTTAAATACACTTGTTTGCCTTAGCTTTGGTCTCAGATTTGTTTTATCCCACAAAATCAAATTCCATAGTACCCACATAATTGTTACACCGGTGGAAGCATCTGGCAAAATTTACTCTTATACCTTGGCTCTACCATCTGTACCTACAATTGTTCCCCAGCTCCTAAACATTCAGTATCAATTTTTCTGATACCGTGAGCCCCCCTTGATTGCTGTAAACCACCCTCCCATGGCACTCGCCTTTGCAACAACAGTCCAAAACTTAGAGATATTGTTATCACTTCTGCATCCTACTATAGAATAATAGAATCGTAGAGTTGGAAGGGACCTCCTGGGCCATCTGGTCCAACCCCCTGCTCAAAGCAGGATTTGCTAAATCATCCCAGTCAGATGTCTGTCCAGCCTCTGCTTGAAGACTTCCATTGAAGGAGAACTCACCACTTCTCGTGGCAGCCGGTTCCACTCATTGATCACTTTAACTGTCAAAAAGTTTTTTCTAATATCTAATCTGTGTCTCCTCCTATTCAGTTTCATCCCATTGCTTCTAGTCTTTCCTTGTGCAAATGAGAATAAAGATGATCCTTCTACAATGTGACAACCCTTTAGATATTTGTAGACAGCTATTTTAGTCTCCTCTCAGTCTTCTCTTTTGCAAACTAAACATTCCCAAATCCTGCAACCTTTCCTCATAAGACAGGGTTTGCAGACCGATCACCATTCTGGTCGCTCTTTTCTGAACTTGCTCCAGTTTGTTGATGTCTTTTTTAAAATGTGGTGCCCAAAACTGGACACAATATTCCAGATGAGGTCTGACCAAAGAGGAGTAGAGGGCAATAATAACTTCACATGATCTAGACTGTATGCTTCTGTTAATACATCCTAGAATTGCATTTGCCTTTTTTGCTGCTGCATCACACTGTTGACTCATATTCAGTCTGTGATCTATTAGTATACCCAAGTCTTTTTCACATGTGCTGTTGCTTAGCCCTATTCCTCCCATTCTGTATATGCTTTTTTCATTTTTATTGCCCAGATGTAGTACTTTGCATTTTTCCCTGTTAAAAACCATTCTGTTAGTTGCTGCCCACTTCTCCAGTTTATTTATATCTTTTTGAATCCTCTCTCTCTCTTCTCTAGTATTAGCTATCCCTCCTAGGTTTGTGTTATCAGAAAATTTAATCAGTTTATCCTCAATTCCTTCATCTAAATCGTTGATAAAGATATTGAACAATACAGGGCCCAGGACAGAGCCCTGTGGTACCCCACTTGAGACATTCTTCCAACTGGATGTGCAGCCATTTACAACCACACTTTGGGTCCGATCACTAAGCCAGTTATGAATCCACCTAACAGTTGCCTTGTCCATTCCATACTTAGTCATTTTTTCAATAAGGATTGTATGAGATACTTTGTCAAATGCTTTGCTGAAGTCAAGATGTACTATATCTACAGCATTTCCTTGATCCACCCAATCAGTGATTCCGTCACAGAAGGAAATTAAGTTAGTCTGACATGACTTGTTAGTTACAAACCCATGCTGACTCTGTTTAATCACTTCATTCTTATCCAGGTACTGACATACATGTTGTTTAATAATTTGTTCAAAGATCTTTCCTGGTATAGAAGTCAGACTCACTGGCCTATAGTTGCCTGGGTCCACCTTCTTCCCCTTTTTGAAGATAGGAACAACATTTGCTCTTCTCCAGTCTTCTGGGACTTCTCCTGTTCTCCAAGAATTTTCAAAGATTATGGAGAGGGGTTCAAAAATTTCTTCTGCTATCTCCTTCAGCACTCTGGGGTGTAATTCATCTGGACCTGGAGACTTGAATTCATTTAGGTTAGCTAAGTGTTTCCTCACTATCTTTCTGTTTATAGATATCCTGGATTCTTCTATTCCGTTAGTAGGAACAGTTGATGTTACATTTCCTTTCTGAGAGAAAACAGATGCAAAATAGGAATTTAAAAGTTCGGCCTTCTCAACATCCTGTCATACCATTTCATCATTTTTATCCTGTAAAAATCCTATAGCATCTTTGACTTTTCTTTTACTTTTGACATATCCCCAAAATCCTTTATTATTGCTTTTGACATCTCTTGCAAGCCTCAATTCATTGTCAGCTTTAGGTAATCTGATTTGTGCCCTGCAGGTTCTGCAGACAGCATTATATTCTTCTTTAGATATGCCTCCCTCTTTCCATTTTATAAACATTTCTTTCTTCCTTTTTAGCATGTGCTTAAGTTCTGTGTTCATCCATCCTGGTTTCCTTAATTGCTTCCTATTCTTCCCTCTTTTCAGAATTGTTAACAACTGTGCTTTGAGAATTTAATTTTTCAAGATTTCCCATCCTTCCTGGACATTTTTGTCTTTAAGGATATCCAGCCATTGGATCCCTCCAATTCTCTTTCTGAATCCCTTAAAATCTGCATTTCTGAAATCTAACCTTGACGTCTGAGTCTTCACAGGTCTTCCTCCTCTAGTTATCCAAAATTCTAAAATAGCATGGTCGCTACCTCCTAGGGTCCCAGCCACTTTTACCTCCTCAACCATTTCCTCCCTGTTTATAAGGATTAGATCCAAGATTTCCATTCCCCTTGTTTTCTCCCCTACCTTTTGGAAGATAAAGTTGTCAGCAAGAGAGGATAAGAATTTCCTTGACCTGTTAGTTTTGCCTGAGAGAGATTCCCAACAAATGTCTGGATAGTTGAAATCTCCCATGACAGCTATGTCATATTTTGTGGAGAACTTGGCCATTTGATGCATAAAGAGTTCATCCATATCTTCAGCTTGCACAGGCAGCCTGTAGTAAATGCCTACAATGGTGTCCTTTCCATTGTTCTGTCCTTGTATTCTTACCCAACCAGTTTCCACAGAACTCCCAGTCTCTGAAGCTTCAATCTCTGTGCAGAGATACGCATTTCTAATATACAATGCGACACCTCCTCCTCGTTTATCAAGTCTGTTTCTTGCAAATAAGTTGTATCCTTCTAGTCTTGTTTTCCAATCATGTGCATCGTCCCACCAAGTTTCAGTGATTCCAATGACATCATATTTCTTTTCCTGTGTTAGTAGATCCAATTCTCCTTGTTTGTTGCCCATGCTTTGTGCATTAGTATAGAAACATTTTAGTTTGTGATTGGTTTCTCTTTCTCCAATATTTTTATTATTTAGATTCTTTTGTCTTTGTTCTTCCTTTCCACTTCTAATAGCAGAGTTCTCAATAGCATTTTTCAGGTGTATGGCTTTTTCTGGTCTTTTGCTTCCCTTCCCACGTTGTTCTAGTTTAAAGCTCTCCTTACAAGTGTAGCAAGGCAACTTCCAAATACATGTTTTCCAGTCTTCGTAAGGTGCACCCCATCTCTAGCAAGTAGTCCATCGTATAGGTAATTCACTCCGTGATCCAGAAATCCAAATCCTTGCTGACGGCACCATCGACATAGCCAGTTGTTCACCTGCAGAATCTTATTCCACCTCCTTGTTCCATGGCCATCCACTGGGAGGATGGAAGAGAACACCACCTGCGCTCCCAGTTCTTTCACTTTCTTGCCTAAGTTTTCAAAGTCTCTGCAGATGGTTTCCAGGTCGTTTCTTGCGGTGTCATTTGTCCCCACATGTAGTAGCAGGAATGGGTAGTCATCTGTAGGTCTGAAGAGTCCTGATATCCTGTCAGACACATCTTTAATTTTTGCACCTGGAAGACAGCACATTTCTCTTGAAGTTATATCCGGTCTGCAGATAGCGACCTCTGTTCCTCTCAACAGGGAATCCCCCATGACCACCACCTCCTCCTGCAGACTATTCAAAGTGTGCTCCAGCTCATGTGTCGGGCGCTTACATGAGATCCAAGTTCATGGTGTGTTGGTGGCGGGTAATACTTAAGGTTGCTTCCTTTGTCCCCTCCCACCAACCACGACAACATCCAAGGAATCATTACCCTCTTCAGCTCCTGACTATTGAGTGTCAATAATCGCATCCATCTCCATTTGTTCCTCGACTATTGCATCTTCACTAACAGTTTGTCTTGAATTATGAGCCCCACTCGATCACTGTAAGACACCCAACCATGGCACACGCATGTGCGATGAAAGTCCAGAAATTTGAGATATTGTTATCCCTTCCACATTCTTCTCTGCCTCCACCTCTTCCTATGAGACCACCACATCCTCAAGTATACTATTCAAAGTATGCTTTAGCATGTAGATGACTGGAAAAGTGATGCTGATGACCATTTTAGTAGCCATTTCAAAACTGTGCACAAGGGTGCAGAGGACCGATTTGCACCACGTCCAGACTGTGTTGGCCCAGGCTATGCAAAAGGACATATTGCATCAGGGCTCATACCACTCTGCCACAGTCTCTGCAACAAATGCAGAGTAGAATTCCACCACGTCAGAACATTGCAAATCAAACTGTTAACGGGTAGGCCAAAAGACCTATGTTAAAATGCAAGTCAATGACCTGCGGGGTGTGATCATTGGGAGTGAGCACACAGTGACCATGCTTTCTGTAGTAGCAAATCCAGGTGGGGATAGTGGCGGAGAAATTGCCACACCTAACCCACATACATGTCGAACACCAAGCCTATTCCCACTTCCACCACAACCTTGCTTTTTCCTACTCATGTTGTAAGCATCTTTCTTCTCTTGTAACCTGCTGTTTCATAACCTTAGGCCCACAGCTATCAGTCTCCTGTCACTTAAAGAACAATCACTATTTATATTCTTAGATAGTGTGCTTGAACAACACTGTTTTACCTAATGATTTTTAAGGGAGGGAAATACAGTAATCCTCTTCAGGAGTCCACTTTTCTTCCTTGGGAGGCTGGGGGGACTGCCTCCACCTGCTTCCTGAAGCCTGATTCCCAGGCGATTGGGCTGTACCTGACCTGACTTAGGGTATTGCCGGAGAACCCAACAGGTAGAAAAGAGTGACAGCCCCCTACGTCACCTGCACCATCGCCTACTCCAGCATAGGAGGTGGGGATCCCCAAGAACAGTATGATCTCTCGGGGGTGATAGCCTCTTCTAAAGCCACCTCGAGAAGCCTATCCCAGGCCCGTTAATATCTCAAGAAGGGTTCATCCTCCTCCTTTCCTTCTTGGATCACACCCATCGCATACCAGAGATGCTGACCCTCCATTTTTAGTAACGTGACCTTGGTTCCAGCCTTCAGCTCTTTCAAGTTTTCTGTCTCTACTGCTCCCAGGATCTGATGACAGGTCCCAATCTCTTCTATGGACCCTCATCTCTGCTGCCGGTCATACGTAACAACTAGAGATGAGTGAATTTGTTCGTTTTTTTGTCCCGAATCTGATTTTGACATATTCGTGCCATATTCGCACACTATTCATGACAAATGTATGTTTGATCATCAGTTCTGAACATATTCGGTAATTTCTAGTCACATTGACTCTAATGACGTTTGGCTGTATTTGACGAATATTGCAAAAACAATATTCGATTGCGATTGTATTTGGAGCCGAATCCGAAAAATTCGCTTATATCTAGTACCAACCTGCCCTCGGGATGCCAACTGTCAGTTCCTTGCAGCTAACTGGCCCACTAGTATTTCTCCAGCCCTCGTCCTGGCTTACCTCCTTTTCTCTTCCGATCAACCTAGGCCCCGCAGTTTTCACTTGCCGGATCCTGGCTCTCACGTATGCAGTCCGCAAGAACCCCAGCGGTGAAGACTGTGGCCTGAGTTCGGGCCTTAGTGGTTCTGGGAAATGGCCAGCTCCAAACCACAAGCTCTTATCGACTCCGCTGTTGCTCCAGCTTCGTCTGACTCCCTCTGGAGTTTTGCAGAACTCTGCCATCTTTGTCTTCTTGCTGCCCAGTAAGCACATTGCACTATATGGATTACTAATTTGATCCATAAAAATATTTAAATGCTTTTTTGGAGTGTTATATGCCACAAAAATGTACCCCCGAGCACAGCATAATCTATGGCTGTGTAAGTGAATAGAACCCAGACCGGCAATCAGAGGGCAATAAAACCTTCTCACTGCTTATCTATGAACTGCTCCAATATTTATGCTTATCTCTCTCCCACAATGACTATTCTGCTTCACATCACTTGTCTTATCTATTGTTATTTATGTGCTGTCTTGTGTATAAATATGTGAGTCTTCAGATGTTGTATTAGTCTAGCCTGATGAAGAGACCTGCGTAGTCTTGAAAGCTTGCAATTTGCTACCATCTTTTCAGTTAGCCATTAAAAAGTATCAACCACTGAGGACTCTCAGTTCTAAATATTCTTCTAAGTGAATAGAAAAATTTTTCAACATATTTTTGTAGTGTTATATAACACCAAAATGTACCACAAAAGACATAATACTCTATCGATCATAATATAGTCAATTTTTCACATTAAAAAAGTAGGTGGTCAACTGCCGCAGCTATATATTTAGCAAGCCCTAATTTCTGCCTAGAGACTGTATTCAGCCAGTCTTCCTACTCCTGCAATTCCCCCTCCCTCCCTATACTAAGAGCAAAATATATCTGATAAAAACAGCAAAGCACAAGATTGGCCCTTAGAAGGACTATTAGTTTGATGGTTTAGCTTCAGCACCAGTATCAACACTACAAAATTCTTATTTGTTAAACTATGTACATTCACACCTGGACAAGCATTCTCTCCCTCCATAAAGAACTGTCACAGAACTGTGCAATGGCGTCAGTGTGCCTAGCGTTGTGATGCCTCTCTATCATACAGCCAGCCAATCACAGCAATGCCACTATAAAGATGGCTTTAGCATTAGTGATGTGCAGGCAATGGCTGCATGCTTATTGGCTGTGTAACAGGTGCCAGACATGCAGGGTGGGGATTCAAGTTTGAAATCGAGCACCAGCTAATGCTCGCTAAGTAACGAGCACATCCGAGCACCCAGATACTAGAGTGATACCCGAGTATCACCGAGCACATTTGGTCATCCCTACTAAGTGGCAAATCAGCTAACCTAACAACAATAAGAGAAAAGAAAGACCTTTTTAGAGTGGAAATTCTGCAGTTTAGATGCCAATGCATTATTAACTATAACTTTGTAGTGATGTCACCAGTGAATAGAACTGGAATACTGTCAAAGCTACATTAATTACTTGGAAAAAAGTTAAAGAGCAGGCATTAAATGTGTCATTTCTAGGATGATGCTGTATGTTTGACATTGTAGAGATACACTATGCTGTTGGCAGTGGAAATATTAGCTGCCTAATATATTACATTGTAGTAAACAGCTTTATTAGTAGTTCCATAAATTTTTAGTAACACTTGGTGAATGTTTTTCCAAGCAATATGCGCTCCTGAAGGATGATGATGGAACTTGATATTTAGGTTCAAGGATGATTTTTATTTTTGATTAAAAATAGAATACGTATGGAAAAACATTCACCAAGTGTTGCTACCTATGAAAGCACTGTCCAGTGCTCTCACTAGTTCCCAGATCTTTGCAGCAAACTGAATGGAAAGAGGAATGGAGTGATCCAGGGATTGGATCTACATGCAGTATCTCAAGACACCAAATAGGTGAGTGTATTCACACTGAGCATATACCTTTGACAATTAACTACTACACTTAGAAGCTTGCGCTTCCCATTTTTCTCCCTATAATCCCCTCTTGTTTCATAAATTTTTAGTATCATATTCAAAATTGTTACTTTTTTAATAAAATTATGAGTATTAGTGGTTTACAATTATAGGACTATAGTATCTAAGCTACAGATTTATAGAGTTACTGAAATTAAACTGAAAGGATATCTACTCTGGTACAAATGTGCCAAATTTGATTCACCTCAATAAATTGGCAATGCAATTATTAAAGGAGGAATGTATTCCATGAAATTGTACTCTCTATAAATTTTATGACTATGTTACAGCAAAGTTTCAGCCTCATTACTAATTCTTATTTGATGTAATTCCATCTTAGCCTTTAATGTATAAGGTAACTTCACAAGGGCAGATTTGTTGTCCAAAATGTATATGACTGAAAATACATATGAATAATGTTATTGTGATTGCTTAAAATAAGTTTGTAGTGTGGGATATTTATTATAAATGCATATTTACATTTTTTTTAACTTGACATTAAATGGTCAATGTCATTTCAATTAACCTTCCAGTGATCAGATTACAGCTGTCTTTTGAAGTTTATGGGCAGGGTACGTGGGAAAGAAGCAGCCACAGGGAGACAGAGGCAGGCAAAGACATAAAATAGCTTCTAGAAAAAAGTAGCAATGTCTATCTTTTGTCAAGTTCTGGATTTACAGCTACACCGTTTAGTACTTTCAATTTACTATTCTTCATACATCTACTGGGTAAGTCCTATCAAGAGATAGGGAAACAGGAAGCCCTCATTTCTTTTGTCTGTAACCATGCTACTTCTTCTAAACTCCACACACCTTTCTAAAAGTTAGTGGAGGATACATAAGAATGCTTAAAAGGTGGAGCAGTTTTGAGCAAATATGAAATGCGCAAAATACTTTAAGATATTTTAAATAGCTCTGCACCAGATTTTTGTTGCAACCTGTTTAATGAATTGGCCACAAGTGTATTTTCAAAAGGGGTTTTCTTACCAACATATTAAGCGTTAATTCCATTAATCTCTTAAAATGATACCAATCTAATTTACTAAATTTTTATTTTACTTTTAGGAAATATTCATTTATCATTGTCTCATGTCCCAAGTTTGAAAATAAAATCCATTGTGCTTTTATCATTCCCTTATTTTTGCATGCATTTGCAGATTTCTTGGCCTTTCTCCATCTATGCACATACCTGTGTGAAATATCTGTTCCGTACATACCATGAAAAATTAGTTATTGTGAACAGTTAAGGAAGCTGAAGATAAAATTATATCTAAAAGAACTTAATATAATAATGATTGCACATTTCCTTTGTATTTTAGGCAAAAATAAATATGGTCATTTTTTTCCCAATTTGAAAATGACAAAAAGGAAAATGGGCAGATGCAAAATTTTGGGCATCTTTGGAGATTTGTGTGCTCAGATAACTTGGACTAAGGTTTCAGACCTTAATTAACCTGTTAGGGTTAAGACTTGTTCACTATCATCGCTAGGAAAGGCCAGGTAATGCAAATTTCCCAGCTTAATAAAAACCCCGTCCCCTCTAACGATGTGCCAGCAGTTATGGGTTCTTGTGAGTAGCTGCCTGGCACTCTGAAAATTAAAATGGTGGAGGCACACAAAGCAGAAAAGGCTAGAAGAAGATAGCGAAAGCATTTTCAAATTGCCCTTTACAAAGTTTGAAATGCAATTAAGAAATGGCAGTTAACAGGAACAGTGGAGGTCAAGATAAGGTCTCGAAGACCAATCAAAATTTAAGTCAGAGCTGCTCATATGATTATTAGAGAGGAAAATCAGAAACCCCACTTGACTACAAAAGACCTTCAGAAAGATTTAGCAGACTCTTAAGTTGTGGTACTCTTTAGAGACACCTGCACAAATATGACCTTCATGGAAGAGTCATCAGAAGAAAACCTCTCCATCATCCTCATCACAAAATTCAGAAGTTGAAAAGAGAACGGTTTCTGCAAATGGATAATGACATGTCAAAACCCACAATAGACTACTTCAAAAAGAGCAAGCTGAAGGTTTAACAGTGGCCTTCATAGTCCCCTGATCTGAATATCTTTGAAAATCTGTGGTTGGACCTCAAAGTAGCAGTGCATGTAAGACAACCCAGGAATCTCTCAGAACTGGAAGAATTTTCCAAGGAAAAATGCATGAAAATCCCTCAAACATGAATTGAAAGACTCTTGGCAGGCTGCAAAAAAATGTTTACAATCTGTGATACTTTCAAAAGGGGGTGCTACTAGGTATTAACCTAAACTTTTGCATCAACCCATTTTCCTTTTTATAATTTTTAAAATGCAAAGATGAAAATATATACTTGTTTTTGCCTAAAATACAAAATAAATGTGTCATCTTTAACTTTAGCCCTTTTAAAGATCATTTAATCTGCAACTCGCTTAACTGTTCATATGCCACTGATATATATTTATGTGTATGTACTCCTTGACATTGCAATTGCAACACCAAGAAGGAAAATTTTAGGAATCACATTGAAATCACAGAATCAAAAGATATGATAATGATATGCAAATAGTAGAAAATTGTATACATTTTCAAAACATCTTGATTTATTCAGTTTTGATCATAATCACCAAGTGCAGAAATACACAAACTTACATGTCTTGGAATGCTATCATTGAGGTAATTAATGATTGCCTAGGGAATGTTGTGCTACTCTGAATGCACCTGGGCAAGCAAATCACCAAGATCCATTGCGGACCAACGATGATTAATAACTGACCAATGATCTCCCAGATGTGTTTGATGGGTAACAAGTCCAGAGATACCGCAGGCATGGTAGTATGTTAAGGCCATGCAGGTTGCTCACAGTACCATTCACAACATGCAGGTTGGCATTGTCATAATATTGGCTTTGGAGGGATGGCTGCATTACTCGTTCCACAACCAAACTAATATAATGCTGAGCTGTTGGTGTACCTGGAATGAAAGCTAGAGGAGCATTGCCGTAGTAAACAAAAACCTTCATTCTAAAGTGTAGAAGAAACCACAAAAGGTAATATGTGATAATAACTTGTAGACAAGTCTATTCTGCAAAATTATTTTATTATATTTTTGTTGATTTTTATCTTTATTGTCTGCTTACTGTTCGTGCTAATTCAAGACATGTGAAATGTAACAATATTTTAATCTCCCTTCAATCAAATTTGTTTTATTCCTGGTGACAAATGGTATTCCGTTAACAGACCGAATCAATTTCTAACACTGCAACCTGCAAAGTCAACCATGATCTGGAAAATGTGCAATAAGTGAAAACAACTTGAGCCATTAGAAAGTATCTCACAGTAATTTCTTACCTGTGATTTTATGCTAGGTAAAAACAGCTGGAACTGATGTGGCCGAATGGACCACTGCTGATGACTAAGTCTAAGGCTATACACTTTTTTATCTGGTTCAATGGTGGGAGCTTTATCATGTTGTTTCCTATTTACCATGTCGTTTCTTATTAGTTCTTTCAATATAGGACATAGTCATTGTCAGTTGTGCTGCTGTAAAGTATATTTTCTATTTTTTAACTTTCATTTTCTCAAGGAAGTATGTACGCAGTGGCCACAAGAAGAAGTGGAGTCACAGGTAATTTTATGGCGTGGTATGTATGAAAAACTTTTTTTTCAGTAAAATAAAGCGGGAGTGGAAGAGATATGTGTGTTTAATATTGACCCTACGACACTGTAATATTGCCATATATGTGTATTATACTGCCATCTATGTATAATATTGACACTATGTAAATCCAATGATGAATGAAGAAACATTTGCAGGTTCAACATGGAATAGATAGTCTGGGTCAACATTTTTGTAAAGGGTACACTGCTGAGGACAGTTTCTATTGGTGTAGTACATTTATCAATATCTCATTTACCTCTAATACTACAGGTACTGAAACCCTGAAACCTGTTGATCACCTGAATTTGTCACCTGCAAATAACAGCATCTATGTGGCACCTGGTCCCAGAGTAGCACACAGCAGAAACACCACTATCAGGATTTGTTTTGTAGAAACCACGCATAGACTGGTGAGTGACCAATCATTAATGCAATCGTTGCTCTTGCCCCCTACTGCTTATCTTCCTGTTTACGCTGGATATGTGCAGTCAGTTCCCACTTCATTTTATATAGATATGTATTATAGAATTTACAATAGATTTCACTCTTGTAATGTTAAAAATAAGAGAAATCTTTGGCATTGTACTCTACATATATTTATCTGCTGTATCTGTGCATTATAAATTGTGGTGTGTGTTAAAGGGGCCCACTGAGACTCTTTCGTCTGGGGCCCACAAATACCTGGAGCCGGGCCTGGATGTAAATATTTGGGGAATAAAGTCTTTTGAAGGCACCAGAGTTGTATTTTCATTCCTCTGTTATCATAAATGCAGCATTATAGCAATCTTTTGGCCAACAAACTGCCTTTTTCAAGCATAAGCAAATGGCCATAAATGTTGCTATTATGAGGTATTTTGGATAATAATGGAATGGAACTACAACTCTGGTGTCTTAGAAATACTCTACTCCCTGGATTTAGTGGTAACTTGGTGGGAAATTCAGAGTCTGCGAAGTGGTGCAAAGGGAATAACCTTTACTGACACTTGATGTAAATATTTATACTGTATAAGGGTGCTGTACAGAGCTACATATACACAGACTGACCATTGGCGCTAAATGGCCACCAATCAGTAAGCCATTACCAATCAGCAGTCATTTACTGTGGTCTGTTTAAACAGACTATTAAAAGGGTGGTCCGAAACTAAATTTTATTTTCATCTTAAACTCTATTTAATACTATAATTTATTTTTTTTATAGACTTCAATTAAAAATTCCTTATTAGTGATGAGCGAATATTCTTGTTGCTCTGGTTTTCCCGAGCATGCTGGGGTGTCCTCTGAGTATTTTGGCATGTTCGGAGATTTAGTTTTCGTCGTTATAGCTGCATGATTTACGACTGCTAGACAGCATGAATACATGTGGGATTTACCTGTTTGTTAGGGAATTCCCACATGTATTCAGCCTGTCTAGCAGCCGCAAATAATGCAGCTGAGGCGACAAAAATTAAATCTCTGAGCACGCCAAAATACTCAGAGACAACACAAGCATGCTTGGGGAGACCTGAGTAATGAGTATACTCACTCATTACATTTCATTATCCTTCCCAACACTAACTGCTTTTTTTCACTACTACTTTTTCTTTCATGACGCTTCATTTGAGAATCCCCAGTGACCTCTGTTTCAGTGGCTGAGATAGTCCCTGTTCAACTCAGCTTGCTTGGATTTTCAATTCCCATGAATACTCAGTAAATTCCTGTCACTGTGCACTGTTCTTCTCAGTACACAGTGACAATGTGCTCTCTTGCTGGCTCTGATCAGACGTGATGGTACTTGTGGTGGTGCTGGTCTCTGTACCTTACCTTACCTTATACTGTCCAATAGCAGTGCGCTCTGTTGTCGGCTCGTCACTTCTGATCAGAGCTGGAGAGGGAGCACATTGTCACTGTGTGCTGAGAAGAACAGTGCACAGTGACAGGAATTTACTGAGCATTCATGGGAATTTAAAATTCAAGCAAGTTGATTAGAACAGGGACTGCATTTTTTCCACTACATTTTTTACCCACTCTTGGATTTGGCTTACAAATTCTGAGGTAAAAAAATGACTAAAAACTCAATGTGTGCACATGGCCTAAATGTCTATGGTGCAATGTACGTCATATGTCATACCTCCCCCTTTGATGTGGGCTCTGGCACTTAACACACATCTTTTCCAGCACATGAGGTGATCCACCCGTGGCTATTAGCTGCTGTCAATCTCTGAGAGTAACTTTTTACTTGCTCGCACCATAAGTGTGTCACTAACCTCGCATATTGTCACCCCTATCATGTGAACGTTGGGCGCTGATGGGTTAGCATGACAACCAGGGGTCTCCAGGAGACCCCTGTGGTAGTTATTGCTAATCTGCTATGAGTGCTGCCCCGTGGCCATAGTTCATAGCATATGAGCATTTCTGCTGCACATAACAGGGCTGTAGCCCTGCTATGTTTAACACAAGCGATCTGAAGGTCGCAGCTACAAGTCTCCTAAGGAGACTATTGAAGCCAGTTAAAAGTGTAAAAAAAGTTTTTAAAAATATTAAAAAAGTAAAAATTTAAGTTCAAATTATCCCTCTTTTGCCTCATTCAAAATACAACAAAAAAATAACAAAAATACACATTTTTGTTATTCCTGCATTCATAAATGCACAATCTATCAAAATATAAAACAAAATTAATCTAAATTGGTAAACTGCGGAACGAGAAAAAAATCATAACACCAGAATGTTTTTTTTTTGTCACCGCAACATTGCAATAAAATGCAATAACGTGCGATAAAAACATCATATCTAACCCAAAATAGTATCAATAAAAAAAATCCCTCACCCACCTCCAGATCATGAAAGGTAGAGACTTATTTTTGCAAAATTTGGATTTTTTCTTTCATCATTTAAAAAGAGCCTATACATGTTTAGTAACTACAAACTCGTAATGGCTTGGAAAATAATAATGGCAAGTCAGTTTTAGCATTTACTGATATGGTAAAAAACAATTGTGGAATTGCACTTTTTTTTGCAATTTCACAGATTTTTTTTCTCCCATTTTCCAGTACATTATCTGGTAAAATCAATGGTGTGTTTCAAAATTACAGCTTGTCCTGCAAAAAACAAGCACTCATATGGCCATATTGATGGAAAAATGAAAAGTTATAGCTCTGGGAATCAGGGGAGTAAAAAATGAAAAAAAAAATGTCCCAAGGGTGATGGGGTTAAAAATTATGGAGACATGTATGTTTATGATTGGAGCCACAGATCTTTTGCTTATACAATTCATTGAGTCTATGAAAATCACCGATGACACATGGATTTCATTGCAATGAATAAGTAAAATTTTGCAATTTATTTTTGTCATACTTGAAACTCACGGATAAAACACTAATAAGCGAAAACACAAATACTGAAAAAAAACTGATACTTCAAACTGAAAAAGTCACCAAAACCTGATGAAAATCGGAAGATTTTGTATGTGAAAAATCATAGCCTTTTGAATAAGACCTTACTGAAAGCACTCCATACCCTCTCGTTGCTGTGTGAGGCTTTAGAGTGACAAAAGCCCTAAAACATTTGAGATTGAGAGATGCAGTCATTTATTTTGCAATTCCTCAAAAAGCAGTTGGAGGGCACCATCAGAAATAATTAGTTATAAAAAGCAGGGGATCTGCCGATAGCATGTGCATAACTGCGATCAACAAAAGAAAAGAAGGCATGCTAAAGACCCCGTCTCACTAAGCGATCTCGGTAGTGAGATCGCTGCTGAGTCACAACTTTTGTGACGTAACAGCGATCTCACCAGCGAGATCGCTGTGTGTGACAGCGATCAGCGAACGCCCCCCTGCCGGTATCGCTGATCGCTGGAAGAAACCTCTGGACATTTCTTTGGTCGCTGGTCTCCCGCTGGCCAGCACGCATCGCTGTGTGTGACAGGCGGGAGACCAGCGATCAGGTGTAAAAAATAATAAAAAAAAATAAAAAATATAGTTATTCTCACTTTCCGACGTCCCGTGCAGCCATCCTGCCTCTCTCCACGCTCCGGTCCCAGTGATCCTTTGCACGAATGACCGCGAGACTTTGTTATCCCTCGAGACCGTGACATCTCTCAGTCATTCGTGCAAAAGATCACTGGGACCGGAGCGTGGAGAGAGGCAGGATGGCTGAACGCGACGTCGGAAGGTGAGAATAACTATATTTTTTATTTTGATTCTATTTTTTACAGCGATGGCCAGCGATGCCGGGCGCTCGGCATCGCTGTGCTGATCGCTGGTGAAGCTGTCTGTGTGACAGCTCACCAGCGATCACATAGCGACTTACTAGCGATCCTGACACCTTGATATCGGTGTCGGGATCGCTGGTAAGTCGCTTAGTGTGACGGGGCCTTAAGCCGTCGATCACCCAAAAAAGATCAGATATATATTTCAAAAAGGTATAAATATTTATTAGAAACATATGCGGGGTAAAAACCCATGTTTTCTTTTGGGCATTGGTTTTAAATGATTTTAATCGTGTGTGTTTTTTCTGCATAGGTTGCTAATAAATATTTATACCTTTTTGAAATATATATGATCTTTTTTGGGTGATCGCCGGCTTAGCATGCCTCTTTTTCTTTTGTTGATCGTTATTTTGCAATTCCACAGCAATCTAGTATAAAATTGTGACTTTATTCATACCCCATGAGCGGAAATACCTCCTGAATAAGATCTTCCAGTGTGAATATTACATTTAGTTTGGTGGACTCTTTAAATATTTAAATTAGCTCTAGTAAATATTATACAAAACTTTGTTGAATTGTGGCATAGTTTTTATGGCGTGTTATGTGTTTCAATTTTACTTTATACCCAATTTTGGCAAATCAACTGAAGAAAGCTAACTGGCTGCAGAAAAAATAATTTTATGTCTCTGGAGTAAAAACACATTGGCAAACGGTGTAACATACTTTGTTCTCTCCTCAAAGGCTTATTTTTCTAGCAATGAAAGCAGTAAAATGGACTTTTTTTTGGCTTTGAGGGTTACAAGGGACCACTGGTTTTCAGGAATGAAATCCAGTATTTAATCTGTACCTCTGTTGGATGCTAGGCAGGCAACGCAACATGACAAAACCAAATGAAAGTTTCCAGCCGGGTACTTGATTGGACTGAGCTAACATGATTTAATGACAGTTCTCTAGTTATTTAAATGATAAAAATGTGTCAAACTAGCATAGTGTCATTTTCTTGTACAGGGCTGAATGTAGCTTTTTTCAAACTGTGCACATTTCAGATAAAAAGAAAATCTTTGTTACATTTTCTTTTGTTTCATACATTTCTTTTGTTTCTTAAATTAAAAGTACTATGTAAAACATATCTTTAAACCATAACATGCATTTCTAATTATAATGTCAAAATGTAATTTATTATCAGGTAATTGCAAAATATTTTGGATCAGATCATAAAGCAAATTTGTTTTAAACTCTTAAAATGAAAGATTATAGAACTATGATCTTTTCTTGCAGATATTTGCAAATCATATGATTTATTATCTATATGGTATATAGTTGTCATCTAATTTGCTGACATAATGTCTTTTCTGTGCTGTAGCTCAACACTTTCAGTTAAGTCATTGCAATAGAATTTTTTGTCTTCCATGAGGTTCCATTCCAACATCTTTCCACTTTTTCCTTTTAGAATTTACATCTGATGCAGTAAAGTGAAGTGATTTTAGTGAACATATACATTTCAAAAATATAATTTTGCCTAATATGTAGATCAGAAATTATATTTTTAATTATTTTTTTCTCTCAGTTAAAGTACTATATTTTTGTGGCAGCTTATTTTTAAACTTTAGACTTTAATTTCAATTTTACAACTCATTAAAATGCTTAATCCCTATTTTTACTGATAAAAGTGCAAATATCTAACCCAATGTCTACTAATATCTATATATTTTATAAGATTGAATGAGCAACACTGCGACATAGCATAATTACAATTTTTGTAGATTCTGTGATGATGTGCTACCAACTCATGCAAAAAGAGAAAAAAAAGGTTAAAAAACGGTTTAGAAAAAAATAGTGAAACCAGAGGTATAAAATTAAAACTCTGTGGCCTCTTATGACAGAATGACTGGTTACTCACAAAGCTTGGCCCTATAGAGCCATTGTTTCTATATTTTTGTTGCATGAGAGCTTTAAGGCCTGCCTTTTAAACTTAATGTCCTATCCTTAACATAGGTTATCAATTTTAGATTTTGTTGATCCGAGTCCATAAGTTCTTACAAGCTGGTGTATACATGCATGTCTCATCAATGGTGCAAAATGTTGCAGTGTTCTTCCATTTACTTGACCTTACATTAAAAGCCCATTGTAGTTTTATTTTTAGATACCCACATATTGTCAAGATTTGATAATAAGTATTGATAATATGTTAACTATGGATAATTCATTAGTTATGTAGGAGGAACTAGATTCATATGACTTTTTTTCATGGTACCCATCAAACTGATTTTAGGATGGTTATGCTCAGTAAGAGTAGGTTAAGACTTTTTGTAATGTGAACCAAAACTCAGCAGCCGCTGAAGTAGATTGTTCAAAATCTTGAATGTTATTTTATGCTGCATGAATGAATAAGGAAGAGTGAAGTTTTGACTCTATTACTTCTGTGATGCTGGATAACTCATTATTAAGCACTGCATGATGTACCATTGCATCATAGAGATGTTGTGGGTGTAAGAGTGGACCCAGGAGCGCCACACAAGGCAGATGACATGTATGCTACAAAGTCAGCATCTGACTGTAGCAGCAGTAACTGGAACCCCTAAGTGCCATTGCCAATCAGTGACATCAGAAATGCGTTAATTCCTAGAGGTGATTGTGAATTGCTGATGGGCTGGTATGGGAGCTGGAGGCCCCCACTGCTGCTAAGCTGGGACTCCTATGAAGCCCTTCCTGTGGCTTTATAAGATTCTGGAATGCTGTGGTATATAGTAGCTAGAACAAATGCAGGTTCAAGTCCCCTATAGGTATGTAAAAGTAAGAAAAAGATTTTAAGAATAATGTAAAATAAAAATTTGGCTCATCAGTTTTTCCCGCCATTTAAAGAATGTTAAAAATATACATGATTAGAATAACTGTGCATGATCTATCAATATCTTATCTATATAAAATTGTTTTTCTTTATGGCAATTCATGATGCTGTTTAAATGATAAAATTATAGGTATTTGGTCACTGCATTACCAGCAACAAAAAATACTGTATGCACTAAGAACTAAACAAAATGTAGTTTTCAGCTAAAAATGAGAAATGTAAACAAATTTAAAATAGATACAGATGCTTCTCACAAAATTAGAATATCATCAAAAGGTTAATTTATTTCAGTTCTTCAATACAAAAAGTGAAACTCATATATTATATAGAGTCATTACAAACAGAGTGATCTATTACACGTGTTTATTTCTGTTAATGTCAATGATTATGGCTTACAGCCAATGAAAAACCAAAAGTCATTGTCTCAATAAATTAGAAAAATTAACAAAAAACACCTGCAAAGGCTTCCTAATCATTTAAAAAGTTCCCTTAGTCTGTTTCAGTAGGATCCATAATTATGGGGAAGACTGCTGACTTGACAGATGTCCAGAAGGCAGTCATTGACACACTCCACAAGGAAAGTAAATTTTGCATTTCATTTGGAAATAAAGGTCCCGGAGTCTGGCGGAAGAGTGGAGAGGCACACAATCCAAGCTGCTTGAGGTCTAGTGTGAAGTTTCCACAACCAGTGATGGTTTGGGGAGCCATGTCATTTGCTGGTGTAGGTCCACTGTGTTTTATCAAGACCAAAGTCAGTGCAGCCATCTATCGGGAAATTTTAGAGCACTTCATGCTTCCCTCTGCCGACAAGCTTTTTGGAGATGGAAATTTCATTCTCCAGCAGGAATTGGCACCTATCCACACTGATTGGCTAGCCATCTCACCTGACCTTAACTCCATAGGGTATAGTCAAGGGGAAGATGAGAGACATCAGGCCCAACAATGCAGATGAGCTGAAGGCTGTTATCAAAGCAACCTGGGCTTCCATAACAACCTAGCCGTGCCACAGACTGATCGCATCCATGCCATGCCACATTGATGCAGTAATTGATGCAAAAGGAGCCCCTACCAAGTACTTAGTGCATTTACTAAACATACATTTACGTAACTCGGGCAATATTTTGGATTTTAAAATCATTTTTCAAGCTGGTGTTTTAAAGTAGTTTAATTTACTGAGATGATGACTGTTGGGTTTTCATGGTCTGTAAGCCATAATCATAAACATTAACATGAACACTTGAAATAGATCACTCTGTTTGTAATGAGTATATATTATATGAGATTCACTATTTTATTGAAGAACTGAAATAAATTAACTTCTTGATGATATTCTAATTTTGTGAGAAACACCAGTATGTTAGATGATACACAGTAAAAGTATTAAATCTTATAAGATTATGCTGGGGACACAACACTCTTTGTGGCAGAATATGGGTTAGCTGCTATATGCTCCATTTGTCTTACCAGTTAGAAGATAAAGGATAGTAGAATGGATGAGAAGGGTTTTTCTATACACCAATAGTAGAGATGAGCAGATTGGTTCACGGAGGACTAATTTTGAGTCAAATTTACTGAAATTCGTGGTTTCACACAATTTCGAACACTTTAGTAAACTTGCTGAGCACCATTTTCTATAGCAGTCTAAAGTTATTTTGCATTTCAGCGTGTGCCTTCCTTTAATGCCCTGCAGCTATAACAGCTTACGGATTATCATACCTTGTTCAGTGATGATCATCTCCTGGGTCATCACAGATCGGTGGTTTCAAGTTTGTATGGTAAAGTCATTTTACATCTCCAGAATCATAAGGTAAGCCTTTCTCCTGAATATTGTAAACTATTATGGTGAGCAGCATCCTCTCATTCTCTCTTATATAGAATGTACTCCCTAATTGTCAACAGGGTCCTTTCACTACTGAAGTGTGTAAGCTCTTTGGGTTTGTGGCGTCCTCTCTCTCTTGCCCATAAATTACAAGCTCACATGTTCATCAGGGTTCTCTCTCCTCTCCCTCACATGTATTTTCCAAGCAATTACAAGTTTTAAAGTATTGAGATTTATGAAAATTTATTGGGAACATTTGGTCATATTAAAAAAAATCTGCTAATTTCTAATCACTAGTGTTATTGGGTAACCACCTCCAGTGCCCATGGAAAATTTTTATCCATTCTGCTATCTTTTATAATTACAGAAAGTAATTATCCTTCCTCTAGTATATGCAACATTATTTCTGAATTTAGTAATCATATCTTTTTTATTTAAGTTGATTGTTATTTATTTACACAGAGGTTGCTGCGTAACCTTAAGAATGTCACCACTCGTCACTGCAGCTGGTTACTCTTGCAACTCTCATTGTGTTTTGGCTGCCATGGTGAAAGGTTGCGCTACTGATGTCACCATTAACCACAGCATCCAGAGTCAGGGTTTATCGTTGGATTTCTTTATTATGGATCAACTGCAGACCTCTGTGGAATACTTTTATTTTTATGGTAATCTGTGATGGGTGAATAAATAAATTTAAAAATGGGGTCTCTTCTATTTTAGAAAATAAGCAATAGGCAAAACCGACAGCTGTGGGCTGCCACCCTCAGCTGTCAGCTTTATCATGGTTGGTTATTAAGAATAGAGGGGTCCCATGCCATTTTTCAAAATTATTTAAATAAATAATTTAAAAAAATGGATTGGGTCCTCCCCCATTTTTGACAACAAACCAAGCTAATGCAGATAGCTGGGGGCTGGTATTCTCAGACTGGTAAGCGGCCATGGATATTGACCCCCCCAGCCAAAAAATTGTTGCCCACAATAGTCACTGAAAAGTCGCATTTATTAGATGTGCCAATTCTGGAGCTTTGCCCTGCTCTTCCAACTTGCCCTGGTGTGGTGGTAAGTAGGGTTATAGATTTGAGAGTAGATGTCAGCTGTTTTATGGCTGCTGACATCAAGCCCAGAGGTTAGTAATGGATAGGCATCTATGAGACGCACCCATTACTAACCCCATAGTTAGGTGGTGAAAAAAACACAGCCAGAATAAAATCTGTTAATTAAAATAATAACACAGACTCTTTATTTGAAATAAAGATATAAAAACAAAGAGCAGAGCTCCCATGAGAAAGGTCACCAGTGTTCATAGGTGATAAACCCCAGTTACCTCATTTACAACACTGCCTCTGTATGAGAAAGTTCTCATGCAGCAAGCGGTGCTGTAAGTGAGGTCACTGGGGTTCATCAGCTATGAACATCGGTGATCTTTCTCATGGGAGCACAGTGCTACACACTGCAGTAACGTGATTACACTCCTGTCTCAGTGTGAGCCGCCTGACGTGTATAGCGGTCGCATCACTGATGTGACCGCTATCCAAATCATCCAGATATTCTTGGGACAGATATGGATAATCTTCACATTGGAAAAGTGAGGGATATAGTTTATTATTTTCTGACTTTTACAGGAGACATGAGCATCAATAGATTAGGCTTAATGGTGAGCATAACTGTTTTTTTCTTTTTATTTCAAATAATGGAGTCTGTCATTATTTCAATTCAAAAAAGATTTTATTCTGACTGAATTTTTTTTATGAACTAAATATGGGGTTAGTAATGAGGCAGCTTTATAGACAACTCTCCATTATGTAGTGCAGCAGGGTTGGTGCAGTACGACAGATAGACAGGGACCACAGAAAGTTCAATATACAGTAAAAGGAGCCTTAATTTTCAGAACTCACACTTAGGAATGATGTCCTCAAGATTGCAGTCGGGTTTCCATAAACACAGTCCAGAACTCAAAAACCCACTGCCATGGACAATGGCACCGCCATGCCTTTTGAGTGTGTCAGCCGCCTGGAAATCCCTGGCTCTGTGTTAGCTCCAAACAGACCCGGGTGCAAAGAGCCACCTGCTCTGCAGCTTGTAAACTTCAACAATGACACACCTAAGGCAAAACTGACATATTTAAATGGAATCATGGCCAGAGAGCCACTTCCAAAACCCAGAATGGAGAAAAGGATTCACCTGACTGCCAAGCCTGCTAATGCCTCTAAAAATAAAAGCACTTAACGGGTTGTCCTTAAAATCTGACTGAGTCACTACTTGGACCCAATCCACTCTTTTATCTTGCCTTGTGACTCACAAGCAGCCTGCTGTGAACACAAGGCACTCAAGGTTATTAGGACTCCATCAGCATCCTGGGGTACACATATCGACCCTTGCATATGATTCCCTCACTGCCTAACAATAACCAACCTCTAGGCTTGATGTTATTGGTCATAAAACAGCTGAATACAACCCCAAACTTATTACTCTATTTGTCACCGCATCAAGGCAAGTGGGAAAAGCCGCAAAAAACACCAGAATTGGCACAGCTAATAGATGCGCTGTTTCTGGAGTGGCTGTGGGCTGCTATTTTTAGGCCTGGGAGTGCAATATCCATGGTCCTTTACCAGTCTGAGAATACCAGCCCCCAACTGTCTGCTTTAGATTGGTTGGTTTTAGAAATTGAGGTGGACCTACGCTGTTTCATTTAATAATTTTTTAAAAATAGCTTAAAAAACCCATGCAAACTTACAGTTAGAGGTTCCTGTATCTGGGGTGTTCGCCACCTGGATACAGGAACCTTTAACTGTAAGTTTGCACTTCTTATTAGAGCTGTTATGATTCGGTCACCGAGGAGGATTTTCCGGGGAATTAGCTAAGCAACCAGGAAACCAGAAAGGCTGGCAAATTGCAGACCCCTAAGTCTATCACACATCCCGACCGGCATTTTTCCCTTATCTCAACATGTGTCATCTGACAGCGTGGGAACTCCAGCTCTCTGACCAGCGGTAACTAACTTACCGCCAATCAGAGCCACCGGTGTTTCTCGTGCTGTCACACAGATAACAGCCGTTGTTGAGGGTGCCAAACCCAAACAGTAACATAGACTTCCTGGAGAAGTCAGTGTTCGACGTTTGTGAAAGGACATTAGTTGTTTGGTACTGACACCAAACTTTACTGTTTGGATTCTATTTGTAGTAAATTGGTAAATTAGGGTAATTGTTGGCAAGTGATTTTTACAAATAAGGAACTTTTTTCTATGTGTATCATTATTAGTTTTGACTATGGTGTTAGTAATTGGGGTGTTGGACAAGCATATTTGCCTTCTTACCAGTGCTCAAATATCTCAGGTAGTGTTTTTTCTATGTTGCTTCTGAAGGGTTATGCCCAATTTGCTATAGGGACAAGTGTACTTAGTAAATAATTTTTCTACTTGTGAAAATGTTCAAATTATATTTTCTTTGAAAAATATTAATTAAATATACTAATCTAAATATATTTGTACAGTACAGTGCTTTTCATAGTATCATCAGAATTAAAATGCTGGGGAAATTCTCTTTTGCTTGTTACCATTTTTTGCATCTCTTTACTGTTCAGCACATGATTTAATCCAATATATTTTTCTGGCTAGCTTCACAATGTCATTCTTCTACTAATATTTTTTAAGTTAGTTTACACACAGCTGAATCCTGTTTTTTGTCTGTCTTTTTGTCTCAGCTTTTTTTTCTAGATGTACAAGTAAATAGACACCGGTAGGCCATATGAATATGTTAATTGTATTCTTCTAACGTGCTTTGTTTTTGTATTTGAAATTAAACATGACAAGACCGATTTCTGAGTTTTGCCACAGAGTGTATCCAGCTGAGATGTTAATATATTTTTTTGTACTATATAGGATTACAGAAGACTGAATAATTTTTTCCTTCATTGCTTTGATTATTGCGCCTTAAAGATGGGCATTGTGAATACATGAAAATCATTAAAGATGAAATATACAAAATGGCTATGAAGCATATTGCCATTTTTACTATAACTACTTTTTAAAGCATTTTAATAGTTATGCCAGAAAAAAAGTATCTATTTATCTTTTTGCACTTTTTAGCAGGATGCAGCTAGAACCCTTTATGTTGGCTTGGTTCTTTGTGTGATGCATGTATATATAGTGCAGAGCAGCCCGCCTGCTAATACTATGGGCGTGATCAATAGGCTGCTCAGACACTTTTGCATCACATTTATCAGTGTGACTTTTGCCTTATGCAAGCCTCATCTGTGTGCATTTTTTCCACTGGGCAGCCGGACCACAATTGGTTACTGGCTGTCCTCATCAGTGGAATGTACTTGTGCTGCCCCAACCTTTATCAATGGGGTTCTGCTGCATCCTGCCAGTGCATCAGTCAGGGTTTGGTGAGTTACCTTTCAAATGATTTTTTATCTATTTGAAATTAAA
Source organism: Dendrobates tinctorius (assembly GCF_039654945.1). NCBI lineage: Eukaryota > Metazoa > Chordata > Amphibia > Anura > Dendrobatidae > Dendrobates > Dendrobates tinctorius. The sequence goes on along the minus strand of NW_027361732.1, from coordinate 28,188,914 downwards.
CATGACAAGACCGATTTCTGAGTTTTGCCACAGAGTGTATCCAGCTGAGATGTTAATATATTTTTTTGTACTATATAGGATTACAGAAGACTGAATAATTTTTACCTTCATTGCTTTGATTATTGCGCCTTAAAGATGGGCATTGTGAATACATGAAAATCATTAAAGATGAAATATACAAAATGGCTATGAAGCATATTGCCATTTTTACTATAACTACTTTTTAAAGCATTTTAATAGTTATGCCAGAAAAAAAGTAATATAATCATATTATTATACAATTAGTATGCTGGTGTGTACATTAAAGAATCACAACACAAAACCAAGACCCCAATCAGAGGACAATAAAACTTTCACTCCTTATCTACGAACTGTTCAAATATTTATGGACACAACTGTTTATCACTCTCCCATAATGACAGTTCTGCTTCACGTCACTTGTCATATCTATTGCATTCTTTCTTTGCTGTGTTGTCTATAAATATATGAGTCTTCAGATTTTGTATTAGTATTGTATTAGTCTATGCCTGATGAAGAGACCTGAGTAGTCTTGAAAGGTTGCAATTTGTTACCATCTTTTCAGTTAGCCATTAAAAGATATGAAACACTGAGGACTCTCAATTCCTAATATTTTCTATGCTGGTGTGTGTCATACTTGAAAAAAACAAAATAACATTTCCCAATTTTCTGCATGTAGTGGGAAGCTATTTTTAAAAAGGCATTGGGGCCCTGAGCAGCTGCACAGGTTATAAATATAGTTTAGCATGTCCACCTCTTTATATTATATTTTATTTTACCTTGCCTTATATGTTTCATATCCTCCCTTTGAGTCTTCACAAACAATTGATAAACCTATAATGAGGTAAGAATGTTCCTCAAATCCTTGAAACAAAGGGATGTAAAAAAATACAGTTCACCTAAGAGTCATTGCAAAGTAAAAAAAAAAAAGTTATACTGTGGTTCCCAGAAAATGGCAACACAAATCAACATTTTTAAACATTTTTTCTTACGTACTATACTATAAAAAACGTATTAGCTTGGTATCTCCAAAATAATACTGCCCACAAAATAAAGTTAACTTGGGCAGCACGGTGGCTCAGTGGATAGCATTGCAGCCTTGTAGAGCTAGAGTCCTTGGTTTGAATCCCACGAAGGACAACATCTGCAAGGAGTTTGTATGTTCGCCCCATGTTTGCGTGGGTTTCCGCCCACATTTCAAAGACATACTGATAGGGAATTTAGATTGACAGCCCCATCAGGGACAGTGATGATAATGTGTGCAAACTGTAAAGCGCTGGTGGATTGCATCAGGATTTGCTGCAGATTGAACGCTGCATACAGAACAGCGTTTAATCCGCAGCGTCCAGATGTTACAGCATAGTGGATGGGATTTTATGAAATCCCGTCTCTACTATACGTCCTAATAAGCTCAGTCTCCGCAAGGTAAATAGCCTACTCTATAGATACGTTGCGGCACTGAGCACATCCGGCAATGAGCACATCCGGAATCACCACATGTACAGAAGTGGGTGGCGCTTTGGGAGGAGCGGGGTTTCAGCTCTGTCCAAAGTGCACGCAATGCGCTACATGGAAACATACCCTAAAAACAATAACACATGGTTTTCTAATTATTTTAAAAATATCAATCTGAAAATTGTGTTGTGTATCTGAATTCAAGTCTGATGCCCCTGTATAAAAACCTAAGTGGCCAATTGCATCTAAGAGTTACATAAATAGTAAATTGAGTCCACCTGTATGAAATTTATTTTCAGGGTAACTACAGCTGTGCCATCCTATATAAATTGCAACACCCAAAAAATATATTCCTCAAATAGAATTTTTTTTGTCCAATAAGATGCAAAATTGCAGTCTAGCAAGGATATATACACAAAACAGCAGTTCACTGTTGGTGCTTACTGCTGTCTTAACCCCTTAAAGACCGCTGATATGCCATTTAACAGTGGCAATTAAGGGTTCTTATTCCTTAGTGCAGCTTTTTAATGATGCTGAGAAATAAGAGTATAGCACCCTCCAGCGTCAGAAAATCAATGGAGTCTCAGCTATCGGGGGTAGCTGAGACCCTGGAGATCATGATCAGGGGTGGTTTTTACGGTCGTTATTCACCAAATACCCCCAGTATCTTCGCCATTCCTGGGCCCTACTGATCTGTCTCCTGGCCCTCTGTGTGATCATCCTGGAAAAAAATGGCAGGCGCATGCACAGTGCGCATGAATAGATCTACCAACTGGTACCAGGCAACAATAGGACATTTTACCTATTGGTTCCTTTTGATCACTGTGATAGGGTCTATCACAGTGATCAAAATGAATACTTTTTATTTTGGTCACTGTGATTGTGTATATCTCAGTGATCAAAGTAAAAAAAAAGTAGTCTAGCAAATCCCCTTTGTCACTCCCTTATAATTAGGAAAAAAAGTAAAAAAAAAAAATTGTATTTTTTTCATTCTTTGCAGTTATGGTTGAGGTTTGGGCTGTAGTTAGGGTTGGAGTTTTTCAAAAGCTAAAAGAAAAAAAGGAAGATCGTGATCATGATATGATGTCTAGTTTTGAGTGAAAGTGCTCGAGTTTGCATCGGGTGTTTGGGTATGCACGGAGTATCGCAAATTCCCGCTTGTTTTTTGGGGTGTTTAAAAGCCACGAAATATGCGGGGCAGAGACTCGAGCATGTCACTTGGGCACCATCAATATTTGGCGCTTACCCGAGTGCCCAATGCAAACTAGAGTAGAGAGCATTTGCACTCAACGCTAATGACGACACATTCAATATGATGATCTAATGTTAGCAAATTCTGTGTTATACCTGTGAAATCAGAATGCTCAGTATACTTCTGGATAAAATCCTTGATGAGTGTGGTTTCCAAAATGGGGTCACGTGAGGGGGTTCCACTGTTTAGGCACATCAGGGAGCTCTCCAAGTGCAACATGGTGTCCACCTTCGATTCCAGCCAATTTGCATTCAAAAAGTCAAAAGGTTCTACTTCCCTTCTGAGCACAGCCATGTGCCCAAACAGTAGATTTCCCACACATATGAGGTATTGGCGTACTAAGGAGAAATTGCACAAATAATTTTTTACTCCATCTTCTCTTGTTACTCTTGTGAAAACAAAAAAAAGTTTGGGTCTAAAGTTAATCTTTTATGAAAAAAGTTAAATGTTAATTTTTTTTTCCCTTCCACATTCCTTCAGTTCTCATGAAGCAACCAAAGGGGTAATAAACTTCTTGAATGTGGTTTTGAGCACCTTGAGGGAGTGCAGGTTTTATAATAGTGTCACTTTTAGGTACTTTCTGTCATATAGATGTGGTACCTAAAAAAAATGATTTCGTAATTTTTGTTGGAAAAATGAGAAATCACTGATCAGCTTTTAACCCTTGTAACGTCCTAACAAAAAAAATCTTTGTTTCCAAAATTGTGCTGATGTAAAGTTGACATGTAGGAAATGTTATTTATGAGCTCTTTTGTGTGACATAACTCTCTGATATAAGGACACAAAAATTAAAATTTGAAAATTGTAAAATTTCCATTTTTTCATAAATAAATGCAAGTCATATTAAATAAATTTTACCAATATCATGAAGTACAATATGTCATGAAAAAAAGCAATCTCAGAATCGGTGAGATCCGTTGATGCATTCCAGAGTTATTACCACATAAAGTGACAGTGGTCAGAATTGTAAAAATTGGCTTGGTCGTTAAGGTCAAAATTGTATCGGTCACTAAGGGGATAAACAGTTATGGCTGTAGATACACAGGAGAAATGCCTACAAGTTGAGACACTAAATGCAAGAATATCCTCTACTAATGGGAAACACGTAATAGCACAACTCAAAACACAATATATATCAATATATTTCCCTGTCTGAACAATTAAGCAAGAATTAGGGATCCAAAGAGTTTTAGCAAAATTAGTAAATTTTATTCCACAAAAATTAAAAACAGAGCATCGTTGCTAATGCAGGCAGTGATAAGCATAATAGACACAAACTGACACCCAAATAAATAACTAACTAAATTACTAAGCACTATGTGTGACTAAAATTCCTCAATATTGATTGTATACATTGAGTTATTTATTTGGGTGTCAGTTTGTGTCTATTATGCTTATCACTGCCTGCATTAGCAACGATGCTCTGTTTTTAATTTTTGTGGAATAAAATTTACTAATTTTGCTAAAACTCTTTGGATCCCTAATTCTTGCTTAACTGTTCAGACAGGGAAATCTATTGATATAAGTTGAGACACTACAAGAAAGAACAGGATACTCGCATACCTGTGTGACATTTCAGGGGTAACCTCCCTGAAGTGTGAGCTAGATATTTGAATCCTGTCCTTTATCTCTTTCAACCCCATCAAATCAACTGGAAGATGTTTTTATGAATGATCTTTCTTAGCCTCTAGAGTGTTATGGCTCAGAGGACTAATGGTTAGAACAAATACAGGGTGGGCCATTTATATGGATACACCTAAATAAAATGGGAATGGTTGCTGATATCAACTTCCTATTGGATTGGTGGCACATTAGTATATGGGAGGGGGGAACCTTTTCAAGATGGGTGGTGACCATGGTGGCCATTTTCAAGTCAGCCATTTTGGATCCAACTTTATTTTTTTCAATGGGAAAAGAATCATGTGACACATCAAACTTATTGAGAATTTCACAAGAAAAACAATGGTGTTCTTGATTGTAATGTATCTTTATTCTTTTATGAGTTATTTACAAGTATATGACCACTTATAAAATGTGTTCAAAGTGTTACCCATTGTGTTGGATTGTCAATGCAACCGTCTTCTCCCACTTTTGGCACTCTGATAGCAACACTGCAGAAGAAATGCTAGCACAGGCTTCCAGTATCTGTTGTTTCAGATGCTACACATCTGTCTTCACAGCATAGACAATTGCTTTTAGATGACTTCAAAGATAAAAGTCTAAGGGGGTCAGATTGGGAGACCTTGGTGTCCATTCAACTGGCCCACAATGACCAATCCACTTTCCAGGAAACTGTTGATGTAGGAATGCTCAGACCAGACACCCATAATTGATGGTATGGTGTGGTATATGGGGTATAAAAATAGTGGGGCCATTCTTCATCAATGGAAACCTCAATGCGACTGGATATCTGAAATTGCTACATGATGATGTGTTGCCTTCTTTATGCACTGAAGATGGCATGTTGCCTGAGTTTTTCCAGCAAGATGGTGCACCACCACATTATGGGTGTCAGGTCCAAGCATTCCTACAAGGAATCTGACCCCCTTAGACTAGCATTTCTTCTGCGGTGTTGCTATCAGTGTGTCAGATTTTCCATTTTTCCAGACCTACACTGTATAGAGCTGTCCGCTTCTGAAACAGTTTCGTATATCTGCTGTTTGATAATGGTCAAAACTATACAGAGACTTCATGTGTCACTCCGTATAAAAATAGACGGAGATTTAAAATTTTCCATACATACACCGTATAGTGGTGTACGCTCCTCACACACTACCTTGTACCGGCTGGTATCACGGAAAAATACAAGCTATCTGTGTGTGACTCTGGAAAAACAAACAGAGATTTTCTATTTTTCGAGACCTACACCATATAGAGCTATCCGCTTATCAAACAGTTTCGTATAGCTACTGTTTGATAACGGTCAAAACTATACAGAGACAGCGTGTGTCACTCCGTATAAAAATAGATAGAGATTTACAATTTTCCATACATACACCATATAGCGGTGTACGCTCCTCACACACTACCGTGTACCGGCTGGTATCATGGACAAATACAAGCTATCTGTGTGTGACTCTGAAAAAACAAACAGAGGAGAGTTTCCATTTTTCCAGACCTACACCATAAAGAGCTGCCTGCTTTTCAAACAGTTTCGTATATCTGCTGTTTGATAATGGTCAAAACTATACAGAGACAGTGTGTGTCACTCCGTATAAAAATAGACGGAGATTTACAATTTTCCATACATACACCGTATAGTGGTGTACGCTCCTCACACACTTCCGTGTACCGGCTGGTATCACGGACAAATACAAGCTATCTGTGTGTGACTCTGGAAGAACAAACAGAGGAGAGTTTCCATTTTTCCATACCTACACCGTATAGAGCTGTCCGCTTATCAAACAGTTTCGTATATCTACTGTTTGATTACGGTCAAAACTATACAGAGACAGCGTGTGTCACTCCGTATAAAAATAGATGGAGATTTAAAATTTTCCATACATACAACGTATAGTGGTGTATGCTCCTCACACAATTCTGTGTACTGGCTGGTATCACGGACAAATACAAGCTATCTGTGTGTGACTCTGGAAGAACAAACAGAGGAGAGTTTCCATTTTTCCAGACCTACACCGTATAGAGCTGTCCGGTTATCAAACAGTTTCGTATAACTACTGTTTGATTATGGTCAAAACTATACAGAGACAGCATGTGTCACTCTGTATAAAAATAGACAGAGATTTACAATTTTCCATACATACACCGTATAGCGGTTTACGCTCCTCACACACTACTGTGTACCGGCTGGTATCACGGACAAATACAAGCTATCTGTGTGTGACTCTGGAAAAACAAACAGAAGAGATTTTCCATTTTTCCAGACCTACACAGTATAGAGCTGTCCGCTTATCAAACAGTTTCGTATATCTGCTGTTTGATAACGGTCAAAACTATACAGAGACAGCGTGTGTCACGCCGTATGAAAATCGATGGAGATTTAACATTTTCCATACATACACCGCATTGAGCTGTCCGATTCTCAAACAGTATGGTATATCTGCTGTTCGCATAACAGTCACATCTATACAGAGTCAGCGGGTGTGTGTGTGTGACACTCCGTAAATACATATACGGACATTTCCATTTCTCCATATACCATATTGAGCTGTCCAATTCTCAAACAGTATTGTATATCTGCTGTTCGCATTACAGTCAAATCTATACAGAGTCAGCGTGTGTGTTTGACACTCCGTAAATACATATACGGACATTTCTATTTCTCCATACACCGTATTGAGCTGTCCGATTCTCAAACAGTATTGTGTATCTGCTGTTCGCATTAGTCACATCTATACAGAATCAGCGTGTGTGTGTGACATTCCGTAAATACATATACAGAGATTGCTAGTTACACAAAAAACGTATACAGCTGTACACTTCTGATACAGTACCATATATCTGCTTGTTGGATTACGGTCAAATACAGACTGGGAGAGCGTCTGTGACTAACAAAATATATACGTAGATTTTATTTTTTTAATACACCTTACACAGCTGGACGCTCCTCACACAGTACCATCTCTCTGCTGGTATTTTTGGTACATTTTCCCAAACATGAGGAAGAATGGTTGAAGGGGCCGTGGACGTGGGCAGGGGGGGCACGGCCGGTACCGATGGTGGTGGTGCATCGGCTGGTTCTGGCAAAAGCACAATAGCAGCTAAGGCAGGAGGTGTTGAGCCTGCGTCATCGTCTGGCCCAAGAAGGCCTGTAAGGTGCCCTTTTCTTGGAGTAAGAAAACCGCCTTTAAAGCCGGAGCATCAGGAACAGGTTTTGGCGTACATAGCCGAAACAGCCACCAGCTCTATTGCCTTCTCTTCTGAACGTTCGAAACCTTCAAGCACGGAGTCATCAGTGCAAGGTTCTGGTCAGGAAAAACACTTTTCCTTGTGTCCGTCACCCCCACCAAAAGTTAAGGATGCAGCAGCCCACACTTCAGATTACTCTATGGAGCTCTTTTTACATGCCATGCCTGGGTTATCCAGTCAAATCCTGAATTCCCCAGTCCAAGATGAATCTGACATGGAGTGCACTGATGCACAGCCACTGCTAGATGATTCTGCTGGTAAATTGACCCAGAGCACAACATTGCCCTCGCAGTCCACTAAGCCAGAATCTGACCCTGATGAAACTCAGATGCCCCTTCCCGCATACTATACCACCTTACACGGTGACACAGAGGAAGGTAAAGAGGAAGGTGCAGATGACTTTGAAGAGGAGGTGATGGATGACCCAGTTCTTGACCTGGATTGGCATCCATTGGGGGAGGAGGGTGGCACTGGCAATAGTTCAGATAAGGAGAAGGATCTGCAGCAGGCATTGACATCGCAGCAGCGGTTACCTGGCAGGCCCGTAGCTGTCCAAAAAACATGGACCAAAAACTAAAAGAGTTGCAGGACAGCTTGGCCAGACGGTCAACTTAGCACAGCGTGCAAGGCCATAAAATGCATACCATAGAAGGAAGAGTGCAGTGTGGCACTTCATTGTCCAAAATCCTACTAATGAGGCAAAAGTTATCTGTAAGAAGTGCAGAAGGACCTTTAGCTGAGGTAAACAACTCAGAAATTTGAATACCAGTTGCATGCTTAGACATTTAACCAACATGCACTTGCAAGCGTGGACGGGCTACAAAACCTCAGGTAGCACATGTGCACCTGCTCCGACCGAAGGTAGCCAGCAACGCTCCATCGCTTCCCCCACTGTAAGACCACCGCCACCGTTAAGCACACCACCAGCACTAAATGCTGAGGTGTCGTCGCAAGACCAAAGCACTCAGGGAATCACAATGGTTTTGCAACACAACACTGAATCTAGGCCATCACCACCAATACCATTACCAACTCCCTCTCACCGCTGCTTCCCCCATATGCAGCTCTCCAAGCCAGCTCACCCTACCAGACACTCTGAGTAGGACAAGAAAGTACTCCTCCTCTCATCCTCGTACACTGTGTTTGAACGCCTACATTGCCAAACTAGTCTCATTAGAGATGATGCCCTACCGTTTGGTTGAAAGCAAAGCTTTCCGCGAGCTCATGGCCTACGCAGTCCCACGCTATGACCTACCCAGTCGGCACTTCTTTTCAAGGAATGCCATCTCAGCCCTCCACCTGCATGTGAAAGACCGCATTGTCCATGCACTCAAGCAATCAGTGAGTGGAAAGGTGCACCTCACAACAGATGCATGGTCCAGTAGGCATGGCAAGGGCCATTACGTGTCCATCACTGCACACTGGGTTAATGTGGTGGATGCAAGCTCCACTGGGGACAGCGTCGGTGGAATAGTGCTGCCTAGCCCACGGTATAGGAAACAGTTGGCTGTAGGCTTTCGACCCTCCTCCTCCTCCATAAGCAAAAGCTTGTCCACAGAGCGCAGTCGCACGAGCAGTCCATCCACAGCTGGCAGTGTTGCACACGAGGTGTCCCCCTATCGAACAGCTAGTGTTAAGCGTCAGCAGGCCGTGTTAAAGATGATGTCTTTGGGCGACAACAGACACACCGCGGAGGTACTGGCCGACTACTTGCAGCGACAAACTGAGTCATGGCTGGGCAGTCTACATATTGAGCCAGGCAAGGTAGTCAGTGATAATGGCCGTAATTCTGTGACAGCCATAGCCCATGCAAAACTCACACACATACCTTGTCTGGCTCACACTTTGAACCTGGTGGTGCAGTGCTTCCTTAATAATTATCCGGAGTTAATATCCCTGCTCCATAAGGTGCGAAGACTGTGCTCGCACAACTGTCGCTCTGCCGTACACTCCAGTCGTATGCAGAAGCTGCAGTGATTGCTCCACCTCCCCAAGCACCGCCTAATCATAGACGTTGCAACAAGGTGGAACTCCACCCTGCACATAGTTGAGAGGCTGTGCGAACAGAGGCAGGCTGTAATGCATTTGTGGAAGGATACACGGGCAGGCAGTTTGAGGGAAGGCATGCAATTGTCGGGTGTGCAGTGGTCAAAGCTGAAAGACCTCTGTAAAGTCCTTCAGTATTTTGAGGAATGCACACGGCAGGTAAGCACAGACGACGCCATTATAAGCATGAGCATCCCACTTATGCGTCTGCTCATGCAAAGTTTGATGCACATTAAGGATCTGGCATCTGCAGCAGAGGAGGAGGAACAGGAGGAGGAGGGAAACCTTGCTGACAGTCAGCCATTGTCTGGTCAGGGAACTGTCCTGGATGAGGTGGAGGAAGAAGAGGAAGAGGAGGAGGATGAGGGGGATGATTGTTTTGGGCAGGAGGATGCTTCTCAGGGGGCAAGAGAAAATGTTGGCATTCCAAGGTCAGGTACAGGGTTTGTGCGTGACTGTAGGGATGTGGATTTGCCAGAAAGTGCACCTCCACCAGCAGTGGAAGTGCATTATTGACACCTGGAACATTGGCCCATATGTGCAATTATGCCTTGCGGATCCTAAAAAGGGACCCCCGCATTGCCAAAATGATGAAGGATGACGACTACTGACTGGCCAGCATCCTCGATCCATGCTACAAAGGCAAATTACACAACATCATGCCACAGGAGAACCTAGAGATAATTGGCTAACAAACAAGCAACTCTGGTAAACCATTTGTTTGAGGCTTTCCCAGCACACAGCAGCGGTGTTGGTTCTCCCATGAGCCATAGTGGGCACAAAGGAAGAGGTGTTCGTGGTGCACACAGCTGAAGTGGCGTTGGAGACATGGGTTTCATGACCATGTTGTGGACTAATTTCTCAAGTACCGCTCACACGACTGCTAATACTGCATCGATTAAAAGTGACAGGAGACAGCAGTTGTCAACTATGGTTGCAAACTACTTCTCCTCCCATATCGATGTTCTCCCTCACAGATCATTTCCCTTTGACTATTGGGCCTCTAAACTGGACACCTGGCCTGAATTGGCACAATATGCCTTACAGGAGCTCGCTTGCCCTGCTGCTAATGTGTTATCTGAAAGAGTCTTCAGTGCTGCTGGATCAATCCTGACAGAAAAAAGGACCCGTCTGTCGACCCAAAATGTTAATGATCTAACCTTCATTAAAATGAACCATGCATGGGTTTCAAAGGATTTTGTCCCACCTTCCCCTGATGACACATAGGTTGCCAGAAAACTGCCTCGCATTTGTCCTCCTCTTCCTCGGACTTGCCCAATTCCGCCATTTGCAGCTGCTAAATATCCAGCCTACACATCAACATATGCCATTTTTTTAAACCTTCCTAACTGGGCTGCCCACCCCCCAAGGGCTGGGGTCAACACCTGGTGCACCCGGGCAAGTGCCGTTGCTCTGAACAGGTGGATGGACCCACTGATGGCTGACGGCACTGGCACAGCGCCCCTCATAGTGCAATGCAGTGTCTCTGATGGTTGGGGGGCCCACTTGCTGTCAGACACTCCAGCGTACTATGAGGGGCCCTGTGCCAGTACCCTCGCCCATGAGTGTGCCCTCCCTGCTTGGTCATGGTCACAGCACTTGCAAGTTGCAATACTTACCTCTCCGTGCTCCACTGCTGTGTAGTCTGGGCAGTTAAATCCTTCACAGGGACGGCCACTAGAAATTTGGTGTATTGATCGATGATGGTTAAGGTGTAGCTATGGCCTGTCCTGCTGGCCTCTACCTTCAGATGATCAATGGTTACTACAGTATTTGTAATGGACGTCAACTTACAAGCGGATGCAGTGGTGCTTTATGATCACCTTTCACAGTTGTGATAGTCACAGACGTGTGACATTCCTGCCACCATTTTTCAATGTCTCCTCTCACGTCAATCCAATAGAATCGCCTACGGCCTGTGGCTTCTGTCTTTTGCACTTCAATATGACCAGACACATCATGATAGGCAGTGAGGACCATGTCTACATTTCTCCCTGTGATCACAATTTGATGGAGATGAGTAACGGTGATGTGATCCACGCTACTGCGATAAAGCAATCCTTTCTTCACAAAGAACCGTTTTTGCTGTCTCCACAGACACAGTAATTGAGGGTCTGCATCGCCTCTGCAACATCTACCGGGAGGTTTCCGTGATGAGTAATTCCCAAATTTCTGCTATCACTCGACTTTCCATCTGTACTTGTATCCATGTAGTTTCCAGTAGCGGAGAGTCTGGACTGGCTTACTGAGATTGAAATATATACGAAGATTTAAAAGTACGACAACACTGTATACTGGTGCACACTTCGAATACCTTTCCCTTTTTCTACTTTTTAAATTCTGGTGTAATACATACTGAGCCTGTGAGTGTCTGTGTCTGACTCCGGAAGTATAGACGGAAATTTACAATTACCCCTAGACTGGATACACCTGGTATGTGCTGATACAGTACCTTTGTTCAAAATTTTTTATTACGGTATCATCCATAGTGAGTGAGCGTGTGTGGTTTATGCCTTCTATATATACGTTGAATCATATATACCAATTTTTACCCTATACTCGATACAGCTTGTATCTTGTTATACAGTACCTTTGTTCGACATTTAGTATTACGGTCAAATCCATACTGCGAAAGCGTCTGAGAGTGACTACGGGACTATGTATATGGAGATTCCAATTGTACCCTATAATATATATACTTGCTATCTTGTTATCCAGTACCTTTTTTACAACATTTTTTTATTATGGTCAAGCCCAGACTGAGTGAGCGTCTGAGGGTGACTCCAGAAATATATACGAGATTTCAAATTTGGCCAACACTGTATACAGCTGTACGCTTCTGATACAGTAACCTTTTTCGCTATTTAGATTCTGGTGTAATCCATAATGAGTAGTGTTGAGCGATACCGTCCGATTCTTAAAAGTATCGGATCGGAATGGATCGGCCGATCTAAAAAAAATATCGGGTATCGCCGATTCCGATACCGGAAGTCCCATTCAAGTCTATGGGACTTCCGGTATCGGAATAATAAAAACCCTATTTTTGCCTTGTACAGCCTCTCTGGGGTCTGTACGGGCCTTTCGGGGGGCTGTGCCGGCCTGCCGGGGGGTCTGTGCAGGCTCCGGTGGTCTGTGCCGGCCTGCCGGAGGGCTGTGCCGGCCTGCCGGTGGTCTGTGCAGGCTCCAGGGGTCTGTGCCGGCCTGCCGGGGAGCTGTGCCGGCCTGCCGGTGGTCTGTGCAGGCTCCGGGGGTCTGTGCCGGCCTGCCGGGGGGCTGTGCAGGCTCCGGGGGTCTGTGCAGGCATCGTCCGATGGGACTACAAGTCCCATCGGGCGATGCCTGCTACCATGACAGTGATTGACACATTAGCCAATGATGGGACAGTAGTAGTCCCATCATCCGGCTAATGTGTTGAATGTAAAAAAAAATAAAAAAATTACATGCTACATACATGCTACATACATGCTACATACATACAACATGCATACTACATATATACTACATGTAACATACATACTACATATATACTACATGCAACATACATACTACATGCTACATACTACATGCATACTACATACATGCTACATACTACATACATGCTACATACATACTACATACATAATACATATATACTACATGCATGCAACATACATACAACATATATACTACATGCATGCAACATGCATACTACATATATACTATATATACTACATGTAACATACATACTACATATATACTACATGCTACATACATGCTACATACATAATACATATATACTACATGCATGCAACATACATACAACATATATACTACATGCATGCAACATGCATACTACATATATACTATATATACTACATGTAACATACATACTACATATATACTACATGCTACATACATGCAATATACATACTACATACATGCTACATACATACTTCATACATAATACATATATACTACATGCATGCAACATACATACAACATATATACTACATGCATGCAACATGCATACTACATATATACTATATATACTACATGTAACATTCATACTACATATATACTAAATGCTACATACATGCAACATACACACTACATGCTACATACATGCAACATACATACTACATACATGCTACACACTATATGCATACTACATACATACTACATACATGCTACATACATACTACATACATACATTACATGCATGCAACATACATACTACATATATACCACATGCATGCAACATGCATACTACATATATACTGCATATATACTACATGCATGCAACATACAAATATACTACATACAATACATACATATAGACATACAGTACATATAACATAGAGTACATACTCACCGTCACTTGTCACTTTGATCCCCGAAGCCATTGTCGCCTGAGGAATAAATATCAAAATAAAAAAACACCAATATACTTACCCCGATCCGCAGAAGTCCACGAGGGTCCCACGTCCATCTTGCGTGGAGAACAGCAGCATCAGCTGATGCTACCGTTCTCTACCAGCTCCAGGAATACAATGACGGAAGGTAGGTATCCTTCCGCACTGTATTCCTCCACCACTTTAAAAAAAAAGTCCCTAGTCTCACTTTATGCCATTGCTGCATGGGAACGGTAGCATCAGCTGATGCTGCTGTTCTCCACACGCAAGATGGACGTGGGACCCTCGTGGACTTCTGCGGATCGGGGTAAGTATATTGGTGTTTTTTTATTTTGATATTTATTCCTCAGGCGACAATGGCTTCGGGGATCAAAGTGACAAGTGACGGTGAGTATGTACTCTATGTTATATGTACTGTATGTCTATATGTATGTATTGTATGTAGTATATATGTATGTTGCATGCATGTAGTATATATGCAGTATATATGTAGTATGCATGTTGCATGCATGTGGTATATATGTAGTATGTATGTTGCATGCATGTAGTGTATGTATGTAGCATGTATGTAGTATGTATGTAGTATGCATGTAGTATGTAGCATGTATGTAGTATGTATGTTGCATGTATGTAGCATGTAGTGTGTATGTTGCATGTATGTAGCATGTAGTATATATGTAGTATGTATGTTACATGTAGTATATATAGGATATATGTAGTATGCATGTTGCATGCATGTTGCATGCATGTAGTATATATGTTGTATGTATGTTGCATGCATGTAGTATATATGTATTATGTATGAAGTATGTATGTAGCATGTATGTAGTATGTATGTTGCATGTATGTAGCATGTAGTATATATGTAGTATGTATGTTACATGTAGTATATATAGTATATATGTAGTATGCATGTTGCATGCATGTAGTATATATGTTGTATGTATGTTGCATGCATGTAGTATATATGTATTATGTATGTAGTATGTAGCATGTATGTGGCATGTATGTAGCATGTAGTATATATGTAGTATGTTACATGTAGTATATAGTATATATGTAGTATGCATGTTGCATGCATGTAGTATATATGTTGTATGTATGTTGCATGCATTTAGTATATATGTATTATGTATGTAGTATGTATGTAGCATGTATGTAGTATGTAGCATGTATGTAGTATGCATGTAGTATGTATGTAGTATGTATGTTGCATGTAGTATATATGTAGTATGTATGTTACATGTAGTATATATGTAGTATGCATGTTGTATGTATTTAGCATGTATGTAGCATGTAATTTTTTTTTTTTTTACATTCAACACATTAGCCGGATGATGGGACTACTACTGTCCCATCATTGGCTAATGTGTCAATAACTGTCATGGTAGCAGGCATCGCCCGATGGGACTTGTAGTCCCATCGGACGATGCCTGCACAGACCCCCGGAGCCTGCACAGACCACCGGCAGGCCGGCACAGCCCCCCGGCAGGCCGGCACAGACCACCGGAGCCTGCACAGACCACCAGCAGGCTGGTACAGACCCCAGACAGTCGGCACAGCCCCCCGAAGGCCCGAACTGACGGCGCATCATGATGCGCACAGACAGCGCATCATGATGACGTCATTTCGGCAGCCAATCAGAGCCACAAAAGTGACTCATTGCATTTTGGACTTCCGATTCCGGTATCCGATACGAAAAAAGTGTCGGTACTCGGTATCGGAATTCCGATACGGCAAATATCGGCCGATACCCGATACTTGCGGTATCGGAAAGCTCAACACTAATAATGAGCCTGTGAATGTCTGTCTGTTACTCCGGAAATATATTTGGAGATTTAAGATTACCCCAACACTGTATACAGCTGTACGCTTGTGTTACATTACCCATTTACAGCTTTTCATATTCTTGTGCAATCCATACTGGGCCTGAGAGCATTTGTGTCTGCCTCCTGAAATATATACGGAGATTCAGAATGTTTACACCATACTATATATACCTTGTATCTGGTGATACTGTACCCATTTTCAACTTTTTGTTTTATTGTGTAATCCATACTGAGCCTGTGAGCGTCTGTGTATGACTCATGAAATATATACGGAGATTTACTGTTATCCCTAGACTGTATAGAGCTGTACGCTTCTGATACAGTATCATATATCTGCTGGTATTTTGTGTCCATTTTCCAAAACATGAGGAAGTATGGTGGAAGAGGACACGGACGTGGGTGTGGGGGGCCACCTGTTACTGATGGTGGTGGTGGTGCATCTGCTGGTAGTGCCAAAAACACAATAGCAGCTAAGGCAGGAGGTGTTGAGCCTGCGTCATGGTGTAGCTCTGGAAGGCCTGTAAGGCTCCCTTTTCTGGGAGCAGGTAGACTGCTTTTAAAGCCGGAGCATCATAAACTGTTTTTGGCTTACATTGCTGAAACAGCCTCCAGCTCTATCGCCTCCTCTTCTGAAGTTTCAAAAATGCAAACACTGAATCGTCAGTCCAGGCTTCTGTTCAGGAGCAACCTCTTTCCTTGTGTCCTTCACCCACACCAAAAGTGAAGGATGCGGCAGCACACACTTCAGATTACTCCATGGAGCTCTTTTCACATACCATGCCTGGGTTCATTAAAAATGGGGCCCATCACATACTGGAGCATTCCAAATGGTGGACATCAGACACTGGAGCAGCATTTACCGGGCCCATTATACACTGGAGAATTAGAAATGGAGCCCATTATATATGGAGCATTATTAGGGCCCATGATACACTGGATCATCATTCATGAGGCCCATCATATACTGGAGCATTCCAAATGGGGGACATCAGACACTGGAGCAGCATTTACGGGGCCCATTATACACTGGAGAATTAGAAATGGAGCCCATTATATATGGAGCATTATTAGGGCCCATCATACACTGGAGCATCATCCATGAGGCCCATCATACACTGGAGCATTCCAAATGGGGGACATCAGACACTGGAGCAGCATTTATGGGGCCCATTATACACTTGAGCATTAGAAATGGAGCCCATTATATATGGAGCATTATTTGGGCCAATAAGACACTGGAGCATCATCCATGGGGCCCATCATATCCTGGAGCATTCTAAATGGGGCAGATCAAACACTGGAGCAGCATCTATGGGGCACTTTATACACTGGAGCATTGGAAATGGGGCCCATTATATATGGAGCATTATTTGGGCCCATAACACACTGGAGCATCGTCCATAGGGACCATCATATACTGTAGCATTATGTGGAGCTCATTATATACTGTATGGAACATTATATGTGACCAATTATTCTGTATGGAGAAATATATGGGGCTCATTATTCTGTATGGTATACAATGAGGTGGCCATAATACTGTATGGAGTAATATATTGTCCTTTTTTTGAGCTATTTTACAATTTAAAATAGATCAGTCATGTCATGTAAGCAGTGAAGTATTTGTCATTGTACTATACCTATACTTCTGCCGTATCGGAGCATCATGAGTTGTGGTATGTGTTAAAGGGGCGCACTGACACTCTTTGGCCCAGGGCACACGAAAACCTGGAGCCAGCCCTACCCCCCACAACTTTAGCAAAATAACCCCCAGTTTTCAATGCGTAGCTATTATTATGAAGCAAATTAAGGTTGACAAGCTTCAGTAATAAGAATTGATGTTTTTGGCATTTAAATGGGCACTGTAGGTGTGTTTACTGTCCTCCACTCCCTGCCGACTTTGCTTCCCCATTGACTTGCATTGGGTTTCGTGTTTCAGTCAGCCTCCGACTTTTCCCTATAGTCGGACGATTTCGTTCGACCCGACTTTTACGAAAGTCGGGTTTCATGAAACCCGACTCGACCCTAAAAAATGCAAAGTCGCTCATCTCTAGCAGCCACAGCTCCGGTCCTGAGTGCCGGCAGTAGCATCAGGTGGCATCAGGTGTTGATGCGAGAGACTCTTGTGAGTTTCTCGCATCACACACGGTAGTGTGATCCCGACCTGACAGTGAGCCTGATGCTGGTGTTCACAGGAGATCCTGATTTCTGCTATACATAGCAGTCATGATGCTCATGATGCTCTGCTATGTATAGCACAGGCAATCAGACAATTGTAACTTCAAGTCTTCTAAGGGGACTATTAAATCCAATCAAATGTACAAGAAAGTTTTTAAAAGTATTAAAAAAGTAAAAAAGCATAAAAGTTCAAATCATCTCACTTTTGCCCCATTAAAAATAAAATAATTAAATATAAAAAAATACGTTTGGTATTGCTGCATTTGTAAAAGTCCAATCTATCAAAATATAAAGTAAATTAATCAGATAAGTAAACAACTTACAAAAACTAAAAGCGCCAGAAATACATTTTTTTTTGCCTCTGCAACATTGCAATGAAATGCAATAAGAAACCATCAATACATTTTATCTACCCCAAAATGGGGTAATACATAAGCTCTCACACAGTCTCATATTCTAAAAAATGACAATGTTACAGGTCTTGGAAAAGCTCATTTTTTTTCTTACTAATGTCTGATTTTTTTAAAATTAATTAAATTAAAAAAAAGTATATGTTTGGTATCTGTGAACTCCTGTTGACCTGGAGAATCAGATCATTTTCATGACATAGTGAACATGGTAAATTTAAAAAAAAGACATTGTGAAATTTTACTTTTTTTTGCACTTGGAGTGTTTTTGACGCTGACTAGTACATCACATGATAAAATGAATGATGTCATTCAAAAGTACAACTTGTCCTGCAAAAAAACGTCCTCCTATGGCTATGCATATGGATTGATAAAAAAAAGTAATGAATCTGGGAAGAAATGGAGGTGAAAACAAAAAAAAGGAAAATCACCTGGGGGTGAAGGGGTTAATGAGGCTTACATATGGATTAGGTGGGATTGTTATTTAATATATAATACAAGAGTTTTGTGTGGTTATTTACTATTGCCAATAGCATTACAAATATTTTTTTTAAGATTTTTTTTCTTATAGACACCTCTCCATTACTAAGCCGTGGGCTTGATGTCACCTAACAATACAAAGGTGAAATCAACCCCACAAATATGAAGCTCACTTGCCACCACTACAGGGCAAGTGGGAAGAGCCGGGCAAAGCCCAAGAAAAGGCACATCTCATTGATGTGCCTTTTTTGGGCAGCTGCGGGATGCTATTT
This sequence comes from Dendrobates tinctorius, assembly GCF_039654945.1. Taxonomy (NCBI): domain Eukaryota; kingdom Metazoa; phylum Chordata; class Amphibia; order Anura; family Dendrobatidae; genus Dendrobates; species Dendrobates tinctorius. Next base: position 28,169,717 of record NW_027361732.1, on the reverse strand, counting down.
TTAGGCTGGGGGGGCTTATATCAATGGCCTCTGACCAGCCTAAGAATTACCAGCCCCGTTTTCTGCTTTAGCAAGGCTGGTTGTCAAAAATGGGGGGACCCCTTGCTGTTTTTTTAAATTAGTTATGTAAATAGTTTAAAAAACAGCATGGGGACCCCTCTACTCTTAATAAGCAACCTTGCTGAAGCTGACAGCTGAGGGTTGCAGCTCCCTGCTGTGAGTTTTGCCTGGTTAATTGAAGAAAATAGGGGGAACCTACGTTGGGTTTTTCATTCATTTATTTCATTAGATCGCAGGCGGCTGACGAAAACCCCAATCATCCACTCCTAGCTGTCAATGATATTAGTGGCAGCAAGTGTCAGATGATGGGAGTAATTGTGCCAAAAGCCCCCACCTGCTGTCATATTTCAGACTTTAATATAACTCTCATCAGTCTTCCCTGCTCGCACTGATCACTGGCAGAGCAGGGGAGAATGATGAGAGCCGACTTCAGCATCTGCCGCTGGGGAACAACGCTAACTGTAGCGTTTCTTCCCCGGCGCCGATGCGTGTCACATGGAGGACATCAATGTGTGTTCTCTGTGTGCACGCGCTGACAGTAAAAAATGGACATGTCAGCGTGTTTTGCCCATGGACACAAGGTCTGTGGAAACACACTGACATGTGCACAGACCCATTCAATGGAAAGGGTCTACGTGTATACGTGTCTCCGGTGTGTGACAACTCACCACACATACTAGAGACACTGATGTGTGAAAGAGGCCTGACATGGCAGCTATGACACAGCTGTGCTTTACCATAGAGGCCAGATGTGTATTGTTACTAAATGTGGTATGAAATGCTGTTATTGTCAATGCACTTAAGCCATAAACTCATGTGATATGATAAATGTGCCCCATGATTATTTATAGGGGCTAAATTCACAAGTTTTAAATACATTGAGAAATAACCATCAGATAGGAAAAGCCTGTCAGATCAAGCTGTGAAAAGCATTCCAATGTTTTCTTCATGTATTACTGGACATGACTTTTTTTCCCACAACAATAGTTCAAAAACTGAAAAAACAAACAAAAACAAGACAGAGGATTCTTGCAGCAAAATCTGCATGAAAATAAAAGCATGGTGCTGATTACAAATCTACAGCATGCTTATTCTTGTATCTATTTTCATAGTGAATTTTTCTTGATTCCCTGCTCTGTGGAGGAGGATGAAATCCACAGGCAAATCTGCATTCACTTACTATTAGTGATGAGCGAACGTGCTCACCACTACTCGTTACTCGCCCGAGTATCACGGTACTCGGTGTACTCGGCGAGCACCGAGCATTTCCGGGATTACTTGGCGGGAACTCGGGTCTCCACCCAGCTTTTTTGGTGGACTTTAGAGATCCAATCATGATGCAGGGATTGTCTGCCAGGCAATGAAATGCCACAGTCATCTATGTTGTGGTTGTGCAGTGATTGGCTAGCTGTGCAGCATCACCAGGGGTAAAAGGGACCAGACTCCGCCCTGCTAGGCGCATTCAGCTCTGGATTTAGATAGTGTAGGGAGAGCTGCTGCCGAGATAGGGTCAGAATTGGGGATTTATTAGTCAGTGTGGGGTCTACCATTGTAAACTGCTCAATTCCAGCTAAATTAACAGCCCTAAGGACTAATTCCGGAGTATATAGGTTCCAGTGTTAGGTAGGTAGGGTAGTGTACATCGCTCTATACACATCAGTGCAAGGCCTGCAGGCACTGTATGTGTGTATATGCATATCATTGCATACATCAAGAGGGTCCATTCCCTTCCAGTGTTCTGGTGCTGGTGCTACCTGTAGGATATATTGGCCATATATTCCTAGCCCCAAGTCAATCCAGAGCCCTTTTTTTTCTCCATTTGCTTTTTGACAGTGCACAATACAGCCAGATCCTTTTCCTAGCACAGCGTGGAAATCCAACAATTTTAAAGGGGTCCCAAAAATCCCTTTTGAGTGTGCAGATAAATATTTCATTTTTATGTAGTACGGTTGAGTAGATTTTTTTTGAGTGTCTTACACAATTTCTTGACACTATTTTGCTGACCCCCCCAAAAAAAAGTCCACATATTTTACAGTGTGGTATATCTGTGACATACTTCATCCATCCGTCTGCTAGAAATTTTGGTCTTTTTAGCCCTAAATTCATTTTTTTTGCTGTCTGTCACTGTACTTATATACAGCACTATTTAGAAAAAATAAAAAAAAATACAGGCCATACATTTTTTGGTGTGGTATCTCCACATCAGCTCATATCTGTGCATGCTCAAAGTTTGGCCAGTTTAGGCCAGCTTTCCTTTTTTGTCCTGGGTGTCACTGTACTTATATACAGCATAATTTAGCAAAACAATAAAAAATACAGGCCACACATTTGTCATAGTGGTATCTCCGTGCCAGCTGAAATCTGTGCGTGCTGAAAGTTTGGCCAGTTTAGGCTGGTTTTCCTTTTTTTGTCCCGGGTGTCACTGTACTTATATACAGCATTATTTAACCAAAAAATAAGAAAAATTCAGGCCACACATTTGTCGGTGTGGTATCTCCCCAACAGGCCTCATTTATCATTGCCAAAAATTTGGCCATTTTAGGCCTACACATTGTATTTTTTGCTGTCTGTTAACGTACTTATTGACATAAATCTGATAAGGCAAAACACATTTTTACCTACAGTCCAGATAAGTAAAAGTGTGGTTTTCCAGCACACGTATCACATACAAGTTGCCTCCCAAATTAGCCCTTTGTGGTGAACGTGTATAATATTCTAGTCCATTTACAATGGGCAAGACGCGTGGCAAGGGACGGGGAAGTGGACGTGATGGTGATGGTGCAGGCTAAGGCCGAGGCCGTGGGCAAGCTGAAATTGGGCCACCAAAAACACCCACATCTTCTTGCTGGACCTTAGTGTTTGAAGTCCTAGGGAACCATGGCAAGACAGCACTATTGAAGCCCAAGCAGTGTGAAAAGGTTGTTGATTGGATAGTGTATAATACTTCCAGTTACTTATCCACCACCACCAGCACCCTGTCTTCAAGACGGTCAAGTCACAGTAGCTGTGAATCTGGAACGCATATTCCTTACCCTGATCATCCTTCTTCCCACCATGCTGAGTGCACTGAGACAACTGATCCCACACTCAGACACTCCGAAGAGCTGTTCAGTTTTCAGTTTGGAGATTTGTGCCTCTCTCCCGGACCACTTGAGGAAGGGCAATATGATATTCCATGTAGCGATGCGCAAATATTTGAGCAGCCACGGTCGCAAGAGGTGGACGATGATGAGACACAATTGCCAGAAAGTCAGGAGCAGGACCAGCGTGGGGAAGTGGAAGATGAAGTGGTGGATGATGTCAGGAGGACATGCAGAGTGAGGACAACAGCACACAGGGGAGGTAGGTGTTGCATCACTTCAGGCAGGAAGAAGCAGTGTGGTGGCTGCAGACAGAAGGCATGCAACCGTTTCCCGTAACATCAACCTGACGGAAGCTGCCAGTCCAACTGTTAGGTCTTCCCGAGTCTTGTTATTTTTTAAAGATAATATACCCAAAGAAAGGGAAGTACCAGACCAGAGATAAAATATAAATAGTTTATTAGTAAATCTATTAAAATTTTTCCAAAGAAACAAAAGGTACAGGACAATATATGCCCCCTTGGATTTGCTGCGATTTGTGACCAAATTTGCAGCTGAAATTTCCCACAACATATGAATGTGGCCTTTCTGTCCCCTATAGTGTCTCCTTCTTTGGCTTTCAATGTTAGGAGTCTATCTTGTACATAGTGTTCACATAATGATTAATAATATCTTTGTAAGTTCTTAATATTGCTATCCAGCATAATTTGTGCTGTGTGCAATACAGTATGCAAATATATAATAATACAGTAACAAAATAAAAAGTAAACTATTATTATTTTGTAACATTTCTAAATTATAATATCCGTTCTTAAAAAAATAATAACTTACCATGCCTAATTGCTAGAGTTAATTGCCATGTAGTGTCTACTTAACAACATGAAATAGTGTCCATTAACAGCACCATACTGTACAGTGTCTACATTCGAGTACTGTTCATTGCCAATATAATAGTCAGATGCAATAGTAAAATAATGGCATACAGTGCCAAGTTCAAATTAACACAATTGTTTCATCATGCACATACATTTACAATTTGGACATTTGGATATATACCCATATTTACGACGCACTTGTAATGCACATTTCTTTACTATTTACATGTTTATTCTCATACAGGAAAATTAGCAGTGCATGACCATATTTAATCCTGATGATGGGACCAATTAAAGATGAGCGGGTTGATCTGTGGAAGATTCAGTTTGAGTTGAACTTTGTGAAATTTGCGGTTTCATGCCAGTTCAAATATTTTGAGATCTAATTAGCGTCTCACAAAAAAATACAACAACAACACTTCCACGACACCATTTCCAACACTGCTTAAGCATTAAAGAGCAGGTCAACATTATTTTCTGTTGCTATATACTCCTCTCCTTAAAGCCCTTTGTAAGGTGCCAGAGGGTTGTAGATGTGGTCCAGCTAGTGCCCCGATGCCCTGGTACTTTGCAGGAAAATCTTCCATCTTCCTCTGTAAGGGAGTGATTAAGGTGCTCTCCATAGCATCTGTATTGAGCCTTAAGACCCCTTACACATAATGATGTCCCAGCGATCCCACCAATGATCTGAGATGGATGGGATCGCTGGGACATCGTTAGGCTGATCGCTGGTGAGCTGTCACATAGACAGCCCCTCCAGCGATCAGGACCAGAGAGCAAGCTGGTTTCTAATGTAAACATCGGATATCCAGGAGCCGCGGCTCTTGGATACCTGCTGTTTACCTTGGAAACCGGCGTACACACTGGTCTCCCGCTGGCCAGCACGCATCGCTATGTGTTGCAGTGAGAGACCAGTGATGCTGGACGCTGGTTTCCAAGGTAAACATCGGGTATCTAAGAGCGCTGGATACCCGCTGTTTACCTTGGAAACCAGTGTGTACGCCGGTTTCCAACTTAAACAGTGGGTATCCAATAGCCGCGGCTCCTGGATACCCGATGTTTACATTAGAAACCAGCATCCAGCGTCGCTGATCGCTGGTCTCTCACTCACACATACAGCGATGCATGCTGGCCAGCGGGAGACCGGTGATCAAAAAATGGCCCAGGCCGATCGAGCACGATCAGCGATACCCGGCAGGGGGGCTGGTCGCTGATCCCTGTCACACACTGCGATCTCACTGGAGAGATCGCTGATGCATCACAAAATCAGCGATCTCACTATCGAGATCGCAGTGTGTGATGGCGCCTTTAGACTCTGGACGTTGCAGGAATGTCAGCAGGGAATTTTGCAAGGCCTCATACCACCCAGAACAATACTGTATGTACTCCTTGATTGTGACTTTGTCATCCTAGCCAACGAACTCTGCTCTCTCCAGGAAGCACAGTTCCATCACTATCACTAAACTATTCCCCTGTAGGCTAGTCCCAGCATTATATCTGTCCCTGCAGCCTGTTGCTGGACAAATCTCCCTTACAAACACTATGCATCTTATAACAATATGCATTAAGCATATTTTATATACTTATAATGCCTATCATACTCTAATGTCCTAAATCTTAATCTATACCTTATCCTATGCAGTCCTAGGTTGTAAAAAACAGCACTATGTATTACATTAACACTATGCATGTTACCATATCACAGTCTATATCACAATGCACACTAAAAACCACAGTACATAGTTCACATTTCACATGACACAATATATGTATAAAATGCATGACACTTATTCACATAACGTGATTGTTGTCTTTAGGGGCAGGAGTTTGTATGGCAGAGTCATTTACAATCTACAGAGAAACTGGATAAGTCAATTTTTGTATAGTGTAAGCTCTTATGGTTAGCAGGTTCTCTCTCTTTCTCTCTCGCTCTCTCTCGCTCTCACTCTCTCTAGCTCTTATGGTCACAGTGGAAGCACTTATGGTCAGCATTGTCATTTCTCTCTTATCAAGTAAAATGTTTGCTCTTATGATCGGGGGGAGCTCTCTCTATCTTTTAAAGCAGGGGTGGGCAATTAAGTTTACTGAGGGGCCACATGAGAAACTGTGACAGTTGTGGAGGGACGAACAGATAGGCTGAAATTAATTCTACTCAATATTAATATTGATATACAAGGTGGGCCATTTATATGGATACACCTAAATAAAATGGGAATGGTTGGTGATATCAACTTCCTGTTTGTGGCACACTAGTATATGGGAGGGGGAAAACTTTTCAAGATGGGTGATAACCATGGCGGCCATTTTGAAGTCAGTCATTTTGGATTCAACTTTATTTTTTCAATGGGAAGAGGGTCATGTGACACATCTACCTTATTGAGAATTTTACAAGAAAAACAATAGTGTGCTTGGCTTTTACATAACTATTATTTAATGAGTTATTTACAAGTTTCTCTTTGTTTACAACCATTGACATGTCGCAGAGGTTAACACGTGAGGAACAGATAGAAATTGTGTTGAAGTCTGGTGAACACAGTACCCGGGTCTTGCATCAGATTTCAATGCAAGATACCCTACACAAGAAAACTGTCACTATTCCCATATTAGTTAGGTGTATCCATATAAATGGCCCACCCAAAAAAAAGTTTGCCTCATCACTGAACATAATGTTCTGTGCAAACTGAGGGTCCTGTTCCAATTTTTGTTTGGCCCACTCTGCAAATTCAGCGCACCGATCTGGGTCACCAGCCATTCCCATTTTATTTAGGTGTATCCATATAAATGGCCCACCCTGTATTATAATTATTACATAACTGTTAATTATATTAATATTAATTGTATCACTTAATATTGAGCACAATTAAGTATGCTGACACCCCTCTATATATCGTTTGAATCCGAGTACAGACCCTTCTGCGTAGAGTATGAGCCCCCAAAGCCCCTTATATACTGTAAGAGCCCCACACAGCCTCCCTATACCTGCATGAGCCCGACAAGGCCTCCCTATATACACTGCATGAGTCCCACACAGCCTCACTGTATATACTGCATGAGCCCCACACAGCCTCTCTATATTAACTGTATGAGCCACACACAGCCTCCCTATATATACTGCATGATTTCCACACAGCCTCCCCATATACACTGCATTAGCCACACACAGCCTCCCTATATACACTGCATGAGCCACACACAGCCTCCCAATATATACTGCATGAGCCCCACACAGCATCCCTAAATATACAGTATGAGACCCACACGGCCCCCCTATATACACTGCATGAGCCCCACACAGCCTCCCGATATACATCGCATGAGCCCCAAACAGCCTCCCTTTATATTGCAGTAGCCCTATACAGCCTCCCTATCTACTGTATGAGCCCCACACAGCCTCCCTATACACTGCATGAGCCCCACACAGGCTCCCTATATATACTGAATGAGCCCAACACAGCCTCCCTATATACACTGCATGAGCCACACACAGCTTCCCTATATACACTGCATGAGCCACACACAGCCTCACTATATACTGGATGAACCCCAGTCTCCCCATATACTGCAAAAGCCCCCGACACACCCTCCCTATATACTGCATGAGGCCCCCATAGCCTCCCCATGTGCTGCATGTCACTCCCATAGCATCCCCATGCACAACATGACACCCTCATAGCATCCTCATGCCCACACAAACATCCCATACATATGGGAAAAAAGAACACCACATACTCTCCGCAGTACACAGCTGACGCGATGAAATTATGTCATCGCCTTAGCTGTTTCACACGCTGATTGGTGGAGTAAGTGACCGGAGGCCCCTCCTCCACCAATGCAGTCAGCACAGATGGAGACAGCGAGCAGGCAGACATGCTGTGGCCTGTAGATCTCTGGTTCCCAACCCCACTGCTTTCTCAGTCCATAGGCCGGACTGAAACAACCAGAGGCCCGAATGTGGCCCACGCACCGTACTTTGCCCACATCGGTTTTAAAGTGCATATTCTTATGTTCAGCAGGGGTCCTGTTTCTCTCTTCTGTAGAGTATAAGCACTTGTGGTCAGTGAGGTCCTCTAACTCTCTCCTCCCCCCACATGTAGTTTTCAAGCAATTACAAGCTTTCCTGTATTAAAACTCAACATTTTTTGATAACATTTAGGAAAGTTGGCAATTTTGAATTTCGAAAGAGCCGCTCAGCACTGCTATGAATAGTCTAAATTTTCTATTTGTTGCCTTGTATCTAGCACAACTTATTTAGCGGTCACATAAAGAAATATCATATACTGGAATACTGCACTCAAATTATCTAATATATTACAGATTTCATCCCTGCTATTAACCTTAGGTTCTTTTCTCTCCTCTTTCTGGGTCCTCTTGCTTTCTTTTCATATTGCAGCTTTGAACATTTTAACAAGCTGCTGTCAAACACTTAATTAAGAATGCAAATCAGATGCTGCCAGTTTGATGGTTTACTATATACAAGGACTGCAGAATGCTTGTAATTAAAAGTAATAATTTCTAAAAGCGTTTTACCTGCTTCTTCTGTTAATTTGTTGAGAAAATGCATCCTCAAGCAATGCAGATAAAATATATATTTTGTAGTTTTGCCAATATAATCATGTTTAAAGAAGGCATTGTCCATCTGAACATAACTTCATTGAATTAAAACAATATTTAATACGGAATAGAGTGTTTAATGCACTTTTATTAAAACTGTATAACTTAAATGTGTTAAAGAGCAACAAAATAGCACCATTCATGCTAATTGTGGAATTGTGCACTTTATATTTTTCAAAGTTTAGCTGTATTCCAAAATGTACTGTAACATACTGCAAATGATTGTCAGGGCAAAGCACACGCATATACACTCACTGGCCACTTTATTAGGTACACCATGCTAGTAAGGGGTTGGACCCCCTTTTGCCTTCAGAACTGCCTCAATTCTTCGTGGCAGAGATTCAACAAGGTGCTGGAAGCATTCCTCAGAGATTTTGGACCATATTGACATGATGGCATCACACAGTTGGCGCAGATTTGTCGGCTGCACATCCCTGATGCGAATCTCCCGTTCCACCACATCCCAAAGATGCTCTATTGGATTGAGATCTGGTGACTGAGGAGGCCATTTGAGTACAGTAAACTCATTGTCATGTTCAAGAAACCAATCTGAGATGATTCGAGCTTTATGACATGGCGCATTATCCTGCTGAAAGTAGCCATCAGATGTTGGGTACATTGTGGTCATAAAGGGATGGACATGGTCAGCAACAATACTCAGGTAGGCTGTGGCGTTGCAACGATGCTCAATTGGTACCAAGGGGCCCAAAGAGTGCCCAGAAAAAATTCCCCACACCATGACACCACCACCACCAGCCTGAACCGTTGATACAAGGCAGGATGGATCCATGCTTTCATGTTGTTTACGCCAAATTCTGACCCTACCATCCGAATGTCGCAGCAGAAATCGAGACTCATCAGACCAGGCAACGTTTTTCCAATCTTCTACTGTCCAATTTCGATGAGCTTGTGCAAATTGTAGCCTCAGTTTCCTGTTCTTAGCTGAGAGGAGTGGTACCCAGTGTGGTCTTCTGCTGCTGTAGCCCATCTGCCTCAAAGTTCGACGCACTGTGCGTTCAGAGATGCTCTTCTGCCTACCTTGGTTGTAACGGGTGGCAATTTGAGTCACTGTTGCCTTTCTATCAGCTCGAACCAGTCTGCCCATTCTCCTCTGACCTCTGGCATCAACATGGCATTTCCGGCCACAGAACTGCCGCTCACTGGATTTTTTTTCTTTTTCGGACCATTCTCTGTAAACCCTAGAGATGGTTGTGCGTGAAAATCCCAGTAGATCAGCAGTTTCTGAAATTCTCAGACCAGCCCTTCTGGCACCAACAATCATGCCACATTCAAAGGCACTCAAATCACCTTTCTTCCCCATACTGATGCTCGGTTTGAACTGCAGGAGATTGTCTTGACCATGTCTACATGCCTAAATGCACTGAGTTGCCGCCATGTGATTGGCTGATTAGAAATTAAGTCTTAACACACAGTTGGACAGGTGTACCTAATAAAGTGGCCAGTGAGTGTATATATATATATATATATGTGTGTACACTGCTCAAAAAAATAAAGGGAACACAACAGAATATAACTCCAAGTAAATCAAACCTTTGTGAAATCAAGCTGTCCACTTAGGAAGCAACACTTCAAACTTTCTTGCCATAGCTAGCATTGATGTGCCATCCTGGATGAGCTGCACTACCTGAGCCACTTGTGTGGGTTGTAGAGTCCACCTCATGCTACCACAAGTGTGAAAGCACAACCAACATTCAAAAGTGACCAAAACATCAGCCAGAAAGCATTGGTACTTAGATGAGGTCTGTGGTCCCCACCTGCAGAACCTCTCCTTTATTGAGGGTGTCTTGATAATTGCCAGTTTGATTTCACAGAAGTTTGATTTACTTGGAGTTATATTCTGCTGTTTAAGTGTTTCCTTTATTTTTTGAGCAGTGTGTGTATATATATATATATATATATATGCGAATGTCTCAATGTTCTTGACAAATTAGCAAATTAGTTCTGTTAAACAAAATCTGATGGAATATTTCACATGTCGGTTTCATATGCAATCTAACAACAACAAATCTTCCAATGCTACCATATAAAAATGGTATCATACTGAGGTACTGTATAGTAGTGCCCTAAAGAACTGTGTAAAGGTACTGTCACACTTAGCGATATCGCTAGCAATATCGCTATAACTTGTGACGTTATAGCGATATTGCTAGCGATATCGCTATGTCTGATACTTACCTACGACCCGCTCCCCCGTTGGTTATCGCTGATCGCACAGGAACGTCCAGGACTGTTTCTCATAGTCAGCATCCTGCGGCGCTTCCTGTGGAGAGACGAGCGACGAGCGTGGAGTCGGGCGGGAGGACGTCAGGATCGCCTAGTGTGACAGGTAAGTAGCGACCCCCGACCCCTTCGATGTCTCTGGTGAGATCTGCCTGTGTGGCAGCTCACTAGCAACCACTTAGCGATGCACCAGCGATCCTGACCGCGTCATATCGCTGGTTGGGATCGCTGGTACATCGATAAGTGTGACAGTACCTTTAGAGAAATGTGTAAACAGCTCATCCTTTTTTTGTTTTACTTGGTGTATTTCTTTTTTGGCCTATTCCTTTCAAGAGAATATATTGTGGTTGGAGGACAAAATGTAATCAATGTACCTTTGGTAGTACGAGATATCAAACTTCCCACCACTACATATAATGCTAGCCTGATAAAACTATTTCTAAACCAAAAAGAAAACATATGGCCCAAAAACCTTTAGTATTAAATTAATGCACAGGTGCACAAATACAGTGACAATATATAAACATACATAGCTGGCATTTTTTGGTCAAGGAGCGTAAAACATGTCAAGGTATACCTAAATATGTATAGTCCCTAAACACTAGTGACCTACTTCTCCATCTGCTAAACCAGGTCTCTCTGAGTCAGAGTGAACAGATAACCAGCTCACAATTAAAACCTTTTGTGGAAAAGATAGGCACAAAAGGGTGCTGAGTCCTGGAGGAGGGCACACCACCCATAATGTACTACAATAAAGAAAAAATAGAGCCCGCATACCTTTAGTATTAAGCTAATGTACAAGTGCATAAATATGCTAAGTGCCCAAAAAACAATCATACAGTTACACGATGTGTCAGTACCCTGCTATTAAAGAATACATGAACTCCAATATTGCTATAAACATTAAAAAATCATAAAGTACTTGGTTAGCATTTTTAATCATAGAGCTCAAAAGCCATCCAACCATGTCAAGTTTCTTATTCACACCCGATTCAGATGAGGCTTGGTTTGGCACATGTAGAGGTAGGACATTGTGTTTATGGACCATTCATATTTAAGATATACCTTGACATGATTGAATGGCTTTTGTACTCTTTGATAAAAAAAGCTAACTAAGTAATTAACATTTTTAACATTTACATCAGTATTGGAGGTCATGTATTCATTAATCGCAGAGTGCTGACACATCTTGGATATAGGTATTTGGGTCTAGTTTTTCTTTTTTCCAATACATATGGGGGGTTAACCCCTCCAGGGCTTAACACCATTATCCATCCATCTTGCCCTCACAATGTTTTAGTTGCAAGCTACGCCTGCTTTCCTTTTTACTCACTTTAACATTTATAGCAAGATTGGAGTTCACGTAATCATTAATGGCAGTGTGTTGATGTAACGTGTAGAACAGTTTTTTAAGGATTTTAAAAAAGATGTTTGTGCACTGAATACGTAGTGCATAAGTTTAATCAAAAGTTGATCCTTAGTTAGGCGCCATACTCTTAATATAATGTACTAGAGTTTACAACATTACACTAGGAGCACCTAGAAGGAGAAACAGGCATACAAAGAACTACATAAAAATTAGAAATCTTTATTTTACATACAAATACTTTTGCAGCATTGCAAATGAGATGGACACCCTGTTTGTAATGTGTTGAAAATATTTGTATATAAAATAAAGATTTATATGTTTTATGTATTTCTTTATACTCCTGTTTTTCCTTCTATATACTCCTGTAGTGTATAAGTTACCTGAACTTATAATGCAAACACTGAACACAGGAATTTTTGATGGTCCACAGATCAGGCAACTTATAAGGTAAATGACTCAAATTTCAAAATACTAATGAGTGAAATTGAATTGTGCCTGGCCTTTATTTGTTCTTGTCAAAAACTTCATGAAAACAAGGCAGACTAAAAACAATTAGTAGAGGATATGTACTTTCATTTCAACAAGCTTAGCTGTAATATATGTATTCAAGTCCATTATCAGCACAGTGAATCAAGATTGCTTTCAAGAGAACCAGGGTGACATAAGCAAATAACAGAGTGAAAGATATTCAGTAACTAGATTTTCATGTAGCACCCTTTTTCTTAAACATTTTAATGTTTTCTTCAAGCTTAGAAGATATAAAGTTAAACACTTTATTGAAATATACAGCTTTTTTTACTTCTGGGTAGAGGGAAAAGTGTTACATGGCTATCACGTCAGTAACTTGCACGACTTCTAAGTGCCATGTTCGCCACTCTGCTCTTCCCCATGTCAGGCTGTTTCCCTGAGCTGTGTCTTTGAGTACTGCTACTTCCTCCTGCTGTTTCCTGGCTATAGGAAAGCACAGCCAGACTTTACAAGAATTTAACCCTGCCATCTCCTGCAGAGTTTTGCTTCCCTGGCCTATCCCCTGCCAGCAGGGAATATATTATGCAGCTCCTTCATCCACATCGTTCCTGATCTTAGGTTCTTAGCTTCAGTTTCTTCCACGTACCCTGTCTTAGTGCTTTATCATTTTGTCTCTCCTGCTACTCACCCTGCTTGTTAACTTATTTTGTCTGACCTCTCTGCTCCTAACATTGGCTTTGTAATTGGTTCCTGTGATGCCTGCCTCAACCTCAGACTGTCTGACCATGCTTCTTTCTGTGCCCTATGTGCTTCTGGTTGTGCCTCTGCCAATAGGTCAGCTGCTGCAGGTCCCTGGAGTTGCTACCTGGTGACTGCCCTATCAGCTCAAGCCTATCCTCAACATGAGAGGCTTTAGTGAAGACCAGTTAGTTAAGGGTCCTGTCACACACACTAATTTTGTGATACATCAGCGATCTCGCCAGCGAGATCGCTGTGTGTAATGGGGATCAGCGACCGCCCCCCCTGCCAGTTATTGATGATCGTGCTCGAGCGGCCTGGGCCGTTTTTCCATCTCTGGTCTCCCGCTGCCCAGTATGCATCACTGCGTGTGGCAGTGAGAGACCAGCGATCAGCGACGCTGGACGCTGGTTTCTAATGTAAACGTCGGGTATCCAGGAGCCGCGGCTCCAGGATACCCGCTGTTTACCTTGGAAACCGGCATACAACCTGGTTTTCCAAGGTAAACAGCAGGTATCCAGGAGTCGCGCGTTTACATTAGAAACCAGCGTCCAGCGTTGCTGGTCCTGATCGCTGGAGCTGTCTATGTGACAGCTCACCAGCGATCAGCCTAACGATATCCCAGCGATCCCATCCATGTCGGATCGTTGGTGGGATCGCTGGGACATCGTTATGTGTGACGAGGGCTTAAGTCACTTCAGGGTAAGCCCGGCCAATGGCGTAGTTGGTGCATATCCACCAACGTGACAATGACATATCTTCCATATATCAAAAACTAGATCTTATAAGGGGATACTGATGCAATTTTTGCAATCAATAGGTTAAATAAACACAGAAAAAGTTCTAACATTTGCGACACTAAAATGCGTGTTGGCCTTCGTAATGAAAGGAATTTTTAAAGTTTTGTCTTTGGCTGCATAGCTGTTATTTGATCTCTATCTAACTACTAGTCAATTTTTGACAAATTTACCACTTTTTTAGATTTAACACTTCATCACTTTTATAAGTATATTTCTAAAGGTGCTACTGACATGAAATTCTCACCAGATGACAGTACCCATCCAATTTACACAGCCAAAAACATCAAACCATGAATGTCCATAAATTAAGTTATGAGTAGTAATGGGAAATTACAAAGGGAAAAAGAATTGAACACATGAAGAATGAGCAGTATAAAAAGCCATGGAAAGTCATGACGCCAGCTGAAATCTATCAGTAATTAGCAAGCAATCCTGCCACTTAGTGAAAAATAATATCATCTGGTTCAACTGATGGCCTATAAAAATGTGTCTCATTACCATGATGTCACACAAGAAACATCTCATGATGGGTAAAACCAGTGAGATTTATGGAGACCTTCACATTATTATTCTTGCAAAACATACTGATGTCATTGATTACAGAAGAATTTCTAAACTACTGAAGGTTCCAGTGAGCACTGTTGGGGCCATAATCAAGTGGAAAGAACATTAATTTCACCATAAACCGGCTATGACCAGGTACTCCTCACAAGATTTCAGACAGAAGAATGAAAAGAATTATCAGAAGAGTTCTACCAGAGCCAAGAACCACCTGTGGAGAGCTACAGAAGGAACTGGAATCATCAGGTACAATTATTTTGAAGAAAACTATAAGTAATGCACTGTAACGCCCATCACAATTCAGCATTCTAAATTTATATAGAGTGACTGCAGAAATCGCAGAATTTTCTATTCAATAAAGAAAAATACATTAACTATTTTAAATACTGATTAGTAATTTTCTGGGTTGCCTGCACTGTGAAGGGAAGTATAACTGCATTTAGCTTGTGTATGACATGCATATAGCTTGTGTAGTTTTAGTTTAGCGTATGTATGCAATGACTGAAGATGTAACAGTCTGAAATGTCTCTTCGATTATTACTCTATGTGTCAGGAACACCGCACTGCACTTGCTCACTGAGCCAGTGCACGTGTCCTGAGTAAAGCAAACTGTGCTCAAAGATAATTGTGGAGCGGGCAGCAGCCGAATAGGTGCGTACTTCAGAACAGCAGGACCTGAAGCACGTGACTGCTGGGGGCGTGGCCTAAACTCCAGAGAGCTAGAAGCTGCAAGAGAACTCCTAGCAGGGTAACTGTGAGACAAAGTTACCAAGGGGCATAGACAGGGAGTAGAGTTGAGCGAAATGGGTTGAACAATTTCAAAAGTCGCCGACTTTTGGCAAAGTCGGGTTTCATGAAACGAAACCCGACCCTAGGATGAGGTCGGCCACGAGGTCGGCGACTTACGCGCCAAAGTCGCGTTTCAAAAGTTTGTTTAGCGCTCTTTTTCAGCCAATCAGGATCCACGGACACTGTGGGCAACATGATGACATAGGCAGGGGTCGCCACCATCTTTCAGAAGGGCATGCAAGTGATTGGCTTGCTTTGGTGGGCGTCACAGGGGTTATAAAAGGGCGTGCACACCGACCGCCATCTTACTTCTGCCGATCTTAGCATAGGGAGAGGTTGCTGATTCTGTAGGGAGAGCATTAGGCAGGGAAGAAGAAAAAAAAAACTGCTTCTGCTGCTAGCGATTTTGCCTGTGCAACACACCAGTCACTGTGTGTGCAGTGCAAGGGGAGGCTATATTGTGGTGGATCAGCGGTGTTGGTTGTTAGGCTGCCTTCTAAGGCTTCCTGACAGCTGCATTGCTGGTGCCCCACTGCTCTGCAAACTGCTTTTTTAAAAGCAATCCCAATTTTTTTTTTGTCCTGCTAAGGTACTGAGCGTGCATTTATTCACACCATACAGCGGTGTACGCTCCTCACACAGTACCGTGTAACGGCTGTTATCACAGCCACAGTGAAGCTATCTGTGTGTCACTGTGGAGGACTTATTCCGTTCTTACAGACCTACACTCTAGGGAGATTCCTATTCTGCCCAAATCTACAATTCACTTTTTTCACACCTGTGCCATCGAGCCTGTGACATAGCGCTCTGATATTCAGTGGGCCTCACACAATACAAAAGTGTCCAGTGTCCACAAGTCTCTGCAGAAATTCAAAATCTCCCTTATCCTGTAGTCACTTTTTTCACACCTGCTGCATCGAGCCTGTGACATAGCGCTCTGATATTCATTGGGCCTCACACAATCCAAAAGTGTCCAGTGTCTGCAGAAATTCAAAATCTCCCTTATCCTGTAGTCACTTTTTTCACACCTGCTGCATCGAGCCTGTGACATAGCGCTCTGATATTCATTGGGCCTCACACAATCCAAAACTGTCCAGTGTCCACAAGTGTCTGCAGAAATTCAAAATCTCCCTTATCCTGTAGTCACTTTTTTCACACCTGTGCCATCGAGCCTGTGACATAGCACTGTGATATTCAGTGGGCCTCACACAATCCAAGTGTCCAGTGTCCACAAGTGTCTGCAGAAATTCAAAATCTCCCTTATCCTGTAGTCACTTTTTTCACACCTGTGCCATCGAGCCTGTGACATAGCACTGTGATATTCAGTGGGCCTCACACAATCCAAGTGTCCAGTGTCCACAAGTGTCTGCAGAAATTCAAAATCTCCCTTATCCTGTAGTCACTTTTTTCACACCTGCTGCATCGAGCCTGTGACATAGCGCTGTGATATTCAGTGGGCCTCACACAATCCAAGTGTCCAGTGTCCACAAGTGTCTGCAGAAATTCAAAATCTCCCTTATCCTGTAGTCACTTTTTTCACACCTGCTGCATCGAGCCTGTGAAATAGCGCTGTGATATTCAGTGGGCCTCACACAATCCAAGTGTCCAGTGTCCACAAGTGTCTGCAGAAAATCTAAATCTCCCTTATCCTGTAGTCACTTTTTTCACACCTGTGCCTTCGAGCCTGTGACATAGCGCTGTGATATTCAGTGGGCCTCACACAATCCAAGTGTCCAGTGTCCACAAGTGTCTGCAGAAAATATAAATCTCCCTTATCCTGTAGTCACTTTTTTCACACCTGTGCCATCGAGCCTGTGACATAGCGCTGTGATATTCAGTGGGCCTCACACAATCCAAGTGTCCAGTGTCCACAAGTGTCTGCAGAAATTCAAAATCTCCCAGAAATTCAAAATCTCCCTTATCCTGTAGTCACTTTTTTCACACCTGTGCCATTGAGCCTGTGACATAGCGCTGTGATATTCAGTGGGCCTCACACAATCCAAGTGTCCAGTGTCCACAAGTGTCTGCAGAAATTCAAAATCTCACAGAAATTCAAAATCTCACTTATCCTGTAGTCACTTTTTTCACACCTGTGCCATCGAGCCTGTGACATAGCGCTCTGATATTCAGTGGGCCTCACACAATCCAAAAGTGTCCAGTGTCCACTAGTGTGTGCAGAAAATCTAAATCTCCCCTGTCCTATAGACACCTTGTACCTTGTTTTACATTACTATATAGTTTGTTGGATTTTGTCTACATTTCTACCAAAAATGAGGAAGGCTGGTGGAAGAGGCCGTGGAATTGGGCGGGGGTTGGCAGCTGGTAATGATGGTGTTGGTGGTGGATCTGATGGTAGTGGCAAAAGCAAAATAGGACCGAATGCAGGAGGTGTTGAGCCTGCGTCATCGTCTGGCTCCATAAGGCTTTGAAGGCTTAGTTTTCTAGGAGTTGGCAAACCGCTTTTAATGCCAGAGCATCAGGAAAAAGTTTTGTCTTACATTGCTGACTCAGCCTCCAGCTCTATCGCCTCCTCTTCTGAAGTTGTAAAAAGTAAAAGCACTGAGTCGTCATTGGAGGCTCATGTTCATGAACCACACCTTTCCTTGTGTCCTTCACCACAACCAAGATTGAAGGATGACGCAGGCCATACTACTGATTACTCCATGGAGCTGTTTTCACATACCATGCCTGGATTATCAAGTGAAATGGTGAATTACCCAGGCCAAGATGAATCTGACATGGAGTGCACTGATGCACAGCCGCTGATAGATGATTCTGCTGGTACATTCACTCAGAGCACTACATTGTCCTCGCAGTGTACAGAGCCAGATTCTGACCCTGATGAGACTCAGGTGCCCCTTCCCGCACATTATACCACCATACACGGTGACACACAGGAAGGTGCACATGACATTGAAGAGGAGGTGATGGATGACCCAGTTGTTCACCCAGAATGGCATCCATTGGGGGAAGAGGGTGCTGCTTCCAATAGCTCAGAAGAGGAGCATCCACAGCAGACATCAACATCGCAACAGCTGTTATCTGGCAGGCCCGGAGCACTCCAAAGACAGGTTCCAAAAATCAAAAGAGTTGCTGGACAGCTTGTCCAGAGGGTCAAAAGATCACAGCGTGCTAGGCCGCAAAATGTCTGCCAAAGTAGGAAGAGTGCAGTGTGGCACTTTTTTGAACAAAATCCTCATGATCAGGCCAAGGTTATCTGTAAGAAGTGCGCAAAGACCTTTAGCCGAGGGAAAAATCTGAAAAATTTGAATACCAGTTGCATGCTTAGACATTTAACCAGCATGCACTTGCAAGCGTGGACACAACACCAAACCTCAAGTGCCACATGTGCAACTGATCACAAAGAAGGTAGTCAGCAATGCTACATTGTTTCCCCCACTGTAAGCCCACCGGTTAGCACAGCAGCAAATGTTGAGGTGTCGTTGCAAGGCCACAGCATTCAGGGAATCCCACTGTTATATCAACGAAATACTGAATCTAGGCCATCAGAAAGAACACCAACTCCATCACCATCATCAACCCTCTCTCAGTCCACCCTGTCCACCGCTACTTCTACCATATGCAGCTGTCAAGTCCAGCTCCCCCTCCCAGACACTATGAGTAGGTCAAGAAAGTACTCAGTCTCTCATCCATGTACACTGGGTTTGAACGCCCACATTGCCAAACTAATCTCGTTTGAGATGATGCCCTATCGGTTGGTGGAAAGCGCAGCTTTCCGCGAACTCATGGCCTATGCAGTAACATGCTATGACCTACCCAGTCGCCACTTCTTCTCTTGCAAAGCCATCCCAGCCCTCCACCATCATGTGAAAGACCGCATTGTCCATGCACTCAAGCAGTCAGTGAGTGGAAAGGTGCACCTCACAACTGATGCATGGTCCAGTCAGCATGGCCAGGGCCGTTACGTGTCCATCACTGCGCACTGGGTTAATGTGGTGGATGCAGGGTCCACAGGGGACAGCGGTGGTGGGACAGTGCTGCCTAGCCCACGGTATAGGAAACAGTTGGCTGTAGGCGTTCCACCCTCCTCCTCCTCCTCCTCCTCCAGAAGCGAAAGCTCGTCCACAGAGCGCAGTCGTACGAGCACTCCATCTGCAGCTGCCACTGTTGCACACGAGGTGTCCCCCTATCGAGCAGCTAGTGGAAAGCGTCAGCAGGCTGTGTTGCAGATGATGTGTTTTGGCGACAGACACACCGCCGAGGTGCTGGCCGAGTACTTGAAGCGACAAACTGAGTCATGGCTGGGCAGTGTACATCTTGAGGCAGGCAAGGTAGTTAGTGATAACGGCCGTAATTTTGTGGCAGCCATAGCCCTTTCAAAACTCAGCCACATACCTTGCTTGGCTCACACCTTGAACCTGGTGGTGCAGTGCTTCCTCAAAAATTATCCGGAGTTAACAGCCCTGCTCCAGAAGGTGCGAAGACTGTGCGCGCACATCCGCCGGTCGCCTGTACACTCCGTTCGTATGCAGAAGCTGCAGCGATTGCTCCACCTTCCCAACCACCGCCTCATTATCGACATTGCAACAAGGTGGAACTCCACCCTGCACATGGTGGAGCGGCTGTGCGAGCAGAGGCAGGCCATAATGCATTTGTGGGAGGATACACGGCCAGGCACTTTGAGAGCAGACATGGAGTTGACAGGTGTGCAGTGGTCGAAGCTGAAAGACCTCTGTAAAGTCCTTCAGTGTTTTGAGGAATGCACATGGCTGGTAAGCGCAGACGACGCCATCCTAAGCATGAACATCCCACTTATGCGTCTGCTCATGCAAACTTTGACGCACCTTAAGGAGCAGGCGTCTGCAGCCAATGTTGACGAGGAGGAAGAGGTGGAGGGAATCCTTGATGACATTCAGCCATTGTCTGCTCAGGGACCTCTCCTGGACGAGTTGGAGGAAGAAGAGGAGGAGGAGGATGATGATGGGGATGATTACTTAGGGGAGGAGGATGCATCTCGTGGGGCCAGTGAAAATGTTGGCATGGCAAGGTCTGGTACAGGGTTTGTGCGTGACTGGAGGGATGTGGATTTGCCAGAAAGTGCTCCTCCAACCAGCACTCGCAGTGCATCATTGACACCGGGAACATTGGCCCACATGTCAGATTATGCCTTGCGGATCCTAAAAAGGGACCCCCGCATTGCCAAAATGATGAACGATGACGACTACTGGTTGGCCAGCATCCTGGATCCACGCTATAAAGGCAAATTACAAAACATCATGCCACAGGAGAACCTTGACCTAATATTGGCTAATAAACAAGCAACTCTGGTAAATCGGTTGCTTGAGGCATTCCCAGCACACAGCAGCGGTGATGGTTCTCACACGAGCCGTACGGGCCGGGGGCAGCTTGGCAGAGGTGTTCATGGTGCACACAGCAGAAGTGGTGTTGGAGACAGGGGTTTCATGACAATGTTGTGGACTGATTTTTCAAGTACCGCTCACACAACTGGTAATACAGCATCGATGGAAAGTGACAGGAGACAGCAGTTGTCAACTATGGTTACAAACTACTTTTCCTCCCATATCGATGTTCTCCCACACAGGTCATTCCCCTTTGACTATTGGGCTGCTAAACTGGACACCTGGCCTGAATTGGCACAATATGCCTTACAGGAGCTCGCTTGCCCAGCTGCAAGTGTGCTATCGGAAAGAGTCTTCAGTGCAGCTGGATCAATCTTGACAGAAAAAAGGACCCGTCTGTCAACCCAAAATGTGGATGATCTAACCTTCATTAAAATGAACCATGCATGGGTTTCCAAGGATTTTGTCCCACCTTCCCCTGATGACACATAGGGTGACAGAAAAATGGCTTGCTTTGGTCCACCTCTTCCTGGGACTTGACCTATTTCGCCTTTTGCATCAGCTGAATGTCCAACATCAGCATATGCCACTTTCTAAAACTCTCTAACTGTGCTGCCTCCCCTCCCCCATGGCCGGGGTCACCACCTAGCACACGATACCGTGCGAGTGCCGTTGCCCTGGACAGGTGGGTAGGCCGACTCTTGGGCGCGGGCACTGGCACAGGGTCCCTCATAGTGCAATCAAGTGTCTCTGATGGTGGTTTTGCACACCCGCCGTCAGACACACCGCCGTACTATGAGGGGCCCAGTGCCAGTACCGACACCCACGAGTGGGCCCCCCTTGCTTGGGCAGGGCCCCAGCATTTGCAATCTTTACCTCTCCCTGCTCCTCCGCTGTGTAGTCTGGGCCGTCAAATCCATACTGTGCCTGACACCGTCTGAGCCTGCCTCCTGGTGTATTGACATATATTTTGAATGTGTACGCTATCCATACATGTTATCCGGGGATACGGTACCCTTTCTCACCTTTGTGCAATCACGTGCAATCCATACTGGGCCTAACACTGTCTGAGCCTGCCTCCTGATGTATAGACATATCTTTTGAATGTGTACACTATCCATACATGTTATCCGGGGATACGGTACCCTTTCTCACCTTTGTGCAATCACTTGCAAGCCATACTGGGCCTTACACCGTCTGAGCCTGCCTCCTGATGTATAGACATATCTTTTGAATGTGTACGCTATCCATACATGTTATCCGGGGATACGGTACCCTTTCTCACCTTTGTGCAATCACGTGCAATCCATACTGGTCCTAACACCGTCTGAGCCTGTCTCCTGATGTATAGACATATATTTTGAATGTGTACGCTGTCCATACATGTTATCCGGGGATACGGTACCCTTTCTCACCTTTGTGCAATCACTTGCAAGCCATACTGTACCTGACACCATCTGAGCCTGCCTCCTGATGTATAGACATATCTTTTGAATGTGTACGCTATCCATACATGTTATCCGGGGATACGGTACCCTTTCTCACCTTTGTGCAATCACTTGCAAGCCATACTGGGCCTTACACCGTCTGAGCCTGCCTCCTGATGTATAGACATATCTTTTGAATGTGTACGCTATCCATACATGTTATCCGGGGATACGGTACCCTTTCTCACCTTTGTGCAATCACGTGCAATCCATACTGGGCCTAACACCGTCTGAGCCTGCCTCCTGATGTATAGACATATATTTTGAATGTGTACGCTATCCATACATGTTATCCGGGGATACGGTACCCTTTCTCACCTTTGTGCAATCACTTGCAAGCCATACTGTGCCTGACACCGTCTGAGCCTGCCTCCTGATGTATAGACATATCTTTTGAATGTCTACGCTATCCATACATGTTATCCGGGGATACGGTACCCTTTCTCACCTTTGTGCAATCACGTGCAATCCATACTGGGCCTAACACCGTCTGAGCCTGCCTCCTGATGTATAGACATATATTTTGAATGTGTACGCTATCCATACATGTTATCCGGGGATACGGTACCCTTTCTCACCTTTGTGCAATCACTTGCAAGCCATACTGTGCCTGACACCGTATGAGCCTGCCTCCTGATGTATAGACATATCTTTTGAATGTGTACGCTATCCATACATGTTATCCGGGGATACGGTACCCTTTCTCACCTTTGTGCAATCACTTGCAAGCCATACTGGGCCTAACACCGTCTGAGCCTGCCTCCTGATGTATAGACATATATTTTGAATGTGTACGCTATCCATACATGTTATCCGGGGATACGGTACCCTTTCTCACCTTTGTGCAATCACGTGCAAGCCATACTGGGCCTAACACCGTCTGAGCCTGCCTCCTGATGTATAGACATATATTTTGAATGTGTACGCTATCCATACATGTTATCCGGGGATACGGTACCCTTTCTCACCTTTGTACAATCACGTGTAACCCATACTGGGCGTGAGAACGGCTGGCGAGCTGTTAAGCAAGCTACAGCACCTGTGGTTTGCACAAGTAAGTTTTTCATTTTTTTCAGGAATGACGGTTAGGCCTAATTCCGGAACTGCGGTTGACCTGCACTTACTGGGAAATCATCGTTCGCGAGTAATAATTGTAATCAGTGATCCCCATCACTAACGTTGTTCAGCGGGTTTTCTGCACCTGTAAGCGACAAACGCTGGCCTTTTCAATGTAGCGCACATGCAGCCACGGACATGTAAGGGCATGACACACCAGTTATTGGCCAATCTCATGTGCCAGAGCCTTACGTGTCCCTCTAGTAAGCCAGACTCGGACCGCGGAGCATGACGGAGTCTCGTTCGTTAACGGAATTAAGCTTGCAATGTGTGCATCTGTTCTGTAGCTGGCATGGTTGAGGTTGCCCGTGTTGAGTCAAATTACGCTGTAGGCTCCACTCCACTTCTGGACATTCCTTTAAGGTTCAGCTTTGCAACCATACTGCCCACGTAAAACAAACACTTTGCCTTCATGAAGGCTGTTTGGAGGGTCATGACTCGTGGGAATAACGCCGCCCAATCAGTTAACCTGCTAGAGAGATCCTTCGTTGCTCCCAAGCATGATATCACACTCCCTAGGAGGAAGGTAATGCCACTGTGGCAACCGTACTCCTGGGGGCGACACAAGTGCACTGATGCCCAGCCACTGCTTGATGAATCTGCTGGTACATTGACCCAGACCACTACATTCCCCTCGCACGCTACCCGGCCTGAATCTGACCCTGATGAAACTCAGGTTACCCTTCCCATATACAGTTCCATCTTACACGGTGACAAAGAGGAAGCTGCAGATGAAAGTGCAGGTTCGGCCCACCCGCCATCAGACACACCACCGTACTATCAGGGGCCCTGTGCCAGTGCCGTCGCCAACGAGTGGGCCCCCCCTGCTTGCTCAGGATCACAGCACTTGCAAGGTTGAAATACTGCGCAGTGAGATGGAAGATGGGGACGACGAGGAGTCCAGACTAGTACAGGGATTCTCTAGCGAGGAGACTTATTTGATTGTTTTCAATGTTGGGACAGCAATTTTTGGGGAGCACTATACTCTGGAGAATGATAGATGGGGCCCACCATACACTGGAACATTCCAAAGGTGGACATCAGACACTGGAGCAGCATTTACAGGGCCCATTATACACTAGAGCATTAGAAATGGGGCCCATTATGTTTGGAGCATTATTTGGGCCCATAAGACAGTTGAGCTTCATCCATGGGGACCAACATATACTGTAGCATTATGTGGAGCTCATCATATACTGTTTCAAACATTATATGGGACCAATGATTCTGTATGGAGAAATACATGGGCCTCGTCATGAGATGTAAAAAGTGAAGTATTTTTCATTGTACTATACCGCTATTTCTCTGCCGTATCGGAGCATGATGAGTTGTGGTATTATGTGTTAAAGGGGCGCTCTTTCGCTCAGGGCACATGAAAACCTGGAGCCAGCCCTACCCCCCACAACTTTAGCCAAATAACCCCCATTTTTCAGTGCGTAACTTGTATTATGAAGTTAATTAAGGTTGACCAGCTTAAGTAAGAAGAATTGATGCTTTTGGCATTCAAATGAGCACTGTAGGTGTGTTTCCTGTCCTCCTCTCACTGCCGACTTTTATTCCCCATTGACTTACATTGGGTTTCGTGTTTCGGGACGACCCCGACTTTTCCCTATAATCGGCCGATCTTGCTCGACCCGACTTTTGGAAAAGTCGGGTTTCACGAAACGAAACTCGACCATAAAAAAACAAAAGTCGCTCAACTCTAACAGGGAGGATAGTCAGGACGTAGCCAATGAGTCATACACAGAGATAGCTGCAAGGTACATGAGGGGCGAGCAGAGAGTAGTCAGATCACAGGCAATGAGTCATACACAGGGAGGGTAGCGAAGTACAGAATCAACAGGCAACTCACAACGGGGAACAGAACCGGGTCAGAACCATATAAACAAGCTATAACAATGAACAGGCACAGTCACACAGGTCACCACACCAGGCCAAAGGCAAAAGTATAACTGACAGGGATTGGAGCTTCCCAGGGGTTTAAGAAGCTCTCCCAGAACCAAAAAGAGGCCACAATCATTAACCCCAGGTGTGCAGGTCAAAACCTGCACTGAGCTCCAGACATTAACTCCTGACGTGCAGCTCAAAAACCTGCACTGGGATCATGACAGTACCCCCTCTCACCGGGGGGCCTCTGGACCCCCAGGCTTCCCCAGGTACTTAGCATGGCTAGCCGTAACCAGGCGATTTGCATGTACAGAGCGTGCAGGGACCCATGAATGCTCCTCTGGTCCATATCCCTTCCAGTGGACCAGGTACTGCAAAGAGTGGGTGCACCCGCCGAGCGTCCACAATATTTCCTACCTTATACTCCAACTGACCCTCCACCAGCACTGGAGGAACAACAGGCTTGGAGTCCTCTTTGACAGACCCTACAGATTTCAACAGAGATTTATGGAACACATTGGATATTTTTAAGGAGGCGGGGAGATGCAACCTATATGCCACTGGGTTGACTATCTCTAAATCTCGTTCGGACCAATGAACTTTGGTCCCAATTTAGCTGATGGTACCTTCAAGTTGATGTTACATGTAGAAAGTCAAACCTTCTCTCCCACCTGAAACATGTCTTCCGAGGCTCTCTTTTTGTCAGCAAAATATTTGTACCTCCCCTGGGCCCGAGAGATATTACACTGGACTTCAGCCCAGAGGTTTTTTAACCATTGAACGGACCCCTCTAACCCTGGACAACCAGAATCCACTCGTGAAAACTCCCCAAAATGCTGATTGAACCCATAGTTAATCAGGAATGGTGGACTGACTCACACAGTTGTTAAAAGCGAATTCCGCCAACGGTAACGCATCACACCAAAAATCCGTGGCTACTGCCTCTCTAGTGGCCGTGATACCTGGATGAGCACTCAACCTAGACTCATGAAACTCCTGCAGAAGTCTAGGCCGCAAAAAACCTGGAACAAACAATTTATCCCCTGGCCTGGTTGCCTGAGCTAGGGCCTGAGCCCTTAGAATTTCTTGTTCCAACTCAGATGAGACCCCCGCCACTACCACCCCTGGGGGAAGAATGGAGGATGGCTGCTCAGGGGGAGACACGGGTCAAAACTTCTGGACAGGGCATCCGCTTTAACATTTTTGGACCCCGGTCGAAAAGTAATGGAGAATTGAAATCATGAAAAAGAAGTGACCAACGGGCTTGTCTAGGAGTAAGCCTCTTAGCAGATTCAAGGTATGCCAAATTTGTGATCCATGACAACCGTGATAGGGTGAGCCGCCCCTTCCAAAAAGTGCCTCCATTCCTCAAACGCCAGCTTAACTGCAAGAAATTCTCTATTACCTACGTCATAGTTTCTCTCGGCTGAAGAGAACTTCTTGGAGAAGAAGGCAAAGTGTTTGCGATTGGTAAGGGTGGATGGACCCTGAGACAGCACAGCCCCCACCCCCACTTCTGAAGCATCCACCTCCACAATGAATGGTTTTGACGGGTCTGGTTGTACCAACACTGGGGTGGACAGGAAACATTTCTTAATAGTTGAGAAGGACTCCTTAGCGAGTACAGACCAATTTTTTACATTAGCGCCCTTCTGGGTAAGATCCATGAGTGGTTTAACCACTTGTGAGAAACCTTTAATGAATCTCCGATAATAGTTCGCAAATCCTAAGAAGCACTGGAGCCCCTCGAGATCTCGAGGCTGAACCCAGTCAGCGATCGCCAGCACCTTCTTAGGATCCATACGAAACCCCTCACAGGACACAATCAACCCCAAAAAAGACAGTTCCTGTACAAAAAATGAACATTTTTCCAATTTAGCGAACAATTGGTTCTCCCTGAGTCTCTGGAGAACTGTCTGTAGATGTTGCAAGTGAGATTGGCTGTCCGGGGAATACACCAAAATGTCATCCAAGTAAATAATAACAAAACGGCCTATCAGGTCAGAAAACACAACATTGATGAAATTCTGGAAAATAGCTGGTGCATTAGTTAACCCAAACGGCATTACCAGGTTTTCAAAGAGTCCTTCTGATGTGAGGAACGCAGTTTTCCACTCGTCCCCTTCCCGAACCCTTATCAGATTGTAGGCTCCCTGGAGATCTAACTTGGAGAACCATTGGGCCCCAGCTAACTGGCTACATAAGTCTGGGATGAGAGGAAGCGGGTAAGTGTTCCTAACTGTTATCTTGTTCAGTTCCCGAAAGTCGAGGCACGGCCGCAAACCACCATCTTTCTTCTTCACAAAGAAGAATCCTGCTGTCACAGGTGACACAGAAGGCCAGATATGCCCTTTGCGGAGACTCTCATCTATGTACTCCTTCATGGCTTGGCGCTCGGGCCCGGACAAATTGAACAATCGAGCCTTAGGTAACTTGGCTCCAGGTACTAAATCAATGGCACAATCGTAGGGTCTATGTGGTGGCAGCGCCTCAGCCTCACTTTCGGAAAAAACGTCTTCGAAATCCTTCAGGTACTCCGGAATACCTTCCAGACCTACAGATGACACAGATACAGATTTAACAGCGTTAACAAGATGTCCCAGGTTACCACATTTATCTTTACATCCACATTGAGTGATCTCCCCTGTCACCCAATCAATGGTAGGATTATGGCATTGAAGCCAAGGCATCCCCAGTACCAGTCCTGCAGGCAAGTTATCTAGCACAAGACAACTTAGTTTTTCCACATGAGTGAAACCCACTTTGAGAGAAAAAAGTTCAGACCTGCAACAGATACCGTCCTGGGCAAGATGGCACGAGTCAATTACCACAAGTTTAACAGGATCCTGAAGCCTGACTGTCCCTATCTTATTAAGAGTCATAATTTTGGTATCAATCAGGTTCACGGCAGAACCACAGTCAACAAAAGCAGTAGTTTGAACCGGACCATTACCAAGTTCCATTTCCACCTGCAGCACCATTTTTGCACGTGAGGATAATTGTACCTGAAGGTCTGGGTAGCCACCTCAACTACTACAGAGACCTAGTCGCTTCCCGCCATCTTGCAGGATGACGGACAGGAGGGGCAGTCCTTCCAGTGTCCAGATTCCCCACAATAGAAGCACAACTGCTTCTCCCGGCGGCGTCTTCTTTCCTTTTCCTCACAGGTGACAGCGCTCACCTCCATAGCCACAGGAAGAGTCCGTGTCTCATCTCCACTGAAGAATAATGGTGTTTCCAGTTGCATAACACCTCTAACCCGCAGTCTGCGATCCATGCGAACCGCTTGGGTCATGGCATCCTCCAGGGAGTCAGGTGGAGGATGGAGTGCCAGGGCATCCTTCAGACATTCACACATGCCTCTACGGAACAGCCCCCGAAGGGTGGCATCACTCCAAGAAACCTCGGGTGCCCAACATCTGAAATCAGTACAGAACCACTTGGCCAAGTGCTTCCCCTGACAGACACTCATCATCTTGTCCTCAGCCAAACTTCCTCTATCAGGCTCATCATAAATAAGCCCTAAGGCTTCAAAAAACGCATCCACAGACATTCTCTCAGGGGCAGAAGAGGAAAGCAAAAATGCCCAGGCTTGTGGGGACCCCCTAAGCAGGGACATAACCACCCCCACCCTCTGTTTCTCATCCCCAGAGGAGCGAGGTCTCAAAGAGAAAAAGAACTTACAGCCCTCCTTAAATGCTCTGAATTCATCTTTGTTACCAGAAAACATATCTGGCAATTTAACCGGGGATTCGGGTGGGACTAAAATGACATCTCTATTCCCCACCTGCTGAAAGCCTGCGGAAAGCACCCTCTGAACCGAGTCCGCAACCTGCTGCTGGGACTGGGCCAGAGCTTGGTGTTCCAAACTTAGCTTCTGCAGCGACTGAGTCAAGCATTTCACCTGCTCAGATAAGGCATGCATTGGGTCCATGCTGCAGAAGTGAGGAGAGGAATAAAAAGTTCACGGTCAGCTATAATGTCAGGAACACCGCACTGCACTTGCTCACTGAGCCAGTGCGCATGTCCTGAGTAAAGCGAACTGTGCGCAAATATACCTGTGGAGCGGGCAGCAGCCGAGTAGGTGCGTACTTCAGAACAGCAGGACCTGAAGCACGTGACTGATGGGGCGTGGCCTAAACTCCAGAGAGCTAGGAGCTGCAAGAGAACTCCTAGCAGGGTAACTGCGAGACAAAGTTACCAGGGGGCATAGACAGGGAGGATAGTCAGGACGTAGCCAATGAGTCATACACAGAGATAGCTGCAAGGTACAAGAGGGGCGAGCAGAGAGTAGTCAGATCACAGGCAATGAGTCATACACAGGGAGGGTAGCAAAGTACAGAATCAACAGGCAACTCACAACAGGGAACAGAACCGGGTCAGAACCATATAAACAAGCTATAACAAAGAACAGGCACAGGCACACAGAGGTCACCACACCAGGCCAAAGGCAAAAGTATAACTGACAGGGATTGGAGCTTCCCAGGGGTTTAAGAAGCTCTCCCAGAACCAAAAAGAGGCCACAATCATTAACCCCAGGTGTGCTGGTCAAAACCTGCACTGAGCTCCAGACATTAACCCCTGACGTGCAGCTCAAAAACCTGCACTGGGATCATGACAGTATGTCTGAAAGTTTTATGGATTTGCAATAAAAAAAGGATTTTTATGAGGATCCCATGCTGGATGCATCTTCCATTTTTCTTCATTGCTTCTTGTTGTGCTACAAGATTGTTCGAGCAGAGTAGATCCTCCATCCGTAGGTGAGCTGAATATCAGGTTACCGCAATGTTCCCTATGACTATGATCTAATATTTTCATGCTCCCTGGACATAGCAGTACTGAATATCCGGATTATGTGATTTACTGCTTATGAAACATATAAATTATGTCTACTATTTTGCAATCCACCCCTTTGGGAATGGAGGCAGGAGCTTCAAGTGCAGGAATATTTGATCAAGAGACATTTGCTTCTGGGAAACATAAAACTGAAAAAAATCTTCTCTAATACTACCCATGTGGGTAACCAGCCTGAGAATGAGCCAGACCAACATTTTAAACAATTAGAGAAACTTCTCATCAAAGAGTTAAAAACATAGTGGGGCTATACTACTTTGAATTCATATATTGAACATAAAATTGTCCCGAGGGGCTTGAGAATTAAAAAATCGCCCACTACAGAATACTCACCAGACTTTCTAAACGCATGGAATAATATGCTCCACACAACTCCTTAAATTGATTCTCCAATATGAGCAGGATATGTTGGGTAAACTTAAAGAGGACATAGAAAAAATTAAAAACGTGGTAGTGCAAAAATCTAACTCCCAGGAATGCGATAAATTGAATGAACATATAAAGAAAAAACTTTTGCACTTAAAAAAATCTAAATTTCAAAGAGATAAAAATGACTATGCTTGCAATGATGTATATTGATGGGCAAATAAATTTTAAAAAAGCCCATAAAAAGATTGACAATCTATCCTTAAAAAACAAGGACATAAAAAATGTTCTCAATTGCATAGAAAAATGAGTTTATCGAATACTGACTCTCCTGTAGAACACACAGATGATACCACTTCAGAGGATCCATTGGATACATCCTGGGAATGCAATATGGACACTGCTACTATGTATAACACTCTGTATAACACCTCAAACAGATACCCCAACTTTTTCTTGAACTTGGGAAAGTTCAAAAAATGACATAGGAGAGGTGGGAGGAAACACAAGAAACTGCAGATATCCATAACAACAGAAGCAATGGAACCACAAATAGTAATTAAAATGTCTAGCTATGTTATATCTGATTCTCAATATGAACTATTGTCCAGAGGTTTGTATTTTCCCCCCACAAATCACTTCAATGTATACCGTACTTTAAAGGATGTCAACAAATTTGTTAGGGGTTTAATGTTAAAATGTCATTTTTTAAAATATAGAGAAAATAATGGTAAGATGTCTATAGATGAATCATGTCCATGTCCAA
The DNA here is from genome assembly GCF_039654945.1 of Dendrobates tinctorius. Classification (NCBI taxonomy): domain Eukaryota; kingdom Metazoa; phylum Chordata; class Amphibia; order Anura; family Dendrobatidae; genus Dendrobates; species Dendrobates tinctorius. Next base: position 28,138,328 of record NW_027361732.1, on the reverse strand, counting down.
ATATAGGATTTTTTTTTGAACAAAGTAAAATTATGCATTTGAAAGAATTACGCTCAGAATCTATCGATAGTGAAATGGATTTAAATAATTTTTTCCATGTCCTTCTATTTGGATCAATTCCAAACTATAATAGAGGATGAATTAATAACACTAGTAGAGCAAAAAATAAACTTTTTGAGAATATTTCCCATAAAGAAAAGCTGGCGATTTCAGAGTTACTTTCCAATTCTGATCAAATCATTTGACATGTGGATAAAGGGGGTGGATTTGTATTATTAAATGCAGGTCTATATGAAAAATCAGATATGATTATGTTGGAAGATTCAGATATGGAACTTACATCAGACCATACTTTGCCATTTTAATCAAAGCTGGCCTTAGTCTTGGAGGTGATGAGCATGGAGACCATCACAGAGAAGCTAAAAAATGATCTCATAGTTGAATTTCCTGTGGTGGCTGCTTTCCATTCTTTACCCAATATACCCAAAATGGTTTTCCCCCTCCTCTGAGATCAATAGTAGCAGGAATAGGCAGCCTGGGAGAGAGACTGAGACAGTGGGTAGATATGTATTTACAACCCCTGGTAAGAGAAGTACCTAGCTATTTAAGAAATTCCAAACAGGTCATCTCCTCTTTGTATGGACAAAAATGGGAATCTAGTTTCATGTGATATAGACTCTTTATAACCGTGAATCTGTTGCCTGTTGTCGTGCCGACATCCAGACAAGTGCAGCACATATACTACAGCCATTAAATAATGCCTTATAAATGCAGTGGAGCACCTATTGAAACACAATTACTTCACGTTCAACAAAAAGTTCTTTCTCCAAAAATGTTGAGCCGCAATGGGAGCTATTTTTTCTCCGTGTCTAACAAATTTGTATTTTCCAAATGGGAGGAGTTGTTTTTGTTCACAGAGAGTTCATTCTCATCCCATATAAAGTGGTATGGTCGCTATATTGATGACCTCCTCCTGATATGGAAGGAGAACATGGAGGAGGCTAATGAATTGTCTCATATATTAACGATATGAACTTGAAATTCACTTCAAACATAAATATCCATAAGATGAGTTTTTTAGACATCAATATGGAAGGACATCTCATGTGGAGAATACATATCTCCCCATATAATAAAAATACTGTCAGCAATGTGCCAGTGGGAGAAATGATAAGAATCAAAAGGAATACTTCAGATACTACATTATGGAAGCAGGAATCTACACATATGTGCAATAAATTGGGTTATAGGAGTTACCCAAAATGGATATTAGCTTGGACAGGTGCATTAGCAGGCAATATGGATAGAGAATACATGCTAGCAGACAATAAGGGTAAAAATAAGGAATTTACTATACAAGGCATAGTAGAAAATTAAATTCTGTCTAATTATAGCATTGAATTCATGGAAATTAAAAACATCTTAAAAACTTAATATCCCAATAGTGTTGCAGGATAAAAAGATAAATGAGATATTAAAAACATCTCTTAACTATGGAGCCAAAAAGGACCCTTCTTTTGGAGATATGCTTTCTCCCGCACTATACACTGTTAATAAATCCCCTATGTCTCATTGGCTAAGAAAGGGGGTGTTACAGAACCACCCAGCACACCGAATAGGAGATGTATGCCCTTAATGCAGCAACTGACCGGCTGCGACCCCCTGGGCAGAGGTAAACAAGATATCCCACTTCTGACCTCCCTCCACCTTTGTAAATCCCACGGCTATTGCAATGTACGCCTGGCATCTTAATTGGAGCCTGTTATCTACTGGCACGACACACATTGATTGTCCTGCCCTCGGTATGCATATATATTCTGAGACCGACGCGGGTTGAACGTCACCCAAGTGCGCTAAGCAATCTCTGTTTGCTCACAGAGATGTCAGCAGAGGTAAACACAAAAGGCTGAGCCTGTTGGTGTCACAGGTCTCAGGTAAATGCACACACGGTATCAGGTCACAGGAGCAGGACCCAAGACAGAGGAGCTGCGTCCGTCTAGACCTACCATGTGTGCGGCATCGCTACTGTGGACGCAAAAGAGGGCTGCAACTGCAGGACATTGCCGCTAGTCAACAAAACAAGGAAGCAGATGCAATGTCGGAAGCTAGCACTGTGGATGATCCTGTAGTGGCTTGAGTCTTGCCACGCACTGGCACTGACTCTAATCTAAGTCCCTGTACACATTCATAATATCAGAGGGAGGGGATCTTAATGAGTCATTCGCAGGTTCACACATCCATCATCATTCACACAGTAGCAACTAGAGATTATATTAGCGCATGGCCGAACGGTCATGTGTGCTTTTTATAGCCGGGACCTTCCGGAAGCTTCCAGATCTCCGAGATGGACCAATGAGATCTGGAGCAGGACCTTGGCACATGACTCCTGATCTCCAATGGGAGATCGTCTCGTGAGCATGCCCAGTAGGAGAACAGAGGGACTTAGTCTCTGGAGCGATCTTCTGCAAAGTAATCTCCTTTGCGGTAGATAGACAGCAGAAGACCGCAGAATGTGAGGCTGTGGATTCCTGCAGAGCAGATGCAGAAACCTGATGCCTAACACTGCAAGGTTTCCTATGACTTTTCTGTAATAAAACTGTTGCAAATTATTATGAAAATTGGATTTAATTGTCATAAAGATGTATTTTTTTGTTTTAAATAAAAAATCATGGATAGTATTGTGTATCAGGCTTTATGTATCACTGAAATCAATCTCAAACACCTGCAATAATTAGTTTGTCAAAGGAACACAAATGTAGAAAAACTACTTAAGAAGGACATTCCACTTAATTGTGCAGGCTAAAGGATTAAAACAATATGTGAAAGAAATAGGATCTCTCTGCTCCCAAAAGGCATCAAATAGTGGAAATGCTTTGGACAAGATATGAAAACATTAGATACTTCAAGAAAACTTAAGCGTGATCATGATATTTGACATTACATCTCATTTATTCTTAATTATGCCAGATGTATTAATAAGTAGGCCCAAGGACACGAGCAAATTGTTCATATGAGTCTGAACGTTAACTCTTGCTGTCGGATGAATTAATGTTTGTTGATTTGTTGAATAGTTGATGACTACCTATTTTATCAGTCCTTGCAGCTTATTGTTCTGCTATTCATGAGCGACAAACGTGCAGATTAATTGAACAATAAATGTTTGTTAATTTGGTGACTGCCTGCTGACTACCTATTGTATCAGTCCATACTGCTTGTGGTTCTGCAAACATCAAAGGGCAAAATATGCAGGTTAATTGAACACTCGAACAATGAGAATTAACCTCCTCCCACCTCCCCACAAAACTGTAGATAATGGCCTGAAGGATTGTTGTGGGTATAAAAAGAAACCTATCTCTTTATACAGAGAGACTCTATAGGACAACAGTTGAGACACCATGGCTCCAACTGGAGGAATACAGATTTGATCCACTGGCCATCACTAAACCCGCAGAAACGTTTGGAGAACCCAGGTTCGGACAATCGGATCACTTGGCCACATACTTCAATGGACTCTCAGCTTCCTAAGCTTGCCGCTACCTCCTCTCTGTGAGTACCCATGAAAAGTGAGGTAGTTGGCTCTGGTAGCCCCAAAGTCATATATGTTCTTATTGCCAGTGAGCCAGCACAATGGTGAGACTCTGTCATTTGCATCATCTTGTGTATTTGCTGGAACTATACTATATGTTATTGACTAGTGTTGAGCTTTCCAATACCGCAAGTATCGGGCATCGGCCGATATTAGCTGTATCGGAATTCTGATACTGACTTCCGATACTTTTTTCATATTGGATACCGGAATCGGAAGTTCCCATAATGCTATCAGCCCGCTCACTTTGATTCAGCCAATGGGAATCCTCAGAATTGTGGGCACATCCTGTTAGGCATGTAGGCATGTTAACTATTTGCATAGCTGTGACTGGCTGCTGAAATGATGTCATGATCACTATAGAAGCCACCGCAGCCGCCATTTCTGGTCACTCTGCTGTGAATTCAGTTAGGGACAGGCTGCTGTTGAAGACTGTGAGGGACAGTTAGAAATAGCGATTCTCAAAACAATATTGTGCTTTACCCAGGCTACATAAACCACCACTGTAGCTTTCTTTTCCCTAGCAGCAGTGTTTACAGCTGTCTGCAAGGGCTGTGTGAGTGCAGCTCACGCTGTGGAGTGGGTCCTTTAGCCACGTCTGGTTGTAGGCCGCCCAGCGTGCCTCACTGCTGCCTCATACATATTTTTCTTTTTGAGCTGCTTATTTAAAAAATTCTATCTAGTGTGCCTCCATCCGTATCCATATACGTTGGTTGCAAACACTAGTAGTAGACAGCGGAGCCTTTCTGCAGCTTTTCAGTGCTAGTGCCCACTTAGCTGCACTGTTCACGGCTGTCTGAGAGGTCTTTGACTGTGTGAGTGCAGCTCACGCTGAGTAGTGTGTCCTGCAGCTACGTCTGGTTGTAGGCCGCTCAGCGTGTCACTGCCTCACACATTTTTCTTTTATTGCAGCTCATTTTTTCTCCTATTAGTGTGCATCCATCCGTATCCATATACGGTGGTTGCAAACACTCTAGGAGTACACAGCGGAGCCTTTCTGCAGCCTGTCAGTGCTAGTGCCCACTTAGCTGCACTGTTCACGGCTGTCTGAGAGGTCTCTGACTGTGTGTGAGTGCAGCTCATGCTGAGTAGTGTGTCCTGCAGCTACGTCTGGTTGTAGGCCGCTCAGCGTGCGTCACTGTCTCACACATATTTTTCTTTAATTGCAGCTCATTTTTTCTTCTCCTATTAGTGTGCATCCATCCATATCCATCTACATTGGTTGGTTGCAAACACTATATAGGAGTAGATAGAGGAGCCTTTTTTCTGGCTTGTGCCCTTCAGCTGCAGCCAGATTAGTATTACCCAATTTTTTTGGAGCCTCATCTTTTGCATTGTAGGTTACCTGCCTGCATTGTAATAGCTCCAGAAAGTTGGTGATACTCTGACTTTCAAATCTTTGGTCACATCCTTTTAGTTTCTCCCCCCCCAAAAAAAAACAAAAAGTTCACCAAACACTACATTTGAAAGTTGTGTAGGCCACATTAGCTCCCATTAAAGTGTAGTCGACACACACACTTCATAAAATTAGTGTTTCTTATACCTGTAACCAGTTGTTCAGGAATAAGCACACTACGGCCCCCCTTTGTACTTTTCTGCCTATCTTTATCAGTCTAGCAAGATGAAGAAGGCAGGGAGTAAGGCACGTGGCCGTGGGCGTGGAGTTTCAGCAGGGAGAGGACGTGGGGATTCTGCAGGGAGAGGACGTGGGGATTCTGCAGGGAGAGGACATGGGGATTCTGTGCCTGCTGTTGGCACCAGTGAGTCAGCATCCCCCAGTTTTAGCAGGCAACAGTCCTTTATGCGCAGCTTTGTAGGACCTCACCGTACCCCACTGCTGCAGGAGGAACAAATTGAAGCCGTTGTCGGATGGATGGCAGCTAACGCATCGACTTCAATTACTTCCACATCCTCTCAGGACCAGAGCACCGAAGAGCAACCATCTGTCTCTTCACCACCTGCCAAAGTGCCCAGGCAGTCAGAGAGCCCTGGACAGGAGCCATCACAGTCTCTACTTCTGTTCTCGGAATCTGTTGGTTTGGAAAGAGGGGGCCAGCCAAGCAGCATTCCAGAATGTGAAGAAGAGGGAGTATGCAGTGATGTGCAACTTCTTTGTCCCTCTGAATCTGAAGAGGCGGGTGGGCCAGTGCCTATGGTCAGCACACCTCAGTACGCATCAGATGATGACGAGACTCAGTTACCACTTTCTGGTGCGTACGGTGCTGGCGAGACAACCCAGGAGAAGCAGGTGTTTGAAGAGGGGAGTGTAGATGATGAGGTCCTTGACCCATCATGGCGTGAGGAACAGGAAGGTGGTGGGAGCCGCTCTGAGGAAGAGATTCCCCGAACGGCCAAAACCGGAGGGAGAGGGAGGGGGCAGACTTGGTTGCTTGTAGCCTCCACTTCGGCACCCGTTAGGAGCATTCCACTTTCGAAAGGCAAAACGGGCACTCCCAAGACTTGCAGTGCGTGGTCCTTTTTTGACACAGTTGCAGATGACATTTGCTTTGTCAAATGCAAGCTGTGTCATCAGAGAGTCAAAAGAGGGAAAAATGTCAGCAACCTCAATACCACTAATATGTGGAAACATGTGCGGACCAAGCACGAGCTGGAGTTACACAGACACACTGAAGACGTAGGCCAACGTACAGCACCACCTACCACCTCTTCAGCTCGTGTTGGGGCCTTGTCCTCCAGCTCACACACAGCTGGTTCGGCTTCCTCACAGGATCGCCAAGGAAGAACCTTTGGCACTGTTGTCCGGAGACCCTGTGACATTCCACCCACAGCACCACGTTCCAAGTCATCCTCACACTCCCAGGCCACTCGGCAGCTATCTGTAGCACAGGCATGGGAGAAAAGGCGGCCATACTCGGCAAACCATCCCCGAGCACAGGCTCTGAATGCTGGCATTGCCAAACTACTGGCCCGTGAAATGCTGTCATTCAGGCTGGTGGAGACTGACACCTTCTGGGACTTCATGGCATTGGCAGTCCCACAATACACCGTGCCCAGCCGCTTTTATTTCAGCAGGCGAGCCGTCCCTGCCCTGCAGAAACATGTGGAGGCAAACATAAAACATGCGCTACTAAACGCCGTCAGTAGCAAGGTCCACCTGACCACTGATGCATGGACCAGTAACCATGGACAGGGACAATACCTTTCCCTCACTGCCCATTGGGTCAATGTTGTGGAGCCGGGTACAGATCTGGAGAGTGGCGCTCTATGTGCTCTGCCAACTCCACGGATTGCAGGAATCCAGTCTGTACATATTGACTCCTCCTCCTACTCAAGTTCCTCTGAAACAGCGCAGCAGGAGCCTGTTACGACCGATATGAGCACAGCCGTGGCCAAACGTCAACAGGCCGTACTCAAATTAATTTCTTTGGGGAATCGAAGCCACACAGTGCAGGAGCTGTGGAATGCCATCAAGCAGGAGAGCGACGTGTGGTTTGTGCCAGCGAATCACCAGTCGGGCTTGGTAGTGTCTGACAATGGCCGAAATCTGGTGGCAGCTCTTGGCCTTGGCAACCTCACTCACATCCCATGTCTGGCACATGTGCTCAACTTGGTCGTGCAGAGCTTTCTGAGGAACTATCCGGATCTTGATGCACTGCTGCACAAGGTCCGCATAGAGTGCGCTCACTTGCGTCGTTCCAGCACGGCAAGATCGCGCCTTGCTGCTCTGCAGCGCCGATTACGCCTTCCGGAACGTCACATCATATGTGACCTACCCACCAGGTGGAATTCAACGTTACATATGTTGGAGCGGTTGTGTGAGCAGCAGGCAGCAGTCATGGAGTACCAGCTGCATCAGGCACAAACAAGTCGCAATGTGCGCCGGTCACACTTCAGCACCACTGAGTGGGCCTCTATGAAGGACATCTGCCTCGTTTTGCATGCCTTCGATGATTCCACGCGGATGACGAGTGCAGATGATGCACTAGTCAGCATGACTGTCCCCCTTATCTGCCTGCTTCAAAAAACACTGCAAGCACTAAGGGATGAGGTTTTGGAAGAGGTGGAGGATGAGGAGTCCCAAATGCCATGTGCTTCTGAACAGTCTGCGCTACGTGCTTCCTCACAAAGGCCTAGGCAGGGGACACTTTGTGAGGAGGATGAGGAGGAGTCGATGGAGGAGGAAGACATCTCTCCACAGGAGGGAGGTAAACAAAGCTCTAGTCAGTATGTACAGCGAGGGTGGGGTGATGCACAGCAGGCAGAGATCACGCCTCAAGCAGGAGACAGCGGTTCTTTGGCACTTGGGAGTCTGCAGCACATGGTTGACTTCATGCTGCAGTGCCTGAGAAACGACCGCCGCATCGCCCACATTCTCTACATGGCTGATTATTGGGTGTACACCCTCCTAGATCCTCGCTACCGGGACAACTTGCAAACCCTCATACCAACATTGAACCGGGAGCGTAAACTGTGGGAGTACCAAGACACACTGGTGCAGTCCATCATGTTTTCCATTCCATCCGACAGCAGTGGTGTGAGTGCATTACAAAGCACCTCTGTGCATCGAGACAGTGGAGGAAACTCGGCACAAAGAGGGAGCAGAGGCAGCGCCTCAGCACAAGGCAAGACCAGTATGGCCCAAATGTGGCAGTTTTGTGTGTCTGCCACAATTGTCTACACCATCACTGACGGCTCCAGTCAGCAGGAGGCAACGTTTCCGTCAGATGGTGACAGACTACATGTCTTGCCCTGTGACTGTACTCCCAGATGGCTCTTCCCCCTTCAGGTTTTGGGTCTCTAAGCTGAATACATGGCCAGAGCTTAGCCAGTATGCATTGGAGGTGCTGGCTTGCCCTGCTGCCAGTGTATTATCGGAACGCATCTTTAGTGCCGCAGGTGGTGTACTAACAGACCGTCGCACGCGACTTTCTTCCGATAACGTCGACCGGCTTACTTTTCTGAAAATGAACAAGGCCTGGATCTCCCCATAATTTGCCAGTCTTCTTCCCGACTAAATAATTGGTTGGCAACTGTATCCAGGTCTCCTGTTGTGTTCATGTTTCTACCACCTTAACTATAATCCCTGGGCTTCAACACAGCCAGTTGTCGCTCAGATGTGTCGTCTGCACAGAGAAAAACACTAGCTCCTGTGTTAGTGGGGTTCAGTAACGCCAGCTGCTCCCCTGCTGTGTGGACGGCAAAGTCTCCTGCTCCATCCACATTCAAACTACTACTGATTTTTAACCCTGCTCCACTTAGGCCTCTGGCTCCACTGTCTCTAGTATTTCCCCTGGCCTCCAACCCCGCCAGTGACAGCTCTTAAGTGGCGTCTGCATAATCCACACTTGTTTCAGTGTTACTTGGCCTCAGTCACGTCAGTTGATCCCCTGATGTGTGTCCGGCAAGGTCTCCTGCTCTGTCCACATTCCCATTACTAGTAATGTGATTGAGGACAGAGCAGGAGACCTTGCTGGACACACATCAGGGGATCAACTGACGGGACTGAGCCCAAGTAACACAGGAACAAGTGTGGATTGTGCTGACGCCACTTCAGAGCTGTCACTGGCGGGGTTGGAGGCCAGGGGAAATACTAGAGACAGTGGAGCCGGAGGCCATAGTGGAGCACGGTTGCAATCAGTAGTAGTCTACTACCTCTATAAAATGTGCTGCAAGTTGGCCTCAGCCTGCTCCATGCCTCATCCTGGGCTCCAACAACGTCAGTTGGTGTTCAGAAGTGCCGTCTTCGCAGAGAAAAACACACTTGCAACTGTGTCTGTGGGGTTCAGTAATGCCAGCTGTTCCCCTGCTGTGTAGACGGCAAAGTCTCCTGCTGCCTCCACATGCCAACACCATCAGGCCTCAGCCTGCTCCATGCCTCATCCTGGGCTCCAACAACGCCAGTTGGTGTTCAGAAGAGCCGTCTTCACAGAGAAAAACACACTCGCTACTGTGTCTGTGGGGTTCAGTAATGACAGCTGTTCCCCTGCTGTGTAGACGGCAAAGTCTCCTGCTGCCTCCACATGCCAACACCATCAGGCCTCAGCCTGCTCCATGCCTCATCCTGGGCTCCAACAACGCCAGTTGGTGTTCAGAAGTGCCATCTTCACAGAGAAAAACACACTCGCTACTGTGTCTGTGGGGTTCAATAATGCCAGTTCCCCTGCTGTGTAGACGGCAACATCTCCTGCTGCCTACACATGCCAACACCATCAGGCCTCAGCCTGCTCCATGCCTCATCCTGGGCTCCAACAATGCCAGTTGGTGTTCAGAAGTGCCGTCTTCGCAGAGAAACACACACTAACTCCTGTGTTAGTGGGGTTCAGTAATGCCAGCTGTTCCCCTGCTGTGTAGATGGCAATGTCTCCTGCTCCATCCACATGCAAACTACTACAGATTTGTAACTGTACTCAACTTAGGCCTCTGGCTCCACTGTCTCTAGTATTTCTCTTGGCCAACAACCCCGCCAGTTACAGCTCTGAAGTGGCGTCTGCACAATCCACACTTGTTCCTGAGTTACTGTGCTCTGTCCCGTCAGTTGATCCCCTGATGTGTGTCCGGCAAGGTCTCCTGCTCTGTCTACATTCACATTACTAGTAGTGTGAATGAGGACTGAGCAGGAGAGCTTGCCAGACACACATCAGGGGATCAACAGACGGGACTGAGCCACAGTTACACAGGAACAAGTGTGGATTGTGCAGACGCCACTTCAGAGCTGTAACTGGCGTGGTTGTTGGCCAGGGGAAATGTTAGAGACAGTGGAGCCGGAGGCCATAGTGGAGCACGGTGACAGTCAGTAGTAGTCTACAACCTCTATAAAACCAGCTGCAAGTTGTCCTCCGCCTGCTGCATGCTTCATCCTGGGCTACAACACAGCCAGTTGTAGCCTGGAAGTGCCGTCCGCACAGATATAAACACTCGCTCCTGTGTTAGTGGGGTTCAGTAACGCCAGCTGTTCCCCTGCTGTGTGGATGGCAAAGTCTCCTGCTGCCTCCAAATTCACACTACAATGCTTTTTCTCCTTGCTCCAAGTAGGCCTCAGCCTGCTCGGAGCATTGATCCTGGGCTACAACACAGCCAGTTATAGCCTGGAAGTGCCGTCCGCACAGATATAAACACTCGCTCCTGGGTTAGTGGGGTTCAGTAATGCCAGCTGTTCCCCTGCTGTGTGGATGGCAAAGTCTCCTGCTGCCTCCAAACTCACACTACAACGCTTTTTCTCCTCGCTCCAAGTAGGCCTCAGCCTGCTCGGAGCATTGATCCTGGGCTACAACACAGCCAGTAGTAGCCTGGAAGTGCCGTCCGCACAAATTGAAACACTCGCTCCTGTGTTAGTGGGGTTCAGTAACGCCAGCTGTTCCCCTGCTGTGCGGATGGCAAAGTCTCCTGTTGCCTCCAAACTCACGCTACAACGCTTTTTCTCCTCGCTCCAAGTAGGCCTCAGCCTGCTCGGAGCATTGATCCTGGGCTTCAACACAGCCAGTTGTAGCCTGGAAGTGCCATCCGCACAGATTGAAACACTCGCTCCTGTGTCTGTGGGTTTCAGTAACGCCAGCTGTTCCCCTGCTGTGTGGACGGCAAAGTCTCCTGCTCCATCCACATTCAAACTACTACTGATTTTTAACCCTGCTCCACTTATGCCTCTGGCTCCACTGTCTCTAGTATTTCCCCTGGCCTCCAACCCCGCCAGTGACAGCTCTGAAGTGGCGTCAGCACAATCCACACTTGTTCCTGTGTTACTTGGCCTCAGTCACGTCAGTTGATCCCCTGATGTGTGTCCGGCAAGGTCTCCTGCTCTGTCCACATTCCCATTACTAATAGTGTGAATTAGGACAGAGCAGGATACCTTGCCGGACACACATCAGGGGATCAACTGACGGGATTGAGGCCAAGTAACACAGGAACAAGTGTGGATTGTGCTGACGCCACTTCAGAGCTGTCACTGGCGGGGTTGGAGGCCAGGAGAAATACTAGAGACAGTGGAGCCAGAGGCCTAAGTGGAGCACGGTTACAATCAGTAGTAGTCTACAACCTCTATAAAACGTGCTGCAAGTTGGCCTCAGCCAACTCCATGCCTCATCCTGGGCTCCAACAACGCCAGTTGGTGTTCAGAAGTGCTGTCTTCACAGAGAAACACACACTAGCTCCTGTGTAAGTGGGGTTCAGTAATGCCAGCTGTTCCCCTGCTGTGTAGATGGCAAAGTCTCCTGCTACCTCCACATGCCAACCCTGTCAGGTCTCAGCCTGCTCCATGCCTCATCCTGGTCTCCAACAATGCCAGTTGGTGTTCAGAAGTGCTGTCTTCACAGAGAAACACACACTAGCTCCTGTGTTAGTGGGGTTCATTAATGCCAGCTTTTACCCTGCTGTGCGGATGGCAAACTCTCCTGCTGCCTCCAACATCACACTACATGTTATTTTCCATTTGCTCCAAGTAGGCCTCAGCCTGCTTGGAGCATTGATCCTGGGCTTCAACACAGCCAGTTGTAGCTTGGAATTGCCGTCCGCACAGATAGAAACACTCGCTCCTCTGTCTGTGGGGTTCAGTAACGCCAGCTGTTCCCTGCTGTGCGGATGGCAAAGTCTACTGCTGCCTCCAACATCACACTACTACTGACTTTTAACCGTGGTCCACTTAGGCCTCTGGCTGTACTGTCTCTAGTATTTCCCCTGGCCTCCAACCCCGCCAGTCGCTGCTCTGATGTGCTGTCTGCACAATCCACACTTGTTCCTGTGTTACTGGGGCTCAGTCACGTCAGTTGATCCCCTGATGTGTGTCCGACAATGTCTCCTGCTCTGTCCCCATTCCCATTAATATTTGTGGGAATGTGGACAGAGCAGGACACCTTGCCGGACACACATCAGGGGATCAACTGACGTGACTGAGCCCCAGTAACTCAGGAACAAGTGTGGATTGTGCAGACAACACTGCAGAGCAGCAACTGGCGTGGTTGGAGGCCAGGGGAAATACTAGAGACAGTAGAGCCAGAGGCCAAAGTGGAGCACGGTTACAATCAGTAGTTGTGTACAACCAATATAAAACTCGCTCCAAGTTGGCCTCAGCCTGCTGCATGATTGACCCCTGGGCTTCAACATCACATGTTGCTGCTCAGAAGTGTGTGTGCCTTGGGTACTCCCTCCTGCCCAGCCGGGTTCCAGCACCATCTGCTGTTTCTCGGCAGAGCCTTTGGCCTAGGTGCCTCCTTCTTGGTATCCGAGTTCCAGCAACGTCTGCTGGTCCTTGGTTGTGCTTTTTAGCACAGGTAACTCCTGCTTAGAAACCGTGTTCCAGCACCGTCAGCTGGTCCATGGTTGTGCCATTGGCTCTTGTTCCTTTTGCTGCCCCTCCGGGTTCCAGCACCGTCAGCTGGTTCTCGGCAGTGTCTTTGGCACGGGTACTCCCTCCTGCCCAGCCTGGTTACAGCACGCCTGCTGTTTCCGGGTAGTGTCAACGTCACTTTGCCACTGATACGTTGTCCTGTCGTGTTGCGGTCGGGTTAGCCGAGTCTATGGTGCCTGCAGTTTCAGTGCTTCCTATGTGGGTTGCGGGTTCTGGTAAAAAAGGCTGGTTCCATAGTGCCAATAGGACAAGCACCCTCTGTAGGACTGTGGTTTTCGGTAACTGCAGCCGGCTCGCGGCCTTGCAACTTTGTTTTTCATGGGTACCTTCTGCTACCCATCCAGGTTCCAGCACCGTCAGCTGGCTCTCGGCAGTGCCTTTGGCTGAGGTGCCTCCTTGTCGGTATCCGAGTTCAAGCAACGTCTGCTGGTCCTTGGTAGTGCTTTTTAGCACAGGTACCTCCTGCTTAGTAACCATGTTCCAGCACCATCAGCTGTTCCACGGTTGTCCCATTGGCTCTTGTTCCTTCTGCTGCCACTCTGGGTTCCAGCCCCGTCAGCTGGTTCTCGGTAGTTCCATTGAGTATTGTAGCTTCTGCTACCCATTCGGGTTCCAGCACCGTCAGCTGGTTCTCGGCAGTGCCTTTGGCCTAGATGCCTCCTTGTCGGTATCCGAGTTCCACCAACGTCTGCTGGTCCTTGGTAGTGCTTTGGAGCACAGGTACCTCCTGCTTAGTAACCGTGTTCCAGCACCATCAGCTGGTCCATGATTGTGCCATTGGCTCTTGTTCATTCTGCTGCCCCTCCGGGTTCCAGCACCGTCAGCTGGTTCTCGGCAGTGTCTTTGGCATGGGTACTGCCTCCTGCCCAGCCTAGTTACAGCACGCCTGCTGTTTCCGGGTAGTGTCAACGTCACTTTGCCACTGATACGTTGTCCTGTTGTATTGCGGTCGGGTTAGCCGAGTCTATGGTGCCTGCACTTTCAGTGCTTCCTATGTGGACTGCGGGTTCTGGTAGCAAAGGCTGGTTCAATAGTGCCAATAGGAAAAGCACCCCCTGTAGGACTGTGGGTTTCGGTAACTGTGGCCTGCTCGCGGACGCGACACTTTGTTAATTATGGGTACCTTCTGCTACCCATCCGGGTTCCAGCAACGTCAGCTGGTTCCCGGCAGAGCCTTTGGCCTAGGTGCCTCCTTGTCGGTATCCGAGTTCCACCAACGTCTGCTGGTCCTTGGTAGTGCTTTGGAGCACAGGTACCTCCTGCTTAGTAACCGTGTTCCAGCACCGTCAGCTGGTCCACGGTTGTGCCATTGACTCTTGTTCATTCTGCTGCCCCTCCGGGTTCCAGCACCGTCAGCTGGTTCTCGGCAGTGTCTTTTACACGGGTACTCCCTCCTGCCCAGTCTAGTTACAGCATGCCTGCTGTTTCCGGGTAGTGTCAACGTCACTTTGCCACTGATACGTTGTCCTGTCAGGTTGCGGTCGGGTTAGCCAAGTCTATGGTGCCTGCAGTTTCAGTGCTTCCTATGTGGACTGCGGCTTCTGGTAACAAAGGCTGGTTCCATAGTGCCAATAGGAAAAGCACCCCCTGTAGGACTGTGGGTTACGGTAACTGCGGCCTGCTCGCGGACGCGACACTTTGTTAATCATGGGTACCTTCTGCTACCCATCCGAGTTCCAGCAACGTCAGCTGGTTCCCGGCAGAGCCTTTGGCCTAGGTGTCTCCTTGTCGGTATCCGAGTTCCACCAACATCTGCTGGTCCTTGGTAGTGCTTTGGAGCACAGGTACCTCCTGCTTAGTAACCGTGTTCCAGCACCGTCAGCTGTTCCACGGTTGTCCCATTGGCTCTTGTTCCTTCTGCTGCCCCCCCGGTTCCAGCACCGTCAGCTGGTCCTCGCTAGTTTCATTTGCTCTTGCAGCTTCTGCTACCCATCCAGGTTCCTGCACCGTCAGCTCGTTCTCGGCAGTGCCTTTGGCCTAGGTGCCTCCTTGTCAGTATCCGAGTTCCACCAACGTCTTCTGTTCTTTGGTAGTGCTTTGGAGCACAGGTACCTCCTGCTTAGTAACCGTGTTCCAGCACTGTCAGCTGGTCCACAGTTGTGCCATTGGCTCTAGTTCATTCTGCTGCCACTCCGGGTTCCAGTACCATCAGCTGGTTCTCGCCAGTTCCTCAGCCTTCTTGTAACTTCTGCTACTTTTCAAAGTTCAAGCTTGTGGAAATGGTTTTTGATTCTCACTCTGGATCTCCCTGACAATGACCCTGAAGACGACGACCCTGAAGACCACACAGAAGAATACCTAAAAGGTGACCCTGAAGAAGATGACCAAGAGGACAGAGAACAGGAAGACAACCACAAGATGCAGAACAACAAGAGACAGAAGACCAAGAAGCATAAAAACCAAAAGCAGAAGAACATTAAGCATAAGACTAAAAATCTGAGCAAATGAGATTATCAAATTTATAAGCAGAAGAAGACTAAGCAGTGTATGGGGGTGAGTCCATTCCTCCTCGAGGTGCCCCTGGAAAAGGCCTGCTGCTGCAAGCCAAACTGAACGCGGACAAATCCTGTTGTAAATCTTTTGTGACAGGCTGAACGGAAGGTGTAATCTTCAAACTTTTATAGATAACAACTACAGGAATGCCTGACACAAATAAGAATATGATGAAGAAGAATAGGAAGAAGATGAAGAAGTAGAATATGAAGAAGAATAAAAGAAGAAGAAGAAGAAGAAGAAGAAGTAGAATATGAAGAAGAAAAGAAGAAGAAGAAGAAGATACTACTGCTGCTGCTGAAGATGATGAAGGAGAAAGTGTGGGAGAAGTAAAAAAGAAGGTGAAGAGCATGGAAGTAGTGAAACATACATATCTGACAAAAAATTAAAGACTTTAACATAGTCAATATCTTTGTAACTACGAACGTCTTTAAAAAAAAAAAAATCCTGCTATTCCATTTGATTGGGCTAAACCTCTATGGCTTTAATGTCTCCTACACCTCCCACAATACATTCTACATTATTATTAGTTGTTTTTCTTCATGTAGAATTAACCGACAGGGAAAGAAAGGGGTTTTTTTTAATTCCGCTATATCTGTTCCATTGACTTGAATGGGACTTCCGGGATCGGAATCGACGATACCCTATACTTTTTTTTAGATCTGCCGATCCATTCCGATACGATATTTTTCAGTATCTGGTGGTATCGCTCAACACTATTATTGACCTTTGGTGATTCAATAAAGTATTGCCACATCAACAAACTTCTTACACCTCTTAACTGGAATTTTGGACCACTCTTCTTTTGCAAACTGCTCCAGGTCTCTCATATTTGAAGGGTGCCTTCTCACAACAGCAATTTTAAGAGCTCTACAGTATAGGTGTTCAATGGGATTTAGATCCGTTCTCATTGCTGTCTACTGCAGAGCTCACATACATTTGGGCCAACTGGAGTCTAGCTTTTTTATGTCAGTCAGCATTGAGGTTCTCCTGGGTCTCCTGCCATAGCCTTTCATTTAATTCAAATGTCGATGGATAGTTCGTGATGACACTGATGCAGTCTGAGCTTGCAAGACAGCTTGAATTTCTTTAAACATTTGAGATGCTTAGCCAGACTATCCTGCATTACAACCTTTCTTCAACTTTTCTCTGCTGCCCATGTCCAGGGTGATTAGCTACAGTACTGTAACAACCCTGCCGGCACCACTGCATGGCCTTCCATCTCCCACACACCATCTTACTCACTACTCCAGGCCTTGCTGTGTGTTCTGTCTGCTGCTGCCGGCTCCATGCTGTGTGCCTCTTGCTTCCTGCCTGCTCTCTGCATGCTTCCTGGCTCTGTGCATAGGGGGTGACGCCGGACCTCTCTGGTTCTTATGGAATCAGGGTGCACCTGTCTAATGTGTCCCTGGCCAATCACCAAGAGGCTTCTAGTATTTAGGGCAGCTCCACCCGGTGGTAGAGGCCTGAGCAATGTCTTAACTCAGTTAGTGTCTTGCTGCTGAGTTGCCAGGTCCTGTCCTGTGTTTCGCCTTCTCTGGAGGCTTGATTCCTAGTCCTGTGTCTGTGCCTGTCTTGCCGCCCTCCAGGAGGCAGAATATCCTGGTCTCTGTGTCCTTGTTCCTAGACTTGCCTTGTACCTGTTCTGTCTGCCCTGCAGGAGGCAGAATATCCTGGTCACTGTGCTACTGTTCCTAGCCTTGTCTTGTACCTGTCCTGTCCACCCTCCAGGAGGCAGTATATCTTGGTCCCTGTGACTTACTTGCCAATCAGAATCCTACTAAGGTGGAGGACACTAAGATCCCATTCATTTCCACATTCAATCACCAATGGGGGACAATGAGACATATATTAAGCCGACATTGTTCTATATTAAAAACTGAGCCTACTTTGTCCAAATATCTCTCTGATGCGCCCTTTATGACGGCCAGGAGGAGTAAGAATCTTAGGGATATTTTAGTTCAAAGCCATTATGTGACCAAGACACTGGACCTGTTTGGGTCTGGAAAATGAAAATGGGGTTTCTACCCTTATGGTGACTGTTTAGCATGCCATAATCATGTACGGACCATGTCCTTCACTTCTGCTGATGGTCACAAAAATTTTAGTATCACAGAGAATACTTCATGCAGCACCACACTTGTGGTGTATTTGGTAAAGTGTACATGTAATATATTTTATATTGGATTGACCTCACGTGAACTAAGGGTGCGTACCCTTGAACACGTTAGAGACATTCAGGCAGCACATGAAGTGGAGGACATTTCTGGTCTAAAGACCATCCCACACCATTTTAGGCTGTAAAATAAATGCAATCCGAAAGACCTACAGGTCTTTGGAATCAATCATGTGAGGTACGGCATTAGGGGTGGTGATACAAAATGTACTTTAGCACAATTGCTGGTATCATATATACTTGTACAGTATATACTTATACTTTAGTTTTTAAATTTTAAATTTTTTTGCTGTATTACATTTGCTCCTTTCCTTGCCCTCATTTAAGATGGCATTTTCAGAGGGTGTGCATGCCTAGTGCGGCAGGATCCGTGGTACATTTCCTCCCAGCCGCTAGAAGTGATGCGGAGGGTTATTGACATCATGAGGGATTTCTCTCTACCTTCTGGTTCACGTGAGCATGAGAGATCCATTAGATGGGCCTGCGAGGCGGTACGCATTCGCTGCTAATGGCGCTGATGATTACAAACAGCTGTCGCACGGATATAAAGACACTCTGATACACACAGGCACAGCCCCCTGAGGAAGCCCATGCAAAACGCGCGTCAAGGCTGCTGCAGGACATATACACTGGCAGTTAATTATGGGTAGGACGTGCATCTCTCTATTAGTGTTTCTCTAATTGTGATACACACTTTTGTGATAGTTATTTAACAGTTTTGGAGACCACTTTGAATCTTTTTTGCACTTTACAGTCATGGCCAAAAGTATTGACACCCCTGCAATTCTGTCAGATAATATTCAGTTTCTTCCTGAAAATGATTGTAAACACAAATTCTTTGGTATTATTATCTTCATTTAATTTGTCTTAAATGAAAAAACACAAAAGAGAATGAAGCAAAAAGCAAAACATTGATCATTTCACACAAAACTCCAAAAATGGGCCGGACAAAAGTATTGGCACCCTCAGCCTAATACTTGATTGCACAACCTTTAGCCAAAATAACTGCGACCAACCGCTTCCAGTAACCATCAATGAGTTTCTTACAATGCTCTGCTGAAATTTTAGACCATTCTTCTTTGGCAAACTACTCCAGGTCCCTGATATTTGAAGGGTGCCTTCTCCAAACTGCCATTTTTAGATCTCTCCACAGGTGTTCTATGGGATTCAGGTCTGGACTCATTGCTGGCCACCTTAGAAGTATCCAGTGCTTTCTCTCAAACCATTTTCTAGTGCTTTTTGAAGTGTGTTTTGGGTTATTGTCCTGCTGGAAGACCAATGACCTCTGAGGTAGACCCAGCTTTCTCACACTGGGCTCTAAATTATGCTGCAAAATTTGTAGGTAGTCTTCTGACTTCATATGCCATTCACACGGTCAAGCAGTCCAGTGCCAGAGGCTGCAAAGCAACCCCAAAACATCAGGGAACCTCCGCCATGTTTGACTGTAGGGACCGTGTTCTTTTCTTTGAATGCCTCTTTTTTCTCCTGTAAACTCTATGTTGATGCTTTTGCCCTAAAAGCTCTACTTTTGTCTCATCTGACCAGAGAACATACTTCCAAAATGTTTTAGGCTTTTTCAGGTAAGTTTTGGCAAACTCCAGCCTGGCTTTTTTATGTCTCGGGGTAAGAAGTGGAGTCTTCCTGGGTCTCCTACCATACAGTCCCTTTTCATTCAGATGCCGACGGATAGTACGGGTTGACACCGTTGTACCCTCGGACTGCAGGGCAGCTTGAACTTGTTTGGATGTTAGTGGAGGTTCTTTATCCAACATCCGCACAATCTTCCGTTGAAATCTCTTGTCAATTTTTCTTTTCCGGCCACATCTAGGGAGGTTAGCCTCAGTGCCATGGGCTTTAAACTTCTTGATGACACTGCGCACGGTAGACATAGGAACATTCAGGTCTTTGGAGATGGACTTGTAGCCTTGAGATTGCTCATGCTTCCTCACAATTTGGTTTCTCAAGTCCTCAGACAGTTCTTTGGTCTTCTTTCTTTTCTCCATGCTCAATGTGGTACACACAAGGACACAGGACAGAGGTTGAGTCAACTTTAATCCATGTTAACTGGCTGCAAGTGTAATTTAGTTATTGCCAACACCTGTTAGGTGCCACAGGTAAGTTATAGGTGCTGTTAATTACACAAATTAGAGAAGCATCACATGATTTTTCGAACAGTGCCAATACTTTTGTCCACCCTCTTTGTTATGTTTGGTGTGGAATTATATCCAATTTGGCTTTAGGACAATTCTTTTTGTGTTTTTTCATTTAAGACAAATTAAATGAAGATAATAATACCAAAGAATTTGTGTTTGCAATCATTTTCAGGAAGAAACTGAGTATTATCTGACAGAATTGCAGGGGTGTCAATACTTTTGGCCATGACTGTATATGCACTAAGCACTTTTCTTTGGTATATTTTTACCGATTATTTTTCTGTGCAACTCCTTATGGAGGTTTGCTATCCATACCCATGCTGCTACAACAGTGTTGTCGTGACCTTCACACATAAGCTTTTGGATTATGCTTTGTGAGTCTGTATATTATGTGTCATTTATGTGGATAATAATAAAAATCTTTTGATATATTTTTATATACAATCTTGAACTTTTTTCTCCGTTGTTTAATTGTAGGATTCATGTTTGTTGAAGTGTCCATAGTGATTTCTTGTCCCTGAGATAGGCATTTTGCTGGCTAAATGTTTTGATATGTATCAGTGGAATTTGTTCTTAGGTCTCGGAAAATGGCAATTTTTTTTTCTTAGAAACGATGGATTTTTTTCACCACTCAAATAAAAAATAATCTATATATGTTTGGCATCTACAAACTCGTAATGAGTTAGAGAATCATAGTGGCAGGTCAGTTATAGCATGTAGTGAAAGTGGTAAAAAAAAAACAAAACAAAACAAAAAACCATTGTGGAATTACACTTTTTTGCAATTTCTCCGCACTTTGATTTTTTTCCTGTTTTCCAGTACACTATATTGCAAAACCTATAGTTTTGATCAAAAGTACAACTCATCCCGCAAAAAGACAAGCCTTCGCATGGCCATATTGACAGAAAAATAAAAAAGTTATGGCTCTGGGAAGAAGGGGAGCAAAAATCGGAAACTCAAAAATGGAAAAACCCAAGGTAGTGAAGGGATTAAAAAAACAGACCGCATACGGACACAAAAAATGAACATGTGAAGGAGGCCTAAAAAAGTACAAGGAATCCTCGAAGTGATGATATAGCCCCCACTGAGCTCTGATCTCAACATCATTGAGTCTGTGTGGAATAACATGAAGAGTTGTACAATTCTACATCCATAGAAGATATGTTTATGATGTTTGATCTCCCTATTGGGTTTTTCAAAAACTGTGTGCAAGTGTACATAGAAGAATTGATGCTCTTTTGAAGGCAAATAGTGGTCACATCAAATATTGATTTGATCTAAAAAAAAATGTTTTTATTCACTTTGCATTTTGTTAATTGCTAAAAATAAATTGTTAACACAATTAACAGTTCCATAATTGAAAACATTCTTAAATTGCAGCATTCTTTTCCCAGCTGCCTAAAACTTTTGCATATTACTGAATACTATATCACATTTAGGGCTACTATTTGTTGAGTACATAGCCAGTGTTTATCAAAACGGGAACTTTTAATTTCCATTTCTTATTTGCTTTTTTTACTGACAAGTTTTATTATTGAGTAATGTCACTAGTGTTTTAAATTTTATTTTGATCCAGTTCATAATGATTGCTGCAAAAAAAAGATTTAAAGTTTGGCATGGACGGGACAGGTCCCTGTAGAGTTTTATGTAAATGAAAACTATAAATTCTGTCACTTTCACAAATAAATGCAATCAAACAATAAATATTCTGCCATAATGGAGTTTAAATTAGAGATGAGTAACTCAAATCTCCTGCTGTTTTTTGAGCTGGGAGCCTAAATTCAACCTCTCCTGTATTTTTAGAGACATTAGAAGCCTAGGAAACTAGGATGCAATATGCAACAGGAAATGAATTTTTATTAGTTAAGAAAAATAAATTTTAAACCAGGACAAAAGTTGCTTGTTCATAACTGCAGTTATAAATGTTGGCAGCATAATAAAAAAATCCCTGATGATTACGTCTATACAATAGGATATGTTCTTTATCCAAATTCACATTGAGCAGTATTTTAATAGCTTATGAAAATTGGAATCTGTGGGTAGCCCGCAGCTACCTCATAGAGATTCAGTTAAAATACCATAACCTCCAAATAAAATCTTTCATCTATTTTAGCTTCAGCTCTGCAAGAAACAACCTTTGCCATTAACATATTCATGTCACTGACTTCTGCAGGAGATTTGCTCTCAGTTAATTTACATACCTTTAGATCTGTTTACAAAAACCTTTCTTTTTTTAAAAGCATAGAAATAATTGTAGAACTTTACTGTCTCCAGACAATCATTAATTGCAGACATGTACCTTTTTTATATACTAACATTGCACTATTAATTAACACAAAGCTGAATTTAGTAAGTGCTGGCTTTGCTTGTGATGTTGCTGGAACCAGAGAAGACTTTCACATTTGTCTATTTTAATGTTTTTATGATGATTTTGCTGTCTTAGGTCCTTTAATTCCTTTTTTTGCAAATAGCATTAATACGTGAACAGTAAAACCTTTATAAAGCTTCATGCTTGCAGAGTATTGACAGCAAGAATACAGATAAAATTATTTACTGACACTTTTATTGCCAATTATTATAATGGTCATTCAGATTCCACTGCTTAGGTGGGCTATATTTTTTATGTTTCAAAAGCCTTCTCTCAACTGTTGTAACACTCCTCTTTACACACTGGATAGCGATCAGCAAAATGATGGTTCGGTTAATCGTTCATCCACCAGCTATCTTGCCCGTCTGTCCTATACACAGGAAAGCTCAATCTAACAATTGCTCCTGTGTCCTATATGAGAGAGTTATATCCAGAAATATATGGCAGCAGCTTATCTTTAGATAACAAAAAGATCATAGAATCATAGAATCGCAGAGTTGGAGGGGACCTCCTGGGCCATCTGGTCCAACCCCCTGCTCAAAGCAGCATTCGCTAAATCATCCCAGACAGATGTCTGTCCAGCCTCTGTATGAAGACTTCCATTGTAGGAGAGCTCACCACTTCTCGTGGCAGCCTGTTCCACTTGAAGACTTCCATTGTAGGAGAACTCACCACTTCTCGTGGCAGCCTGTTCCACTCATTGATCATTCTAACTGTCAAAAAGTTTTTTCTAATATCTAATCTGTGTCTCCTCCCATTCAGTTTCATCCCATTGCTTCTAATCTTTCCTTGTGCAAATGAGAATACAGATGATCCTTCTACAATGTGACAGCCCTTGAGATATTTGTGGACAGATATTAAGTCTCCTCTCAGTCTTCTCTTTTGCAAGCTAAATATTCCCAAATCATACAACCTTTCCTCATAAGACAGGGTTTGCAGACAGGTCACCATTCTGGTCGCGCTTTTCTGAACTTGCTCCAGTTTGTTGTTGTCTTTTTTAAAATGTGGTGCCCAAAACTGGACACAGTATTCCAGATGAGGTCTGACCAAAGAGGAGTAGAGGACAATAATGACTTCACGTGATCTAGACTGTATGCTTCTGTTAATACATCCTAGAATTGCATTTGCCTTTTTTGCTGCTGCATCACACTGTTGACTCATATTCAGTCTGTGATCTATTAATATAGAATCATAGAATCGTAGAGTTGGAAGGGACCTCCTGGGCCATCTGGTCCAACCCCCTGCTCAAAGCAGGATTCGCTAAATCATCCCAGTCAGATGTCTGTCCAGACTCTGTTTGAAGACTTCCATTGAAGGAGAACTCACCACTTCTCGTGGCAGCCTGTTCCACTCATTGATCACTCTAACTGTCAAAAAGTTTTTTCTAATATCTAATCTGTGTCTCCTCCCATTCAGTTTCATCCCATTGCTTCTAGTCTTTCCTTGTGCAAATGAGAATAAAGTTGATCCTTCTACAATGTGACAGCCCTTTAGATATTTGTAGACAGCAATTAAGTCTCCTCTCAGTCTTCTCTTTTGCAAACTAAACATTCCCAAATCCTGCAACCTTTCCTCATAAGACAGGGTTTGCAGACAGGTCACCATTCTGGTCGCTCTTTTCTGAACTTGCTCCAGTTTGTTGATGTCTTTTTTAAAATGTGGTGCCCAAAACTGGACACAATATTCCAGATGAGGTCTGACCAAAGAGGAGTAGAGGGAAATAATGACTTCACGTGATCTAGACTGTATGCTTCTGTTAATACATCCTAGAACTGCATTTGCCTTTTTTGCTGCTGCATCACACTGTTGACTCATATTCAGTCTGTGATCTATTAGTATACCCAAGTCTTTTTCACATGTGCTGTCACTTAGCCCTATTCCTCCCATTCTATATATGCTTTTTTCATTTTTATTGCCCAGATGTAGTACTTTGCATTTCTCCCTGTTAAAAACCATTCTGTTAGTTACTGCCCACTTCTCCAGTTTATTTAAATCTTTTTGAATCCTCTCTCTCTTCTCTAGTATTAGCTATCCCTCCTAGCTTTGTGTCATCAGCAAATTTAATCAGTTTACCCTCAATTCCTTCATCTAAATCGTTGATAAAGATGTTGAACAATACAGGGCCCAGGACAGAGCCCTGTGGTACCCCACTTGAGACATTCTTCCAACTGGATGTGCAGCCATTTACGACCACTCTTTGGGTCCGATCACTAAGCCAGCTATGAATCCACCTAACAGTTGCCTTGTCCATTCCATACTTAGTCATTTTTTCAATAAGGATTGTATGAGAGACTTTGTCAAATGCTTTGCTGAAGTCAAGATATACTATATCTACAGCATTTCCTTGATCCACCCAATCAGTGATACCGTCATAGAAGGAAATTAAGTTAGTCTGACATGACTTATTAGTTACAAACCCATGCTGACTCTGTTTGATCACTTCATTCTTATTCAGGTATTGACTTACATGTTGTTTAATAATTTGTTCAAAGATCTTTCTTATATACCCAAGTCTTTTTCACATGTGCTGTTGCTTAGTGTATTCCTACCATTCTGTATATGCTTTTTTCATTTTTATTGCTCAGATGTAGTACTTTGCATTTTTCCCTGTTAAAAACCATTCTGTTAGTTGCTGCCCACTGCTCCAGTTTATTTATAGCTTTTTGAATCCTCTCTCTCCCTTCTCTAGTATTAGTTATCCCTCCTAGCTTTGTGTCATCAGCAAATTTAATCAGTTTACCCTCAATTCCTTCATCTAAATCATTGATAAAGATGTTGAACAATACAGGGCCCAGAACAGAGCCCTGTGGTACCCCACTTGAGACATTCTTCCAACTGGATGTGCAGCCATTTACCACCACTCTTTGGGTCCGATCACTAAGCCAGTTATGAATCCACCTAACAGTTGCCTTGTCCATTCCATACTTAGTCATTTTTTCAATAAGGATTGTGTGAGATACTTTGTCAAATGCTTTGCTGAAGTCAAGATATACTATATCTACAGCATTTCCCTGATCCACCCAATCAGTGATTCCGTCATAGAAGGAAATTAAGTTAGTCTGACATGACTTATTAGTTGCAAACCCATGCTGACTCTGTTTAATCACTTCATTCTTATCCAGGTACTGACACACATGTTGTTTAATAATTTGTTCAAAGATCTTTCCTGGTATAGAAGTCAGACTCACTGGCCTATAGTTGCCTGGGTCCACCTTCTTCCCCTTTTTGAAGATAGAAACAACATTTTCTCTTCTCCAGTCTTCTGGGACTTCTCCTGTTCTCCAAGAATTTTCAAAGATTATGGAGAGGGGTTCAAAAATTTCTTCTGCTATCTCCTTCAGTACTCTGGAGTGTAATTCATCTGGACCTGGAGACTTGAATTCATTTAGGTTAGCTAAGTGTTTCCTCACTATCTTTCTGTTTATAGATATCCTGGATTCTTCTATTCCCTTAATAGGACACCGAGGAACAGTTGACATTACATTTCCTTTCTGAGAGAAAACAGATGCAAACTAGGAATTTAAAAGTTCGGCCTTCTCAACATCCTGTCTTACCATTTCATCATTTTCATCCTGTAGATCAGCAGTCTGAAATTGGGCATGAGAGATCATTACTTCCCTCAATAATCTGTTGGGGGCCTTCATACACATTAGACTGTTGGCTGAACCTGTCGATATCTGTAGGTTTGGTCAATGTTAATCTAATGTATATTGAGGCCTTATCATAAAAAGCATGTGTTGCCAGATTTCAGAATACAAACTACATACATTATTAGATAGATCTCATACACCTTAGGAGACTGGTGTACTAAGTTTAACATTCCATGTCAGACAGAGTCTAGTTGGAGCTGGACTACAGCAGCTTCAAAAGGGCTAAGAAATCTACTTGGTAACAGAAAAGAGTGAACCTTGTAAAGATTCAGCAGATTTACTCAATATGGGTCATGTAGTTAGACCTAAAAAAATTATAAACATATTCCAATCACAGACATGTGGAATGACCACAGAATATGTCTGCTTAATGTTTTATGTCTAGATGTGGGTCCTTCCTATGACATATTTTGCTTTGTTGAGTTCAGAACACACATAAAAGTAAATGGAGACCCGCTTCTCCATTCATTGGGATCATATTACTACAAGAATTATTGATGTGTGGCCCTTAAATTTGGTTACAAGATTCAGCCAAGAGCACAACTTATATGAGAAGTTCAAGGGGTGCACTGAGTGACTTGGATCCTCTAAGCCCAAGGTAAAGGTGGGCACATGGGCCATGGGCATTGGTGCAACAGGTTGGTAAGTAGAGGGATTGGAAACCGTAGGAATACAGGAGGAATGCTGTAAACCGCTGACAGTTGGAGGACTTCAGGAAACCACAGACAAGCAGGTGGAGTGCAGGAAACCACAGGCAGGTAGCAGATGACCCTCTGGAGTAACGCGAAAAAGACAGCAACCAATGATGCCACACACAGCCAGGAAGACATCCTGAATACCGCAGGCAGACACATAGAAGAGGCCTTAGACATTCTTAAATAGGGGCACACAGTTTATTACTTGGAAGCATGCCAGACCATGTGCAAAGATCGACATGGAGCACCAGAAAGTTAAATGTACCTGGGCAGATGAAGCAGAGCACAAACCAGGGACATGCAAGTAACAGTATCCTTCATTAAAGGGCCTCTCCCAAAAAGAAGTCTTTAACCCTTGCCAACAGTGTTGTTGCTGAATCAGGAAAAAAGGAGATTGACAGCACTCCAGGAATAAAGAAAAAATATATATTTTAATGTGGCAAATTAAGCCATATTAAAATCAAGTTGCCTGACTCGTTTCGAGTGCCTGGTGTGCACACTCATCCTATGACTAAGAGTGCACACCAAGCACTCGAAACGAGTCAGGCAACTTGATTTTTAATATGGCTTAATTTGCCACAATAAAATATATATTTTTGTCTTTATTCCTGGAGTGCCGTCAATCTCCTTTTTTCCTGATTCCGCTAGGCTAACTAGCTTGGACGTGCACCCTCCACATGTGAATTGGCTCATCTAATTTGGATTCATCTCGTGGCAGCTCCAAGTCCTCCCTTCAGTGTTGTTTCTGCTGTACATCTGGGATTCATGCCCTTGGTATTCTGTTACGAGAAGTTCAAGGGGCTGATTGGATGAAGTGGATTCTCTAAGTCCAATGTCCAGGTGGGCACATGTACCATTGGCGTTGGTGCAGCACATTGGTGAGTAGAGAGACTGGAAACCATAGGTAGACAGGTGAAATACTGGAAACTGCAGGCAGGTGGAGGAGGTTATGAAACTTTTGACTGCAGGTGAAGCGTAGGAAACCGCCAAGGTGTGAGTATAAGGCCTTAAATAGGCTCCGTCTTATATATTGAAATTGATTGCCCTGCTATCAGCAGTTTTTCTAACTGACCAACATTGTTTTGAAGGTCAGAAAGTTTCTCAACACTTTTTTGATTTGAAAACGGACTGAGTAAACCAATGATTTTATCACAACTCCACTGAGGAGATAACTAGAGCTTCAACATGTTGATATATGTACTTGTGGCTATTCTATATTTTTCAGTGGACCACTGTGAATATCTGAGAATTAAAATGTCTCATAAATAAGAGGTGTCAGTAAGTTATCTCACTCTTTTTGACTTTATTATGATCCTACAGAGATGATACAGAGGGAGCAGAAGAAGGTATTCAGTTCAAATAAGAATTGAATTATTATCATGCCATCACCTGTGCTTGGTTATTATGAAATCCTTGGAAAGTGTGAGGGCTCTGTCGACATTTTGTGACAGACTGGAGCCCGCCGCAGTGTTATACCGCCAAACACCCCCTCCTCACGGCCTCAGGCCCTCAGCAGCTCCTGTTGCCACCAGCTTCTTGCAGCAGACCCTGGGATCTTGCTCCATTGCAGCAGCCCCACCTCGGTAAGCTACATTTGGATTACAAGATGCATCTTTTTTCCGCAAAAAAATTTGGGGAAAAAAGTGCATCTTATAATCCAAAATATATGGTACATTGCTATATAAGATCTTGTCTAACGTTCATTATCGCCCTGGAGCCCTGGTTTGCAGCTTAAAAATCCAAAATGATTCTCTATTTAGGATCTTTCTTTAGAGGTCGCCTCCCCTGACAGGCTTGTGGACCTTTTCTATGCCATATATTTAAGTGCTATAACATATCCTTTGTGGATTTGGGAAAAATGGCTGGAAACCTCTGACACATCAATCACTGTTGTACTGGCTGCATCTGACATGTGTTCCATGATGCGTTTTTTCAGGGGTTCTACTGGAGCACCCCACAGGGCCTTAGTTTACTCAGTACCGGGCTGCACGGTTTTTAAAGGGGATGTCACATCAGCAGTGACCCAGTCCGTGGCTCTGGGGGACCAGTAAAATTAATAATAGATGATGATGATGAGGTAATTTATAGGCAATTTAGTCGTGACGCCACCTGTGGTATTCGGCAAGGGTAGCCGACGCTGCAATGCAGATCCTCTGGGACAGTGTTAGGGCAGCAAAGATGGT
This sequence comes from Dendrobates tinctorius, assembly GCF_039654945.1. Classification (NCBI taxonomy): domain Eukaryota; kingdom Metazoa; phylum Chordata; class Amphibia; order Anura; family Dendrobatidae; genus Dendrobates; species Dendrobates tinctorius. The sequence goes on along the minus strand of NW_027361732.1, from coordinate 28,109,726 downwards.
TAAGCTCTCCATGGGTAGAGATGTGTCCCAGAGCAGTTAGGATGTTATAAGTAAATATGGTGGCTGTGGTGGTGAATGCGGTGCAGGGCAGGTGAGATGCAAATGACATAGAAGACCCAGCAGGGTGCAGTTTCCAATATATAAACTCAGTTCTCTTGTGCACAGATGTCTGCTTAGTGCCGTGTCCTCCAGGTGAGGGGTCCAGCAAACTCGCAAATAGATTGGGATACAACTTTCCAGGACTCCCTTCTATGTATTTCTCTCCTGGCCATCTCTCTGTACTGGATTTCACTTCTTCTACCCAGCACCTTCACAAAGTGTCCCCAAGCCAGCAGCCATGGACCTTGTCGAGCGACGTTCTCTGAGTCCCGTTGCTCATATATAGCTGCCTTTTTGTTGAGTGAATGTGGTTGTGGCTGAGGTACGTACAGTTTTCTCAGCCTCTGGCTTGCTAGCTGAGTCATGTAGTACTCCAGTAGTCTTAGGTAGAGTTGAGCGACTTTTGGTTTTTTAGGGTCGCGTTTCGTTTCGTGAAACCCGACTTTTCCAAAAGTCGGGTCGAGCAAGATCGTCCGATTATAGGGAAAAGTCGGGGTCGTACCGAAACACGAAACCCAATGTAAGTCAATGGGGAATAAAAGTCGGCAGTGAGAGGAGGACAGGAAACACACCAACAGTGCCCATTTGAATGCCAAAAGCATCAATTCTTCTTACTTAAGCTTGTCAACCTTAATTAACTTCATAATACAAGTTACGCACTGAAAAATGGGGGTTATTTGGCTACAGTTGTGGGGGGGGAGGGCTGGCTCCAGGTTTTCATGTGCTCTGGACGAAAGAGCGCCCCTTTAACACATACCACAACTCATCATGCTCCGATATGGCAGAGAAATAGCGGTATAGTACAATGAAAAATACTTCACTTTTTACATCTCATGACGAGGCCTATCTATTTCTCCATACAGAATCATTGGTCCCATATAATGTTTGAAACAGTATATGATGAGCTCCACATAATGCTACAGTATATGTTGGTCCCCATGGATGAAGCTCCACTGTCTTATGGGCCCAAATAATGCTCCAAACATAATGGGCCCCATTTCTAATGCTCTAGTGTATTATGGGCCCTGTAAATGCTGCTCCAGTGTCTGAAGTCCACCTTTGGAATGTTCCAGTGTATGGTGGGCCCCATCTATCATTCTCCAGAGTATAGTGCTCCCCAAAAATTGCTGTCCCAACATTGAAAACAATCAAATAAGTCTCCTCGCTAGGGAATCCCTGTACTTGTCTGGACTCCTCGTCGTCCCCATCTTCCATCTCACTGCACAGTATTTCAACTTTGCAAGTGCTGTGATCCTGAGCAAGCAGGGGGGGCCCACTCGTTGGCGACGGCACTGGCACAGGGCCCCTGATAGTACGGTGGTGTGTCTGATGGCGGGTGGGCCGAACCTGCACTTTCATCTGCAGCTTCCTCTTTGTCACCGTGTAAGATGGAACTGTATATGGGAAGGGTAACCTGAGTTTCATCAGGGTCAGATTCAGGCCGTGTAGCGTGCGAGGGGAATGTAGTGGTCTGGGTCAATGTACCAGCAGATTCATCGAGCAGTGGCTGGGCATCAGTGCACTTGTGTCGCCCCCAGGAGTACGGTCGCCACAGTGGCATTACCTTCTTCCTAGGGAGTGTGATGTCATGCTTGGGAGCAATGAACGATCTCTCTAGCAGGTTAACTGATTGGGCGGCGTTATTCCCACGAGTCATGACCCTCCAAACAGCGTTCATGAAGGCAAAGTGTTTGTTTTACGTGGGCAGTATGGTTGCAAAGCTGAACCTTAAAGGAATGTCCAGAAGGGCACCACCAGGAGTGGAGCCTATGGTTAAATTCGACTCCACCTGGGAAACCTCAACCATGCCAGCTACAGAACAGATGCACACATTGCAAGCTTAATTCCGTTAACGAACGAGACTCCGTCATGCCCCGCGGTCCGAGTCCGGCTTACAAGAGGGACACGTGAGGCTCTGGTACATGAGATTGGCCAATAACTGGTGTGTCATGCCCTTACATGTCCGTGGCTGTATGTGCGCTACAGTGAAAAGGCCAGCGTTTGTCGCTTACAGGTGCAGATAACCCGCTGAACAACGTTAGAGATGGGGATCACTGATTACAATTATTACCCGCGAACAATGATTTCCCAGTAAGTGCAGGTCAACCGCAGTTCCGGAATTAGGCCTAACCGTCATTCCTGAAAAAATGAAAAACTTACGTATGCAAACCACAGGTGCTGTAGCTTGCTTAACAGCTCGCCAGCCGTTCTCACGCCCAGTATGGATTACACGTGATTGCACAAAGGTGAGAAAGGGTACCGTATCCCCAGATAACATGTATGGATAGCGTACACATTCAAAATATATGTCTATACATCAGGAGGCAGGCTCAGACGGTGTTAGGCCCAGTATGGATTGCACGTGATTGCACAAAGGTTAGAAAGGGTACCGTATCCCCAGATAACATGTATGGATAGCGTACACATTCAAAATATATGTCTATACATCAGGAGGCAGGCTCAGACGGTGTTAGGTCCAGTATGGATTGCACGTGATTGCACAAAGGTTAGAAAGGGTACCGTATCCCCAGATAACATGTATGGATAGCGTACACATTCAAAATATATGTCTATACATCAGGAGGCAGGCTCAGACGGTGTTAGGCCCAGTATGGATTGCAAGTAATTGCACAAAGGTGAGAAAGGGTACCGTATCCCCAGATAACATGTATGGATAGTGTACACACTCAAAATATATGTCTATACATCAGGAGGCAGGCTCAGACGGTGTTAGGCCCAGTATGGATTGCACGTGATTGCACAAAGGTGAGAAAGGGTACCGTATCCCCAGAAAACATGTATGGATAGCGTACACATTCAAAATATATGTCTATACATCAGGAGGCAGGCTCAAACGGTGTCAGGCACAGTATGGATTTGACGGCCCAGACTACACAGCGGAGGAGCAGGGAGAGGCAAAGATTGCAAATGCTGGGGCCCTGCCCAAGCAAGGGGGGCCCACTCGTGGGCGTCGGTACTGGCACTGGGCCCCTCATAGTACGGCGGTGTGTCTGACAGCGGGTGTGCACCACCACCGTCAGAGACACTTGATTGCACTATGAGGGACCCTGTGCCAGTGCCCGCGCCCAAGAGTCGGCCTACCCACCTGTCCAGGGCAACGGCACTCGCACGGTGTCGTGCGCTAGGTGGTGACCCCGACCATGGGGGGGGAGGCAGCACAGTTAGGGAGTTTTAGAAAGTGGCATATGTTGATGTTGGACATTCAGCTGATGCAAAAGGTGAAATAGGTCAAGTCCCAGGAAGAGGTGGAGCAAAGCAAGCCATTTTTCTGTCACCCTATGTGTCATCCAAATTTTGGGTTGACACACGGGTCCTTTTTTCTGTCAGGATTGATCCAGCTGCACTGAAGACTCTTTCCGATAGCACACTTGCAGCTGGGCAAGCGAGCTCCTGTAAGGCATATTGTGCCAATTCAGGCCAGGTGTCCAGTTTAGCGGCCCAATAGTCAAAGGGGAATGACCTGTGTGGGAGAGCATCGATATGGGAGGAAAAGTAGTTTGTAACCATAGTTGACAACTGCTGTCTCCTGTCACTTTCCATCGATGCAGTATTACCAGTTGTGTGAGCGGTACTTGAAAAATCAGTCCACAACATTGTCATGAAACCCCTGTCTCCAACGCCACTTCTGCTGTGTGCACCACGAACACCTCTGCCAAGCTGACCCCGGCCCGTACGGCTCGTGTGAGAACCATCACCGCTGCTGTGTGCTGGGAATGCCTCAAGCAACCGATTTACCAGAGTTGCTTGTTTATTAGCCAATATTAGGTCAAGGTTCTCCTGTGGCATGATGTTTTGTAATTTGCCTTTATAGCATGGATCCAGGATGCTGGCCAACCAGTAGTCGTCATCGTTCATCATTTTGGCAATGCGGGGGTCCCTTTTTAGGATCTGCAAGGCATAATCTGACATGTGGGCCAATGTTCCCAGTGTCAATGATGCACTGCGAGTGCTGGTTGGAGGAGCACTTTCTGGCAAATCCACATCCCTCCAGTCACGCACAAACCCTGTACCAGACCTTGCCACGCCAACATTTTCGCTTGCCCCACGAGATGCATCCTCCTCCCCTAAGTAATCATCCCCATCATCCTCCTCCTCCTCCTCTTCTTCCTCCACCTCGTCCAGGAGAGGTCCCTGAGCAGACAATGGCTGAATGTTATCAAGGATTCCCTCCTCCTCTTCCTCCTCATCAACATTGGCTGCAGAAGCCTGCTCCTTAAGGTGCGTCAAAGTTTGCATGAGCAGACGCATAAGTGGGATGCTCATGCTTAGGATGGCGTCGTCTGCGCTTACCAGCCGTGTGCATTCCTCAAAACACTGAAGGACTTTACAGAGGTCTTTCAGCTTCGACCACTGCACACCTGTCAACTCCATGTCTGCTCTCAAAGTGCCTGGCCGTGTATCCTCCCACAAATGCATTATGACCTGCCTCTGCTCGCACAGTCGCTCCACCATGTGCAGGGTGGAGTTCCACCTTGTTGCAATGTCGATAATGAGGCGGTGGTTGGGAAGGTGGAGCAATCGCTGCAGCTTCTGCATACGAACGGAGTGTACAGGCGACCGGCGGATGTGCGCGCACAGTCTTCGCACCTTCTGGAGCAGGGCTGTTAACTCCGGATAATTTTTGAGGAAGCACTGCACCACCAGGTTCAAGGTGTGAGCCAAGCAAGGTATGTGGCTGAGTTTTGAAAGGGCTATGGCTGCCACAAAATTACGGCCGTTATCACTAACTACCTTGCCTGCCTCAAGATGGACACTGCCCAGCCATGACTCAGTTTGTCGCTTCAAGTACTCGGCCAGCACCTCGGCGGTGTGTCTGTCGCCCAAACACATCATCTGCAACACAGCCTGCTGACGCTTTCCACTAGCTGCTCGATAGGGGGACACCTCGTGTGCAACAGTGGCAGCTGCAGATGGAGTGCTCGTACGACTGCGCTCTGTGGACGAGCTTTCGCTTCTGGAGGAGGAGGAGGAGGAGGGTCGAACGCCTACAGCCAACTGTTTCCTATACCGTGGGCTAGGCAGCACTGTCCCACCACCGCTGTCCCCTGTGGACCCTGCATCCACCACATTAACCCAGTGTGCAGTGATGGACACGTAACGGCCCTGGCCATGCCGACTGGACCATGCATCAGTTGTGAGGTGCACCTTTCCGCTCACTGACTGCTTGAGTGCATGGACAATGCGGTCTTTCACATGATGGTGGAGGGCTGGGATGGCTTTGCGAGAGAAGAAGTGGCGACTGGGTAGGTCATAGCGTGGTACTGCATAGGCCATGAGTTCGCGGAAAGCTGCGCTTTCCACCAACCGAAAGGGCATCATCTCAAACGAGATTAGTTTGGCAATGTGGGCGTTCAAACCCAGTGTACGCGGATGAGAGACTGAGTACTTTCTTGACCTACTCATAGTGTCTGGGAGGGTGAGCTGGACTTGAGAGCTGCATATGGTGGAAGTAGCGGTGGACAGGGCGGACTGAGAGAGGGTTGATGATGGTGATGGAGTTGGTGTTCTTTCTGATGGCCTAGAATCAGTCTTTCATTGATATAACAGTGGGATTCCCTGACTGCTGTGGCCTTGCAACGACACCTCAACATTTGCTGCTGTGCTAACCGGTGGGCTTACAGTGGGGGAAACAATGTAGCGTTGCTGACTACCTTCTTTGTGATCAGTTGCACATGTGGCACTTGAGGTTTGGTGTTGTGTCCACGCTTGCAAGTGCATGGTGTTTAAATGTCTAAGCATGCAACTGGTATTCAAATTTTTCAGATTTTTCCCTCGGCTAAAGGTCTTTGCGCACTTCTTACAGATAACCTTGGCCTGATCATGAGGATTTTGTTCAAAAAAGTGCCACACTGCACTCTTCCTACTTTGGCAGACATTTTGCGGCCTAGCACGCTGTGATCTTTTGACCCTCTGGACAAGCTGTCCAGCAACTCTTTTGATTTTTGGAACCTGTCTTTGGAGTGCTCCGGGCCTGCCAGATAACAGCTGTTGCGATGTCGATGTCTGCTGTGGATGCTCCTCATCTGAGCTATTGGAAGCAGCACCCTCTTCCCCCAATGGATGCCAATCTGGGTGAACAACTGGGTCATCCATCACCTCCTCTTCAATGTCATGTGCACCTTCCTCTGTGTCACCGTGTATGGTGGTATAGTGTGCGGGAAGGGGCACCTGAGTCTCATCAGGGTCAGAATCTGGCTCTGTACACTGCGAGGACAATGTAGTGCTCTGAGTGAATGTACCAGCAGAATCATCCATCAGCGGCTGTGCATCAGTGCACTCCATGTCAGATTCATCTTGGCCTGGGTAATTCACCATTTCACTTGATAATCCAGGCATGGTATGTGAAAACAGCTCCATGGAGTAATCAGTAGTATGGCCTGCGTCATCCTTCAATCTTGGTTGTGGTGAAGGACACAAGGAAAGGTGTGGTTCATGAACATGAGCCTCCAATGACGACTCAGTGCTTTTACTTTTTACAACTGAAGAAGAGGAGGCGATAGAGCTGGAGGCTGAGTCAGCAATGTAAGACAAAACTTTTTCCTGATGCTCTGGCTTTAAAAGCGGTTTGCCAACTCCTAGAAAACTAAGCCTTCGAAGCCTTATGGAGCCAGACGATGACGCAGGCTCAACACCTCCTGCATTCTGTCCTATTTTGCTCTTGCCACTACCATCAGATCCACCACCAACACCATCATTACCAGCTGCCAACCCCCGCCCAATTCCACGGCCTCTTCCACCAGCCTTCCTCATTTTTGGTAGAAATGTAGACAAAATCCAACAAACTATATAGTAATGTAAAACAAGGTACAAGGTGTCTACAGGACAAGGGAGATTTTGAATTTCTGCTCACACTAGTGGACACTGGACACTTTTGGATTGTGTGAGGCCCACTGAATATCTGAGCACTATGTCACAGGCTCGATGGCACAGCTGTGACCAAAGTGACTAGAGGATAAGTGAGATTTTGAATTTCTGCTCACACTAGTGGACACTGGACACTTTTGGATTGTGTGAGGCCCACTGAATATCTGAGCGCTATGTCACAGGCTCGATGGCACAGCTGTGACCAAAGTGACTAAAGGATAAGTGAGATTTTGAATTTCTGCTCACACTAGTGGACACTGGACAGTTTTGGATTGTGTGAGGCCCACTGAATATCTGAGCGCTATGTCACAGGCTCGATGGCACAGCTGTGACCAAAGTGACTAGAGGATAAGTGAGATTTTGAATTTCTGCAGACACTTGTGGACACTGGACACTTTTGGATTGTGTGAGGCCCACTGAATATCTGAGCGCTATGTCACAGGCTCGATGGCACAGCTGTGACCAAAGTGACTAGAGGATAAGTGAGATTTTGAATTTCTGCAGACACTTGTGGACACTGGACACTTTTGGATTGTGTGAGGCCCACTGAATATCTGAGCGCTATGTCACAGGCTCTATGGCACAGCTGTGACCAAAGTGACTAGAGGATAAGTGAGATTTTGAATTTCTGCAGACACTTGTGGACACTGGACACTTTTGGATTGTGTGAGGCCCACTGAATATCTGAGCGCTATGTCACAGGCTCGATGGCACAGCTGTGACCAAAGTGACTAGAGGATAAGTGAGATTTTGAATTTCTGCTCACACTAGTGGACACTGGACACTTTTGGATTGTGTGAGGCCCACTGAATATCTGAGCGCTATGTCACAGGCTCGATGGCACAGCTGTGACCAAAGTGACTAGAGGATAAGTGAGATTTTGAATTTCTGCAGACACTTGTGGACACTGGACACATTTGGATTGTGTGAGGCCCACTGAATATCTGAGCGCTATGTCACAGGCTCGATGGCACAGCTGTGACCAAAGTGACTAGAGGATAAGTGAGATTTTGAATTTCTGCAGACACTTGTGGACACTGGACACTTTTGGATTGTGTGAGGCCCACTGAATATCTGAGCGCTATGTCACAGGCTCGATGGCACAGCTGTGACCAAAGTGACTAGAGGATAAGTGAGATTTTGAATTTCTGCAGACACTTGTGGACACTGGACACTTTTGGATTGTGTGAGGCCCACTGAATATCTGAGCGCTATGTCACAGGCTCGATGGCACAGCTGTGACCAAAGTGACTAGAGGATAAGTGAGATTTTGAATTTCTGCTCACACTAGTGGACACTGGACACTTTTGGATTGTGTGAGACCCACTGAATATCTGAGCGCTATGTCACAGGCTCGATGGCACAGCTGTCACCAAAGTGACTAGAGGTAAGTGAGATTTTGAATTTCTGCAGACACTTGTGGACACTGGACACTTTTGGATTGTGTGAGGCCCACTGAATATCTGAGCACTATGTCACAGGCTCGATGGCACAGCTGTGACCAAAGTGACTAGAGGATAAGTGAGATTTTGAATTTCTGCAGACACTTGTGGACACTGGACACTTTTGGATTGTGTGAGGCCCACTGAATATCTGAGCGCTATGTCACAGGCTCGATGGCACAGCTGTGACCAAAGTGACTAGAGGATAAGTGAGATTTTGAATTTCTGCAGACACTTGTGGACACTGGACACTTTTGGATTGTGTGAGGCCCACTGAATATCTGAACGCTATGTCACAGGCTCGATGGCACAGCTGTGACCAAAGTGACTAGAGGATAAGTGAGATTTTGAATTTCTGCAGACACTTGTGGACACTGGACACTTTTGGATTGTGTGAGGCCCACTGAATATCTGAGCGCTATGTCACAGGCTCGATGGCACAGCTGTGACCAAAGTGACTAGGGGATAAGTGAGATTTTGAATTTCTGCAGACACTTGTGGACACTGGACACTTTTGGATTGTGTGAGGCCCACTGAATATCTGAGCGCTATGTCACAGGCTCGATGGCACAGCTGTGACCAAAGTGACTAGAGGATAAGTGAGATTTTGAATTTCTGCAGACACTTGTGGACACTGGACACTTTTGGATTGTGTGAGGCCCACTGAATATCTGAGCGCTATGTCACAGGCTCGATGGCACAGCTGTCACCAAAGTGACTAGAGGATAAGTGAGATTTTGAATTTCTGCAGACACTTGTGGACACTTTTGGAATGTGTGAGGCCCACTGAATATCTGAGCGCTATGTCACAGGCTCGATGGCACAGCTGTGACCAAAGTGACTAGAGGATAAGTGAGATTTTGAATTTCTGCAGACACTTGTGGACACTGGACACTTTTGGATTGTGTGAGGCCCACTGAATATCTGAGCGCTATGTCACAGGCTCGATGGCACAGCTGTCACCAAAGTGACTAGAGGATAAGTGAGATTTTGAATTTCTGCAGACACTGGACACTTTTGGAATGTGTGAGGCCCACTGAATATCTGAGCGCTATGTCACAGGCTCGATGGCACAGCTGTGACCAAAGTGACTAGAGGATAAGTGAGATTTTGAATTTCTGCAGACACTTGTGGACACTGGACACTTTTGGATTGTGTGAGGCCCACTGAATATCACAGCGCTATGTCACAGGCAGAAATTGGCTAGTGTATCACAAACTACAAGGTGTATGTAGAATTGGGCAGAGTAGGAATCTCCCTAGAGTGCAGGTCTGTAAGAACGGAACATGTCCTCGACTTATTCTCACAGAGTGACACAGATAGCTTCACTGTGGCTGTGATAACAGCCGTTACACGGTACTGTGTGAGGAGCGTACACCGCTGTATGGTGTGAAAAAATGCACGCTCAGTACCTCAGCAGGACAAAAAAAAAAATTGGGATTGCTTTTAAAAAAGCAGTTTGCAGCTCAGTACCTCAGCAGGACAAAAAAAAAATTGGGATTGCTTTTAAAAAAGCAGTTTGCAGAGCAGTGGGTAAACAGCAATGCAGCTGTCAGGAAGCCTTAGAAGGCAGCCCAACAACCAACACCACTGATACACCACAATATAGCCTCCCCTTGCACTGCACACACAGTGACTGGTGTGTTGTACAGGCACAATCGCTAGCAGCAGAAGCAGTTTTTTTTCTTCTTCCCTGCCTAACACTCTCCCTACAGAATCAGCAGCAACCTCTCCCTATGCTAAGATCGGCAGAAGTAAGATGGCGGTCGGCGTGCACGCCCTTTTATACCCCCTGTGACGCCCACCAAAGCAAGCCAATCACTTGCATGCCCTTCTGAAAGATGGTGGTGACCCGTGCCTATGTCATCACGTTGCCCACAGTGTCCGTGGATCCTGATTGGCTGAAAAAGAGCGCAAAGCAAACTTTTGAAACGCGACTTTGGCGCGTAAGTCGCCGACCTCGTGGCCGACCTCATCCTAGGGTCGAGTTTCGTTTCATGAAACCCGACTTTGCCAAAAGTCGGCGACTTTTGAAATTTTTCGACCCGTTTCGCTCAACTCTAGTCTTAGGGCCTGGCTCCCCCACTGCAACCCGGTCCCTCCACTTTCAGATCCGTCCCCACGGGTGGCCTCCGCACTTCCTGTGCCCAAAGGACCCCTTTTGTCCTCCCAGAAGCTTCCTTTAGGCTCCCCTCACAACTCTCTCTCCAGCTCTTCCTACTGCAGTCCTTCTCTGACTGACTGACTCCCTGAATCTTTCCAGAACAATCTTCTTACCTCCGCACTAGCTCCTCCCACCAACTGTCACTGCTCACTCACTCTCACCTTCTAAGCTCCTCCCCATTTTCTTACCTTCCCCACTCACTCCCCAACACCCTTCCCTAGCCAGCCTGGGATGAGGCCATCCTCCCTAAGGGTGCACCCAGATGCCCTGACTGAACTGGTGTGTGTTGGGTGCAAGTGTTAGAGTCCTGGGTAGTGCCCTCTCCTTACCTGAGAGTGGGATACCACACCTCTGGATGAGATGCAGTACCTCTGTGGCGACTGGACCCTCACGGGCACCACATTCAGGGATTCTACCGTACAGTCAACATACTGTATTTTACATATACAATACTCAGCCAGATATATTACCCCAGTGGTGTTACAGTTGATAAAGGGTATAATAGAGAACTGTACCCAATGTGGATTTTTTTTTGCAATAAAATATTATATTATTATTGTTCACTGTCTCAAACAATTTTTTGAGAAGATGCTTTTGATGATATTTATAATGTCGTAATATTGCAAACTATACTGTTGAAAAAGTGATGATATGTTTGTTATTTTTGTCATTATTTCTGTGGGCAGTGTTTTTCCCAGTTTTTTTTGTCACTTAACAGATTGTTCCTGTCAATTGTTGCGACTATTGAATTCACTCTACCCAATGTCTATTTTGTATAGCCTATCTCTTGCAACCTTGATATCACTTTATTACTATTTGTAAAAAAAAACCTGCTAATCGAAGAGCAGTTCCTCTTTGTTCTGATTTAAATCTTTTTCTGGCATATATTTGATTATCTATGTAGGATGACAAGAATGCGCCTCCAAAACTGAGTTGTTGCCTGTTGATTTCCTGTATGGAAAAATAGAAATGCTTTTCTTCAAAATATTGCCCACTAAAGTGATATCAAGGTAATTTACATTTGTGGTATCAAAAAAATCATAATTTGAGATTAAATGAATTATATAATTAATACAATTTTCAGCTTATTTCTCAGTACCTTTCCATATAAATATCACATTTATATAGCGCCCAATAAATTCAACCAGATGACAAAAGGGATTGGAATCACTAAATAGAAATCTATCCTCTCTAACTGCCACAACCAAATTTGCTCAGAAGGGTGGAGAAGTTCCCTCCCATACTAACACACTGTTTCTGGAGAAAATTGTTTTTATCAAATGAAAAATTGTTGTCTGCTAGTAAAAAAGAAACCACTATAATCAAAAAACCTTGGATTGCTTTGGTGTAAGAACTGTACTTATTAAGAAAATAGTTCAGACTTTCTATAGCTACTATGTGTATTATGTAGAACGGATGGAAAAAGGTTCACTATATCGCAGCTAAGCCACTTGTAAGAGGGACACCAGTTATGATGATGTAGTGTGGTAATTAATGCTTTTGTGTCCCTGATATAACCTGATAATTTACATACGAAAGGTTGTAAATAATGGTCAATCCATACCCCCAATTTTTCCCCTAGTGAACCAATTCCAGAAATAGTGAATTTGAAAATTGTGGGAAAATTTTTTGTGAATTTTGGGCATACCATGGTAAATTGGTACAAATGGATTTTGAACATATAAATAATCAAGAGTTTTTTATCCAGAGCAATTAAACCCATCCCTTCCTCTAATAATTTACAATATCTCCATTGAAAGATTGGCAGGGTATCAGATAACATGCTGGTGTATATATCTTTATAATTTAGGGCATTTAAATTCCCGAGAGATAAAGCAAAGAATATAACGCAACAATTCCCAACCCTTATCTGCTGCTCTTTTTCTAGTAAGTCCTTATTGTTCCGTAATTCCTTAACAGCAGACGTTTCTTTCTTAGTTAAATTATTCTTTAGGCTTTTCAGTTGTTGATCAAAGAGTACTAAATCCCTTTCTATAAGTTCCTGAAATTGATCCAAGTTTGCTGGTCTAGAATGCACTAGATAGTAAAAGGAATTGTGTGTTGTAAAAGTCTCATTTAGTGAATCAACTGCCATCAATGATGCAGATTGAATCTCAATTAGAAATCTCCAATGTGTAAGTTCCTTAAAGAAAATAAGAAGATGTTTTGAAAAAAATCATGTGGATTCTCATATGAATTTGAAACATGTGTTTCTGCTGCTGAGGAGTTGTGGAGAAAAATAACATTTAAGTGTTACAGTTCTGACTAGTTTGTTCACATCAAGTATGGTTTCAAAATGTCAAACTTGGTAGTGGGGGAAAACCTCACACCCTTTAATAGTAGAGAAATATGTGCAGTAGACAGTATAAAGCAAGATAGGTTCCAGACTGGACAAATTGGAGATAATTTCACACAATTTTGTCTGAACAAAATTGTTGGCAGCTTTTCAAAATTGTGGGTAAACAATTTTGTTTCAAGCATGTGATGCTCGTTCAAACTCATCTGTGGCAAGTAAAAGGTGTGAGCAATATGAAAATCACACATGAAACCAGATAAAAAGGGAGCAGTTGGCTCAATCTTTGCATTGTGTGTCTATGTGTGCCACACTAAGAATGGAGAACAGAAAGCAGAGGAGAGAACTGTTTGAGGATTTGAGAAAAAAAATCATTTAAACATATCAACAATCTCAAGGTTACAAGTCCATCTCCAGAGATCTTTATGTTCCTTTGTCCACAGTGTTCAACATAATCAAAAAGTTTACATCACATGGCACTGTAACTTATCTCCTTGGATGCTTACGGCAGAAAAAAATTGATTACGGCTAAGTGTACACATGTGAAATTCCCGAGGAAATTTCCATGGGAATTTTGGAATTCCATGCTGCGGGAAATATGCAAGAAATCCGCATTTTAAATTCCTGCCTATTTCCCGAGGAAAAACTAGCGTTTTGTAAGCGTAATTAGCTCGCTTGGAAAACTGATTGACAGGTTGGTCACACTTGTCAAACATAGTTTTTGACAAGTGTGACCAACTTTTTACTATTGAGGCTGCCTATGCAGCATAAGTAGTAAAAAGATCTAATGTTAAAAATAATAAAAAAATAAAAAATCGTGTTCTTCTCACCTTCTCGCATCCCACACAGCATTCCCGATCCTCGCAATGCTCCCGCCAATTCCCATTCCCAGCGATGCCTTGCGACAATGACCTTTGATGACGTTGTGATCTCGCAAGACTGCTACGATATCGCGAGACCGCGACATCATCGAAGTTCATTGTCACAAGGCATCCCTGGTAACGGGAGTTGGCGGGAGCATCGCTGAGGCCTGGTGACGCTGCGAGGGACGCCGGAAGGTGAGAATATCACGATTTTTTATTTTAATTCTATTTTTAACAGGAATATGGCACCCAGAGCCTGGAGGAGAATCTTTTCTCTTCCAGACCGTGGGTACCAGCCGCAAATTTTCCGCTTACTTTTCACATGGTGGGCATTGCCTCATGCGGAAAGTAAGCGGAACAATGCATTCCTATGTGTGCAGATTTTCCCACGATTCCACACAAAGAATGAACATGCTGCGTATTTTTTCGTGATGCAATACCGCCATGGAAAAATACGCAGCATTAGCACAGCATGTGAGGAACGCCATAGGATTGCATGGGATGCTTTCTTTTGCGTTTACGCTGCAAAATCGCATGCTTAAAAAATGCAGCGAAAACGCCAAAAAAAACACCATGTGTGCACACAGCCTAAAGGTTGCAACATAGCATAGTCCATATGGTGAATAAGCAGCCCCAAACAAGTTCCAAAGAAATTCAATCTGTCCTGCAGGCTGAGGGTGTATCAGTGTCTGTGCCTGGGTATACAGTGGTATGCCAGAATATCCAGTTTTATGACGTAAAAAAAGTGAAGCTTTAAATATTCAACCTACACTGAAAAATTCCTTTCTTTTCCAAATCCCATTGAACACCTGTGGAGAGATCTTAAAATTGCTGTTTGGAGAAGGTGCCTTCAAATACAATAGAACTGGATCAGTTTGCAAAAGAAGAGTGGCCCAAAATTCCCGCTGAGAGGTGTAAGAAGCTTGTTGATGGTTTTAGGAATTGATTGCAATTAATTATTCCAAAGGGTGCATGTCATAGAAAATATTAAAATCTCTATGACTCTGTCGTGAAGGGGCATTCTGCCCCTCCCTTCCATCTCTCTTCTACAGTGGGACAAGAGCGTGCAATACAGCTGACACTCTTAGAAATAGACTTGCAATGGACATGGAGAAGTAGTGAATTGTATAGTTTAACATATGGGGAATGAGTAAGGATACCATTACACTAAGCGACGCACCAGCGATCCCGACAACGATACAACCTGGTAAGTATCGCTGTTATGTTGCTAAATAAGCGCTAGTAAGCTGTCAAACAGACAGATCTACTCAACGACGCAGCAACAATCCGGTGATCCGTACAACGACCTCAGCGGTCATTGGGACCTTGTCACACAGCAGCTATTCTGACAGCTCCCACCTGCGTCCCTGAGTTCTGAGTCACTAATGAGGTTGCTCGTTGGTGTCAAACACAGCGATGTATGCTGGCCAGTGGGACACCAGCAATCAAAAAATTGCCCAGGACATTCGAGCACGCTCATCGACATCGCAGTAGGGGCCCGGTCGCCGCTATGTGTCACACATAGCAAGATCGCTGGCGAGGTCGCTGTTGCATCACAAAATCTGTGATGTTTCAGCGATCTCGCTAACGATCTTGCTATGTGAAATGGGCCTTAAGACTGTGTTGTATAGATTGGAGATAAAGAAAAATGAACAAGCCTAATTAACATGCAGGTGCTCCTTTTATGAGAAAAGACCATAGTGGACAGAATAAGGATGTCTGTTGTAGATGGACAAAGAGTTACAAATTGGAGAAATAGGTAAGACAGGAAAAGGTTTTGGCCCATGTGAAGTCATTACGGGGGTGTATCTCTGGTACTAATAAAAGGTCAAGCCAAATGTTGATCTTTGTTCCTGTAGAGAGATTCACATTGCATATGCATGAATCCCATTAGCTGAATATCCCCTAAATCAAATTGCTCTCTTTCGGCTAAGTTGACTTATCTCTGCGAGCTGCATAGTAAGTTTCTTCATTTATTATCCTATGTACTGTTTACACTGTATTGTTTTGTCTCCTTTGTAAAATCTTTTGAACATTTTTTTGTAAACACTGCCTTGTTTTGGATTAAATATAAAATTTAATAGTTCTGTTATTTTTGATCTGTAAACCTCACCCCTGAAAGCCATACTCTACCAGAACCATACCTCCAGTCGGCCTGAATATAAAAATCGACTGGTGGTGGCAGCGAGTAGTGCTGGGGTTATCGTAGAGTCTGCAGTGACTGTATTGGGGGTATATACATACTGTATATATATATATATATATACAGTATATATACATATATTCCCTGCACTGGCAGTTTCCTAATAACCAGCCTATTAGTGAAACAGCCTGCGACCTCCTCCATTGATCATCTGTTAATCCTATAATTGTCCAGACAATAGAGAGCTGTTGGACACAGATCACAGCAGGTGATACTGCATGACCTTCCTGGGCTGTTATGACTTGACAAATTGGTGGCAGCGGTGGGATATTAAGAGCCCTTTACACATAGCGATATCGCTAGCGATATCACTAAAGCGTCACCGATTTTGTGACGCAGCAGCGATATCACTAGCGATATCGCTACATGTGATACTCACCTCCGACCGGCTCCCCTGCTGGCTATCGCTGATCATGCGAGATCGGCCTGGTCAATTTCTCATCATCGGCTTACTGCTGGTGCCGAAGAGCGAGCCATGGACGCGAGCGGAAGACGTCACCCTCGCCGCGTCTGACAGGTAAGTACGACTGCCGACCGCTGCTGCATCGCTAGTGAGATCTGCCTGTTTGGCAGTCACTAGTGACCATTTAGCAATGCCCCGGCAATCCTGACCGGGTGATATCGTGGTCGGGATCGCTTGTGCATCGCTAAATGTAACAGGGCCTTTACAGAACATCAGTGGCCTAGTTTGAGAAATTATTCCTGCCACTTAAAGGTTGCATGGTTCTTGTAAGGATTGTGTACACAGTTTTGAGGAAACAGACTTGGTGTTTCGATTTTTTTTATCTGGGACAATACTGTACATGTAGCAGTTACACCCATTCCCTCTCTTGTTTTTCTGTCCTATATTTGTTTGACAATGATGGCTATGTTTGGAGATCTCTGGTGTAACCAGCAGTCCAAGGACACTCTTATTGCCTTCTGTGTGCTGAGATGGATTGACTCCATGGGCAAAACCAAGCACTAAATGATTACTGAACTGTTGCAAAGTGACAAAGAGCCAGTCCAGCACCAGAGCCCTGATGAAGTGAAGGCCAGCCAAGGCACAGGTGGTGCTGCTGCAGATGGCCCATCTGTGAATGCCAGCCATACTGCAACCTGGGTAGTGTGGACCCCCACCTGCAGATGGCCTTGGAACAACTCGACACAGATAACCACTCATTTCGGGCACTATTCATACCCTTTTATACTTATGCAGAAATGTATGAAATATGCAATAAATAGTCTCATTCATCAAGTACATCTCTGATACATTATGTAGATTGCCATAGGATATATTCTGACTTCTTTCAGCTACAGGCAGAGGTATACTGTGGTCTATGAGGTAGTAAATAACATTGGGTTCTGACATTTATGTGGCTGTTACTTTATAAGATACCACTTGCTTAAAAGATCATGCATCATGGTTGTGCCTATAACCCAAGTTGAAGATGAAATGTACTCTTAATGGACTAAAGTTAAAGAAGACACATGTCCTTTGTATTCTAGGCAATATATATATATATATATATATATATATATATATATATATATATATATATATTATATATGTTCATTTTAAAAATTAGAAAAAGGAAATTGGGCTGATGCAAAATTTTGGACACACTTGGAGATTTGAATGCTCAAGTAACTTTGAACAAGGCTTCAGACTTTAATTAGCCTGTTAAGATTAAGGCTTGCTAGCTATCATCATTAGGAAATGCCAGGTTATGAAAATTTCCAAGGTTTAAAAAAACCCAGCATCCTCTAACCTTATTCCAAAAAACAGCAGCCAGTAGTTCTTTGAAGTTGCTGCCTAGGATTCTGAAAATGAAAATGCTGGAGGTCAACAAGGCAGGAGAAGGCTATAAGAAGATAGCAAAATGTTTTCAAGGTACTCTTTCCTCAGTTAAAAATGTAATTAAGAAAAGGTAATTAACAGGAACAGTGGAGTTTAAGATATGGTATGGAAGACCAAGCAAAATTTCAGAGAGAGCTGCTCATAGGATTGCTAGATAGGCAAATCAGATACTCAGATGCTTGACTGCAAAAGACCTTGAGAAAGATTTAGCAGACTTTGGATTTATGGTATATTTTTCTACTGTTCAGAGACATCTGCACAAATATGGCCTTCTTGAAAGAATCATCAGAAGAAAATCTCTCCTGCATACTCACCATAAAATTCAGAGTCAGAAGTGTGCAAAATAACATCTAAACAAGGGTGATGCATTTTGGAAACAAGTCCTGTGGACCGAAGAGGTTGAAATAGAACTCCTTGGCCACAATGAGCAAAGTTATGTGTGACTAAAAAGGGCACAGAATTTCAGGAAAAGAACATCTCGCCAACCAGTAAGCATAGTGGTGGATCAATCATGCACTGGGGTTGTGTTGCAGCCAATGACATGGGGAATATTTCCTTGGTAGAGGGAAGGATGGATTCAAAGAAATTTCAACAAATTTTGATGCAAACATAAATCTATCTGTAAAAGAGGATGGTTTCTACAAAAGGATAATGATCTTAAACACACGTCGAAAATCCACAATAGACTGCCACCAAAGGAGAAAGCTGTAGGTTTTACAATGGCCCTCACAGTCCCCTGATCTGAACATCACTGAAAATATGTGACTAGATTTTAAAATAGCAGTGCATGCAAAACGACCCAGGAATCTCACAGAACTGGAAGAATTTTACAAGGAAGAATGGATGAAAATCCCTCAAACAAGAATTGAAAGACTCTTTGCTGGTTGCTAAAAGTGTTTACAAGCTGTGAAATTTGCAAAATGGATTGCTGTAAGATACTATCCTTGCAGGGTGCCAAAACTTTTGCATTGGCCCATTTTTCTTTTTAAAATTTTTAAAATGTAAAGCATGAAACTATATATATATATTATATATAGATATATATATATATTTGCATCAAATGCAAAATAAATGTGTCATCTTTAACTTTAGGCCTTTTACAGATCATTTCATCCGCAGCTTAACTGTTTATAATAACAGTAATTTTGACCAGGGGTGCCCAAACATTTGCATGCCACTGTAACTAGGTAACAGCAGTATTTTCTACTGACAATGGACTCTATCCACAGAAAAATATTTGCCATACTGTTAAAAATGTCAAGGAATGTTTTGAAGAACAAGTCAAATTGTTTTAGTAGTTGAAATGGTCGCCAGATTTCCAAGATCTCAGTAAGATTGAGCATGTGTCAGTAGCATAGCTACTGGGGGGGCAGAGTGGGATGTTGCCCCGGGCCCCCTCACAAAAGGGGCCCACCGAGAGTGACTGTCACTTGTTTGATGATGCAGAACACAGCACAAGAGGAGAGCAGGAAAATGCCTGCTCCTCTGCCTGACTGAGATTCTTCACGCCGGGTAACACAGTGGCCAGTGGCAGAGTTTCCCTCCTGGCTCCTGCAGTGTACAGTGCCGGCTTTACTGACCTCTTGTGGAGCTTCTACCGGATTGCAGTTTGGTGCACGCTGGGATTGTCTCAGGACCGCTGGGTCCGAGTGCCCAACCAGCATTTCTCCCATACACTTCCTGGTCCTGCCTCACTGCCTGCAAAGTAACCAGGTAAGTGGGGATGGAATGGAAATGTAGATTGATTAAATGTAGGCATGTCATTGTCACTGGGGGTGAATATGAGAGGATGAGGGTATTGTGGGGCTTAAATGGAGGAGGGAGACAGGGCACTGGGGAGCTGAATGTGAGAGGATTTGGGGTATTGTGGGGGCTGAAGTGGAAGAAGGGGACAGGGCACTTGAGGCTAAATGTGAGAGGATGGGGTATTGTGGGGGCTGAAGTGGAGGAGGGGGACAGGGCACTGGGGGGCTGAATGCGAGAGGATTGGGGGTATTGTGGGAGCTGAAGTGGAGGAGGGGGGCAGGGCACTGGGGGCCTGAATGTGAGAGGATTGGGGGTATTGTGGGGCCTGAAGTGGAGGAGGGGGATAGGACACTGGGGAGTGAATGTGAGAGGATGGGGTATTATGAGAGAGGAGGGACATGGCACTCGGGGGTGAATGTGAAATGATGGGGGCATTGTGGGGGAGCGGGACAGGGCACTGGGGGAATGAATGTGTGAGGATGGGGGTATTGTGGGGGCTGAAGTGGAGGAGGGAGACAGGGCACTGGGGAGCTGAATGTGAGAGGATGGGGGTATTGTGAGGGCTGAATTGGGAGAGGGGCAACAGAGCCCTGGGGGGGCTGATTATTATACTGTTTTGTTAATATATTATATGCCCTCTAATACATGTAATAGTTGCTGTCTGGGGGATGAAGATGGGAAGGTAGGGGGCTTTTGATACTTACTTGCTGGGTCTTATACAGGTATTAATATATCAAGCTCCAATACAGTAACCATGAACTGCATCACATTTAAAGGGGATCTGTCCCCTTCTCAGGACGTATATGACCTATTAATATAGGCATACGGGTAATAAAAATATGTATTCCTCATATTTATGGTCTTGTTGTGGAGAAATGTTATATTCTCTTGTTATGTTAATGATTTCATCCAGGCTCCAGGGCATGCGGTGCTGTGAGAAATCCCTGCCTCCTGTCTTCATTGTGATACCCCCTCCTATCAGCTTCAGTTATGGCCCCGAAATCCCACGCCTGTGCCCTGCACTCCCTCAGGAATACACACTTCATCCTCCCTTCTATGGGTGCTGCATTCAGGGATATTCTGCTCAGGCGCTGGCGACTTCCACTCCAGTGACCTTCGGTGTGCGCGCCGATAAGGTGCTCTCCCCACTTCCTCCCTGCATAGCCATCACCATGTACACATGGTTCCTAGTGATAACTGTGCAGGGAGGAAGTGGGGAGAGCATGTTATTGGCACGCACACCGGAGGTCACAGTGACTTGCCTGCATAGAAAATCCTAGGATGCAGTGCCCATAGAAAGGAGGAAGAGGTTCAGATTGTGGTGACTCGCAGGACGCGAGTGCAGGATTCCAGCACCATAATTGACATACATGGGAGGGAGGTAGTATTATAATGAAGAAAGGAGGCAGGCCCTGGAATCTGGAAGAAATCACTAACATAAAGAAAGAATATAACATTTATCAGCAACATGACCATTAATATGATTAATACAGGTAGGACTAGCGTAACATTTCTATAACCTG
This sequence comes from Dendrobates tinctorius, assembly GCF_039654945.1. Taxonomy (NCBI): domain Eukaryota; kingdom Metazoa; phylum Chordata; class Amphibia; order Anura; family Dendrobatidae; genus Dendrobates; species Dendrobates tinctorius. The sequence continues at coordinate 28,088,668 of NW_027361732.1, read as the reverse complement.
TATGCCCATATTGATAGGTCATACATGTCCTGGAAGGTTACAGATTCCCTTTAAAGTACCACTCCACCTTTTTTTTTATTACACCGCTGGAATGACGCCTTAAAAGCCAAGACCTCTACCGACTGTCTAATTCTCACCTTCCGGTGTTTTTATCTGTTTTCGCTGCTCGGTTGCATCTCCTGCAGTTTGTGACCTGTCCGCTGCTCCAGTGTTTAAAGGAGCAATGCGGAGGTCACTAATCAATGTGAGTCTAGGAGAGCCTAGTTCTGGCCTCATTCTCACCTCTTTCTTGCCTTGTTCTGGTTCTCATAGACTTAAATTGAGCGCTTGTGACGTGTCTTCTAACTTCTGGCCAGTCAGAAGCTGCTCTCACAAGTTTGAGTCACGGGACTGGAGCTGTGCGAAAAACAGGTGAATACGCCGTAGGGTGAGTATATGACCGGGGCAGGGAACTAGCGCTTAAACTACCACTTTAAGTAATTTATTATTATAAAGGTAATTACGGCTTGGAATAAATGTCTGTAGTCACTTTATGTGACTGAAGACTGCCAAATCATAACAGGGAACGCCTTCTGCATGAACCCCCAATATCACTGGCGTTTTCAGGCGGTCATGGACCCCATATTTGCTATGTGCATGTGTCGACTAGAAAGGTTTGGTTTCTCTCAATAGAAGAGAATTGAGAGAAGCCAAAATAGTCATCACATGACCGCCTGCTGACATCCTGTACATGGGGAGACTCTGGGGACATTATTAAATGTTAAGTGGGTACTTAAGCATTATTGTTATTGGGACTCAGAGTATTGTGACCGTAAATGTTGCATATGGGGTATTATTACTTTTTAGGGACAAAATGTGGAGGGCACTAGCACAGGGTATTAATATTTTTAGGGGGGAATTTTACCATCTAGAGAGCACAAAGGTGGCATTATTACTATGTAAGGGGCACAGTGGTGGCATTATTACTATGTAGGGGCACAGTGGTGGCAGTACTATATGGAGTAGTAAGAGAAGCCGTTATTGTACCACACAGCAGGTACTGTAGGACACATATGGCAGCAGTGTGGCTCAGTATTGGAATATCAGCAGAATGAGTAGTTTGTTCAGGTTGGGCATAGATATGGATGGTGCAGGAAATGTGAGAAGTCAGATGTGTCTTTGTTGTAATCTCTGCAGATGAGTCCTGGCTGGAGAAGTTGTCATGTCGGTCTGGGCCAGATGGAAAGGATGGGAAAAGTGAACGATTCCATAAGAAGGAATGTCAGCAGTAAGTCACCATCAATAGCTGTACTATGATCTCTTATATGGTCTGCAGGACTTGTATCTACCGCTATATGCTCTCCATATAGTAATAGCAGTGTTCATTTTTGTACATAGATTTATTTTCAATCACAGAGCAGTCATACGATATGATACGATGCACTTTATTGATCCCAAGGGAAATTATGGTATCATAGCAGTGTTATAACAGCATTACAAACAAAACATTATGAACAGCATTACATAGAGTAATTACTAGACACATATCCTGCGCATGACTAACCACAATACGTAACAAACAAGGTACACCAATCTCTGATCATTTCCATTAGGGTGCCAGCCATAGGTCATAGCTAACTTTCACCCTTAGTGAATTGTTATACATCCCCATAGCAGTAGGCACAAACGATTTCCTGAATTTCTCCTTCTTGCACCTTAGTAGGATTTGACAGCTGCTGAATGTGCTAATCTGCTGATGTTCCCCTATACTCACAAATAGGGTGCACCACGTAGCTGTAGTAAGGATTACCTGGTTAGGGGCCCACTCAGATTCTTTGAGCCCCCTAAGCTGAAACCCTAGCTATACCTCTGGCATGTGTGGTGTGTTCTGGAAAAATAATAGTAGTAATGCTACGTCTTGCTGTCTAAGTCCATACTTAGAGATTGTTTTCGCAACCCAAAGGGAGACTTCACAATATAAAGCACAATACAGGGTGATTCAAAAGGGATGGGGCAAAATTATAATCTCAGTATGCATAACTGAGAGAACATACACTAATTTATTAACATGAATAGACATAATCTGAGACATATCCTTGGATATGGATTCCGCTATTTCTGTGATGTGTTTTCTTAGGCTGATTATATCCTTTGTTTGGGGAGGAGCGTAGGCAGATAAACCAAGTCTTTGATTTAACCCCAAAGAACGAAGTTGCAGAGTGTTTGATCTGGTGATCATGGAGTCCAGTGCAACATTAGTGAGTTATCTTTTCACTAACAATGTCAGTAACAAGTCCAGGTTGAAGTAGCCAATTACAGCATCTTCAGCAGAAAAGAAGCGACCACAGACTTTGTGCCTGCTCATTGCACGGAACATTTTACTTTGTACAAGTTCTTAATGTGCTCATTAAGGGCACATGTTTTTTTTGCTGCTATTTCTAACAATGTGGTAATTGACATTCCTACTAAGGTGAAAGGTAGCTTCATCACTGAACATCAGCTTGTCAGAGAATTCATCTTCTTCCAGTTGGCCCTGCAAATCAATGCAACAGTCATGGCATTTTGGTTTGTCTTCTGGTTTCAGCCCATGAAGAATGAGTAATCTTTATGGCTTACAATACAGACTGTTTTTTAATATAAGCCATTATATGCAATGTGGCACCTGTAGTTCCATACTAGTCATCTTGGTCCACGTTCTAAGACTATTCTCATACATGGATCAAATTCTGTTCACCAACTCTTCCAAAGTCTTTGGACTTTTGCTCTGACATAAACACCCAGTGGTTTTGAGCTGCTTCACCCAACATGAAGTTCAGTTTCCAAGAAAGAGCACATTTATTAAATCAATTCTGAAAGTTTCGCTATACTGTCACAACAGACTTACAAATATGTTATATCTAAACAGTTTTTTATTTCTTCAGTGCTGCCATCTCATACCATGCTATGGAAGCAAATTTTAAATTTTGTTCTTTAAAAATGAAAGCTCTGATTTGCTGCAATGTGCAACTAAGCCAGTTTTGCTTTGATTTTCAGCCACTGGCTATTTATCACTGTTATTACTTCAAATGCACTTGTAGTACACCATCGTTTTTGAATAGTCCTGTATGTATACACCATTTTTTTTTAACAGACTTTGTATTAGGGTTGCCGGATCGCACTAAATAAGAATAACTAATAGAATGCGATTGCAACCTGGGGTTCACTGTGCAGAGATGTTTTCCTGCTGCTAGTAACAATGGCGGAGTCATGCGACAAGCGTTCACCAGAAAGCACTCTGTGTTTACTACACACTGTGTAGACTGAACGCAGGATACCATACTGATAGCGTCTCAGAGAGGTATGCACTGGAAAAGGAATACCAGCTCAGCTACCTGCGGAGTGGAAAAGTAAATAAAGCTAACACAGTTGTCCACCGAGTGGCGCAAAAATATGAGTACCAAGATCAGCTAATCACCAAATGGTACTAAAAGAGGTGTGTGCAATGCCCAGTTGGAACCAAAAGGGTTTAAGCACGTGGGTTTGACTGTGCCCCATAACTGACCCGTGCTAACTGCACACGTGGCCGAGACAGGTGCTAGGCCATGCCAAAAGGAAAGCCTGCCTCTTTAAGGAAAGCTAGGACTCGCACAGCCGACAGAGCTGCAAAGTCTTCACCCACACACACATGAACTCAAATGACATTAGCGTGCCGACGTGCACCCTAGAGGACCTGTTATAGGTTCAGGTCATGTCCAGTTGGACAGGACCTTGCTTGTGGACCAATCTAGAGTTGCCACATCACCAGAGCAGCGGACAACCGACCACCAATGAGAGGTCGCCACACGAGCATGCTCAGTAGGGTGATCTCTAGACTTAGCCTCTAGAGCATCTGTTTGTCGCTGCCTATCGCTGGATACCATAGACTTGGCTGGAAGGCAAGCAGCAACCAAGTGAGCAGCATAAGTCTGAGCAAGACGCTGATATGACGTCTTTGCAAAGCAGCCTCCACTGTGGCTGGCGCAAAATGGGAGACCGCAGAGGCAGGCAAGGCTTGGAATCTACCCTGTTCAGTGGGAGAATCCCGGCGCCTAACACTTTGCCTCCATCCTGAGCCATGGAGACTTTTTGGATGAATAATCTGTAGGAAGACTGATCTTGTCTAAGTCTAGATAGGTCCACCAAGGTCTTCTTCACCATTATTTTGATAGTATCAAGCCATCAGGTTGCTGTTCTTCCTCCTGGTCTTGTACCTTCTATTCATCTGACCATGATGTTCTTCTTCAGTGATTGTTCTCTTCATATGATTTGTCCAAAGTTGCAAAGTAGGCAAGCTATTACTTGGTGATCTTTGCTTTGACTGACATATCTGGCATGATCTGTTCCAAAGTTGAGCCAACATTATATATATATATATGGACCGTGAGGAAGGCACATAGTGCTGAAACATGTAGTCCCTTGCTGGAATGCTACCAATTGATTGGAGTTCCTCATACTTTTTATGATATAATGGATTAATAAAGAAGAAGTTTTTACAATTCTGGTGAACTTTCATCCTTTTGCTGGATCCCAATTTCCTCATATTTCTATTTGTTGGGGCATACTCCCTGCCTGGATCCGTGCAAAGTATAGGGTGAACACTGATTACTGCATCAAGAGGAACTCCTTTATGGTGAGCCGGCTATATGTTTTTCACATTGTTTGAACATACAGTGTATATATACAGTATATGTGTGTGTGTATATAAATATATTTATATTTGCTTATGTATATTGCGGTAGATCGGCTCAGTCGGCTGCACACGGAGATAGAAACTGGAACACTGTCTCTTTAAGAACTTTCTTTGGTTTATTACAGGCAGCAAAAAACAAGGTGTAGTAAAACAAATACAACCCTCTGGGAAAAACAGGAAAACAAAACAAAATGGTACACAAAGCACAGTCCTTCGGTTCAGGGTGGTTCCAGCTCAGCAAGTTCTCTAGAGTGTTACTCCACAGACATTGAACACTGCTGCTTCTGGAGGCCAGCTACTTAAGCCCAAGTCCACACCCTGGGGTGGAGATAAGGTGGACATCCTCCCACTCACTCGATGGATGTCCACATAAAACTCAGCCCATTAAACAAATTAGCTGCTAACACCTCACTGCACTTAGTGTGCTGGAGGAAATTCTCTGGGTTTTATATCACTAGCACCATTAAGCGCTTTGAAACATATCTCCCCTCCAGCACTTTACCAGTGACTTTGACCGTATATGTGTATATATATATATATATAGAATCATAGAATCGTAGAGTTGGAAGGGACCTCCTGGGCCATCTGGTCCAACCCCCTGCTCAAAGCAGGATTCGCTAAATCATCCCAGTCAGATGTCTGTCCAGCCTCTGTTTGAAGACTTCCATTGAAGGAGAACTCACCACTTCTCGTGGCAGCCTGTTCCACTCATTGATCACTCTAACTGTCAAAAAGTTTTTTCTAATATCTAATCTGTGTCTCTTCCCATTCAGTTTCATCCCATTGCTTCTAGTCTTTCCTTGTGCAAATGAGAATAAAGTTGATCCTTCTACAATGTGACAGCCCTTTAGATATTTGTAGACAGCTATTAAGTCTCCTCTCAGTCTTCTCTTTTGCAAACTAAACATTCCCAAATCCTGCAACCTTTCCTCATAAGACAGGGTTTGCAGACCGGTCACCATTCTGGTCGCTCTTTTCTGAACTTGCTCCAGTTTGTTGATGTCTTTTTTAAAATGTGGTGCCCAAAACTGGACACAATATTCCAGATGAGGTCTGACCAAAGAGGAGTAGAGGGAAATAATGACTTCACGTGATCTAGACTGTATGCTTCTGTTAATACATCCTAGAATTGCATTTGCCTTTTTTGCTGCTGCATCACACTGTTGACTCATATTCAGTCTGTGATCTATTAGTATACCCAAGTCTTTTTCACATGTGCTGTCACTTAGCCCTATTCCTCCCATTCTATATATGCTTTTTTCATTTTTATTGCCCAGATGTAGTACTTTGCATTTCTCCCTGTTAAAAACCATTCTGTTAGTTGCTGCCCACTTCTCCAGTTTATTTAAATCTTTTTGAATCCTCTCTCTCTCTTCTCTAGTATTAGCTATCCCTCCTAGCTTTGTGTCATCAGCAAATTTAATCAGTTTACCCTCAATTCCTTCATCTAAATCGTTGATAAAGATGTTGAACAATACAGGGCCCAGGACAGAGCCCTGTGGTACCCCACTTGAGACATTCTTCCAACTGGATGTGCAGCCATTTACGACCACTCTTTGGGTCCGATCACTAAGCCAGTTATGAATCCACCTAACAGTTGCCTTGTCCATTCCATACTTAGTCATTTTTTCAATAAGGATTGTATGAGAGACTTTGTCAAATGCTTTGCTGAAGTCAAGATATACTATATCTACAGCATTTCCTTGATCCACCCAATCAGTGATACCGTCATAGAAGGAAATTAAGTTAGTCTGACATGACTTATTAGTTAGAAACCCATGCTGACTCTGTTTAATCACTTCATTCTTATCCAGGTATTGACATACATGTTGTTTAATAATTTATAATATATATACACTCACTGGCCACTTTATTAGGTACACCTGTCCAACTGTGTGTTAAGACTTAATTTCTAATCAGCCAATCACATGGCGGCAACTCAGTGCATTTAGGCATGTAGACATGGTCAAGACAATCTCCTGCAGTTCAAACCGAGCATCAGTATGGGGAAGAAAGGTGATTAGAGTGCCTTTGAACGTGGCATGATTGTTGGTGCCAGAAGGGCTGGTCTGAGTATTTCAGAAACTGCTGATCTACTGGGATTTTCACGCACAACCATCTCTAGGGTTTACAGAGAATGGTCCGAAAAAGAAAAAAAATCCAGTGAGCGGCAGTTCTGTGGCCGGAAATGCCTTGTTGATGCCAGAGGTCAGAGGAGAATGGGCATACTGGTTCGAGCTGATAGAAAGGCAACAGTGACTCAAATTGCCACCCGTTACAACCAAGGTAGGCAGAAGAGCATCTCTGAACGCACAGTGCGTCGAACTTTGAGGCAGATGGGCTACAGCAGCAGAAGACCACACCGGGTACCACTCCTCTCAGCTAAGAACAGGAAACTGAGGCTACAATTTGCACAAACTCATCGAAATTGGACAGTAGAAGATTGGAAAAACGTTGCCTGGTCTGATGAGTCTCGATTTCTGCTGCGACATTCAGATGGTAGGGTCAGAATTTGGCGTAAACAACATGAAAGCATGGATCCATCCTGCCTTGTATCAACGGTTCAGGCTGGTGGTGGTGGTGTCATGGTGTGGGGAATTTTTTCTTGGCACTCTTTGGGCCCCTTGGTACCAATTGAGCATCGTTGCAACGCCACAGCCTACCTGAGTATTGTTGCTGACCATGTCCATCCCTTTATGACCACAATGTACCCAACATCTGATGGCTACTTTCAGCAGGATAATGCGCCATGTCATAAAGCTCGAATCATCTCAGATTGGTTTCTTGAACATGACAATGAGTTCACTGTACTCAAATGGCCTCCTCAGTCACCAGATCTCAATCCAATAGAGCATCTTTGGGATGTGGTGGAACGGGAGATTCACATCAGGGATGTGCAGCCGACAAATCTGCGCCAACTGTGTGATGCCATCATGTCAATATGGTCCAAAATCTCTGAGGAATGCTTCCAGCACCTTGTTGAATCTCTGCCACGAAGAATTGAGGCAGTTCTGAAGGCAAAAGGGGGTCCAACCCCTTACTAGCATGGTGTACCTAATAAAGTGGCCAGTGAGTGTATATACATGTATATATGTGTGTATATAATAAATAATAATGTGTTGAATCTGTATTTCTAATTGTATGTGTGTATGTCAAATATATAAATGAAGCATCATCAATTTAGGTATACAACAATCCTTCATTCTAATCAATCGACACTGTGTTATAATGAGGCTCCAAGCAAATAATTCTATACAAAGCCTAAAGCTTGTTAACCTTACAAATTCGTGCAACCCATCACAGCAAAGGCCTCTGACATTATGCATAAAATTGTGCAATCACACCAATTATACAATTTGGTTGATAAATATAACATGCAATAATTAATACTAGGACTATGGAAAGGTCACTAAACATTAGGTATCAATATTTATTTCATAGCATGCAATATACTTTATTGTATTTCCCTATATAATTAATCACTGGATATACAGCAGCTAATGAAGACAGAGGCTTTTAATGCATTACAACAGGTGAAGATGGAATTGTTGTTTAGCAAAAAAAAATCTGAATGGGTTGAGTAATGAGCACTCCAATGTCAGCATAAGAGATGTAAATTTCTATATAAATGTATAATTTGTGCTATTTTTGAGAAGCCAATCTTTTAGATTAGCACTGACCACTAATCAAAGATGCATGCACAAAACATTGAGCACTGACCCCAGTGATAGAATCGATCAGAGTTAAATCTCTATAGCCCAGGTATGTAATCCACAGTAATGTGCATTTCCATTCATACTTTTTAAATCATATCTAAAAATGATTATAAAATTATTTCCTTCACATACCATAAGAAATGTAGGAAATATTTTTCATAACGTTAAATATGATTAATGCAGTATCATGATTACTCTCAATCCAGCCATGAAAATGTAAATGGAATTACTCGTCTATTGAAATTCCAGCCTGCTCACTTTTTATAAAATGTCTTTCACATAGAGTTCTCAATGACTTCACCCGATGTTGACCTTACAAGCTGATACAACATCTTATGCGTGAAAGCTTAGAGGTGCTGTAGAGTCTTTTCAGTCTAGAATGCATATTACTCTTCAAGCAGAAAACCATGAAAGAAGCAAAAATATAAAAAGCCAAGTGGGACCAATGATATTTATTCAAATGCCCCCGAGAAACTATTTTAAGATGCTTACGTCGACTGTCTCTGATTTATAGTGTACATGCATTTTGCATTTATAGTTAGAACTAAGCTATTGCCATGCAATGTATGTGACAAACTCAGTGCTGTGTATAGAACAGAATGTCTGATGTTCATTTGTATTTAAAGGTTTTACATTACATACAGCCATGCCTGAAAGTGTTGACACCCTTGAAATTTTTCCAGAAAATGTTGTATTTCGCCAAGAAAATTATTGCAATTACATATGTTTTGTTATACACATTGTGATGGGTTTACTATGACAGAGAGGAGCCAGAAGGCCGCAGCGTCTGAATTCTCCTACTTCTGCACTGTTTAGAAAAACTTCACCTACATATTAAACAGTGCATGTTTCTTTTAGCAGTGCATGGGTTCATCTGCTCAGTTGAGAGCTCTTGGAAGCTTTCCTCAGATGTTCACTGTTAGCCACTCCCATCTCCAATATAATCTGGGCCCTGGCAAGCACTCATTGCCAGAGTTGGCATGCTATGCTGCATGGTTAGGAGATGGTGGTTTGTGGTTGTTAGTATATTTGTATGATTGGTATTTTCTTTTATTCCTGTTTGTACTACCTTGTTCATCTGGTTGGTATATTATCGTACACTGCTACTCCCCTCTTCTCCTGGTGGGGGATAGGTACTGACTGAAAGTGGATTCTGGAGCCAGGACAAGTTTCAGACATCAAGGTTAGATTTCAGAAAGGCAGATTTTAAGGGATTCAGAAAGAGAATTGGAGGGATCCAATGGCTGGATATCCTTAAAGACAAAAATGTCCAGGAAGGATGGGAAATCTTGAAAAATGAAATTCTCAAAGCACAGTTGTTAACAATTCCGAAAAGAGGGAAGAATAGGAAGCATTTAAGGAAACCAGGATGGATGAACACAGAACTTAAGCACATGCTAAAAAGGAAGAAAAAAATGTTTATAAAATGGAAAGAGGGAGGCATATCTAAAGAAGAATATAATGCTGTCTGCAGAACCTGCAGGGCACAAATCAGATTAGCTAAAGCTGAAAATGAACTGAGGCTTGCAAGAGATGTCAAAAGCAATAATAAAGGATTTTGGGGATATGTCAAAAGTAAAAGAAAAGTCAAAGATGCTATAGGATTTTTACAGGATGAAAATGATGAAATGGTAAGACAGGATGTTGAGAAGGCTGAACTTTTAAATTCCTATTTTGCATCTGTTTTCTCTCAGAAAGGAAATGCAACATCAACTGTTATTCACTGTCCTATTAAGGGAATAGAAGAATCCAGGATATCTATAAACAGAAAGATAGTGAGGAAACACTTAGCTAACCTAAATGAATTCAAGTCTCCAGGTCCAGATGAATTACACCCCAGAGTACTGAAGGAGATAGCAGAAGAAATTTTTGAACCCCTCTCCATAATCTTTGAAAATTCTTGGAGAACAGGAGAAGTGCCAGAAGACTGGAGAAGAGCAAATGTTGTTCCTATCTTCAAAAAGGGGAAGAAGGTGGACCCAGGCAACTATAGGCCGGTGAGTCTGACTTCTATACCAGGAAAGATCTTTGAACAAATTATTAAACAACATGTATGTCAATACCTGGATAAGAATGAAGTGATTAAACAGAGTCAGCATGGGTTTCTAACTAATAAGTCATGTCAGACTAACTTAATTTCCTTCTATGACGGTATCACTGATTGGGTGGATCAAGGAAATGCTGTAGATATAGTATATCTTGACTTCAGCAAAGCATTTGACAAAGTCTCTCATACAATCCTTATTGAAAAAATGACTAAGTATGGAATGGACAAGGCAACTGTTAGGTGGATTCATAACTGGCTTAGTGATCGGACCCAAAGAGTGGTCGTAAATGGCTGCACATCCAGTTGGAAGAATGTCTCAAGTGGGGTACCACAGGGCTCTGTCCTGGGCCCTGTATTGTTCAACATCTTTATCAACGATTTAGATGAAGGAATTGAGGGTAAACTGATTAAATTTGCTGATGACACAAAGCTAGGAGGGATAGCTAATACTAGAGAAGAGAGAGAGAGGATTCAAAAAGATTTAAATAAACTGGAGAAGTGGGCAGCAACTAACAGAATGGTTTTTAACAAGTTTCGGCGTGAGTGCCAAGGACTAAATCATTAGTCTGCTCACTACAGGGACGTACCCCTTCACCTTGGGGAACACCAGGCAGCACCATGGGGACACCAACTCCTCCCACCTGCCTGGGTACGTCCGCCTGTATAAGCAAGTCCTGCTCCCCAGCAGGGACTCCAAGGCGCATCTTCGCCAAAGCCACAAATGGACCCTCTAGTTGAGGCAGAGGGTAGGCCTCAGACCCATAATTCCGCTGCAGGTGCTGCTTAAACACATCATTCAGCTCCTATCTCATAGCTCCTCTCTCATCTCAGTGAGGACCAGCAGCAACTGCTCACCGGTCTGAACTTGGCCCATGGCTCACCAGAGAAAAATGTTAAGGTTGGTGATAATGTGATGTCACAGGTGACTGGATTCTCTGCCTCCAGCAGGGCAAATTTCTATGACACCTGTGACCCTGGATACACCGCCTCCAGCAGGGCAAATTTAAACAATGTAACGTGCAGCCTGATACACCGCCTCCAGCAGGCGAATTTCAATAGTTACACGTGTATCTGGATACACCGCCTCCAGCAGGGCGAATTTACAAAGATAAGGGAAACACCAGGGAAACCGATACAATGGAGGGCCCTGCAATAGGGAACGGGGATGTGGAGACCTCCTGCACTCCCCTGAGTCAGTGTCTCTACCCTCCTGATGGTCCCTAGGCAGGTTCCGCACCTGGTGATGAGCAGGATACCTAAAAACCCTAGCTCACCCTGCATCTATGCCTTTCTAATGAATTGGACGGTGCAGAAACTAATCCCACCACTGCACTAAAACACACATAAGGAAAGTTACAAACAGGGAAAAACCACTTAGCTTTGCTCTGTTACTATTGCTCCCAACAGAGTCCAGCACCTGAGTGCAGCTTTCCTCCTGAATATCTTCTACTTCACCAAAGCTTTGTCAGAGCTGCAAGGAACTCCTCACTGTTGCTCCTTCACCACCAGGAATCTGACTGAGCTGCAAGGAACTCTTCTCTAGCTCCTTCCTCCACCAAGGATGGTTGGAAATGACCAATATCACCAAACGTGAGAGAGACCACCTGACTCTCCTTTATAGGCAAGAGCCAGAGCAATAACACCTGCTAGTGATTCCTGTGTAATAATACTAGCCTCCACCAGGGGCAAAACTAGAACTAAAAACACCACAGTGTAATGACCCTAATGGCCACCGGGGGCAAAACTAACTTTAAGCAAACAGCTTAAAGAAAAAAAAAGGTTACATGTGCTTTTATCTGTCACAATCCAGCATGGATCGTGACATCCAGTTTTATGACGCTGGGCACTACATTAGTAATCTTCAGATTTCATGATGCCTTGCACACAGTCAAGGCACCCAGTACCAGAGACAGCAAACCAACCCCAAAAACATCTTTGAACCTCCACCATATACCATGTATGTATGTATGGAACTTTGTTCTTTTTTCTGTGGGTCTCATTGTGTTTTTGGTAAACAATAGAACGATATTAATTACCAAAAAGCACTATCTCCATCTCATCTGTCCACAAGACTCTTTCCCAGTAGGATTTTGGCTTACTCACATACATTTTAGCAAACTCTAATCTAGCATTTTTATGTCTCTGTGTCGGCAGTGGAGTCCTCCTGGGTCTCCTACTATAGTACTTCATTTCATTCAAATGTCATTGGAAAGTTTGTGCTGACACTGATGCACCCTGGGCCTACAGGACAATTAAAATTTCTTTGGAAGTTTACAGGGGCTGCTTATCCACCTTCTGGACTATCTTGCGTTGCAACCTTTCATAATTTTTTTCTCTGCTGTTCACTTACAGGGAGATTAGCTACAGGTTGTAATCTACTTGATTACGTTGTACTCAATGTACAAAAGAACATTACTATCTCTGTATATGAACTTGTAACCTTGAGAATGTGAATATTTTTCCACAATTTTGGTTCTCAAGTCCTCAGACAGTTCTCTTCTCCTCTTTTTATTCATCATGATTAGTATGGCACACACAGACATTTTTATCTAGTTTCAGGTGTGTTTATCATATTGCCCACACCAACTTGCCAAAAGTGAGTTTGAACTGGCATCATGTTTGAAACAAATTTTGTCCCTCCTATTTTGGGGGTTTTGTGTGAAATTATGTCCAATTTCCCTTTTTTCCTCTTTTTTTGTGTTCTAATACACACAAAGGAAATAAACTTGAGTATAACAAAACATGTGTAATTACAATAAATTTCTGGGTGAAATACTTCATTTTACAATTTCAAGGATGCCAATACTTTTGACCATGACTATATGTATATTGGTAAAGACTTTGTTTTTTATGCTATGGTAATTTTATTTTTCAAAATGAGAATAATTGAATAAAAACATTAAATTCATTTATCATTGTTTACCTCAATAGCATTTATAATTATACTTATTTATACAGTGCAATCATATTCCACACCACTTTACAGATATTTTCATTCCCTATTCACCGCTTTACAGATATTTTCATTCCCTATCAGTATTACCTAGGACTCGGAGCACCGAGAGGAAACCCACAAAACACTTGGATAACATACAAACTCCTTACAGATGTTGTCCTTTGTAGAATTTAAACCTAGGGCCCCAGAGCTGCAAAGCAACAATGCAAATCACTTAGCCACAGTGCTTCCATGCTGCAGACTTCAGGTGACAATTGGCAGAAATTATTGTCTCTATCGACAGTTTTAGGTGAAATTACCTAATAAAGTGCAGTTGAAACTAGCAGTTTACATACATTATATAAAAAGACACATATGCATGGTTTTCTCAATGTGTGTGTATACATGCATACATACACTAAAACACATACACAGATAAACAGTGCACATAGATACATAGGAACACTAAGCACTGTGCACAGTTATATATATATATATATATATATATACTGATCAAAAAATAAAGGAAACACTTAAACAGCACAATGTAGCTCCAAGTCAATCACACTTATGTGAAATCAACCTGTCCAGTTATGAAGCAGCACCAATTGTGAATCAATTTTTACTGCTATTGTACAAGTGTAACAAACAACAGGTAGAAATGATGGGCAATTAGCAAGACAACTCCCTATAAAGGAGTGGTTCTTCAGGGGGTGACCACAGACAATTCTCTGTTCTTATCCTTTTTGGCTGTTGTTTTGGTCACTTTGCATTTTGTCATTGCTTTCAACCCTAAAGGTACTGTACAGTAGAATGAGGTGGTGTCTATAACCAACAGACATTGCTCAGGTAGTGCAGCTCATCCAGGATGACACATCAATGCGAGCTGTGACAAGAAGGGTAACTATGTCTGTCAGCACAGTGTCAAGAGCATGGAGCAGATAATAGGAGACAGGCCAGCACACCGGGAGACGTGGAGGGGGTTCTATGAGGCCAACAGAAGGAGCAATGCCAGAGCCCTGCAAAATGACCTCCAGCAGTCCACTAACATCCATGTGTCTGCTCAAACTGTCTGAAACAGGTTTGATGAGGGCCCAATATCCATAAGTGGGTGTTTTGCTTACAACCCAACACTATGCAGGGTGATTGGTATTTGCAGAGAACACCTAGATTGGCAGATTCAACATTGGCTCCCTGTGCTCTTCACAGATAAGAGCAGGTTTACACTGAGCACATGTGACAGACAAGACAGAGTCTGCAGATGCCATGGAGAACATTCTGCTGCCTGCAACATCCTCCAGCATGACCGGTTTTGCAGTGGGTCAGTAAAGGTGTGGTGAGGCATTTCTTAGGAGGTCCACACAGCCCTCCATGTGCTAGCCAGAAGTACCCTGACTGCCATTAGGTACCAGGATGAGATCCTCAGACCCATTGTGAGACCATATGCAAATGCAATGGGCCCTTTTGATTCATGACAATGCTAGGCCACATATGGCTGAAGTGTGTCAGCTCATCCTGAATGTTGAAGACATTGATGCTATAGACTGGCATGCCCGTTCTCCATCAGGAGCATGCCCAGTTATAGTAGGGAGGTCATACAGGCATGCGGAGGCCACTAACACTACTGAGCATCATTTCCTTGTTTTGAGACATTTCCACAGAATTTGTATCAGCCTGTAATTTGATTTTTCACTTTGATTTTGAGTATCATTCCAAATTCAGATCTCCATTGGATTTTAAGTTTAATTTACATTGATCATTTTTATGTTTTATTGTTCTCTATGCATTCCACTATGCAATGAATAAAGAATTGCAACTGGAATATTTCATTCAGTGATATCTGAGCGTGGCTGTTGGCCTCTTTTGAGAAGATAGTGGAAGATAGGATTCAGAAGAAGTGTAGGGCTATAATGAACAATAATACACACCCACTATACGAGCTGTTCTTGAAGCAGAAGAGCACATTCAGCAGCCGTCTAATCCTACTTGGGTGCAAGAAGGAGAAATTCAGGAAATTGCTTGTGCCAACTGCTATGGGGATCTTGAAACAATTTCCTAAGGGTGAAAGACGACAATGACCTATGGCTGGTGCACTAATAGCAATTATCAGAGATTTAAGATTTAAGTGCCTGCACTTACACAAATTTATTTGTTACGTAATGTGGTTAGTCATGTGAAAGATCTGTGTCTAGGAATTACATTATGTAATGCTGTATGTAATGTTGTAATGCTTGGAATGCTGTTTATAACGCTGCTGTAATACCATAATTTCCCATGCGATCAATAAAGTGTATCGTATCTAGGATGGGGTACTTTAGAGTTACCTTTATTTTTTTGAGCAGTGCATATATATATATATAGATATATATATATATATAATATATAAAGCTCGAGTGTGTATGTATGTATGTATGTATGTGTGTGTGTGTATGTCTGGGATTGGCATCCGCACCGTCGCAGCTACAGCCACAAAATTTGGCACAGTCACATGTCTGGACCCCGAGAGCGTCCTAGGCTATGTTGTGAAGAGAAATTTTAGCCCCGCGCGTTCCAATTCACCAAGCAATTTTGCCCCTATCTTCATAATGGGGAAAAAGTGTGTGTGTATCAAACCCCGCCCCTCATTATGATGTCATAATGGTTGCCATGGCAACGCTGATGTCATCATAGGTTGCAAGCCCCGCCGCTCATTATGATGTCATAATGGTTGACTATGGGATGGCGGATGTGTGATGGGTATATGGGCACTGGACTATGGGATGGAGGATATGTATGATGGGTATATAGGCACAGGACTATGGGATGGAGGACATGTATGGTGGGTATATGGGCATGGGACTATTGTTAGGAATATGTGTCCTGCCATACTAATGCAGAGATCCAGATCCTCACATTCATCTCCAGAGGCTAAGTCCTTTCTGCCAGCTTGTGAGCAGGCTCCTGGAATGAGCTCCCATTGGAGTTCAGGAGTCAGGTGCTTAGGTCCTGCTCCTGATTCCATTGGTTCAGCTCAGGTCTCTGGAGATTTCCGGAAGGTCCCGGTCACTATAAAAAGTGCGCATGGCCGTTATGCCATGCGCTAGTATTTTCTGATACTTGCTACTGTATGTTTGTTGATGGATGCTTGGTCTGGTGTATGACTTATTATGAAACCCCTTCCCTCGGTTATTACGAGTGTGTGAGTGACTGGGTCAGCCAGTAGCAGCGCTAGCGCCAGCGCGCTCAAGCTTCAGCCATCTCAGCAGCAAAGCGTCCTGCATCGCGCTTGCGTTATTGCGGTTGCAGACTTCTGTGGTGCTCGCAGTTGCGACGCCGTGCACACGCTTATTCACGGTAAGTCCGTTTGGTTGTAGTGCCACTTTAACTACTCCTGTGCTCGGCTACCGTACGTGTGCCGCTGTGTCCCTGTGCGTTTAACAGGCTCAGCGTTACCTTTTCTTTATTATTTTTCTGTGCAGCTCTGTGTCCCATAACAGAGACTGTCTCTTTTGCACTTGGGTGATTTAGAACCCTGTGCACAGTACCGTTGTAGTGCACTGCCTCCCTTAGCAGCGGTTTTGCCATCTGCCGCACGGTGGACCCCGAGTGGCGAAGGCACTTTAATTATTTAGTTTTTTTAGTGCCTTCCGCCACTCATAACAACTATGAGATGAAGGATGTGTGATGGGTATATGGGCACTCGACTATGGGATGGAGGATATGTATGATGGGTATATGGGCACGGGCCTATGGGATCGTGGATATGTATGATGGGTATATGGGCACGGGACTATAGGATGGAGGATAATTATAATTTGCTATAAATAACCACTGTTAGTTACTATGCCCGGGCAGCGCCGGGCTCTTCAGCTAGTATATATATATACATATATATATACTGTATATATATATATACAGTGGGGAAAAAAAGTATTTAGTCAGTCAGCAATAGTGCAAGTTCCACCACTTAAAAAGATGAGAGGCGTCTGTAATTTACATCATAGGTAGACCTCAACTATGGGAGACAAACTGAGAAAAAAAAATCCAGAAAATCACATTGTCTGTTTTTTTTTCATTTTATTTGCATATTATGGTGGAAAATAAGTATTTGGTCAGAAACAAAATTTCATCTCAATACTTTGTGATATATCCTTTGTTGGCAATGACAGAGGTCAAACGTTTTCTGTAAGTCTTCACAAGGTTGCCACACATTGTTGTTGGTATGTTGGCCCATTCCTCCAAGCAGATCTCCTCTAGAGCAGTGATGTTTTTGGCTTTTCGCTTGGCAACACGGACTTTCAACTCCCTCCAAAGGTTTTCTATAGGGTTGAGATCTGGAGACTGGCTAGGCCACTCCAGGACCTTGAAATGCTTCTTACGAAGCCACTCCTTCGTTGCCCTGGCGGTGTGCTTTGGATCATTGTCATGTTGAAAGACCCAGCCACGTTTCATCTTCAATGCCCTTGCTGATGGAAGGAGGTTTGCACTCAAAATCTCAAGATACATGGCCCCATTCATTCTTTCATGTACCCAGATCAGTCGTCCTGGCCCCTTTGCAGAGAAACAGCCCCAAAGCATGATGTTTCCACCACCATGCTTTACAGTAGGTATGGTGTTTGATGGATGCAACTCAGTATTCTTTTTCCTCCAAACACGACAAGTTGTGTTTCTACCAAACAGTTCCAGTTTGGTTTCATCAGACCATAGGACATTCTCCCAAAACTCCTCTGGATCATCCAAATGCTCTCTAGCAAACTTCAGACGGGCCCGGACATGTACAGGCTTAAGCAGTGGGACACGTCTGGCACTGCAGGATCTGAGTCCATGGTGGCGTAGTGTGTTACTTATGGTAGGCCTTGTTACATTGGTCCCAGCTCTCTGCAGTTCATTCACTAGGTCCCACCGCATGGTTCTGGGATTTTTGCTCACCGTTCTTGTGATCATTCTGACCCCACGGGGTGGGATTTTGCGTGGAGCACCAGATCGAGGGAGATTATCAGTGGTCTTGTATGTCTTCCATTTTCTAATTATTGCTCCCACAGTTGATTTCTTCACTCCAAGCTGGTTGGCTATTGCAGATTCAGTCTTCCCTGCCTGGTGCAGGGCTACAATTTTGTTTCTGGTGTCCTTTGACAGCTCTTTGGTCTTCACCATAGTGGAGTTTGGAGTCAGACTGTTTGAGGGTGTGCACAGGTGTCTTTTTTTACTGATAACAAGTTTAAACAGGTGCCATTACTACAGGTAATGAGTGGAGGAAAGAGGAGACTCTTAAAGAAGTTATAGGTCTGTGAGAGCCAGAAATCTTGATTGCTTGTTTCTGACCAAATACTTATTTTCCACCATAATATGCAAATAAAATGAAAAAAAAACAGACAATGTGATTTTCTGGATTTTTTTTTTCTCAGTTTGTCTCCCATAGTTGAGGTCTACCTATGATGTAAATTACAGACGCCTCTCATCTTTTTAAGTGGTGGAACTTGCACTATTGCTGACTGACTAAATACTTTTTTTCCCCACTGTATATACTGTATATATACAACAAGAAAAAACTGGAACAGCACCAAGACAATACCTTACAGAAGTGCACGCTTCCCCAACCAGTGTTCAATTGGCATAGCAGGATATGTAGCAAAAAACGGAAACAGCACATGGAGTAAAAAAAAGTGAACTTTAATGCCCAATGGCGTGGCAACGTTTCGGATGTGAAATCCTTTTTCAAGCAATGTGTATAGCAATAGTACAAGTATATAAAGGGTGCATATGTACAACAATTAGGTAAAAAACATTTAAAATGTACATTCCATGTCATAGTGATTATATAGTTCAGAAAATGCTCAGTGTATAGATAGATAATTCATCACAGAATAATATTAATAATTATACACATAACACAGACAATAAGAAATACATGAAATCATCCACAATTGTCAAAATGATTTCAGGTGTCACATCTCAAAAGGATTATAAAATGCACTCACAGTTATAAAACATAGTGAATTAAGTTTAAAAGCGACATCATTAAGGAACAAAAGTAATTTTGTACCACGAAACAATTCACCTGTGATTGAAGCATTTATAACCGCTGTAAACAGAGATATTGAGGACTTAAAAAAGAATCATAACAAGAATTTTAAGTGACCCAATATGACTAGGGGTGAGATCATAGCAATCCAAAATTTGTCACATAATGAGGAAATTATTACAAGAGTGCAGACAAGGGCGGTGCACTGGTAATTATGGACAAGCAGAAATATACCAAAGAGATTGGGGGACATGGAGGTATGCGAGGGACTATCATATGATCCTAAATTTTAAATTGCAAGAGTAATTAAGAACATTTTAGATGCGGCTTTGAAAAAGCGAGTTATTGATAAGGATTTATTTGATTTTTTTGTTAATTGAACATCCCACTACTCCGGTAATATACACTTTACCGAAAATCCATGTCTTTCGTAGATCCTCCAGGCAGACCCATAGTCTTGGGTTGTAACTAGTGTTGAGCATTCCGATACCGCAAGTATCGGGTATCGGCCGATACTTGCTGTATCGGAATTCCGATACCGACTTCCGATATTTTTTCAATATCGGAATTCGGCATCGGAATCGGAAGTTCAGTTGATTGACGGCCTGACGTCATCATGATGCGCGGTGTGTGCGCATCATGATGCGCCGTCATTTCGGGCCTTCCGGGGGTCTCTGCCGGCCTGCCGGGGGGCTGTGCCGGCCTGCCGTGGGGCTGTGCTGGCCTGCCGGTGGTCTGTGCACCCTGTGGGGGTCTGTACCGGCCTGCCGGGGGGCTGTGCCGGCCTGCCGGGGGGCTGTGCTGATGTCCGGGGGTCTGTGCAAGCATCGTCCGATGGGACTACAAGTCCCATCGGGCGATGCCTGCTACCATGACAGTGATTGACACATTAGCCAATGATGGGACAGTAGTAGTCCCATCATCCGGCTAATGTGTTAAATGTTAAAAAAAAAAAAAACTACATACATACTACATGCATGCTACATACATACTACATGCTACATACATACTACATACATACTACATACATGCTACATACATACTACATGCATGCTACATACATACTACATGCTACATACATACTACATACATACTACATACATGCTACATACATACTACATGCATGCTACATACATACTACATGCTACATACATACTACATGCATGCTACATACATACTACATACATGCTACATACATACTGCATGCTACATACATACTACATACATACTACATGCATGCTACATACATACTACATATATACTACATGCATGCTACATACATACTACATGCTACATACATACTACATATATACTACATACATACTACATACATGCTACATACATACTGCATGCTACATACATACTACATACATACTACATACATACTACATGCATGCTACATACATACTACATGCATGCTACATACATACTACATGCATGCTACATACATACTACATGCTACATACATACCACATACATACTACATACATACTACATACTACATATATACTACATGCATGCTACATACATACTACATGCTACATACATACTACATACATACTACATACATGCTACATACATACTACATGCATGCTACATACATACTACATGCTACATACATACTACATGCATGCTACATACATACTACATACATGCTACATACATACTGCATGCTACATGCATACTACATACATACTACATACATACTACATGCATGCTACATACATACTACATATATACTACATGCATGCTACATACATACTACATGCTACATACATACCACATACATACTACATACATGCTACATATATACTACATGCATGCTACATACATACTACATATATACTACATGCATGCTACATACATACTACATGCTACATGCATGCTACATACATACTACATACATACTACATGCTACATACATACCACATATATACTACATACATACAATACATTCATACAATACATACATAGACATACAGTACATATAACATAGAGTAACATACTTACCAATACTTGTCACATTGTTCCCCGAAGCCATTGTCTTTTCCGGGATAAATATTAACATAACAAACCACAAAAATACTCACCCACGATCCGAAGCAGTCCACGAGTGTGTCCCACGACGATCTTGGGTAGAGAACTGCAGCATCAGATGATGCTGCCGTTCTCTACGGGCTGCAGGAATCCAATGACGGAAGGTAGGTATCCTTCCGCACTGTATTCCTCCGCCACTTAAAAAAAAAAAAGTCCCTAGTCTCACTTTATGCCATTGCTGCGTGGGAATTTCCCACACAGCAATGGCATAAAGTGAGACTAGGGACTTTTTTTTTTTTAAGTGGCGGAGGAATACAGTGCGGAAGGATACCTACCTTCCGTCATTGGATTCCTGCAGCCCGTAGAGAACGGCAGCAACAGCTGATGCTGCAGTTCTCTACCCAAGATCGTCGTGGGACACACTCGTGGACTGCTTCGGATCGTGGGTGAGTATTTTTGTGGTTTGTTATGTTAATATTTATCCCGGAAAAGACAATGGCTTCGGGGAACAATGTGACAAGTATTGGTAAGTATGTTACTCTATGTTATATGTACTGTATGTCTATGTATGTATTGTATGAATGTATTGTATGTATGTAGTATATATGTGGTATGTATGTAGCATGTAGTATGTATGTAGTATGTATGTAGCATGCATGTAGTATATATGTAGTATGTATGTAGCATGTAGTATGTAGCATGCATGTAGTATATATGTAGTATGTAGTATGTATGTAGCATGCATGTAGTATATATGTGTTATGTATGTAGCATGTAGCATGCATGTAGCATGCATGTAGTATATATGTAGTATATATGTGGTATGTATGTAGCATGCAGTATGTATGTAGCATGCATGTAGTATATATGTAGTATGTATGTTGCATGTAGTATTTATGTAGTATGAATGTAGCATGTATGTAGTATGTAGTATGAATGTAGCATGTATGTAGTATGCATGTTGTATGTATGTAGCATGTAATTTTTTTTTTTTTTTTTTTTTTACATTTAACACATTAGCCGGATGATGGGACTACTACTGTCCCATCATTGGCTAATGTGTCAATCACTGTCATGGTAGCAGGCATCGCCCGATGGGACTTGTAGTCCCATCGGACGATGCCTGCACAGACCCCCGGAGCCTGCACAGACCACCGGCAGGCCGGCACAGCCCCCCGGCAGGCCGGCACAGCCCTCCGGAGCCTGCACAGCCCCCCGGCAGGCCGGCACAGCCCCCCGGCAGGCCGGCACAGCCCCCCGGCAGGCCGGCACAGCCCCCCGGAGCCTGCACAGACCACCGGCAGGCCGGCACAGACCACCGGAGCATGCACAGACCCCCTGGCAGGCCGGCACAGCCCCCCGAAAGGCCCGTACAGACCCCAGAGAGGCTGTACAAGGGCAGGAAAGGGTTTTTCTTATTCCGATACCGGAAGTCCCATAGACTTGAATGGGACTTCCGGTATCGGAATCGGCGATACCGATACTTTTTTTAAAGATCGGCCGATACCATCCGATACGATACTTTGAAGTATCGGACGGTATCGCTCAACTCTAGTTGTAACTCTATTTTGTCCAATATTGGTACATATCTGGATAAAGTGCTCAATCCTATTGCTAGTGACACTGACTCTTTTGTCAAAGATACTATTGATTTTTTGGGAAAAATCAAATTAAAATTTCGGATGAGGTTATGATAGCCTCGTTTGATGTGACCTCTTCATACACATCTATTGACTATTATCGGGGGCTGAATGCAGTGAGTAAAAAACTAATGAGTACTCATCTCTCTATGGATGCTAAGGAATTAATTTTCCAGCTATTGAAATTGGTCTTGACAAAAAACTATTTTCTGTATGGTGATGATTATTACCTTCAATTATGTGGTGTCGCCATGGGCGGAAACATGGCGCCCGCTTATGCTAATCTGGTAATGAGTGTTCTTGAGGAGGATTTCGTCTATGTATCCCACCACTTCAGCTATGTTGCTGCGTGGTGGAGGTACATAGACAATATCTTCCTCATTTGGACTAAGACTGAAGTGATGCTCTCAGAGTTTCATCATTATATGAACACTATTGATGACACAATTAAATTTACTTTGGTCCATTCAAGCACCAATATACAGTTTTTAGATGTTGATGTGAGGCTTGTGGATGGTGGTTTCACCACTCAGTTATATACTAAAGTGACTGATAAAAACAATCTGTTATCTTTCAATAGTCAACATCCTAAAAAGATGTCATCCCTTTCAGTCAACTAATGAAGGTTAAACGTATTGAGAGTGATATTGAATCACAAAAGAAGTCTATGAGTAGCATGATTCAAAAATTTTCTTACAGAGGTTACCCTATAAATCTATTGAAATGTCAGAAAAATAGGGTTTATGAATTAAATAGAGTTGATTTGTTACAGAAAAAGAATCAGGTTAAGAAATTTAATCACATCCCGCTGGTTACTACTTATTGTGAAGAGAGGAAAGAGATTGCAGATGTGATTCATAAACATTGGGGAATGCTGCATAAATGTTTACCTCATATTGAGGAATTTAGACAGCCCCCTATTTTTTCATACAAAATACCCGAACCATTGGTTCTTGCCTAATGAAGTCTGATATTGGCTCTTTCAAAAAGTCCCATCAACCCACATTGACTGGTATTGATAAGAAAGGTTGCTTCCCATGTTTATCCTCTGTCAATTGTTGTCTAATGATAAGAGTTCTAAATTTTCTCATCCTATAACACATGAAGAGTTTAGTTTCAAACATTTCTTGACATGTGACTCTGATTATGTCATTTATCTTTTGGAGTGCCCTTGTTCCTTATGGTATGTCGGTGAAACAACATGTGATTTTAAGACTAGGATCAATCAACACCAGCATACCATAAGGAAGAAGAGGTTGGACTTACCGTTCTCTAAACATTTTACTGAGAAATCCCATACTGAGAAACAATTGCGTTTTCACATTATCGACACTGTACCAATAATGAGGAAGGGAGGGGATCATACCCGTATTTTAAAGAAAAAGGAACTTGAATGGATTGTAAGGCTTAATACTTTAAGATCTTGTGGTCTTAATGTTGACTTTAAACTTAATCAGATCACATAATGATGTATCTTCATCATATTAATATGTTTATCGATAATGGACATGTTTCATATGACTAATTCTTTCTTTTTTCTTTGTTTTTAGGTCTCTCATCTTCTGGAGCTAACACACTCAATTTTATTTTAAGTGATTTTTATTTATTTTTTTGTAATTTTTTCATTGAGCATGTCTGATTTATCTCACTTTGTGTTTTTTTTCTTTATCATGTGATAATTGATATATCTATAAAGTTATTAATATACAGTCGTGAGAACTATTGGATGTCGGTATGCAATTTATAAATTCTTATTAAGTACCATTATTAAAAAGGAGGGATTTGGGTCCATTGTGTCAGTGTGTGGTAGGTTGATGGTGGGGATTCATACTCCCTCCTATTTCACCATATCCGCATAAGAGGTACGGGATGTCGCACTTAATTGCTGTGATATTCCTTTCCCAGGAGACAATTTGGGACTTATGTCCGGACCAATCCATTTTGCCACATTCTGTTATATTGGTACTTTTCATCTTGCATTTTTATGCTTATATTGCTGAAAGAGACGCTTGGCACTATGGGTATGTTATTCTGACATCACAGACATGCTCAATGAAGCTGTGTAGACACCAGTGTTCAGTCACACAGCTGTGTTTTGTAACTGTGAGTGCGTTCTATACTCCTTTTGAGATGTGACACCTGAAATCGTTTTGATAATTGTGGATGATTTCATGTATTTCTTATTGTCTGTGTTATGTGTATAATTATTAATAATATTCTATGATGAATTATCTATATATACACTGAACACTTTCTACACTATATAATCACTATGACATGGAATGTACATTTTAAATGTTTTTTACCTAATTGTTGTACTGAATTGTTAACATGGGCACCCTTTATACACTTGTACTATTGCTATGCACATTGCTTGAGAAAGGAGTTCACATCCGAAACATTGCCACGCCATTGGACATTAAAGTTCACCTTTTTTACTCCATGTGCTGTTTCCCTGTTTTTTACTATATATATACACTGTGAGACAGTAAGAGGAATCATATGCGAGGGTCTTCATGTGTACCACAGGATGCGGATAGAAGCATATTAACCTGGTAGGAGTTCATTGTAATTAGAGATGAGCTAACCTTTCAAGTTTCGGTATAGTTCGGTGAATGGCCCAATGTTCGCTGAACAGTTGGCTGAACCCCCAAAACTAAACGCAACACCTTCAGGGGGGCCCAAAACAGCCAAAGCAGCTCAAATTATGGGCAGACACCAGGAAACGTGGCATCAATTGACCCATAGTGCAAATAGTGTAATTGTGCTGCTTGGATGCAAAAGACAGGGCCTGGGACAGGGATTAGACCAGCATTTCTAGCTTACACATTGATCAGTAACAGGTGGATGAGTGACAGGTCTAGGTCTGGTGCTCTGAGAGCCCTGTCAAATTCATGCAACACACATGAAGGATACCCAAACTGGAGTCCAACCATTTCCAAAAATTAGGGGCAGAGACCAGGAAAATTGTCATCAATTGACCCACAATACAAATTTGATAATGGCACAGTAGCAGTCAGCCATGGACAATGCATGATATATCAGGGTCTGGATAAGAACTTACAACTTAGAATTTAAGTTAAAAATAAGATGAGGTGGGTGAGGGACCAGTGTAGGCCTGCTGTGCTGGGAGCCCTGATATCTCATGCAACAGCACAAACAACTTTGTTGCTCAGCCATACTCAAGTGACACAAGTATCAGCTTGGTATACCACTAATGTTACAAAAATTGAAAGATAGTAACAGAGGTAGTTGACTGAAAGTAAGTGCAGCCCTGCCAGTCTGGAGCCCTACTGGTCTGGAGCCCTACTGCTACAGACAACACACATGAAGGAGACCCAACTTGGATCTCCACATTTCAAAAAAATATTGTCACACACCACTAAAGTGGCATCAATTTTTCCACAGTAGAAATAGTATAATGCAGCTCTGACACCCCTTCCACTTCAGGCAACCCACCAGATGGACACCCAACTTGGAGTCTCCACATTTCAAAAAATTATTGCTGCACATCACAAAAGTGGCATTAATTTCCACAGAGAAAAAATATTATAATTGCACAGCATTTTGACTTCTGTTACTGGATGGGCTACTCAACTCCCTTTCTTTGGCAGACATACTGTGGTAAAGGGGTAACAAACAAGTATAGTATTCTTAAACAATACAAGTCATCGACTGGTACAGGAGAAGAGGGGACCCTGCTCATGAGGGCTCACAGTCTACAAGAAATGAGTGATAAAATAGGTGAGGGTAGAAGTGATTGTGCATCGGTATGGTAGAACGATGGTTACTGTTGGTTGTAAGCTTGTTGAAAGAGGTGGTTCTTCAGGTTCCTTTTGAAGGTTTCAATGGTAGCTGAGAGTATGATATGTTGGGGTAGAGAGTTCCAGAGTAGAGGGGATGCACAGGAGAAATCTAGTATGCAATAGTAAGAAGAAGAGATAAGAGGGGAGTAAAGAAGGAGATCTTGTGAGGCTTGAAGATTGCGTGCAGGTAAGTACTGGGAGACTAGGTCACAGATGTATTAAGGAGACAGGTTGTGGATGGCTTTGCATGCAATGGTGAACAGTGAAGGAATTGACAGAAAGGAGAGGCCAGGGAATAGTAGGGGATAGGTGGATTAGTCGAGGAGCAGAGTTTAGGATTGGAGATGGGCAAGACAATTACGAGGGCAGAAACCAGGAGCATGCAGTAGTCAAGGCAGGAGATGATGATTGCATGAAGTAGGGTTTTTGAAGACTCTTGATTAAGGAATGCACGGATCTGGGAAATATTTTTGAGTTATAGTCAGCAGGAAGTGGAAAAGGCATGGAAATGTGTTTTGAATGCGAGATCAGAGTTCAGAGTTCAGGGTTAACTCGAGGTAGTGAGCTTGTGGAATGCCCTCATCTAAGCCTTGAAAATGAGATCCAGAAAGAGCATGTGCTCCAGTGGATGGCAAGCACTGCATCAAGTGGCCTCTTCCCATCTTCCGCCAAGTTAACATCATGCACAGTACAGTTCACAGAGGTGGCACCCCAATTACCCTTGTCTCCCCCGCATCTCAACTTTCTAACTCCCCAACTGACTGTGGGGAGCCACAGATGGGCGAGTCTGCAGAGCTGTTGACACATGCCGCGGGCATCAAGATCTGCTCCAAAGATTCACAGACTCAAGAAGAGGGAAACATCTGCACAGATGATCCAATTTGTTTTCAATTGGTTCCAGGGCCTGACGAAGTAGGGTCTGAACAGAATCCAGACCCTCATTACCAGATATTAACCCTTGGGGGTGGAAGTGATCCTGATGAGACTCAGATACCTGAGGCGCACGTGGACTGTACTGTGCTGTCAGGGCAGGAAGAGTAGGAGGGTGACTGTCAGGGCGAGTAGTGGGAGAACAAAGAGGATGATGATGAGGTGGTACTGTTGATCCCACTTCTTGTTAAACAAAAGGCACGCAGTTGAGTAGCTCAGCAGATGAGGTGGAGTAGGAGGAAAATGAGGAGGTTATGTTGCGGCTTGTCACACAGACACGGAGTGATGCAACCATGACAACAACTGTATCCTCAGCCCCAATTCTGGCTGTGGCCAGCAGCAGTCGTGGGTCTGCAGTTCACATGGGCATCAAGTGTTGCCTGGCCTGGGCATTTTTTAAGATTGAAAAGGATTACCAAATACACGTTGTCTGCCAACTTGATAAAAAAAGTACATGCAAGAACCTGCACATGCATGATCAACATGCATTAGTCTGGGAATCTCACTGCGCTACAATGTGGCATAGTGGGCCTCACTAGCCACCGGCTGCCCCAATAACCACATCTGCTGCTTCTTCCTTCATTACCGAGCAAGTGTTCTCACACGGGTCTTCGGCCACAGAACTACCAGTTTATTATCTGCTACAGTCAGGGTGAGTGACAGCCCTGTTATTGAAGTGAACAAGCCTGTTTTTGACTGATCTCAGACACAGAGCATCACATCTTTCTCAATCCACCATAACATCTTTGCCTGCAGCTCATTTACTTTCCAGCAGTGTGTCGTGTTCTCCCTACTCCATCCTCTCTTAGCACAGCAACCAGCACTTGGTCCGGCAGTTATGGTCACATAAAATATTGTTTGCTCCTACACATGTCAAAACTTAAGCCCCGTCTCACATAGCGAGATCGCTTGCGAGATTGCTGTTGTGTCACCGATTTTGTGATGCAACAGCGATCTCGCCTGCGATCTCGCTACGTGTGACACATAGTGGCGATCGGGCCCCTGCTGCGATGTCGCTGATCATGCTCGAATGTCCTGGGCCATTTTTTGATCGCTGGTGTCCTACTGGCCAGCATGCATCGCTGTGTTTGACAGGGACAACGATGAACAACCTCAATACTACAGGTCTGGGAGACAGGGTCCCAACGACCGTCGTATCGTTCCTTATTTTTGCTGCATCGCTGGTGAGATCTGACTGTTTGACATCTCACCAGATACCATGTAGTGACACACCAGTGATACCTACTAGGTCATATCATTATCGGGATCGATGGTGTATCGCCAAGTGTGACGGTACCCTAAGAGCTTGAACTCCCCCATCTCCAATCTGTTGGCCACAGAAATGCTGCCTTTCTGCTTGGTGTATACAGACACTTTCCGAAAACTGATGGCCTTCACAGTCCTCCAGCACCAGTTGCCCAGTTGTCATTTCTTCTCTAAGAATGATGTGCCTGCGCTATACCAGCATGTCACAGCCAACATCACCCATTCCATTAAAAAATCTATGTCTGCCAGGGTGCATTTCACCACTGACATCTGGACGAACAAGTATTGCCAGGGGCATTATATCTCAGTGACTGGGCACTGGGTGACTTTGGTGGCTGTGGGGGCAGGCAGGGAAGGGTCTGCTCCACAAGTCTTGGAGTCCCCAAGGCTTACAGGGCGCTTAGGGATGGAGAATTAAACTAATACACACCAGAGGATGGAAAACTAAACTAGAGGACAGCAGGGGCTGGAGAACTAAACCACTAAAATCCTAGGGTTGGCTAACTAAACCACTAGATACCAAGGGATGGAGAACTATACCCCTACACTCCAGGGGATGGAGAACTAAACCACTACACACCAAGGGATGGGGAACTAAACCACTAGACTCCAAGATGTCACTAGACACCAAGTCTTGGAGTCCCCAAGTCTTGCTGGACAAATCTCTATATCTAACACTTCCTCCATTTATTCTGCCTCCTCTACCTCCTCTAGGGCATCCAACTGTGCACTTAACGTCTCACTTAATGAGACACACATTAATGAATCCCCCACCTCCATACTGCGCAATCAGGGTAAACTGAATCAGGCTGTGTTTAAATTAAAATGCCTTGAAGATCACAGTCACAAAGCTCAAATGAACTGCAGACAAATTTTACCGAATTTGAGGAAAAATGCTTGGGAATCCGAACACAAATCCGAATGAGCTACGTTTGAACCAAATTTGAGATTGGCGAACATTTTCCAAACAAGTTCGCTCATCTCTATTTGTAATCACAGCCGCAGGTGTGGTTGCAATGCAAGATAAAAGAGAATGTGAATTTGGTCAAACTATTTGAACAAGTCAGATTTAAGAAAACCTGACATGGGCTTTTATTTTTGGAGAGATCTGTAGGATAGTGGTGGGGCTGGTCACTCCATCCACTCAGGGTTTTGCAATTGCCCCATGTCTATGATTCACATTTAAACTTCGAGTTGAGGTTTGGATGTGTCAGCCGTTTGATTGCAAGCTTCAGAGGAGGAGGCTCTATTCAAGTCAGGTCTGTGTAAGACTTAATTCAGGCCAGAGAATGCAAAGCTACTGACGCACCCTCAAGGGATACAGTGTCAGGTCAGCCACAGCAACCAGCTGTGAACTAGAGGATAAAAGTAATGGATTTATTTTGTGAGTTTGAATATAAAGACTTTTAAGTTGTTCTTACCTGGGTAACTGCCTCTTTACAGCACTGTGTGAGCACTGCTACCTTACAATATGTAAATCTACACAGATAGGAGTAAATCTGTACACTTGTTTACTTACACATGATGTCCCTCTGTCAAGTGCCTTCTTCCATCTTTAGCAGCTCTGTCCTGGTGGCCCTCTGACTTTTTCCATCAGAACTGCTGGCCATATCTCAAGCTGTCAGCCAATCCTGTCTCCTGCCTTTGGTCTTCGCTACCTCTGACTACTGCTATGAACATCCTCCAAGCAGTTATGCATCCAGCTGCTTTGTTTACATCTTGAGGAGTTCTGACAGTGGCTTGACCCATGTTAACATGGGCCATTACATCAATTCTCTCCTCCCCCCATGTAGACTTTTACCATTGCCTGTATTGAGGGGGCTTTATTGGTAAACTGATGCATTCTTTTTCATGGCCCATTCAGAAGCAGCAGCGATCAGAGAACTTCACACTGCAGCTAGTGCTTCTGAATGGACCAGTGCAGCAGTTCCCCACAAAAGCCCTTCGGTACAGAAGGATTGATGTGCTAGCCAATGTGAACATTGGTTAGCCAGTTGTCAGACTTCTCAGAAAGGTGGAGACTGTTCTGAGCAGCAGTCAGTGGAAGTCAAGAGGGAGACAGGATTCCCTGACATCAGTCATACTTCCCAGTCCTGTCATCCTGCCTGTGCCTGACTGCTGAGAAGAACCTGGTGGTATATCCAGGAATCCTGAACTCTACAGTAAGGGATACAGTGTGCTATGGTCTTTTTTCTGTTTGTACTGAGCATGTCTATGTTTTTCACACATGCACAGTACAAACTGCTGCAAAATTTGAAAAAATACACGGATGGCGCTTTTTTATTGGATGCTACAGATGGCAGAGAAAAGCACTGGGTTTTTACAGACTGTTCATAAATTTATGGACGGTTGTCCAAATTTTTTATACATTCCTTTTGTTTATAAAACCTATATAGCTATGTAATTGGTTTTGGGTGTATAATGAACTGATAGATTCTGTTTAATATGTCAGCACACCACACATTACTGACATGCATTGCACCTAATTTGATGATGTGAGAACTAGTGAATGCAAGATCTGCTTAGAACATAGAAGACTTCAGAGCTGATCGAAGGACCAGCAGTGGAAGGACTGGAATGGGAAGGTCAATGGAAAAATGTGTGTAACTTTTTTTTATTCTTTCCTTCCAATTTAATTTACATTAAAGGGATTCTATCACCAGGTTTTTGCTACCCCTTCTGGGAGCGGCATGATGAAGAGGCAGAGACCCTGATTCCAATTTTGTACTTGGCTACATGCTCCAGTTTTGAGAAAATCACAGTTTTTTTCTGCAGCAGATCTACCAGTTCTTTGATTGCTGAGAGCGGTATAACATGCCCCCACCACTGATTGGCAGCTTTCTGCCTATGCACATCAGTGGTGGGGGTGTGGTTATATAGAGCTCATGAGTGTGGAGTACTACATGGCAGCAGGTTTGCTAGTCTTCAAGTGACTTTATCAAAACTACAGTAAGCAATTTATTCAATATGAATTGAATAAATATGTGTCAAGAAATGTGTTCAACTGTTAACTTTAATCCATTACATGAAGTGATAGATATTTGTTAGAAAATTGAATAATAGGAGAAACACCTAGTTGCTTGTACCTTTGGATTTGTAAATAATATGAAAGCAAATCATTCACATGGACTGTAATTTGGCAAATGTCATAAAATACTAGATAAACACTTTCATAAAGTGATATTAGAAAATTCATTTGAAACATTTTACTCTCATATTTTAGATATCAAGAACAGTTTCTATTCTGAGTTTTTCAGAACGGCCAAAGTGTCTTTTAAAAAAGTGCCCAATTTTTGCTTTGATAAGTTGCATCTTGCTGTTCACATTCATATTATTTGGCTCCATATTTTGTCAACCCAGAAGGTTTTCTGCAGCTGAAGCTAATCTTTATACCTCACTTAATAATCATCTCATTGCATCCAGAGAGACATCTACCAGTGATCCTGTTTCATTTTGGCAGAAGTACATGTATTTGAGGCCAGCTCTATGTTGGCAAGGGACTGCCTGGCAAAGGCAGCTAGCCTTCATCTAAAAGAATCTTTAAGCATTAAGGTGGTTTTGTTTTTCAACAAGCAATACAAATGATTTAAATAGAAAATGGTATTTCTTGAACCATGTTTTAAGACAGTATACATAGAAATATAAGTTTACATGCTGTGTGCCTTTACATAGGATCTAGGGTTTAGTAAACCGTCTTGACTTGGTGACTTGTTAAATTGCAGGGCTGAATATTGGTGGGATAAATGTGCTCGGCTGAATTGACATTTCCCAGAATAAAAAGACCTTTTTGTGATTATGTGATAAAGCCAACAGGAAAAAAAAATGGCTGTTAGTTTTTCAGCTGTGCCCTTAAAGGTTGAACCTGTCTTTCAGCCTGTCTTGTAGTCTTAATTTACCTGACTTGTCTATCTTTTTAACGCTTCTACAAATAAACAGCAGTTTTCTGCGGAACCTTTAGGGTCTCATCATATTTCTATATCAACTATAACAAACACATACCTCAGGATCTATTGACATAACAGTACTTGTTTGCGAAGGTTTAATATTTAAAAGAAGATGGAAGGATGACTTCTTACCAAGTTCAGGATGAACTTCATAGGAAGACTGAGAGGTAATAAATATTTAGAGCTTTAAATGGAGTGAATTTAGCTTCAATTTAATGCCATGATAGCTTGTCAATAGAATCTGTATTATTTAGTAAATGTTTTTAGGGGCAAATTCATATCACTCATAGAACTATTTTATTTCTCCTAAAAATGCACACAGATTTATGTGTAGACAAAACACAATAGTCTTGGAACAAGCAATGGAGCGATTGACGATAAATCCCTCTGTTGCTAGTCAGCAGTGCACTAAGTAGAGGCTTGTGCGGAAAAGTCCTTGTAGCATCTGGTTCTTTCCTCCTTGGGGATTTCCTTTAAGTGTAAATTGTTATATTTATGCCACATTTATTTTTAGTTCTACAACGCTGTAATGATTGCTCAAGTAATGTTCAAATACAAAATAATAAGCTTAATAATAATAATTATTTTCTTGTCTAAAACCAAGAAAATATGAATTCAGTCTGATTTATGAAAATATAATTTTTATGGCCAATATAAACAGTATAATAACTCTATTGTATAAATATTTCATCATCATGATTTTATTATTTTAAAATAGGGATCTTTAAAGATTATTTCTTTAACAAAATTACAGAAATATTCTCTTTCTTAAAACAATTAGTAGTAACTATGATTTATTGGCTTTGAGTTTAGTACCAACCTATTATATACTATAGTAATACTTTTGGAAAATCGACACCGTGGAGAATATAAATGTAGTGTTCTGGCAATATATAAAATTAACTAGTTTTGCAATTGTATGATCAAAATATTTATATAAATATTAAATCCATATGTAAAAACCATATGTAAAAACTGGTTGACCCAATCTGGCCTCAAAAAGGAGCATTGAAAATAAACACAAAAGTAATACAGATAAATCCAGTCCTTACATATACATACTGTACATGATGTATCAGCACACTGCGACTAATGAAAGCATAATCTCCAACGGTGCTATACACATTAAAAATGAAATTCACTTTGATAATATTTTTTGCTCAAAAAGTATAAAAGCCATCCAACCATGTCAAGGTCTACCTTTAATATAGAAGATCCCTGTCACTAATTATCACCTCTCTATCTGCCAAGACAAACTTCATATGAACTGGGGAAGTGAAAAGAAAAAAAGGCACAGATCATGGTAGCTTTTGGAATTCGAATTTGCAGAATTTTGCTCTAAATTTGATTAGCGAAAACATTTGCGCAAATCTCAATACTGGAAATCTTGTAATTGTTAGGGAGATAAGAGTTTAAAACCTAAAGGAGAGTGAGAAATGACCCTGCTGACTATAAGGGCTTACTGGAGAGAGAGTCTTACCCACTGACTCTGAAGATGAAGAACAACTCTGCCATATAAACTGTGCTCCGCTGGGAACCGCTGATCTTTTATGGCCTGGTTACTGACCACCAATGTATCAGGCATGATAATCCACTAGATTTTGTAATGTTAGCCTTCTCTATCATGTTTCAGCAGTGTGTGAATTGATGTTAGTTAGGAAAGATTTCTTTTTTGCTAACTGAAGATTGAATCTAAAAATGTTAAAATTCATGTGAAACTGCAAATTACAGGAAATTCAATGCAAATTTGATCCTCTGTGGATCAATCTGCTCATTTCTACTTATAATTAGAACCTTGCTTAGGAAAGATGGGTTGATAAGGATGTTCAGCAACACCTTTGCATAGTACAAAATGTGTACTATGTGTACTACAAAATGTGTAGAATGTGTACTACAAAAAAAGCAAAAACTAGGACCCCCCACACCTTTAGGATTAAAAGGGTTTGCCACTACTTTATTTTATTGATGGCCCTTCCTTTGCGGTCTGAGACTGTAACATTACAAAATACATTATGCAATAAACAAGTCAGCTGGATCAGAACTAAGCAAAACAATCCAAAATGAAATTAATCAAGAGGTGTACAATAGCTGGAATAGCTGAGAAGACATAGCTGATTTAAATAAAGAACCAGGAGAGCCATTTGCTGTAAAATCGGTCCCTTGAGTAATCCACATTTCAATGATGCTGGCTGGTGCTTGTGCTCCCTGGTGTTTCTGTCCGAACCTGCTCCTAGGAATAAAATAGAAACAATCTGTGTTGCAATAGAGATGGGCAAATTTATAAAAAAAAAATAAAATCTGGAAAAAAGATAGGTCTATAGCTTCACAAAAACAAAGATCTACCAAAATATGTGCTTCACAGATCTGCAAACTGGCAGCATAGTTGTAGACTGCAAATACATTTATAAACCAGTTTATGTATAGCCAAATAGTAAACAATAAGATGAATAACTCAGTTAAAGAAGTATGTAATTAATTGTTATCTACTATCAATAGAATAGGGAATAACTTAGTGATTGACATAAATAAGAACAGTGGGACCTCAGCAATCCTCAGCAGGGCACTGGATCAAAAGAACAGGGCTTAAATAGAGGGAAGGTGCCCATCATCCAACAGATCCATCGGAAAATAGGTGTTCGTAGGCCGAAAAAAACATCCCTAGGAATGTTTTTTGTCTCAGTCGAAAAGGTGGACAATGACGGATCCTTTAATTTAACCCCAAAAGCCTTTCTGGCACCAAAAATCTCTGGCACCAAAATCTCTCTCTCTCCTCTCTCTCACCCGAATCATGTTCCTTTAAATTCCAAAATCTGCAGTTTTGACGGATCCGTAAAAAAACCCCGAAGAAACGGATGAAAAACAGGATGCGACTGATTAAGCGGATCCTTTCTTGAAGGATCCGCTAGATGGATCCATCGAAAAAACTGATCCGTTGCATCCGTTTTTCACTATTTTTGATGGATCCATCGTTCCGTCAAGACAACGGATTTTGACTGACGCCAGAAAACTGAAGTGTGAAACAGGCCTTAAACATCAATGAGCAGAATAAAAGTTGAGCATGAGTACTGTACTTCTGCTAAGCCCAGTTCTCCGAATAAAGAACCCCATTTTTTGGATAGCCGTGGGTCTCCGCAGTCACACAACAAGTAATCACTAAGC